>NC_140594.1:1089468202-1090068202 GCF_964204655.1 Triturus cristatus | reverse complement strand
AGCATTGGAATAGCCAATAGGTCTCGCCTTTAGGACCTTATAAGTGTTTAGCCATGCAACAGTTGCATAACTAAATACTTATAAGGTCCCAAAAGCAAGACCTATTGGCTATGCCAAGCGGCCGTGCGGCCGCGAAAGTGAAAGTAATCGCGGTCAAGCGCGGTGCGCGCGCCCGCACACATGCACTGTAGCTCTAGGCTGGCCTGGTAGCACTTTTTGGAGCCCTCTCAAAAAGTCTCGCCACATCAGCGCATGCGCTGGGTCAGGCGAGACCTAAAAAACAGTCTATCTCATAGGGTATACTGTCTAGCAATTCAGGTTGAACTGTCATGTTAGATGGGGTTGCAAAGGCACTAAAAGTAAAGGTGATGGAATAACCATGCTGGAGTTCGGAAGGTGGATGAGCAAAAAAGAGGCTTTTAATTTGTGTTTTTATCTTGTCACCTTTGCTGAGCATTCAAAGACAGGGGTCAAACGTCAGGCTATATCTTCTGAAAAATTGCTGCTTATTATTTTAATTTGAAATTGGTGTTCACTTTTCTTTCTCTGACCACCAAGTTAGAGTGAAACGAAAGGCTTAAGAGGTCAGTTTTTTTCTAACACACATCAAAATGTAAATAGCTGCAAATGAACTTTACAAATAATTCAAAATATACCAGTAGTTAAGCAAGCACAAATGAAGCACATTTTTGTAATTCTGAAGTGTCTTGGAAACAAAGATTTTATTTAAAAGATCGGAAAAAAATAAAAATAAATTATTTGGTGTTTAAAAATTATAAATCTAGTTGTAACAGTAAAACCGCACCTCGGTGCAAATTCTTTGTCCATTTCAATGGAAAAGTGTTATCTGTAAATGACAGTGCACCACCAGACCATTTTTTAGTAATATATAGGCAACAGTATATTCCAAAATGCACCACCAGCTACATACTACACCCTTACCACTCTCCAGCTAAATGGGTGTGGCTCATTCGCTAAGCTTGTTTTTTTTGTGGTGCTTGGATTATTCACAATTCCTTTGACTTTAGTGATGGAACTGGTGGCAGCCCTCCCTCCCCCACTATGAAAATTGTTCCATCACCCCTGCATGGTTGAGCCCTGGCTGTAATGGCACTTTGAGTGATAAAACGATGGAAGGGAATGCTACTTATAGTGATTATCCTGCGACACAATTAAACAGTTTTTGTTTTCTTCAGGAGGTACAGGTAAAAAAGAGCCCTACGTCCGCGCATATGAAATCACTGACCAGGAATTGTCACTGTCCCCACAACATGGTACAGAAGGGGGTACACTTTGACTGCACTCCAAGTGAAGCAGAGACTTGTGGTCTGCTTGGGGTGCAGACGGGGAACCACCTTTACAACGCAACTTTTACAACGCTATGCTATTACAACGCATTTTTTACAACGCAAAAACTTTTACAACGCATGCTTTTACAACGCGTGCCATTATATGGTAAGTACTGTTACAACGCATATACCTTTACAACGCATTATGTGAAAATGCCTTTACAACGCATTCATTTACAATGCATGGCTTTACAACGCAAGATGTTATATGGTAAGTACTTTTACAACGCATATACTATTACAACGCATTTTTTTTTCTTTGTGTTTCCATTTAAAAAAATATTTCTCTTGTTTAATTTTTTTTAAAAATGCATTTGTAATTTGACTAAAGTTATTTGTTTTTCAAAATATTAATACTAGAGTATTTTGTCTAGTAGAAATGTTTGGATGGATAGTAGTTAAATTAATACTTGAGTATTTTAATTATTTATAATAAAGCAATATTAATTTTTAAAAAACTAAAAGATTTTTAAAATATTAAAAGTTGATACTTAATAATTACCAAATTTAAGAGTTGAGTATTTTTCAAAATTGAATGTGTTTTTAAAAAAAAATAATGGAGTATTTAATATTATTATTTAAATAAATATGAGTGAGTACCTAATTTAAAATACTAGAGTATTTTTATCACATATGAAAAGACTAGAGTATTTATAAGTCCAAAAGACAGTGCCCTTTTTTAAAGTAATGGAAGAGTATTTTTGGTTTAATTATTATAAAAATAATATAATTTTATTTTTTAAATTAAAAAAAATACTATAAAAATTAAAAGAGTAATATATTTACAAATTTATCATTAATAAAATTTTAAAATTAGAAAAAATATTTATAACTTACTTTTTGTAATAAATTCCCACGCTTTTCCATTGTAGTCTATGAGCGTCTTTGTCCTTCATTTATTTTGGCAGCCTTAGAATATACAACCCGCGGAACAAGAAAAGAAGGTACAGAAAGTGAAGTAAGAGAAAGTTTTGAAGGGAAAAGACAATAGAGTCAAGGTAAGGAACATATTTAGTTAATTTACATTTATTTAATTACAATATTGGTGTTTAAAAAAATTAATTTAAAATAATGACAGTAAACAATTTTTGATTTCACATTTTTATTTGTTTTAAAACTCATGAAAAAAATAAGCATATTTTTCATAAATTTTTCAAAGTAAGTTTGATTTTTATTACAAAATATATATATTTTATTTACATATATTAACATTTATTTACAGTAGAATTTAAAAAAGTAGTCCGCCATAAATTGAGATGCACGCGATGACGTAAGGACGTGAGCGTCGACGTAATGCGCCATTTTGCAGAGCATCGGAGGAGGAAGCAGCAGGAAGCTGATCTGCGTCCAGGTAGGAAAAGTTTTCAGTTGATATTATAGATTAAACATTTAAAAGGGATACATATATAGTAAGGAAAGAATAAGGGGAGGTTGCTGGAAAACTAATAGATGTCTTAAATGTTGTTAAACATGTCCACATTAATGTCATTAATACATGACTATGTCGGGTCGCTTAAAGTAAGTTAGTTATTTAAAAAAAGTATGTAAGTCTTACAAAATTACAAGTTACTGTTCAGACAGTTGATTTGTTTATTTACGAAGTAAAAAACGTACCGTCGATCTTCATTTCTAAGTTCAAAAATTGAGCGTACTTGTAAATTTTGTAAATGTAAAATTGAAATACAAATGATGATTCAGCTGCAAAGTGCATTTCGGAATATGGTTTGATTTGTATATTATACATCTGTTTGAAATTTGGTGATTGGTTTTGACGGTTTTTAAATTGGATTTTTTCGGAAATTTGAAAAATGGAGTACCGATAATGAAAAGTGGTTCAAATTCGATGGAACAGTTAATTTGTACTAATTGGTTTATTTTGGTGGAAATGAAGATTTGTTTTAAATAATAAAAAAAACCCGACTTGTTTGTTTGAAAAAATTTTTAGAAAAAAATTTTTTTTATGCCAATTGAATTTTAAAAATTACTATAATTTAAATCAAAGCAGGAAAGTAAGTACATTCATTGTTTTAAAAAGAAAGAATGTTAGAAAGATTTTCCAGGTAGTCTATAGCCACACACAACGAAAACTGTTGCAGAAGTGCCAATAGTCTCTCAGACATTTCCCTTGTTTTGACTGTTACTCGTGGGTTTAGACTACCTGCGAGTGTTTGTGCTATTCTCATTTCTTGGAAACTTTGCTCCTTCTTCAAAGTTTCCAAAAATGAGTAGAAGTTAGGATGTGGTTTTCCAATTGTATGATTGAAGGAGTTATGCCACCCCTCAATGGCATTGTTTGTTTTGGCCTCTCCCTCTAAACAACTCGTGTAGCAGTTCCACCACTCCACATGGAATCGTGGCTTCCTCCTGCGACCCGATCTGCTTAGGTGTCCAATCCATGTGTCCTCAAAATAATTTAGAATGGGTGCCAATTTTTCCTCGTTACTCGTATAATAAACAGATTCTATAATTGCAGTGTAGTACTCGTCCACACTATCGGGAGGAACAAAACAAAGTGCAGTTAATTTTTTAAGTTCAAACTGTAGTTTGCTATCCCGAGAATATTCTGCAACTAGGGATGTTTTCTGTAGTTTACGCCAAAATGCCTGCGAAAAATGGAAGAAACATCCCTGAATTTGGGTATCCGTGTACGTTTTAGTGATCACATTGATCATGCTCAATTCCAAATCAATAATAATTTTTCGAGGACTTGCAGATGTTTTGCTTTTAATCACTGATAAAAGTTCAGTGTATGTTGCAGAAGTCTTATCAGGTAGCAAACTATACACTAAGGGAATTACACTATTGTTAATTTTAGCATGTATAGTGTAAATTTGAGTGAAAGGATGGGGTGTACTTTTAAACGTCCCATCCATCATCCAAATTTCACTACTTTCTAACTTAGCAAGGTTACGTGGGGTACTAAAAATTAGAATACGTTTCTGAGGGTTTTCGTTGTCATGCAGAAGGAAAGGTTCATCAGAAAAAGAAATAGAAAGATCATGAGGAATTCTAATGTCAGAGAATGTATGTGGTGTAGACAATTGAATATTACTTGCCTGCTTTTGTCTCTGAATAATTCTTCTCAAATTGGGTATTATAGGCATGTTACTAGCAACATGACTGGGGACATGCTGTGCAACCTCCCTTAAAATTGATCCTGTAGAATCATTGGAGGTGCTTGCAATTGCTTTCATCTCATTTATTGTCTCTCTGATTTCTACATCCATTGCAGAGGCAGAGTGGTTATGTTCAGTGGTTTTCACAACCAAATTATCAACAGTAACCGCTCTGCCACTGCAATGGGTAGTGTAGTATTGCACGCACCTCCAATGATTTCTAGTTAAACTTATTCTTTCCTTACTATATATGTATCCACCATGGTTTAACACATTTTTGCCCTTCCTGGATTTAAGGTAGTTGGCTGCTCCAAGGCTAGACATTATCTGAAAAAATGAGAAAAGTTAAAAAAATTAGCATGATATAATTTACAATTTTTTAACAACATAACTTTTACTCTATCCATTATTTTGCCTACTAATGCACATTCATGGAGTAAGAATAGTAAATTGTTACCCCTACACTATCCAACACTTTCCCTAGTGATGCACCTTCCTGGAGTTAGATTAGTAAATTGATACCCCTACACTATCCAACACTTTCCCTACTGATGCACCTTCCTGGAATTAGAATAGTAAATTGATACCCCTACACTTTCCAACATTTTCCCTACTGATGCACCTTCCTGGAGTTAGAATAGTAAATTGATACCCCTACACTATCCAACACTTTCCCTACTGATGCACCTTCCTGGAGTTAGAATAGTAAATTGATATCCCTACACTATCCAACACTTTCCCTACTGATGCACCTTCCTGGAGTTAGAATAGTAAATTGATACCCCTACACTATCCAACACTTTCCCTACTGATGCACCTTCCTGGAATTAGAATAGTAAATTGATACCCCTACACTTTCCAACATTTTCCCTACTGATGCACCTTCCTGGAGTAAGAATAGTAAATTGTTACCCCTACACTATCCAACACTTTCCCTGCTGCTGCACCTTCCTGGAGTTAGAATAGTAAATTGATACCCCTACACTATCCAACATTTTCCCTACTGATGCACCTTCCTGGAGTTAGAATAGTAAATTGATACCCCTACACTATCCAACACTTTCCCTACTGATGCACCTTCCTGGAGTTAGAATAGTAAATTGATATCCCTACACTATCCAACACTTTCCCTACTGATGCACCTTCCTGGAGTTAGAATAGTAATTTGATACCCCTACACTACCCAACACTTTCCCTACTGCTGCACCTTCCTGGAGTTAGAATAGTAAATTGATACCCCTACACTATCCAACATTTTCCCTACTGATGCACCTTCCTGGAGTTAGAATAGTAAATTGATACCCCTACACTATCCAACACTTTCCCTACTGATGCACCTTCCTGGAGTTAGAATAGTAAATTGATATCCCTACACTATCCAACACTTTCCCTACTGATGCACCTTCCTGGAGTTAGAATAGTAATTTGATACCCCTACACTACCCAACACTTTCCCTACTGCTGCACCTTCCTGGAGTTAGAATAGTAAATTGATACCCCTACACTATCCAACATTTTCCCTACTGATGCACCTTCCTGGAGTTAGAATAGTAAATTGATACCCCTACACTATCCAACACTTTCCCTACTGCTGCACCTTCCTGGAGTTAGAATAGTAAATTGATACCCCTACACTATCCAACACTTTCCCTACTGATGCACCTTCCTGGAGTTAGAATAGTAAATTGATACCCCTACACTATCCAACACTTTCCCTACTGATGCACCTTCCTGGAGTTAGAATAGTAAATTGATACCCCTACACTATCCAACACTTTCCCTACTGCTGCACCTTCCTGGAGTTAGAATAGTAAATTGATACCCCTACACTATCCAACACTTTCCCTACTGATTCACCTTCCTGGAGTTAGAATAGTAAATTGATACCCCTACACTATCCAACACTTTCCCTACTGATTCACCTTCCTGGAGTTAGAATAGTAAATTGATACCCCTACACTATCCAACACTTTCCCTACTGATGCACCTTCCTGGAGTTAGAATAGTAAA
Source organism: Triturus cristatus (assembly GCF_964204655.1). Classification (NCBI taxonomy): domain Eukaryota; kingdom Metazoa; phylum Chordata; class Amphibia; order Caudata; family Salamandridae; genus Triturus; species Triturus cristatus. The sequence continues at coordinate 1,090,061,727 of NC_140594.1, read as the reverse complement.
TTGATACCCCTACACTATCCAACACTTTTCCTACTGCTGCACCATTCTGGATTTTGAATAGTTAATTGTTACCTCTAAAGCATGGTACATTTTAAAATCTGCTGCACCTTACAATGTTGCTTGAAATTACCTTTTTCTTTCGAAATTGCTTTTCTTGCTGACTCTTGTTCAGTGGTATTGGTGTGTAGGCTTGTGTAGACACTTACAAGGTGTTTTTTTGTGGAATCGAAAAATGAATGTCTGGAAAAGTGAAAAAAAAAAAAAATTGGAAACAGAACGATGTTGAGAAATGTGTTTTTTAAAAATTTCCTTTAAAAATCGCACATGTGATATAATTTGCAGCACATAACAATTTCCGTAATGCTAAACCATCCTATAGACATGAAATATAATTCTGAAATGGGGAAATGTAATCATAACTGCATTGATTTTTTTTGGAAAACCTTAGCAATGCGATAGTTAGTGTAGTATTTTTAAGGTTAAGAATCCGTGCTGAAAATATATACCTTGTTTCGTAGAACTCGCTTTTCTGGATGAGGTGGCTGAAGATGATTTCCTTTGTTGGCTCAAGATTTTAGTTGTGATTTAAAGTTGTTTTCTTTGGGGAAAAAAAAAGAGGAAAAAAAAATAATTAACGGTGGTTACAAATGTTGAAACTGAGTATCTTTAAAATTATACTGACATACAAAATAACTAGTACTACATGACATTGTCCTAATCAATGCACCTTACTGCAGTAGAAATAGAGATATGTATCCCTACACTACATAGAAAAATCCCTAATGTTGCTCCTTCCTAGAGTAGAAATAGTATATTGTTTCTCTAAACTATCCATTAGTTTTCTAATTAGGTCTGTTAGAGGAGGAATAATTGCAAAAGGAAGGATTAATAATGTATAGTATTAAAAAAATGGAAAAGGTTACATACCTTTTCCAGTGGTTTTTTTGTTATCGTCCCTTTAACCTGATGCTTGTAGGAGGTTGAAATTTTTAGGGGGAAAAGATGTTCACTGGTGGAAAAAAAAAAAAATAATAATTGTTCCTTTGTCAACGTTGGTTAGAAACAAAAAAAAAAAAAACCACTTATGTAATATGAGAAAGGAGTATGAGTAACAATTGGTGAGAGTAAACATACTACACATTTGATGCATTTTTCAACTAAAACATAACAGGTAATTTCGAAACTATTACTAAATTAGTAAAATGCAGAACATTCATGGACTTAGAATACAAATATTTGCCCTAGTAATATGAAACGCTTTTGCAGATGTGGTAACTAACTGAAGTCTTATTAGAAATTGTTACTCCAGCATCATGGTAATTTTTCGTTTATTATGTGGTGAGATTGAGTAATAAAAAAAAAACACCTTTGCCAAACATGACTTTAGGAAATTTTTAAAAATAAATTTTACAAGTAAAACCATTACACATAAATAACATTTACCTGAACAATTGAGTTTGTCAATCGTTAACGTGGTGAGGATGCCAAAATAGGTGCAGCTATTGTGGAATGTCAAAATCTTCCGATTTTCTGGTTGTGGAAAATAATAAACTTGTTTATATTTTGAGTTTAATTTTGTTGATAATATATTGGAAACATTACATTTGTAAAGTTTTTATTATTAATTAAAATTATATTTTTGGTGGGTTTTGAAAATATATTTTTCTAAAAACTAACGTTTAGAAATATATTAATAACTTACTAGTAGTTGTTCTGCTGTTATGCTTTCACGAGTGAATTCTGTGCTCTCTCTGAGGAGGTCGCAGTGCAGGTGACAGAGGGTCAGCTTATTACGTCTGCTCTCTCTGCTAGTTGATAATCAACTGAGTGCAAAATGGTGTCTCCCTTGTATTTATAAGTTTTACTCTGTGTCACTATTAATTTTTTAAAAAACTGCGTTCGATGTGTTTTTTTTAATGCTTTGTTTTACTGTGGAAAATGATAATTTAAAAATGCTTTTTAACAAATATTGTTTTCATTCATTTGCTCCGTTTTGGCATCCATTTTGGAACATGTCTTTTGGTATTGTTTACATAGAAACTGTGGTAGGACAAGTTTTACAAGTGAGATGGGTAAAATGGCGCCTATGTGTATGTGTGTTATGTTTCAGTTGGTTTACTTACTTTGCGATCTAATCATGTTAAAAATGTGTTTGTTATGTTATTTATTGTTTCGTTATTTTTTAAAAGCTTAGTAATGTGTGAATACGGATTTTTTTGGGGAATTTTGAGTATTAATTTTAATACTCGAGTATTAATTTTAATACCCGAGTATTACTTTGGTAATGCGTTTCAGACGATTTACGTACAGTTCTTCTCCACGTTTTAATACACTTCCCCACCCTAAAACCCCTAATTTCCCTGCATCCCGTGCCAGATTTTATTGTACTTTTAATTTAAAAAAAAAAAAAATCGCGTTGTAATGGTATGCGTTGTAATATACTTCGTTGTAACAGCTCTTTTCAGTATTTAAATAGGTTTGGCGTTGTAAGAGAATTCGTTGTAAAGTAATGCGTTGTAGTGGTACTAGCGTTGTAAAAAATGCGTTGTAAAGGTAAGCGTTGTAATAGCATGCGTTGTAACGTCATACATCCGGTGCAGACACAACAACGCAGAGCGCCTACAGTGCTTTCGAAGTTGCTAAAACCATGGGGACATACAAACACCACCAGACATAAAAGTAAAAAAAGGGCAGAATGTACAAATGGCGAGAGTCAATGTACCCCCTATCAGGTTCCCCTCACAGCCAGTATTTTCCCCTCATACACTAGGGGGCAGATTTACAAGCCCCTTGTGCCTCTTTGTGCTGCCATTGCACCACATTTTTTGACGCAACTGCAGTGCAAACAATGCGGTCAATTTACAACATAACGCATCTAGGGAGATGCGTCACATTGTAAAACCCTGCGTCACATTATACCTGTGTCAGGTATAATGTATGCAGGGTGGGCGTTCCCACGCAAAAAACCATGTAGAACTGATGCCGTGAAATTTACAACAATTCACTGTGTCACTCTGCGCCTTCACTGCGACAAAATCCCTATGCCTGCTCAGACCAGGCATAAGGAATGGCGCAGGGCTTTTTGAATGGGACTCACCTATCTGTTGTGGCGCATTGCAGGAGTTGCGTCACTTTCATGAGCAACACCAGCAATACGTCACTTTTGGACCAACAGATGCGTCAGAATTTCTGACTAATCTGTTAAACCTTGCTCCATGGAGCACTGTATTGTAAATACAGCGCATCCATGGTGGCGCAGGGACATTTGGCGCTGGTGCAAGGAAACTGATGCATCTATGCAGATGCGTCAGTTCCTTGTAAATCTGCCACTACGTTTTAATTATCTACACTTTTCCCTTTTTTGTCCTATTGCCACGCCTGTCTCTTTTCGAGTCAGAATCTTCTCTCCTCCACATGTATCAGTTAAATTGCTTGTATTTGAGCCACACAGAAGGAGCATTGAATCCGTTCCAGGGCTGGGGGCAGACTTCCCCCCTGCTCTGCAGCACCCCATACCAAACTGTGTGGCTTTATTAATCAACGGGGGCAAAGTTCCTTTGTGCACCGTTTTCTCCGATGACGTCGTTCGTATGCTCTATCGACTGTCTCCACGCACATGTGCTGCTTATGAGGAACGTCATCCTCGGAATGCGAAAAAGATGTTTCCATGCCGTCCGCCATCCCAAATGTCTCTCAGGTCAGTGCAGCTTGCAGAAGCAAGAATGCTCTGTCTCCCAAGGAGCCCCAACCTCGTCATCCGGGCGGCCCCGTTCCTCTAATGATGTGTCACGTTGACATGGCGTTTCCTCTCTAAACCCTGCTGTCATAATTAATCTGCTATGATTTGCCAGTGCTAGCTATTCGCACTAATGTGAGGTTAATTTTTGGGTTGACCTCCTCGGCTTTCCGTTTGATTTATTGCGAGCAGTTGTCCACGTACATTCGCCCCTCTCTGATCTGACTGCGCGAGATGCACTCAGGAAGCCAGGCTGACCTTTGACTGCTGAACCAGGAAGCAGTCAGTCGAAAATTCTTAGCCCATCTGCATCATGGGCCCTGTGTTTGTCAGTGAAACATCACCTTCCAGCAACACCATGTTCTCAAAGATTCAAACCGGCCCCTTGTTTAAGGCAGTTGCAGTGTCGGGACTGGCTGGGCAGAGGACAATGCTTAATTTCAGCCGGTGGTTTCCGGGGCTCTGCACAGGCACTTATTGTGTACACCGGCGCTTTTTGGCAGTCTGCCACGTGGTGGCGCTGTATGTGGAATTTAGAGATGAGCAGAACAACAGAATTTAGAGATGAGCAGTACAACAGTTGTTTATTAATTCAATATATATTAAAAACATTTAATTCCAAGCTGGGCCCTGGCACATTTATTACACATTAAGCACTGGCAGAGGGGACATCACAATAGCCCTAATGTAGAAACCCAGCCATGACAAGTTTTCCAGGTTCATACGTGATGTACTGCTCAAATCTGGGTTTTTTCTTTCAATTCTGGGACTTGTAGTCTTGTTTATTGCGTTATAAAAAAATGTACTACAAGTCTCACATTTCAAAGAAAAAACGTGACCTGGAGCAGCACATCACGCATGGATCTGGGAAACTTGGCAATTATCCATACCAGGCTCACATTGCTGGTGGCTGCGTCTGGAACAGGGTTTGGTGGGGGTCTTGGCTGTACATCCAACTCTGAGAGAAGCCCATAAGACTTCAAGTCCCAGAATTCAAAGAAAAAAAACCTGGCCTGGAGCAAACTATCAATCGTAAACTTGGGAAACGTGGTACAGTTGGTTATCACTGGTTTCTCACTACATTTGGACAGCCAGGTTAGTCCTGTTAGACGCTTTTAAGATATTCTCTATAGAGGTAAAGTCAGTTAGGGTGTGATCGCTGGTGAACAATTTGACACTGGGATCCACATTAGAACCCAATGTAGAAACCATTCTTCTCCAGCGCACTGCACCAAATACCAGGCAGCACACACCGCCAGTCACCAAGAGGGTCACACGGGGAGACTGGAACAGAAATCCGCACATTTGTCCCTTAACCACATCATTTAGAAATGGCCAGCTGGCATAACCACAGAGCAACAGGCCTAAATGAGAACCACACCCAACATGAAGCAAAAACTCAAGACACAGCATCAAAGGAAAGAACAACAGGAACAATTCCAGAATGAATTCAAGTCCAGAGAGAGCCCAATAAAACCAACTGAGCTTACAGCCAAACAAAAGCCCGGCATCACAGGTCATTGCATCCCCAGGAATTCTGACATTTACCGCCTAGTACCGATATTGCGTCATACACATGTGAATCCTGGTGGCCATCTTGGAATGACAAGGGACGTCTCACAAAGGTCATGAACACACACAGGGATTATCAATCATGCAAGGCCCATCAGCCGCTTTGAGGTATATTAGGAGTAGTAAAACCTCGCCATTTGCCCCCAGTATGAGTTTTGACTGGAAATGATCATCCCGAAGGACATTCCATGACCTAGTGTAAGTGCTAACACTTCTGATAATCAGAGCAACCTCATGGGAGTGGGGATCAGGCAGGACAACTGGGTGTATGCTTGGACTTTATGGGAGACATATGTGATGCACCTTCGATAGATATAATGAGCCAAGGAGCAATATCTGCTTTTTACACTAAGGGGATATGTATAAGAAAGTGGAGGAGCGCGGGCTAGCTCCAAACTTGCTAACCCTGCGCTCCATCACTTTAGAAACTCAGGGATGAGCCGTATTTACTATAATATGGTGCACCCCTGCGTTTCTACCAGTGCTGGCTATCGCCGACGCAGGCCCCCTTGCACCATTGTGCAAGGGGGCCTGCGTTGAGGGATAATTGTTTCTGTGCAGGAAGGTACGCATTCCTGCACATAAACAATCCAGAATGGCGATTTGTAACTTCTATGTGTGATGCATTTTGCAGCACATATAGAAGTTTCAAATCGTCATTTGTTTAAATTATTGTTTATGTGCAGGAAGGGACACCTTCCTGCACATAAACAATAATTTATGGCGCTTTGATGTTTCTATGTGTGCTGCTCAAGGCAGCTCGCATAGAAACAGCAAAAAAGAGGAGAAACCAAGCATTTCTCCTCGTTTCGCCATTTTAAGACCAGGTTTTTCCTGGTCTTAATTTTGGCGCTGCCTCCTATTTATGCCACCCTTGTAAACAGGGGACAGCGTCAAAATCAATGGGTGTTGCGGCAGAATGCCCACCACAACACCCATTGCGCGCCCCTTTCACGCTAAGTGTAGCGTGAAAGGGTGCCTTATTTACAAGGCTGCGTTAAGCCAGCGTGAGTGGCTTAACGCTGCTATGTAAATAAGGCGAAGGGTTTATCGCCACAGGAACGTCACTAAAAGTGACGTTCCTGTGGCGATGTGGGCTGTTAGTGACCTGCCTAAATGCATAATGCTCTGCAGGCAAACAGAGGTCTCACTGTGCACAGAAATGGGCACCCCTGGGGCATTATTTATTAGTGTGAGGGTGATAGTGACTCTGATACTGACATCAGTGCCCACAATTAATGAGACTGATCATGGCCGAAAATCAACAAACAGTCTCATTTGAATACCAGCCGCGGCCCTTGGAGGGAGTTCCGTGGGGCGGTAAGGCGGGGCGGGGGAGGGGCAGGGCGGGGGGTTCTAAAAACCGGAATATAGATAATTGCAGTTAAGTAAACAATTAAATAAATAAAATGAATTTCGTAGCGCGCGCTGCATCGCATTTTGCGATGCAGCGCGTGCTACAAAATTCGTTTTATTTATTTAATTGTTTACTTAACTGCAATTATCCATATTCCGGTTTTTAGAACCCCCCGCCCTGCCCCTCCCCCGTCCCGCCTTACCGCCCCACGGAACTCCCTCCAAGGGCCGCGGCTGTTGAATACAAATGAACCAATTAGGCCCTGATTATGAGTGAGCGGGATTAAGCGTAAGGTATTTTTTGAACCTCGTAAGGTATTTTTTGCACCTGGTAAATATTGACATTCCTACGGTGCAGTATTTACAGGGTTCTATAATTACCTTAAATATATAATGAGGAGTTACTTGGAGAATTTGGTGCTTTCTGCATCACGTTCCACATGTGTCAGAATTTTCCACGAGTTCACCAAGTGTACACCCAGTCAATTTTGTTACATTTGACCTGCTGCAAATTCAACAGAAGAAAGTTGAGGGGGTGCTGTGTTTACTGAACAAATCATACTTTTGATCCCTACACAAAAAGGGATTTGTCAAGGGACCGAATTTATAGGTTTTCTCTTAATAGGTGCTGCCGCAACAAATGATGGACGGAATGCTGAATAAATCGAACATTCTCCCCAGTCAAGAGATCTGGGTTAAGTTCATCATTCTTTTGCTGACTACGCCACCCCAGTTTGGACCCAGCCATATGCAAATCAGTACTGACCCAGCTCCTCATGGGAACATGGCACCCGAACTGCCAAGCCGGATGCTCCCTGGACCAGAAACAAGCATCCTGGGACCAGTGAATTTAGGCCCATATCTCTGTACTGGAGAATGTTTGACAGTGTTCAGCATTCTGTCCATCAATTGTTCTTTTTGCATTTGTCACCCCAAGTGGGAGAGTATTCCCAGATGTGGGTCCCATGCTCTCCATGCTAATGGAGTCACGCTAACCTGGCTGATGAGGGCTGATACCCTGAAACTGGTCCTGGGATGCTTGTTTCTGGTCCGGAGAGGGCCTGGCCTGGCAGATCGGGCTGGACTGTTCCCAAGGGGAGCAGGGTCAAGCCTGATTTGCATATGGCTGGGTTTAAACTGAAATGACTTTTGGGGGGGGGGGGACTATGGATTGAGGCCCAGATCTCTATACTGGGGTGAATGTTTGACATTATTCAACATTCTGTCCATCAACTGTTCTTTTTGCATTTCTCTTAATAGAGGTGTAAGACTACAAGAAACCCTAAATCCAGATTTTCGGCCAGTGGTGTAAATAGGACATATTGATGTCCTTCAAAAGAGCATATAAGCATTCCACAGTGTTGACCAAATAAGGTTGCGAATGGAAAGTTTTGCTAGTGTTAGCTGCTAGCTATAGGCTTTGGTGGGGTGTGCAAAATTTGCATAATTTACTTTCAAGTAAATATGAGAAATTGTGCAAAAAAGTTGTGAAATTATGCAAAATGCAAAAAAAAAAATTACTGCTATTATAGTGTAAAATGAGTTCCCCATTTGGAAGAAGCACAAGTGCTGTGAACAACAGACACTGACATTATTGTCATTCGTGTTGTTCCCATGCTCTTGCGCTAAAATGTCACTGTGATGTAATGCAATGGTGTCGTTTCACACATTTTGTGTAACAACTGTAGCCACTGACATTATTGTCATTCGTGTTGTTCTCATGCTCTTGCGCTAAAATGTCACTGTGATGTAACGCAATGGTGTCGTTTCACACATTTTGTGTAACAACTGTAATTCATGAATTTATTACTTAACGTAAATTATGCTAAGGCCTACAGTAACCCCTGTGTTGTTTTACAGAGCACATCCTTGGTGCCATGACGTCAGAGAAGACTTTCATCTGTGCAGAGCCAGTCGGTATTCACTTCCCCTTCCCATTACCCCTCGATACATCCTCACTTGTTCCTGTTTGGAGGTTCTGGTAGATGGTACATTAAGAATGAATGCCTGATGACCCTGCAGTAAATAGAAGATGGGCTGCAGACACTTAGGGCCTCATTGACAAGGCAATTGCACCACTGGTGCGTCACTTTTTTGGACGCACCGGTGCCACAGTGTGCCTGCCCATGTTTACTCGGCCACGTAAAGTCACCCTGCGTGACTTTTCATGGCCTTGTAAATATGGGCCCCTTTCACGCATTACTCTGCGTGAAAGAGGCGTTCCATGGGTGCTGCTGCGGGTGTTCCAACGCAACATCCATGGAACCTGACACATTCCCTGATTTAGAAAGCATCATACAACTGGAAATGCGTCAGAATCCAACGCCTGTCCTGGCGTAGGAGTGCCACAACGAGGAGAAATGCTTCTATTTCTCCTCGTTGTTTTCTCTTTCTATGCGTGCTGTATTCTGCAGAACACACAGAAAGAGGTAAACGCCATCAATGATTGTTTTTGTGCAGGAAGGTGTTCGACAATTCAAGCTGATGATTGCCCCAGGTTCTATGATAGGGGCTGATACCGGCCATGCACTTCCGTCCCCTGCACTTACCAACCTTGGGTTATTTATTATTTTATTTTATTTTATCAATTTATAGGGCGCAACAGCTACCCAAGAAGGGTTTCCCGGCGCCTAGACACAGCTAGAACGAGAGACAGAAGCGGAGGGAGATTTTAAGATGTTTATTGTTCGTACAGCCAGGTCTTTACAAGCTTTCTAAAACTATAATAGTTATCTTCCTTCCGAATGCTTGGTGGAAGCGTGTTCCACAGGGAGGGTCCAAGGTAGGCAAAAGATCTGCCCCCTGATCTTGCACGTTTAAACCTTGGTATACAGAAACATGCTGCTGTCTGGGACCGGAGGTTTCTCTTTGGTGTGTAGAGGCAAGCAAGGGATTGGAGGTATTTTGGGGCTCCTCCTGTTTTTATTTTGAACATGTAGTTCAAGGCCTTGAAACGAACTCTGTTCTCAATCCTGAGCCAATGAAGGTCCCGGCGGTGGTTCGAGACTCCAGCGTTCCTAGGAATCTTACACAGGAGTCTGACCGCAGCGTTTTGCGCTACTTGTAGTCGTCCAATGACAGATTTATTAGCGCCTAAATATAGGATGTTGCCGTAGTCAAGCCTTGATGTAATAAGGGCATTGACTACGGTCTTCTGTGTTGACATAGGCAACATCCACAAAATTTTCCTCAACCATCTAACTATGGTGAGACACAGTCCAGTAACTTTACTGGCCTGCTTGTCCATGGATAAGGCGTTGTCTAATACAAAGCCCAGATTTCGAGCATGGGACACCGGAGTAGGAAGGATGCCCATCTGTTCTGGCCAATGCGCGGGGTTCCAGAGATCTTTGTCTTTTCCCAAAATCAGAATTTCCGTCTTGTCACCGTTCAGTTTTAACTGGTTTGCTGTCATCCAGTTCAATATTTTTAGTAATCCTTCCTTGAGTAACGACGGGGAGTGGGGACAAGAATTCGACAGGGAAAAAATGATTTGGGTGTCATCGGCGTAGTTCATGAGCGTTAGCCCTAGCTTATCAACAAGTTCTACCAGTGGTTTGAGATAGATATTAAAAAACAGAGGGCTCAAGATGGACCCCTGCGGCACTCCATGATCTGCAGGTAAGGTGTCTGACTCGGCCTGTGCTGACGCGATCTGAAAGGTTCTGTTTGCCAGGAAAGATTTAATCCACTCCAGAGCCTTTCCTCTTATGCCATTTGTGTATAGTTCTCTAATGAGCGTTTCGTGGGAGATGGTATCGAACGCCGCACTTAGATCCAATAGCACGAGTGCTACCGTCTGGCCTTGGTCAAGAAGTTTTCTGATATTTTCAGTGACACCTAACAGGGCGGTCTCTGTCGAGAAACCAGCCCTGAAACCAGATTGCGAAGGATGGAGTAAGGAGTTTCCCTCTGCAAAAATGGCTAACGTGGAGTGCACGTGTCTCTCGAGGCACTTTGAAAAAGCAGAAAGCAGAGATATAGGCCTATAGTTGGCCAGTATTTCTGGATTAGCATTTGGTTTTTTCAAGAGGGGTGTCACCATAGCATGCTTCCATAAGGCCGGGACAGTAGCGAGGTCGAGGGACAAGTTTAGGATGTTGGCTATGATATTCAAGGACTGGTCATCCAGTTTTTTTATAATATTAATAGGGATGGGGTCCCTAGGAGAGCCAGATTTAACTGATTTTAGGATTCCTTTGAGATTCTCTAATGAGAGACTCGGCCAGGATTCCAGCAGGTTTCCGCCTAAAGCAGTAGATTGAGGCAGAATAGAGTTAGATGGAGGAGGTGGATCAGCTTCAGATATTTTAGTATTGATGTCTGAGATAATTTTGTCAATTTTCTCTGTAAAGAAACAGGCTAACGCCTGACAATGTTGAGCGCTTAGGGGGGGAGCGGCGGCTGTAGTATGTGCGCCCGCCAATTCCTTAACTTTAGCAAAAAGAGTTTTGGGCATGTTAGTTGCTTCGGTAATTGTTTTTAGGACGAAGGCAGCTCTTGCCTTTGTACACGCCGCATGATAGTGGTTTCTGGCTTCATGATAACATTTTTTTGCATTAGGGTCGTACTTTTTACGCCATTGACGTTCTAATGCTTTGCATTTTGATTTTTCAGATTTAAGGCTGTCGTTAAACCATGGGGCCGGGGGACGATGCCTACTCCCTTTGGTGTGAATAGATGGCAGGCAGCTATTGGCTGCATTTGTTAGCCAATTTTGGGTCTCCATTGCTACGCGGTCGATGTTGGAATTAGGGCTAGGAGGGTTTTGTTTGAGTACCGCATTTAAAGCATCGATGTCGACTGACTTCCAGTTCCTTCTATTTATAGCAATAGTGTTTTGTTTCACACTAGGGGAGGGAGGAAGAGAAATGCTAAAGCTGATGAGATGATGGTCGGACCAGCCAGAGGGTACGGTGGCGATGTGCGTGAGTTCACTGACGTTAGATATTATGGGGTCCAACAGATGCCCAGCTATATGAGTAGGGCTGGAGTTGAAAATAGATAAGTTCAGTGCAGCTAAATCTTCCAGAAAATTATAGCATGAAGGGATTGTGGGATCTTCCAGGTGTAAATTAAGATCACCCAGCAGGGAGAAATTTCTAGATGACATATAGTAGGGGGTAATAAGATTTGCAAAGTTAGATACCCATTGAGAGGGGTTTCCTGGTGGACGATAGATCAGAAGACCTGACATTGTGAAATTGGGGTTCAAGGTAATTTTAAAAAGACCCGCTTCACAATCTGGAATTTGTACAGGTTCCAAAGTACATTTGAAATCCCTGTTAAAAATAATGGCTATCCCGCCCCCTACCTGATTTTCCCTGTCAAGTCTGACAATGGCATAGTTGTCAGGGAGGGCAATGGCAATATCTGGACCAGCGCTGTCATGTAGCCATGTCTCGGTTAGGAAGACAGCGCTAGGACATTCTTCAGTGAGGAGATTAAAAATTTCATGCTTATGCTTGGGTAGTGATCTACAGTTTGTACTGTAAAATACGTATGTTAGCTGTTCATTTTTACGTAGCATTTTACATTTCCTGTGTCTCCTGGGTGGGTCGAAATAGGGTTGAAGAACGTCAATGGATATTTTACACTCGGAACAAACATGGGTTCCGACTTTGTGAAGGTTGGACAGAGAGCAGTTCGGCTTCTGGGTAGGGCGCAGCGCTCTCAAAGCGGAAGAAGTTCTTACCAATCTGGGAGGTGCAGTTGGAGAGTGAGCCTCGGCCTCGTGCCCCGTCCTGGCACGGACGGGCACAGACGGGCTAGTCTTTGGCGTGTCTTCGGCGTGCTGAGGGTGTGCCCGCTGCGCTCGACCGCTGCGCTGTCGAACAGTGAGCATGATAAGAGGGGATAGAGGAGTGGGCGTGGCTACGTGGGTGGGCGTGGCCCCGAGTCACGTGGGTGCAGTGACGCTGACAAGGGATTTTGGACTTCCCCCTCGGCGCAATTACTGCGAACCGAGCCAAGCCGCTGACTCAAAGTAAGTGTTTTCCGTCTTTAAAAACACACGAACACAGTGCAATTTAAAAAGTTTCCAAAACACACAAGTCTAGCAGCACTAAACAGATACCCCGGCTTCCGCCTCAGGGTGCTATGCTGGTCAACACCGGCTTAGGGCGAGCACGGCGCTTATCTGCTTCCTGGAGTGGGCGTGGCTACGTGGGTGGGCGTGGCCCCGAGTCACGTGGGTGCAGTGACGCTGACAAGGGATTTTGGACTTCCCCCTCGGCGCAATTACTGCGAACCGAGCCAAGCCGCTGACTCAAAGTAAGTGTTTTCCGTCTTTAAAAACACACGAACACAGTGCAATTTAAAAAGTTTCCAAAACACACAAGTCTAGCAGCACTAAACAGATACCCCGGCTTCCGCCTCAGGGTGCTATGCTGGTCAACACCGGCTTAGGGCGAGCACGGCGCTTATCTGCTTCCTGGAGTGGGCGTGGCTACGTGGGTGGGCGTGGCCCCGAGTCACGTGGGTGCAGTGACGCTGACAAGGGATTTTGGACTTCCCCCTCGGCGCAATTACTGCGAAACGAGCCAAGCCGCTGACTCAAAGTAAGTGTTTTCCGTCTTTAAAAACACACGAACACAGTGCAATTTAAAAAGTTTCCAAAACACACAAGTCTAGCAGCACTAAACAGATACCCCGGCTTCCGCCTCAGGGTGCTATGCTGGTCAACACCGGCTTAGGGCGAGCACGGCGCTTATCTGCTTCCTGGAGTGGGCGTGGCTACGTGGGTGGGCGTGGCCCCGAGTCACGTGGGTGCAGTGACGCTGACAAGGGATTTTGGACTTCCCCCTCGGCGCAATTACTGCGAAACGAGCCAAGCCGCTGACTCAAAGTAAGTGTTTTCCGTCTTTAAAAACACACGAACACAGTGCAATTTAAAAAGTTTCCAAAACACACAAGTCTAGCAGCACTAAACAGATACCCCGGCTTCCGCCTCAGGGTGCTATGCTGGTCAACACCGGCTTAGGGCGAGCACGGCGCTTATCTGCTTCCTGGAGTGGGCGTGGCTACGTGGGTGGGCGTGGCCCCGAGTCACGTGGGTGCAGTGACGCTGACAAGGGATTTTGGACTTCCCCCTCGGCGCAATTACTGCGAACCGAGCCAAGCCGCTGACTCAAAGTAAGTGTTTTCCGTCTTTAGAAACACACGAACACAGTGCAATTTAAAAAGTTTCCAAAACACACAAGTCTAGCAGCACTAAACAGATACCCCGGCTTCCGCCTCAGGGTGCTATGCTGGTCAACACCGGCTTAGGGCGAGCACGGCGCTTATCTGCTTCCTGGAGTGGGCGTGGCTACGTGGGTGGGCGTGGCCCCGAGTCACGTGGGTGCAGTGACGCTGACAAGGGATTTTGGACTTCCCCCTCGGCGCAATTACTGCGAACCGAGCCAAGCCGCTGACTCAAAGTAAGTGTTTTCCGTCTTTAAAAACACACGAACACAGTGCAATTTAAAAAGTTTCCAAAACACACAAGTCTAGCAGCACTAAACAGATACCCCGGCTTCCGCCTCAGGGTGCTATGCTGGTCAACACCGGCTTAGGGCGAGCACGGCGCTTATCTGCTTCCTGGAGTGGGCGTGGCTACGTGGGTGGGCGTGGCCCCGAGTCACGTGGGTGCAGTGACGCTGACAAGGGATTTTGGACTTCCCCCTCGGCGCAATTACTGCGAACCGAGCCAAGCCGCTGACTCAAAGTAAGTGTTTTCCGTCTTTAAAAACACACGAACACAGTGCAATTTAAAAAGTTTCCAAAACACACAAGTCTAGCAGCACTAAACAGATACCCCGGCTTCCGCCTCAGGGTGCTATGCTGGTCAACACCGGCTTAGGGCGAGCACGGCGCTTATCTGCTTCCTGGAGTGGGCGTGGCTACGTGGGTGGGCGTGGCCCCGAGTCACGTGGGTGCAGTGACGCTGACAAGGGATTTTGGACTTCCCCCTCGGCGCAATTACTGCGAAACGAGCCAAGCCGCTGACTCAAAGTAAGTGTTTTCCGTCTTTAAAAACACACGAACACAGTGCAATTTAAAAAGTTTCCAAAACACACAAGTCTAGCAGCACTAAACAGATACCCCGGCTTCCGCCTCAGGGTGCTATGCTGGTCAAGGTTCCCCACCTTGTTTTGATTCCTGGTCCACGTTCTGTGCTGATGTTAGTCCTGCATTCCACAGGATGCCTGGCACATCTTTTTGGGCGTGCACATCATGTGCTCCATGCACAAAGCTTAGGCCTCGAAGTGCCTGGCATCTTGCACCAGCGGCGCAAGGACACAAAAAAGCTTGACTTATTTCATTTCAGCTGAATAATGAATCCCCACGTTTGTGGCTAATACATTCTGATTCTTTTACTCTCTGTGCCGGTAAGTCTCGCTTTCCAATGGCTGCATTAATCATCTGTGTTTATTACTTCTCAGCAGTGTTATAGGTTATTTTATGACATCTTTTATGCTCGAGGAACTTGTTCGGGGGGAGGGCTGAGCTTGGCCAGAAGCGAGACTGACAGTTCTCAGGACGGCTGAGAGTCACTCGGGCTAAGAGATGAAAGTCCCGCTGAACACTAGTAATGATTATTTTTAATCAAAAATAAAACTTAGTAAAGCATAGCAGCGCCGAGGAGAGATGTATCTTTCCGCCGAGGCGAGGCGCCTTTATCTCCTGAGGAAATTGCGGGCACCGCTGCTGCTGTTAATATCTCGTTTACATGCGACGGACTCGCTGCCAGCGCCGAAGGGGCTGCTTAAGACCAGGAGCTAATCTGAATTTCTGATGTCTGGAAGGGGGAGCCGGGGTCCTTGCCTCTTTCGAGAGAGAGTTTTGTTAAAGGGCCTTCAGTCCTTTGCACTGCAGCTAGGGTGGGTTAGGATGATCTCTCTGTCAGGTTTTTTTTAGGTTTCACCTGCAGGACAGTGGAAGGGTAATCTCTTGTAGACTAAAATCTTAAAGGGGACTCCAACCCTGCCCATTACTTACCCTTGGTTGGCTTGCACGTCACTCTCTTTTCATTGCTTCTTATTGGTCAGTAGCCCCCTGCTTCCTCCGGAGGTTCGAGTTAGTTTCTGTCCCTGTAATGGAGCATGGACCAACTACAGTTTCATGTCTGCAGTCAGTGAAGTAAAGAAGTACCTTGGGAAGCGCTCAGACAGTGTTTTACTTTTAAACATGTTCTTTCTCTACGAGTGCACGTGTCTGCAGTCTGTCCGTCCTCCCCCAACTGTCAGTGCTTTTCCTGACTCCCTCCCACCTCCAGTTGTTTGTTGTCTTGCCCAAACCTCCCTCCCCTATGCCCCATCATGTTGCATACCCCCTTCCCCTGCCCGCTGTCTCCACCAACTCCATCCCCAACTTCTCCTTGTACTGCTTGCACTCACCACCATGCTCCCCAACCCGCTTTTCACCCCGTGCCTGTCCCACTCTGGCTCACCCGTCACCCTCAAATAAAACAGCATTAATAAAAAGTAAATAGCTCTCGTAGAACTATTTGGCTTTGCTAATGTTTTCTTACAGATGTTGCGCAGTAGCCTGGGCTTCTCCGCAACATGACTTAAAGTAAACAAAAGAAGTGCTATGCTGTCATTAACACTATCTGCACCATAGAGCGTTGTTTTTGTTTACTTTAAGCCATGCTGCACAGCTGTCAGCGCTGCAGGGCAACATGTCTAAAAAAAGATTGATAACGCCAATAGGTCTCGCATTGGTGAAACTGGTTGTCTTTGCCAATGCTTGTTTTTCCGTTTCTTTTTACTGCTGAACTCATTTTGAAGCTGCATTTTAGAGGATTCACAAGATTGTGCTATTGACTATCGACACCAAAAATAGTGTGGCATAAGAACATCGAGGGACAAAGTAGCAAAGGTAAGTGTATATAGGGGAGTATAGAATTACTATTCCAAACTCCACTTCTACGTATCTTCAAGATATATCTACATGGGTACATATATGTGGAGTTAGATATAGATAATCTAGACTTACTTACCTTTCAATATTTCTTTAGGATGATTCTTTGCTGGCCTTTTATCAATTTTAAGTGCAGTGAAAAAAGTCTTAGCTGCTCCAAGTACCTTGCAAGGTAAGGAGGGGGTTCTTCGTCGGGTTCCTTTTACTAACTCATAATGCAATCACTTGTTCTTCTGTCATTGTCAGCAGCTGTTGGGGGAGGTTGCTGGTACAGGAAGGACCACTCACCAATTAAGCAGCAAGATGGCACAATTAAAAAACATACATTTCCAACAAAACTTTAATGACAGTGACTGTTGGTTTAGGACTAAAACTGGTGCATGTGAGTTAATGAGTACTGTCATGTTAGGTACACATTCAAAATAAATTGTCTTTTGGGCCTGGTCACCTGGAATATGAGATGTAATAAAAAAATATTCAATGATAATTTAATAGGTCCTTGGGACCTATTAAAGCAAAAGCAGTGAAAATGCTCAGTTCCAGATCTTCACTTACTTGGTCAAAGGGGGGAACTCTTTTTTTGTTCAAGCCTTTGCACTCAAGAGTCTTGCCTCCCTTCTTTATACATTTGGTTCTTGGGACTTTAAGAGTTCTTCCGTTCAGTGAAAGTTGGTCTAAGACATAATGTTGCATTCAGCATTCCCCAAGAGGTAAGATAGAGCTTTTTCCTTAAGAAATCTAAGTGCCAGTTTTATTCCTTTCAAAATAATGTAATCATGAATGAGGAACCAGTGCAAGTCCCATGTGGCCTAGGACACATGAAGTTACTTCCTCAAGTGAATGGTCAGATTGATCTCCACATTGCATCCTCTTTGTAGATTTCCAATCAGACACTAAGACACCCAGTCATTCAATTAGTTTAAGCTTTCAAAGAAGGTGTTGAACTAGCTCCATGTGCCCCTGACCAAGATTTGTTAGGAATAAAAGTATAAGGGTAGCCCTTTATGGACATGATAGGACTAGCATGGGACTGCTTCACTTTTCCACAATGGGTGCTGATCTTTCATTATACAGGTGGTGTGAATCTGCTGTCTCACACAAGAAACTTATTTCCGGGTTTCTTAGGCGAGGAAAAGGCTGTGAGGGACCTGGGGTTGTTCCCTCTAGTGCTGGAGGTTTAGCCGTGTCGATAAACACTTCTCTCCAATATCCCGGATACCTCCTGACTCCAATAAAGTTTGATATTCAGAACTGATATTCTATCACTTTAGAGGGTGATATAAATATGACTTTATCACCCCAAACCCGAAGAAACTCAATTGCTAACCCTACATACCTGCATTATAAGCAAGAACTCCGGTATCACCTAAAGCTATCAGCAGCACTCCGTTCCACAAGATGGAAAACTCAGCACCTCAGGAACACATCATTACACTCAGAGCTTCAACATCATAAGACTGAAAACTAAGACATCTAATAAAACATAAAACACTAGCAAATCGGCCTTCTCAAGGTACAGACTGTGTATTTGGAACAGCATCTTTCATGAATTGGGCAGCTTTTTTAATTCTCGACTTCAGCATAGGGTTAATGACACATCCCTTCGATGGCACCTCATCCATGAACAATAAAACTGTTAAAACCCAGGTGACCTCCAAGCCTAATGAGAACAGAATTCTCTCCACACTGTGGAGCTTATTTCAATGTCGGGTTTACTTGCGTCTACCCGACACCGTCGCAGAAATGGGACCGACTGACCACAGGTCGGCGTTCCCGACCACCTACTCACAATGCGACTGCACGTGGCACGGTTGAATACTCTCATTCCTCCATGGGAGCTCAGGTTACGGCCGTAAACAATCTGTAACACAAGCTCCCATAGAGGGTGTCTATGCTCATTCCTGCCCCCCTGTGGCAGGCACCTCAAGGTGCCTGCCACAAGGTACAGTGATCAACAAGAGGGCAACTATGGCACCCCTTCGACCTCCAACCGGATGCCGAAAGGAGAAGGGGGCTCTGCTAGGGGCCCCCAAACACGCTCTCCGAGAGGGTTTCCTTGTCGGTAAAGCCGGCATGAAAACCCTGGTGAGAACCGTGCATCATAATCCAGTATACAGAAACACCTTCCATTTGGATTACGAGCTGGTCTCCAACTGGC
This sequence comes from Triturus cristatus, assembly GCF_964204655.1. NCBI lineage: Eukaryota > Metazoa > Chordata > Amphibia > Caudata > Salamandridae > Triturus > Triturus cristatus. The sequence continues at coordinate 1,090,042,999 of NC_140594.1, read as the reverse complement.
AGACAGGCACCTGGAGCCCGTCTGAAGCCAGCCGGAATGACCAGTCGGTTTCACTTCCGACCGACTGTATTGTAATCGGACGGTCGGAATTGAAACTGACGATCTCAGTCATAAGGCCTCCGGCCTTAGGTCAGAGGCCTTATCACCAAGATCGTAATCAAGCCCTGTATGTTATCCCAAATTATTAATTTTCTTCTATTATGGAAACCCTTGGAAATCTCAATTGTGAGGATTCCAATCCAAATACAAAGGTGCATACAAAAGATGCCCATTTTGTAATTATTTGTGCACACAATCATGTAATGAGAGGGGCATTTCAACACCATAAGAAACTGGATTATTATTTGGGGTGGGTGACTACTCACCTCACCAAAAATCACAACCCTTCTCAGGGTGAACCCTCAAAGTCACTAAATTAACCTGAGCTCAACCCCCTGGTGGCTACGACACAGAGCCAATAGGCATAACTTAGGGCCTCATGTAGGTAGCATACCAGTTACCACTTCTTAAATACCGAACGTTACCGAATCGGTATTTAAGAAGTGGTAACTCGTATGTAGGTAATGAGTCGGTAATTTTTACTGATTCGTTACAATTCGGTAATTACCAAATCGGTATTTACCGATTCGGTAATGAGGCATACCTTCCCATTGAGGGGAAGGTATGCCTCATTACCGAATCGGTAAATACCGATTCGGTAATGGTGGAGAACATGCAAGGGTGGCAGGGTGTCACATTGACACCCTGTTGCACCCCTGATTCGGCCATGTGTGCACATGTGGCACACATACATGCCCTAAGGGCATGTATGTCTGCCACATTGCACACTGCTAAGCGCTGAAAAATGCTGATACACATACATTAATTATTTACCACCAACTATTAGTTGGTGGTAAATACCGACTCCTAAACACACCCACACACTCCCCCTACATCTCATTTTTGGATTCGGAATTTACCGAATCGGTATAATTACCGAATCGGAAAAATTACCGATTCGGTAACATTACCGATTCGGTAATTTTCCCGATTCGGTAATTTTACCGATTCGGTGAATTCCGAATCCAAAAATTGTCCCCCTACATACCAATAGCCAAAATACCGGTCGGTAACGGTATAATTACCGAAAATCGGCCGTTACCGACCGGTATTTGGCGACCTACATGAGGCCCTAAGTGTGTAAAGTATTTACACAATACCAAAACAGTAATATATTTAAAATGCAAAACAATAAAAATCCCAAACCAAAAAAGAAAATTATTTAAGGGTCTTTGTCCACACTAAACCTGGAATCTGAGGGCTGGGAGTGTATGTGAGGAGTGTACTATGGTAATCCAAATGTTCTCCAACATCTAAATACTAAAATCTAGTTTCAGGCAGACACTGTACCCACAACAAAACCAGGGACAGAAGTCTGGTAGGACAAAAGCAGAGCTCTTTAACAACCAGACAGTGGATCCACAAGAACTGTCATAGCTATATGTTTGCTCCCCTTTCAAGTGTGTCCCTAGTGCTATATATATGACCAGAGAATATTGTCAAGTAGTATTTGACACTGAAGCAGGATTTGACACTGTATAATGCCCACAGCCCCACACTGTGCATTCTGTGGACTTCAGAGGAGTCAAATTTGCCCATTCAGGCTGCCTACTATTTATGCTATCAGGAGGAAGCTAGACAGCAGTGCAAATTAGCCTCCAGGATCCTCAGACAGGGAAAAGGTATGTTTCTGAAAGTTACTTTTCCTTAATAGTGATTAAAAATAAAACTTGGATCAGATTTTTAATAACTATTAAAAAATGGTTGTTTATTTTTTATTCCTGAGATACAGTATATGTTTTTAATCAGTTTTTTGACATAGGACAGCTGGGCCTGCCACCGTGAAAATAGTGCTAATCACTTTAAGGACATGTGAACATTACATTTCTCTATGCCCTTCCTGGGCTGACTTTGTATATATTTTAAATGGAGGTTTTGACCTGACAAAGGATTAATTTTGACATTAAAATTGCGGTTTTTACACTGCTACAGTCAGGCTACAATGGTATGCCTGAAGTCAGGTTTGCACTACCAGTATAGTGGAAGACAGAATCGGTATTGTGTTCTACTAGTGGCATTTAACTCCCACAGCTCAGTTTAAAAGGGTAGCACACAAACTTTACTAATGCCTAGCAGGGTTATAGTGCAGAGAGTTTTAAAGCCAGCAACAATATAGGTTCCAGCAAAAGGGGAAACACCCTGAGATTACCACACAGAAAAGGCTGATTTTCTACCAATACTATTTTCAATGTGGCTATCCAGGTGCACTGATATATCAATATTTAAAACTGAAATTGAGGAGTTTTAGAGGATGGGAAGAGCCTCCTCTCCCTGCTTATGGTCTTTCCCACTTATTCTCTCAACGTCTTTTTTTCCTCCCATATTTTTATTTACAAGGTTATTTATGTCACCACTACTGCTACCATGTTTTCGGAAGAGATTACTATATTTATTAGTTTATCTTCGGGATTTGTCGCGCACAAACCTAGCCACAAGGGCAAAAATGCATTTCACATAAGACTAGATCAATATAGCAAGAACTTACCTTTTGAAGCAGGAGAGGACGAATGAATGAATGAAGGTAGAACACCGATTAGGCACTGAGGTAGATCTGAAGAGATGTTTTTTGTTTCTTTCCTGATTCACTTTAAGTTAGGGTTGAGTCATCTGTAGGTGTTTCTAGAAAAGTCGGATTTGCCTAAAAAGCAATGTGACATTGCCAGAAGGGCTTTTCTGACAGCTGTATGCAGGCAGTGTATTTTTAGCTGTTTGCAGGCATGTTTTCTGGTCTGGTGGGTTGGTTTTTCCAGTTGATTTCCCTGATATTACTGAAAACGTGCCTGCAGCAAGCACAAATGATGGCATTCTCTCATAACTTGCAAATCACCCATACCACATGTCTTTTTTATAAAGTTCAAAACTGCTCTGATTTGCAAATTTGGGTCACTCTTTTAGCTATTGGATGCACTAATGGGGGACATTTTTATTTTGGTGCCCAGTCCTATTTTCTGTGCCAGTCCTACCTCTTGAAAAGAGAAAGACTGAACCACTGTCTTTGATATTTTTGTTTACAAAATTTCTAGGTAGAGACCAGGAGCCATATTACACAAAGTGATAAACAAGTCCTGTGCACACGTTTAAGATTAATAAGACATTCACAGTATAGCAAAAAGTAGTTCAACACTTGTAGTTCTGCGAATGTTGTTTTAATGCAAGTTGAGTTCATCAAGCTGGGGGTCGCGTAACTAATATACAATATTACACAAAGTGCCCCGGGGGCACAACGGGCATTTTCACCTGCTTTGCGTTCCGCCGATGGACTTTGGTATTACAGAAGGGACCCCAGATGCTTGTGTGGCCCCATCTGTAGTACAGATAGCGCGGGCGCCATAAAGCGCTAGCTTTATCTTCTGGAGGCATTCCCTCATTTGCATGGTGCGTGTCCCATGTAAATGAGGGAATCCCTTTGCCTATGAGCCGCGTCATATTACAGATGCGGGTGCAGAGGCAAAGAAACTCTCAGGAGGCTCACTGACAGTGTGCCATCATCAAAGGTGGCACACTATCAGTACGCCGACTCAGAACAACGCTCTGGAGGGGGGAAAGAGGGTCCTATGGACCCTCCTGACATCCCCTTGCAGGCGGGTGCAGTCACTGACTGCACCCGCTTGCAAGGGGATCTCTAATCCTCTTCAAATTTGTAGACGTGTGTCGCCTGCACTGAGAAAACACAGAGCGGCTTCAAAGCAGAGGCTCCATTTCTCACATAAATGCACTGCCCTTCGGGCAGCGCGAGTTTGCGACTGCCCTGCAGGAAGCACATTTAAAATAATACGGCCCAGTGCAAAGAAGAAAAAATGTGCTGCACTTTTATTGCGGCCCCTGGTTAGCTGATAAATAGGGATAGGGGATCAATATCTTTACAGAGGGGGAGGTGGTACTGGTTCGTTACAAACCTTCTTATATCGAAGTCTGTTTTACCTTAAAGCAAAACATAGTTACAAACACAATTACCTGATGTTTTGGTCTCCATTATGCACCCTAAATGCCTTTCAATGACTGCAATCTACAGGGTCCAAGAAGCCTTTCTACACCCAGCCGGGATATCTTTCTCTTGTACCTATGACATGGCAACTGAATCAACTGAGGGGGAGCGAGCCTCAGCCACTCTAAGCTGGATGCCCCAGAAGATTTCTCAAATATCACAGACCAAGACATTCTTTAACACATGTAATATGTTCTATAAGCAAATTGGGGCATACTTATGAGCCCTGTTGCGTCGCTCTTGCACCACGCATGGTGGTGCAAGAGTGACGCAACTCAAAAATTAGACAAATGAAGCCACGCAAGGCCACCTTGCGTGGCCCTGAGTGTCTTCATAAACTTTGAGTATAGCTACACAGATTGCTGCATTTCCTTACTCTGCGCAAGGAGGCTCTCCAGGGGTGCTGCGTGGGTGTTCCATGTAATACCCATGGATTTTAGCGTAGTTCCGGATTTATCAGAAGTGGTTGACCTGGGAATGCACCAGAAACCTAAGCCTCCCCAGGTGAGGAGTAACAAGGAGAAATATGTTTATTTCTTCTCAGTCGTTCCTCTTTCTATGTGTGCTGTGGTCTGCAGCACACTTAGAAAGAGGCAAATGTCTCAGGGGATTGTGCAAGAACGTGCCCCTTTCTGCACAACAACAATCAACCTTACAACTCAGGTGCCCTTATTCCATGGTGCAAACATGCCTACATTGGCGCTAGGTAGCCAAAATGGCCCCATCGCTGGTTAAAAAGCAGGAATTCTTCATATTCTTTTAAATACATCGCATTCAGGCCCTTTCCCTGTCACGCAGTGCGGTGCAGCAGGGTGACGTGCTGCGCTGCACTGCGTGACAATGTAATAATTATGCCCCTATGTATATTGCATATTATATATATTCAGCAAACGTTGAACAATAAATCTATTCCACTGTTGCCATGTTGCTTATATGTAGTTATAGGTTATTGCATCAGTGCAAAGTCCATAACATTTGCCATGGAAATAATTTATGCCATTTTTTGTTGATGAACTGCGAGAAGCGACATTTACGTGCAGCGTCCATTTTGGAGCAAATGCAAAAATAAGGACTCACTATGCGGGATGTGGAACTGAGGGCTTTACTACTTGCTGACTGAGCTTCCAGCATCAATACTTAAGGAATGTATTTTTGCCTCTTTACCATATTCTTAATGGAGCATCTGCGGTTTCCATTTGCTTGGCACTGGTAGAAACAAAATGAGATGTTCAGAGGAACCATTTTAAATACAGTATTTTTCTTTCATTTGCCACAGAGAGCCCCTGTCTGGCAAGCAGCCCATATTATTTACAGCCTCGTGCATGTCCCATTGCAAACATATACTGAATGAGACCCATTTTTTCATCAGGAATAATAAACACAGCCTGTAAACCTATGATTGGCCAGCCATTGAGGAGTGCACTATATAAACTTTATTAACACACAAATCAAAATTATTTCAGTCCCTCAAGGCCTGGGAACATCAAGACCACATCTAATTGTTAAATGGCTAAATAAATCGTTTTAAGGAGATCAGAAGGAAAGGAACTTAACCCTTTCACTGCCAGGGTGTTCGAGCACCTCTGCATAGAAGCTACTGTCAAAAAATAGGTGTTGGGTTGTTCAAACAGAATGCAGCACACATAGAAGTTACAAATCTTCATAAGTTATTATTTATGTGCAGGAAGGGACACAGGAACAATCATTCTCTGCAAGGCAGGCACCCTTGAGCTTTAGTGCAGCTTAATTTAGCACCAGCATTACGGGTGTGGTGCACCATATTATTGTAAATACGGTGCATCCCTGCATTTTCAGAGTGTTGGAGCGGGCGTTACCAATTGTGGCGTAACACCACGCTCCGCCATTTTGTTAGTTTGCATAATCAATTATGCATTTTAAGTGCAGATCGGTGCATTGTGGCAGAATCACTGTTTATGGTGCACTGTTGATAAAAGATAAAAAATTTGAGACAATATAGAAACTATCTTATTATATATTTTTTCAATTCCTTGCAACCTAAGCAATCTTATGGAGCAAAGCAAGCGTTTGCCCTGACTGGCTGGCCAGGAGAAAGCACTGCACATGAACTTTTTTTCAGATTTTTGGCAAATTGTTTTCAAAACATCTGAATTCACTTCAATCTCTCAAGCACAACGGTATTCATCCCTGCAAATTCATGGTCCACATCTGAGAATGTGGCTAACAGACATATGTCGATGTTCTATAGGTTCAGAGTGGGTGCAATACTTTTGGCAAAGTTTGAAAGCAATTAAAAGGGAAAGGCAGGTTTAGGGTACTTGTATTTTGTTTGCAAGTATCGACCGTGAGCTGGATAGCAGCCTATCATAACCATATATTTTCAAAACATTGTAAGGATTCCGTTGGAGGGTGCCAGACTTCCCTCACCCTGATTGTCTAGTCTACCGAACCGACTGGACATGACATTTCCAAGCATGATAATTGAGAGCTGAGGCTTGACTATGTGCTAAAATGGCTGATCCTTTCTAAAGCACCAATGACTCCCCCTGGGAAATAGTCTAATGCCAGTGTCTGAATGCACATGCCGGTGAAATAGTTGGTGATACTCAGCAGGAGATGCCACTAGGGACGTCATCCCGTAGCATAGTACAACTGCGATTGATTCTCCAGGAGTGGAAAGGTTGAGTCGGCTCCTTCCCGCATAGTCATTATTGAGACTTGCCTGCAAGCCCTCTCAACAGGGGAAGCAACCTTGACTTCCTGCCCTTTCTTCACTCCTGCATGTTTTCAACCGCAACGGGAGCTGGACAGCCATATACTTTTGGACTTCTTAGCTGTCCAGTGGAATCTTTGAATTTGTACTTAATATTGTGCACACAATGTGTTCCTCAGTTACAGAGTGCATGTGGCTCTCCAGAGGTGACTACACCCTCAGCCGACATCAAATACCTTCTACACAAACCCTGTCACCAACCACATGCCAGCAGCTGCGGCCTGGCTATATATAATAATAATTAATTTTCCCTCTTCATCGTCTGTCAAAATCCCCTCCCCCACCCAGCACCACTGCTCTTACCTGCACGGGCCGCAGCTGCATGCCAGCATCTGTGATGTTACCATATATGCATAGGAGCAGCTGCAGTGCACAGAGGAGGTTGAGATGGTAAATTAACCACACCAACACCCACAGCTACTCCACATGACTTGACTGTTGAAACCAAAACAAAGGACATCACATCCAAAGGCACAAAATTGGTTACAGTCAATTTCAGAATCTCAGAACTGATTTCTGAAGTTAAATTAATGAGATGAGATATTGCCTTTCAAAACAGAGTGCAGAGGTTAAAGGTAAGGATGGAAGATTTTTAAGAACATGTAACTAAAACTACAGACCCAATATCTGACACCTATATGAGCAGATCAAAGACTTAGAGGACAGGCCAAGACAAGTTTGCTTCTACTGTGTGCTAGACAAGCTTGTTTGCTAAATGTTACCTTTACTCATCCGCTTAAACGGCAGAGAGCCTGTAGAATTCCTACTTCACAGACTGCCCACAGTTATCATTCTGTGCTTCTTGTTTCAGAAACAGGTAGGACTAATGTTCCAAGCAGCACACTTCATGCCCATAATATCTAGATACTAAAAGATTTTTCCCTTGAGATTAATGCAAATAAAAAGACAATCTGGCCTGAGATCTAGACTTTACAAGCTGGAAATAAAATTTCATCTGCTAGAACCCACCATAGTGTGGATTTCAGAATATGGGGAATCTTCAGAATACTACGACCTGAGGCACTTGAGAAGTTCAAGAAAGCATAGATCATGCTTTATGGATATGTCTAATGTTCTCAGCACATCCTCAAGATCTTCATAGATATGATCATCCACTGTCCTCAAGAATCAACGTCAAGAGTGACCCAATGATTGATATTTCAGAACACAATCAATAGAGACAACATGATGTGAGTGGGGACAGAACTGACCATCAAAAAGAGAGGGACTCAGCCCCTCTTAAGCTTTCCACCTGAACCCCTGGAACAAGAGACTGACAAATTAAAAAGGGATTGCCAGCACATGGATTGTTTGAACTTACCTAACTACCTTTATTGTAGGCTGTTTGCCCCTAGCAGGATCTTGTCTTGGGGTTGCCCTCCTGAGGGGTAGGAGGGGGGTGCTTGGAAGGCATGTTTTCTGGAGCTGCCCACTCCACATTGACAGCTGCCAACTTGTCATCTTATAACAGTTTCTCCTTCCCGATTTTGAAATTCTGATGTGATAACCCCTGTGATAACACCTTTCTTATTCATGACCATAAGATCCAGATCTTTGCAGATTTTCACACTGAGACTATTGCAAAGTAAAAGGCCTTCCTGGCCTGAGCCTTCTATGTGCAAACCGGACATAAAATTTGATCTGCAATGACAACCACAATGTGAATTATAGTGGATGAGAAATCTCCAGAATATTCCAACCCTGAAGAAGTTGAGATGTTCCTATAAATCCTGGAATCATGTTCCATGGATATGTCTAATGCTTTCAGCAGTTCATCAAGATCTGCGCTGAACCTATTATTCACTGCCCCCAAGAAACACTATTAAGAATGACCCAATGATTGATCTTTCAGCAGCCAATATTATCAGAGGCAACTGATCCAATTGGTGGCAATAAACAAAGAGACAAGTCGACGTATTTATTAAAGCCTGCAAAAAGAACCCCTGGCACAAGTGATTGACACATCAAATAAGGATTGTCAGAACATGCATTGGTTGACCTTATCTGACTATTTTTAGTATACCTCAGGGATGGACTGTTTGTCCATAGCAGTAGCTTGTCCTGGGGCCTGTCTGGAGATGACCAAGTTGCACATACAGCTGCCAAGCTCGTCATCCTTTATCCTATTCTTCTTTCCTATTTTGATACTCTGATATGACCCAACCATTGCTTACATGCTGCATAACCCTTCAACCTGGTTTAGTATTGTTTCCGGTCCAGGGAAGACCTGGCTTGGCAGTTCGGGCTGGACTGTTCCCATGAGGAACAGGGTGAAGACTGATTTGAAAATGCCTGGGTCTGAACTGAGGTGGTGAAGTGATCTAAAGAATGACAATGGATTTAACCCAGATCTGTGACTGGGGGTGAGTGTCTGAAAGGTTTCAGCTCTCCGTCCATTCTCTCCGTGGGTTTGCTTTGTTTGCCCTAAGTTGGCAGGGTATGCCCAGACATGGGTCCCTTGCTCACTTTGCCACTGGATTCAAGCTACCCTGGCTGATGAGGGGTGTTACCACGAAACCGGTCCCAGGATGCTTGTTTCCGGTTCAGGGAAGACCTGGCTTGGCAGTTGGTTCAGGGAAGACCTGATTTGCATATGGCTGGGTCTAAACTGGGGTGGCAAAGTGAGATAAAGACGGATGATGGTTTCAACCCAGATCTGTGACTGGGGGTGAGTGCCTGAAAAGTTTCAGCACTCCATCCATCATCTCCTTTTGTTTGCTTTGTTCACCCCAAGCTGCACATACAGCTGCCAAGCTCGTCATCCTATATTCCTGTTTCCATTTTTGATACTCTGATATGACTCAACCATTGCCTATATTCTGCATAACCCTTCAACCTGATTTATTATTTATCGCACAACTAGCCTAAACAATACCCTTTGTCCATGAGGGGGTTCATATTTACTAGTCTTTATATGTCCACCTCCTCTCTGTTTCCTATCCCTGTGGGGGTTGCTTTTGTCCTCTTTCCTCTCCCCTCATATTTGTACCCACAGGTGGAATTCTATGAGTAGAAGATTATGAATGTCTCTTTGCACAGACATCACTTATTAGAAACACTGGTCTTTGTCAATATTGCATATAGGTAATGTCACACTATAATACTCTCAGGGATTAGGTTCAGTGGGATGTGTAATAGCCAATCAACTTTAATCCAAAAAACACATTATTATGTCATGTAATATGATTGTTACTTTTTAATATGACAACCTTTTAAAAAAGCTATACAACACATAAATAGCATAATTAATATCAAGACAATTGCAATCTCAATCCAGTTGAAGAACAGGCATACATTGTGATGGATGACATGGACACACATTAACATGTTCCTCTTTTTGTGCATCACCTGTGCCCCTTTCTACATATCCCCGTCAGCATACCTAATGCTAATACGCTAGTGGCCCCACGCTGTAGACCATCAAGGGCTCTGCTGAAGCACCACACTATGCAAACGTCATGCACAACACCAAGGGTTACCATTTGGAACATCACCTAGAGCCCCTGTGAGTACCCTCATTTTGTGCCACCTACTACACATTCTCCCATGCTTTGCTAATACTATACTTGTTGCCTTTCTGTACAGGATTGTGTCTGTATTTTGGTGTGACTATGTCCATGTGTGTCTTTATGTTTGTAGGCTATGTGAAAATGAACAGCTGTAGGAGTGGTTGTCTGCATGCATGTGTGAATGCTCTACCTGTGCATGTGTGGCATATGCTCTGTGCAATACAAAAATCATACCTATTAGCATTGTCAATGCTTGTTTATGGTGCACTAGAATTGCTAAATGTGGAAGGCCCTACAATTTTAGAAACTCTAAACTGGCATTGCAAAACTATTTCTCTATAAACAGGGACATGTACTTGAACATATTAAATTGGTGCATGGTTAGGAGGGCTGGCACAGTTGGCACTAAATAACGAGAAGGCTTTCAGAAAACTGGCAGCAGACTGGCCCAACCGTCCAGTGCTAATCATGCAGTTCTGTTGTTTCCAAGGTCCTTTGAGCTCTCATATTGTTAGTTGTGCCATTGAAGGACTTTGTCCAGCTGGCAAGATCAGTTTAATCCTTATGTGATCTGACTTCTGTTGTTTGAAAGCAGTGAGAGATTTCATTATATTTTGTGCAAACACATCAATTACTCTAACATCTTTTTTGATTACTGCCTATTCCCTCAGTGTGACTGCATCTATAACAGGTGGACTGGGCTCCATTTGTAATTGTCTGCCTTTTCACTACCTTTTAAAATAGATGGCAAGCACAATTTCTCCTCTGGCATTAAATGACCTTTGCAACACCCGCCACAACCACAGATGCCCACAGCTGTCTGCACTACCTGTCGTGCCAAATTACACATGTACCTTTAGGTCCTCGCCCACCTGGAGACCTGGTCAATAGGGCACATGATGATGTGTTGTTTGCATGCTGGTGGTGCAGAAGGTACCAACCCCAAAGAGAGAAGGAAACATCGATAAGAGGATACCTGGGAGTATATTTACTAAAATGTTTTGCGAATGCGATTGACATAGGGAAAGTGATATCTACCCTGTTCATAAGTTTCCTCATGAAAATAAGTTGATCAGAAACATAACCCGGGTTGAAACAATTCCTTATATTAGTACCCTAATTTCATCGTACACCCCTAAGAGTAACTATCAAACAGTGGTATATGCTTGCAATAATCCACCTGAACAAATGATTTCGCCCGGTTATATTGTAAATAATCTTTTGACAAGCGATAGGTGTAGTTCGCTACATAAAATCCCTATTGGTGGTAGTAAAATATCTTTGGTATCATGGAATATTGCAGGTATTGCCCAGAAATTGTTGTCTCCTGAATGGGGCAACTTTATTGATAAACATGATATCTGCCTATTTCAGGAGTCCTGGGCTGTTGATCCTGTCTTTAGGGCCGGATATCTCAATTTTTATACTCCTGCAAAAAAAAATCCTAAAGGGCGCCCTGTAGGAGGCCTTGTGGCCTGGGTTCGTCAAAAACTAGACTATAATGTGGAATTGTTAAAATCCTCTGACATAGATATCCTAGCGTTCAAACTTAGTAGAGATAATGAGAGTACCCTTGCCATTTTTAATGTGTACGCTAGGGGGCAGAGGGGAGGTCTTAGCTCAGTGACCATATCGTCTCTGGACTTACAGCTAGAAAATCTTCCCATTCACATTACTCCTATTGTAACAGGGGATTTCAACACTACATTCGAACCATTGGGTAATGAGGTACAAGAGCTATCAATAGAACAAGATCTTAGATGGGGAATCCCTAGGCTTGACCTACCGCCTGTTAAAAAATGGTCTAACGCTGCAATTCAGTTTAAGGCGTTGTGTTTGGAAAGAGGCCTTAGGGCTGCAAATGGGCGCACAAGATCTGATCTGAAAGGTGAAATTACTTTTGATAATGGGCGTTTCACCAGCCGTATTGATTATATTTTGATCGATCTTAGGATATGGCATAGACTTGATGACATGAAGGTAACATGGCGGCTCGAAAGCGACCATAACCCTCTATGTATGGATTTTTGGGCCATTACTAGAGAGGGAGACGTGACCCATGCTGAGGGAACTGTTACCTCGGATGTAGTGATCACAAATGATAAACGCCGTGTAAAATGGAATAAACTAATTGAACATCCAGAGAAGTTGGAAGCTCTTAAAGCTGAAGTAACCAAGAGTACCAACTACCTTATGTCAAGAGTCTTGAGGGAAGATTTCCCACAAATTGTAATAGAAGCCCATACTAGCCTATTTGGTAACCTGAAATCCTACTTTCTAAGGGATGAGAAGCCAGGGAGACAGGTTTCGAAAACCAATGATGTTAGCTGGTTTGATACTTCATGTAGAATTGCTCGACAAAGGCTGAGTGAAGCCCTAAGGTTAAGAGATCACACGGGGGTTAGGGATGCAAGGGATCATTATAGGGAGGTGCAAAAAAAAGCCAAAAAAGACTGGGATCAACTATGGTGGCAGGATTTAAGAAGTGCCTGTGCTGCGAAGGACTCGAGAACCTTTTGGAGCATTGTTAACTGGGATAGGGGCGGGCGTCCAGAGCCCCCACAGAATAATGTTCCCCAGGTAAAATGGATTGAATTTTTTGGCCCCCAGTACGCTTGTAGCGCAACTAGCGAAAAGACTTCACCATCTTTCTCTGAAAAATGTTATTCCGGTCCAGTGTTTTTTATTAAGGATGTCGAGGCAGCACTTGACTGTGTGGCAAAGGGAAGAGCTCCAGGTATGGATGGAATCCCGGCCGATATATTTTTAAGTGACAAGCCAACTTGGTGTCAGTACATAGCCCTTCTTGCTAATGCAGTGGCTAATGGAGCTCCAGTACCCCCATCATGGAAAGGTGCTGAGATAATCCCTGTTTTTAAGAAAGGAGACAAATCCCTCCCCAGTAATTACAGGCCCATAAGTCTTATCGATTCAATCCAAAAGGTTATGGGTCGTTTAGTGCTAGGAAAAGTACAGACTTGGGTAGAGGATGCTAATATCTTGTCCCCATTTCAAGCGGGATTTGGTTCCTGTACCAGCACCATAGACCAAATTTTTCGGTTTATAACTATCTACTGGAGGAACGTGCTACTGAACGAGGGGTCATTATACGCTGTCTTTGTAGACCTCAAATCAGCGTTTGATTTGGTCCCTCGGAGGAAATTATGGGGTGTCCTCGGTGACCTGGGGATGGCTCCAGAGTTATTACCACTTCTCGTCCGCTTACATGAGGGCAACTTTGCAAAAGTCAGATGGGGGGCACAGGGGGAGGTTACCGACTCTTTCCCTGTTGGGCGGGGTGTCCGACAGGGGTGTGTGTTGGCTCCTACCCTGTTTTCTTTGTATATCAACGGGGTAGTTGAGTATCTTTCAGCGGTCCCCACCGATGCTCCCCTTCTGGCTGGCAACCATGTTCCTGTCCTCATGTTTGCGGACGATACCTTGCTCATCTCCAGGACTCCGAGTGGCCTCCAGAAGGCCATTAATGCATTTGTAGATTTTTGTTCCTCAAGAGGGTTAGAAATAAATATCTCAAAAACCAAGTTTATGGCTTTCAATCAGCACAAATCTTTTAGAGGCAGTATTTTATTAAATAATGAGCCCTTAGAACAGGTGAGTGCGTTTACGTACCTTGGTATCTCTCTCCAAAAGGATCTGGGTTGGAAACACCACTTGGACATAACAGCTCTAAAACTACATCAACACATAGGGTGTTTGACCAAGAAATATAAATCCTCCTTCACCAAACCAGTTACTCCTGCCCTAGAAATCTATAACGCTAAAGCAGTGAGCTCGGCCCTTTATGGAGCTGAGCTCTGGGGTTTTAATGACTTAAAACACCTAGCAAGATTAGAAAATAAATTTTTACGTAACCTTGCAAGTGTCCCGCAAAGCACTCCCACGATCCCGCTCCATCTAGATCTAGGGAGGAAAAACATAGGCGACACAGCAAAACTACGGCCACTCCTTTATTGGAGGCGTCTTTGGGTCACCCCAGAACTTGTGCAATACGCTATGGGTTTCAAGGATGTGATCTTGCGGGATTGTTTCCACAGAGTAGGTTGGTTAAAGGAGGTTAGGTCCCTACTTATTAAACTGGATCTAGAGATACTCTGGAATAATCCAGAGACGGCAGTCTTCCCGTCTAAGGTACAATTGAAACAGAAATACTGGGAAATGGTTTATACATCTATAGGTCACTACAGTACTCCAACTAGCCTAACAGGTCGTTTTTTGGATTTTAAATCATGGCCTGTATGTGAGGCTTACTGGGATTTGATCGAGAGGCCCTTTGATCGAAAACTTTATTTTCAGTTTAGGGCAGGTAGTTTGCCTATAAAGACTTTTACGTGTAAATGGGCCTCTGGAACTGATGACAAATGCCATTATTGTGTGACAATGGCAGAGACCATTCCCCATATTTTCTTTGTTTGTCCATTATATACAGCCCCACGTAGGAGATGGCTGAGGCCGATCTGTAACCTGTTGGGTGTCCGGAGATGTGCCGTTGCGTTGAGAATTTTAGGGTCTGATTGTCGCCCTAGTATAGCAATAGCAATGGCCAAATTTCTGGGCTGGACCTGGATTATTCGCACTCGCACTTTAAACAAAAATGTTGCTGCTATCTTATTATAAGATGTATCTTTTAAATAGGACTTACTTATTCTGCTGCCTCTTCTCCTTCTTTTTTAACTGTTCTTAAAGTTTTTAGAGATCCGACAGTATATGGAATTTAATATCTTTTTAATTTGTAACTGTAATGTATTATGTGTTATTTATATGTGTGTTATGTGCTGTTTGGTTGTGCTTTTATGACAAACTGTCGAAATAAAGCTATTTGAAATTGCAAAATGTTTTGCAGTGCATCAACAAAAGTTGTGTTTCGTTGAGGGAGATGGAGAGAGCAGGAGAGCACCATATCTACAAAGATATGGAGCTGCCCTGCTGTTGCCCCAGCGCTAGTGCACCATGAGGCTGGCAGCACCACGCACAAAGCTTTGCACCTCAGGGGCGTAGCTAGCATTTTTGGCGCCCATGGCGGTCCCTCAGTTTGCCGCCCAGTGATGGCCGGTTTGTGCATGTAAGAGCGAGGAGTGTGAGCAAAGTGAGAGGGTAATGGGGTGATGTGCCGCTGCGCCGCACTGAAAAAAAGTGTTGCTTGGGGCGGGCCCCATCCATCCCCCCTAGCTACGCCACTGTTGCACCTTAGTGCAAGGGTGTGTGCATAATGTCTAGCATAGGTTTGATTTTTTAATAGTGCTTCCAGTCCAAGATCTATTTTTACACTAACTTTTAAAAGTATCCTACTTTGGGGGCCGATTCCGATCCGGGTCAGAAGGGCACTGAATGCGATCCGGCTGGAAAAACTATGAGCCGTACGTGTGTTTTCCACCTGAC
This sequence comes from Triturus cristatus, assembly GCF_964204655.1. Lineage (NCBI taxonomy): Eukaryota > Metazoa > Chordata > Amphibia > Caudata > Salamandridae > Triturus > Triturus cristatus. The sequence goes on along the minus strand of NC_140594.1, from coordinate 1,090,027,257 downwards.
TCATACAGCTGTACGAGTGAGCAAGTACGATGCGAGCTACGTGAAATTCACCGAACGAGTCGTTTACGGGTTCGAACCGCTCCGTACGTCTGAGCCGTAAGCTAACCGTGGTGTTCAATGGATGCGAATTACGACCGAGCCAGTACGATACACTCGTCGGAGAGCCGGTGCGAGCAGGAGCGTCCGGCTCGCAAAACGTCCGGGAAGTTGCCTTTGGGGGTCTGCGTTGGACCCCCTGTCACCCGCAGCCCTACGACTCGGACACAAGGGTCCCCCCAATACAGGCATGTATGGTGCGGATGGCACCGACGCGTACCCACTGTAGGGGGCGCTCTTGTGTGAGACGTACCCATTCAGTCAATGGGAGCCCATGTATGTGTCGTACGACCGGCTCCCATTGACTTCTATGGGAGTCCGACCGAACCGAGTCCGGCAGCATACGGCCGCATCGTACTCGCTCGTTCGGACTGCAGGTCTCCGGCTCGGTCGGAAAACACTCCGGATCTGGCTCGGTCGGAGAGAGCTTTCCGACCCGGATCGGAATCGGCCCCTTTGTGTATGTGTTGTACAGTGCAGCATACATGCGAAGCCAGAAAATATTGGGAAAAAAACATTTCTCCTCCATAACACCAATGTCAAAACAGCTTTATTATTTTAGGCAAAACCCTGTCTACCTTTGTAGTAGATAGGGTTTTGCATAAGAAACAATAGGCGGTTGCATGGGAACACTCAAGCACCACCCAAGGAACACCTCCTTGATACTAAGTAATGCAACGCAGATCTAAGTGCTGCTTGGCGGTACTTTCAAGTGAATTTCAAGGGTAAAAACGTGTTTTGTGCTGGAAAGTAAATTTCAAATAAATGTATGTGATGCAAACACCTTGTTTGGAAACTTAAACAAAACCACATCAAGGAGGATTGTATCAAAGCCTATGAGCTATCCAAGAGCAATAAACAGAAGCAATTCTGGAAATATATTGCCCGATTGCAAAATGATAAAATTGATAAGCGCAAATCTGTGAACGCGGAAGCAAATATATACACAGCAAATCCAGGTGTGACACAGCAAGATAATAAGAGTGAACTACAGATTGTTAGAGCAAATAGTGATGCTGAGTCTTCAATGGTTCAAGGATGTAAAGCGCAGTATAAGCCGGCAATCATAAAAATCATTAAAAAGATAAGAAGAAATGGGGCACATGGCCCCAACGGTCTCCCGGGCACTATGTTAAAGGAGGAGCCAGTGTAGTGAGCAGAAATTCTATCCACCGTGTTCAAAGATGTCTCGGACTCATGGCGAGGCTCTTTGTTAGAGTCAATATTCAAGAAAGGCGATAACACAGACCCAAAAAACTATAGATTAATCACTCTCCAGAACTCATGGTGAGGCTCTTTGTCGCAGCCAATATTCGAGAAAGGCAATAACACTGACCCAAAAAACTATAGATTAATTACCCTGCTGGTCATAGAATTAAAAAGCATATGCCAGCCCTCTACTAACAGAATTAACCAGATGGATCGAGGAAAAAGAGGTAATGCCCTTCCCACCAAACTGCGTTCCGCAAAAGTGGTTCAACAATTGATATTATAGTCGCTCAATCCTATATAGCACAGCAAGCAAACACAAAATATAACATGCCAGTGTTTGTATGCTTTGTGTATCACTGGGCTGCATTCAAAGGGGTCTCTTGCTATAAGTTCTGGAAGAAGCTGAAAAACTGGAAGATCCTTGATGACCCTGTGAACACCATCATCTCAATGAGTAGCAGAACCTGGGTAAGAGTAGAATTGGCTGGGGGACAGTCTCCTAAAATATCTACACTGACTGGGGACTAAAACAGGGAGGCATCCTACCCCCAACACTTTTTAACTTATACACTGCCCACTTGGGCAAGGCACTCCAAAAGGAATATTCATCTAGCCAGAAAATTGGGCCAGAAAATGTGCATTGACTGCAGTACATGGACGATTTGGTAATATTTGACTATACACAACAGGTTTACAAAGGGGGTTGGATGCTCTAAATGACTACAATGAAACCAACGACCTAGCGGCAAACCCAAATAAGACCAAAGTGGTGGTTTTTGGTCAATACCAAAAAAAGCCTTACTCGTGTGGTGAATGGGCACCCAGACCATCGCAACTGCAAGAACATGCAACCTCAGGGCATGACTTAGTGACAACGGGAAGTCACCTACTCACCAACTTAAGATGAGGGTGAAAGTACAATTGACTATCTATGCTCTGTGCAGACTCTATAGGAAACTATGTAGTCCAACCACGGTACTGATCAGGAGGGTCATAAAAAGCAAACTATTAGAAACAGCAGGGTATACACAACAAGCATTCCCGGACCAAATGGATGCAATGCTGGAAAAATCCCAGTGTCAGGGCTTCAAACGCATCTTCAGGCCACAAAATACACATGAAATAGCCTAATGTGTCTGGAATTTGGCCACGTGCAGCAAAAACTATGAATGTTTGAGCACTCAGGCGAAATACTATTACAAGGTCCTTATAGTCCTAGTAGGAACATTGAAGGATGTGCTCAAAGGAATACACAAAGGAAAGGTCAACCCCTGGAACAGCTAAATGCAAAAAGCCATGGCGCCACTAAAACTGGCAACTGAAAACAGGGCATAAGAAGACACATATTGCACTGCCATAAAAAACGCCATAAAAAACAAATCTACCAGCGGTCACAGGAAGAGGATATGACCAGGAACAAAGGTAATAAAAGGCAGCCAGGTCTCATCACATCCTACAAGCAAAACAATATTCAGCCATATTTGAACCAAGCCCTGGGAAGGAAATGCCTAAAAGAGATCCAATGGGCCAGGTTGGTGCCCTTGCCAATAAAAGAGCTAAACGCAGGGTAGTCAAATGCAGACTCTGCAAGTAGAGAGAGGAGTCCCTGTTGCACCTGGTATTCTGCTGTCCATTCTTGGTACAACAACAACGGAAGCAACTAAATCCAATGTTCCTTTCAAAAGGGGTATGGACATGCGCAGAAGCAGTATCAGCACTTTTTTCCAGTACCCTTCCTCCAAAGTTGGCCAAATTCGGGAAATACATGATAGAGGTATGATCTTGTCTCAGCAAAGTAAAGGAACCTGGTGGCAACAAAAAAAGAAAGATGCACTTGCCTTAGACAGTCGGTAAAGGCAGTTGAACACTCTCCAATAACTAAAGTCGTCTTTCTCTGTACCTTATTGTTTCACCTTGTATGCTGCTCGTAACACCAATCAAACATATGGGCAGTTAGGATATACCTAGAGGAATGCCTAACAAGCGGGGGAGTGTTTGAGCCTTAAATGGTCTTACAAAATGTGTGTGTCACACAACAAATACAGGTTCTTTTAACAACTTTTGGGCACATTTGCACATAGGTTCAGCAACTAATATGCCAGCAAAGCACACACCAAGACCAATGAAGGAGTTGTCTCAAGTAACTGCATACCAGGAGGGAGTGTGTTCAGGAGATATAAAAGTTTTTGGGTGTTAAATAAAAAGTTCTAGGTATAATAAGCACATTGTCACTTTAGAGGAGAAGCATTTCCAGCTAGGAATGTATGCGGCTACACAATGATTGCCACTGTAACCAACTACGCATGATCAAATGACAAATAAATGTATACAAGGCTCAAGTGGGTTTGGGAGATTGTTGTAACCTGTATTATATTTATCTGGTTACTTTCTGTTACTTTCTCCCTAGATGCTGAGCCAGTGTGAATGTGATGCATGGAATGTTGGTGTTGGTGTGATGGTCTTGAATGGAATGTTTGGGTGCCTGGATGCTTGAGTTTGCCAGTGGAAGTATGGGCTGAGCAGCAGGCAGACTGCTCCTGATGGGGCTGCATCTCTACAACTCAACTCCCTGTAACTGAACTCAATAAATCTACATAAAACTACATCTTGGCTACGGACTTCATCACTACAGAGCTACAGATGTTTTTAGGCATTAAACATAAGCTCCTTTTAAAAGTTCTAGGTATTATAAGCACATCCTCACTTTAGAGAATAGGTATGCGTTTTCAGTTGAAACCAATTATGCCAATGCAAATGACAAACTGCAGGGAATGTATTGTCACCTTGCTTTTATTTATACCTCCTATCCTCAATACTGTGACCGAATTGAGTGCAACAAAATAAGCTACAGTCAATATATGTAAGTATGAGTATGTTTTATATTTTATTTTATTCTAGCCTAATGGGATTGTATACATTTGGGAAATTGCAATGATTTTAGGTAATCGCACAGTAAAAGTTTCATTCGTCCATGGTCATATTTGTATGGGTTCTTTCTCTGATTAATTTTCTCCCTTGGTGACTAGAGGTGCAGAGCATTAAGGTGTCAAATGTTCTAGTGGAATCTGGCTGTGATAATTCAGAACAGAAGCTAATTTTTATGAAGAGGACTTTTGGAATTTCTGAGGTCCTAGTTATTGTTGTAGACCAAATGAGTGACTATCTCGCTGTATAATTAAATAAAGGTCTTGCAAGTGAAAAGTCAGCAATGTGCATTATTAAGAATCATTCTGATTGGATAAGCGAGTTTGCTTTTGATAGTAGGTTATTCAAAAGTTGTATCTTAGAGACATCACCTGTCGGAGTACTCATGGGGGCTACGGTGGCATTTAGATAATAATCGCCTGGCTGTAGCTGCACATTTCTAAGAAAATGTGTCAATAAGGAATCATTCAGTGTAGCCTGTGGACGATGCAGCCCTACAGTGAAGAAAGTTGGAAGTCAGATTGTATTTTCTGTTGAATTGTATAGCGCACTAATCACCCAAGAGGGTATCCTTTGGAGAGACAAAGGGAGCTTGTACAATGTATAATCAGATCATACAGTAGGTTGTGCCTCGAATGAGTGAGCCTTGTTCTCACAAGGAAGCTCTTCCTCTTAGTTAAAACTGCAACAGACTTCATGTGCAATTGTGGCATCACAGGTTCCATAGAGCAGGCTCAGGTACGCTCTATTTCCAGCCCTTACCATAATCACAAACAGTTCTGGCAACTGAAGGAAATGTTTACTGAGGATATAAAAACAACACAATAACATACAAAGGAGCACATACACATATGTAAGTTTACAACCAAATCTACACCATTAGAAAAGTCACCAAGAGATTTGTGGCAGGTGTAAATGGTTGAGCGTGGACGTCTGCCATAAATACGGAAAAATCTGCACTTATAAATTATATCAGGCATAGGAAGAGGGTATTTAAAGGCACAGCATGTTTTGGGAGATTGGGAGCACCCCACAACATGCACAATTGTTGGAACCCCCAAACTCTTCTCCACCCCCTCAGATGAGTAACCCAAAATGATGCCCCCCCCTATAGAAGGTGATGAGAGGCTCCTGAATCTCCCATACCTAACTTATATTCATTGGCCTTAGGCTGAATGGGGGCCTCTTAGTTGGTTTGGGGTCACCTGAAGGGTTTAGGTCCCCCTATCCACCCTGGATTCCATGCAGAGGTTTACTCCAGCACGGGGCTGCCATGACTTCCCCACCCAGGTGGAAAGGCGAACCACTCGTCCTCAAAATGTTGAGGTGTTGGCAAAAGGCTTTCTGCCTGTGGAAAAAGGAGGAAATAACAGTGGGCACTTGCACAAAATGCTCTATATCCGCTGCACTGAACTCTCTGCCATGGAGAGCTCTGCACTCAGATTCTAGTCGAAATCTTAAACAGTGTCATGGCATTCCAAGACTTACGACTGGGGAACCCTGTGCCTCTTACAAATGTCCAAGTGTACCCCTGGGAATGTAATAGTTAGAAAATTACACTAAGGCTGAGGCTCAAACCTTTAACTTTACTTTTACAATGTTTGCAGTGAATGGGGCCAAAATGTCAGCTTAAATGAGCATGCATCAGGCAAACTCTTTTGTAGATGTAATATGTAGCAAACAGGTGTTTTGAAACTATGACTCTAATACCATCTTAATATCTCATGGTTGCTTTCAGAGACATTTTGGATATTTCCACAGTAGTTTAAATGAACACTGGAGTAGTCAGTGCACAAATTGGTACCGAAAAAGATCCTGCAAATAGCAGAGCAGTATTCTCCACTTGCAACAGAAGAAAGGCTGGTCCTAAAATAGTAAACTCCTGCAGCCATAGGTGCCACTCAGTCCTATCTCTGCATTCCCGAAATGGGGTGCATCCTAGAAGACATACTATTTAGAAACGCACTAACATACTAAGAGGTGTGTGTTGTAAATAATTTAGCAATCAGGTTTTTAAAAGGGATTGTAGAAATCCGCAACTTTCTTAAAATATGGTACATTTAATTATTACGACAATGTTGGTCAAGATCTCGCACCTGGACTTTACTTAAAGACCTATTTTAAGATCATCATGATATAATTCAGCAGTCATCATAGAAGCCAACATATCATATGCACTTATAGGGTGTATTCTGCAAACAAAAGAATCAAATATAAGTCTAGGACACGCTGTTCCATGAAATTCATGCAAACTTACAGCCTCTGAAATTTACTAGATAATATAGCGGTGAATGTCAGAGTGGTATTTTCAAAATTATATTTTCATTTGGAAAGATTTTCACATTCCAGTTGCTCAGCTCAAGATAGGTTTTTTCTCAGAACTGGTCATTGAACTCGGCACCACGACCTATGTTTTAATCCTGTTTAAGGATTATTGGCACAATTCTGTTCTATTCAGATGCCAAATTTGTGAAAGTGGGACAGAAGTCTTTTCACAGCTTATTAATGCTGTGAGCGAAGAAGAGCAGACCCCATTTTACCTAGTACAGGTCAGCTCAGTTACCCAAATTATCACTGATGGCTTTCCTTTCACAGTACACAGAACACAACCTCAAAGTTTGTTGAATGCCACGCCATACATACAAGTACCCACTGCATTCGTTCCATATATATGGATGAGCGAACTTCCATCAACAGGTATAAAGTGTGGAATCGGCCTCTGGAACACACACTGCAATTGGGTTAAACAAAACTGTGGTGTGCAGGCATTTTCAGCAGTTGTCTTGGTACAATATATCCCACAAATGGGTTTTGGCTTGCCATATTAGTCAATGAGCCAAAATGATTCACTGAAAGCCCAAACTGGGAACCATTTACTCTATAGGCAATCTGATTGGACAAAATGGCAGAAAGCTTAGTGTAATATTGGTAGATTTTGCATTCAAATAAACTAAGCATATAGAAGATATGTTACCAAAACTCTGGCCATTACTGTAGATTTATATTTGGCAAATGCAAAGAGAAATGCATACCAATGTTTTCTAGTGAATTGAAGAGTGCCAGTTGTTGCACGTGTGTGGTACATTGCAAGTCATGGTAGAGAATGAGGGGCTTATTTACCAGTAGCGGCTGCTACCAGACCCGGGTGGTAAGGCAGGGGTGGGCAAGGGGTGGGACGAAAAAAGTTTTTTTAAATCCCCAAAAACCACTTACATGTGATGGCGGGACGGCCGGCTGCCGTCTATCCTCCGTCCTCTTCTTCCTGACTCCGGTCCTGCAGCAGGATGCATAGAAGCAGCAGGAAGCACCCACCTCTCACCCTCCCAATAGCCAATCACAATGCAGTGCAGCGTTGTGGTTGGTCTGAGCACCGTGGATCGGCGCTCAACCAGGGAATGGGGGCCTGGGCATGTTCTCCACGCAGGCTGTAATGCAGCCTGCAGGAAGAAAGGCGCTAAGTGCGCATGACTGTTTGGCTGGCCCGACTGTCTGGCCACTCCTCCCCTGCTCCTCTGATGTCAGAGCAGTCCCACCCCAAACGCAAAGCTGCAGCAGAAGGAAACAGAAAATAATAATAACGTGAGTTATTGTCATTTCATGTTTTCCTTACTTCACTGCTGCGAAGCAGTGTGCGACGCTGTTATTTACAATTATTTAATATGACAAAATGTGACGCACCAGCGATACAAGGGGCTTATAAATAAGCCCCTAAGTGTGCTGCAAGACGTATTGTACATTTACAATCGTATCACACCGTATTCTACGATTATATTTTTAATTTATCTGCGGAAAACATGATTTGAAATGACTGTGGGAGGAGGGAAGTGAGGGATTCAGCCACTAAACACATCTGAATCCATGTCATGCAAATTACTTATCCTTCCAAATTCGAGTGTTTTGCCTTCATTCCCTGTTTCCCGTGATCAGCTCAGGAATGACATCCTGATTTGACTATATTCTTAGGAGATTTTTCATGCTAGCACCCAGTATTACAGGTCAAGCACTTAAATAAAACACACAAGCTATATCATTTTTTTCATAAACCTACATTTTGATTAGAGGCTTTCTGCCCTATGATTGTACTCGATATATGTCACAATGTTCCCCTTATATTTTACCTTACTTGTAAGAGAAGAACTAATTTTATGTGATCAAGCATTTAATGCATGCATCTGTTCAGGAACAACTGAAACAATAAACCTGTCCTATAAAGACTCAACATTGTGGTGCTTTTTCTTCCCCTAATCCCAATTCAAGCTTTTGTACCCGAACCAGAATTCTGGAATCATGAGGGGTTTTGGATGCATGAATTTCACCAGGTGTATCATGCTGAAAATTATTCAGGCGAGGGCGCACAAAAAGAATATGTATGCTTTGGTTTTGAGTAAAACCCAGGCAATTTACTTGTTTTTCCCCAATCCTGTGTCTGTAATTTATATTGATGTGAAAGTTGTGGGTAGAGGGAACACAACACTCCTGGAACTGAGCAAGAGGCTATGACGTTGGAGTTATGGTGTTGCTTGACATAAAACAAATTCAATAATCACTAGTGATCTAATTGTTTCATTAAGAAGCAACAAGTCCTCCATATTTCAGTTTTCAAAGCTTAAATATATGTAGTGTTGTGTGATAAAGAATGCTGTTAGTCACATTTCATCGTTTTAGCCAAGCTGATGCTGAAGGGTCTAGTTGGAGCAGAAAACTCTAAGCCTCATCTATAATGAGGATGTGCCACCGCATGGCTTAATGCAGCCTTGTAAATATCGCTCCATTTAATGCAGTTTTCTGCATTAAAGGGTTGCAATGGGTGTTTCTGTGGGCATTCTCAGCAACACCCATTGCTTTTTTTCTCTGCCCCTGATTTATGAAGAACCGTGAATCTGAGGCAGTGCCAAAAACGTACGCCTCACCAGGGGAGGCATAAGGGAGACGCAACAAGGAGAAATACCTTTATTTCTCCTTGTTTTTCCTTTTTCTGTAGAAGGAGGAAAAAGCATTTTGTGAAGGCTTCCCCTCCTGCACAAAAACAATCATTCCTGCAACACAGGCACCCTTGCACCATGGCGCAAAGGTGCCAACATTGGTGCATGGCAGCCCATTGTGCACCAGCGCAGGGGAAAGCAGACAGGAATGTGCCATATCTTCTAGATATGGCGCACTCCTGCCCTTTTCTTTTGCCATAGCGCAGCACAGCAGTAAGGCCTGCGACGCTGTCCTACGGCAAAATCTCCTAAATAAGGCCCTCTGACATCAATTCTAAGGAGGACGCAAAGACTGATGAGTTTTAGGTCTGGGTGGATAGTACTGCAGCCTGCATGATATATTTTTATCAGTTCTTTAAAATATAGATCGATTGGGCTGTGGCTCCACCCTGAGGAGTATTGCCCTCTCACCTACTGTTATTGGCTGCTTGTGTCTCATTCCACCTCCACCATTACAATGCCAGCTGCCAGGCTTTTTAAATGCTTTGGTCAGGGCCAGATGGAAGCCATTACCACAATCACCTGTACTTTCTCCATCACAACAACACCATTACTACAATTACCATCACCTTTAACACTGTGAAAAATAAAGTACAAACCTTTAAGGTGATTAAACTAGTATTTAATGCAAAACAGCAAACAGCATAGCAAAAGTTCAAAGACAATTGTCACTTCTACTGACCAGAGCACTCGCTAGAAAATTGTAAGATGGAACATAGAGCTAACAATTTATTGAAAATGAGACCCGTATTTATATACTTTTTCTTAATACAAGTCAATGGTGCTGAATCACGTGACAGAAACTGGTTACTCTCAGCGAAAACATATCTAATAAGCAGGTGGTCGTATCTTCTCGAGGGAGAGCTGGACGTCCTTGAGAGGAAGATATCATTCATACACACAGCATGAGGAGCATTAGTCTCCCAAAATGCGGCCTCCACTTGCCCGATTTTCATAGCAAGATTGTGCTACCAAGAACATTGCAAAGGTACAACCCAGAGCCTAACGGCTTCCGGGACTACCAGTGGCGGCTCCTCCGCACTGGGGGAGGAGCGTCGCCCCACAGCCCGGCTCAGAGCCAGCAAATGTCAAATAAAACGATGCTCTTTCATCTTTTTATTTCACATTTGCCGGCTCTTAGCCAGCGGTGTTAGGAGGGGCGGACCTAGGTATGGGAGGGGGAGAGGAGTGCTAGTGCACTCCACTCCCTAAGTGCGCATATGTGTTTTTTCCGGCCTTCTCAGTCCGACCAAAACACACATGCGCACTTAGGTTTTCTCCAGCCCCGCTGCATTGAGCAGCCGGGCTGGAGAAACCCCACAGACTCCCTGGTCTGAGCGGGGCGTCTTTCCTGCCTGCTCAGACTAATCTCTGCACTGCTCTGCTGCGCAGGGATTGGATGAGAGTCTGGGTCCCATGGGCTGCTGGGACCCAAGAAGAAGAGGAGACGAGACGCGAAAGCTGGAGGCATCCATCGGCAAAAGTTATGTTTTTTGTAATTTTTGTAATTTATTAATTTGTAAGCCCCCCCTCCCCCTGTGTGACCCACCCACCCCACCACCCTTTATTTATGGCAGCTGCCGCTGGGGACTACTTGAGCAATGAAAATTAGCAAGTGTACTCTGTGCCACAAGAAGCTTCAAACTTTAATAAGACAGCAACAATTTAATAGAAATAGTTGATACATTCCAAGCTGTGTATGCAGTCAGTGGCATAACAATAGCCCCTGCAGCCCCCGCGGAGCTCCAGGGGGCCCCCTTTGGCACTGTGCACGGGCGGGTCTGAGAGCTCCTGACTGGGTCCGAGCGTCCATGCACTTTTCAGGGTCGGCTGCGCATGTTTCGTTACGCCACTGTTTGCAGTTATTAACACTGTATTACACAGTAGTACATAAGCATGGTGCAGGCAAAATGTAATTTTTCACAACACCACCATTACCAAAAGCAACTCCATCACCACCAACATGATTACTACCACAATTGCCAGCCTCCCCATTACCACCACAAAGATTACCACTGTCACCCTTACCACCAACATTACTGCCACCAGTATTTAAACCACTGCATCATATGGCAGTGCCTGTATTTGCTGTTTTACCACATAAAAGTAGAACTATTGGCTATAAAAAGAAGTGCTGTTTTTTAGGAGGTTCAGTTTCTGACTCACTCCTGAATGATACAAATCAGTTGACTCTAAACCCCGGAGTGCTTCAATTCTTCAAATTTTGCATATCACAAGGCAGAATAGCACACAACAAAATGCCATTTGTGGTCATCTATGTACTTAAAAATTTATTTTGCGCGCTTAAATTGGAAGTTGCATCTCAGTTGTTGGTTTGGCACAGTGAAGCTAAAATGATTTAGAACTATACATGCACTGTGCACTTAATCATTTGCAATGCCTGGGTTAATATTTACAATAACAGGTTATTTTGCTTGAAAATGGAAACAGCCACTCCAGTGCGTTGCATATCTGTTTTTTGTTTAACGAGGAAAGACATTTATCGCTAAATTTCAAGGAAAAACATCAAAGCAGAATTCAATGAAGCATGCAACATGGCGCACTGTCCAACACAAATGACAGTCAAAGTGGTATTTAATGACATACATTTTAAAGGTTAGCTATCCTGCTAACACAGTTTTTCTTTTCAGCTTTTTAATTAGAACTTCAGTATGTGCAGTGAGGAATTAATATGTTCATTTTATCTGTTAAACATTTGATCCTTAAAGGTCAGGCGTGGAGAACTCCCCATTCACAAGCTTACCCCCACCCCGAACATGAAATCGGAAGACTTTCTGCAGTAACAACCGAAGAAGGACTGTGAGAAACACAATGTAATTCGTAACATTTTCTGTAACAGATTTACACAATCTTGCAAACGGATTCACAATCCAAAAACACTAGGGGGCATATCTACAAGGCGGCGATAGAAAATTATCGCCGTTTTATGCGGCCGTTTTCGTCCGAAAAGCGGCGATAATTTTATCGCCTAATTAGCAAGGTCACGCTAATGCGTGAAACCTTGCATTAGCGCACAAATTCTTAACGCCCAGCTTTGCATCTCTAATGAGATGCAAAGTGGGCGTTCCTGACATGACTGGAGAAATGTCGCTAAGCGACATTTCTCCTATCATCAAGCCCCACGCCATGAAGCATAGCGGCAAGAAAAGTAGTGATAACCCCTGCTACTTTCCTTACGCCTGCTTCAGGACTGACTTAGCCAAGATATCCTATGGAAGGTGGATATCATGGCTAAGGTTGTGAGGCCCTATCAACTAGCTAACGCCACACTTCGTGAGATTATCGCTGGGTTTCCAGCGATAATCTCACGTTAGGCAGTTAGCGCTAGGATTTTTATCGCTTTTGAGATAAGCGTTGCTAATAGCACGCTATCTCAGCAATAAAAATCCACGCTAGCCGGCGATAATTATCCTAGCGCTAAGTGCGCTTAGCCATAATTATCACCGTTTTTTGCTGATATGCCCCTGGATTCGGGACCTGGGGCCATTGCTTAACCATGCTAAAAATAGTGCAATAGAAATAATAATCTGTAGAAACTGTAAAGGCAATTTTAATGGGTAAGTTAAAAAGGAGCCTTGAACTATTTCTGTTTCAGGGGCCGTATTACATAAAGTGCACACGGGGCGCAACAGGTGTTTGCTCCCGCTTTGCATGCCCCAGGTGCTCTTTGGTGTTACTGAAGGGGCACCAGTGCTATCGTCAAGAGGGCGTTCCCTCATTTGCATTAGGGCATGCCCCATGCAAATGAGGGGATCCCTTTGCCTCCGCGACTGCGCCATATTACCGACGTGGGTGCAGAGGCAAAGAAGCGCTCAGGAGGTGCACTCACAGTGCACCACCTAAAAGGTGGGGCACTGTCAGTGCGCCTCCTGAGTGAAGCCCTCTGCAGGGGGTAAAGATGGTCCTCTGGACCCCCAAGGCATCTCCTTGTAGGCGGGTGCAGTCACTGCCTGCACCCGCCTGCAGGGGGATCTCTCTTCCCATTTAAAAGTGTAGGCGGGTTGCAGCCTGCACAGTGAAACACAGAGCAGCTTTAAAGGAACCGCTCCGTGTTTCACATGGAAGTGCTGCCCCCAGGGCAGCACAAGTTCGCGGCTGCCCTGGGAGCAGCCCATTCCCCATAATGTGGTGCATTTACCTGTATTGCACGGGTGCACCTTTTTAAAGGTGCGCCCAGCGCAATGAAGGAAAATGTGCCGCATGTGGAATGAGCTAATGTTCTTGGTAATCTTAAAATACAGGTATATGGTGGTCAATGCTGGATATGCAGATTATTTCTGGCTGTCTCTAACCATCTGTACTAAAATACTCGGATGTTTTTATTGGTTGCCTGTTCTATGAACCTGAACCATTTTGGACATCAGGTAGGCGCAAACCGGGGTTTATGAGATGGACCGAGCAGTCCCGGTGTGCATAAGCACTCAAGGTGAGGTGTGTAGCTTTGAAAACAGCACAGATAATTGACTGCATTTTGACTTCAGTGTAATGTTTTGGGAGTGTGTACACCTACAGGAGATGTTAATGTGACTGCAACAATGTTGCAAGAAATTAACTACACCAACCTCAGTCATGAGCCAAGCAGTGGAAAGAAACAATGTTGCACAAGTTACCTGCGCTAAAATAGGTTAACAAGGCAATCATGTCAGGAATGGACACACAAGGAGCTATAAACGATAGATTTCGCAGCAGCAATATCTGCTTCTTCACTGTCTGACACGGTGTAGGAACACAGACTACTGCGGCCCACACTACACATTGTAAGCTACATGATCAACCTTCTCCACTCTCTTGAGGCAAGGAATGTTACTGAACACAGCAGGGACTCCATATCAAACAAGGAACAGGGACAACTCAGATACCTCAAAAGCATCTTTCCTCAGTCCACAACACTTCGAAACCCAACAAATAGGGGTGGCCGAGGGTCCGTCACTCCTCCTCCTTTAAATAGTTGGAGGAGACAGGCTTGGCCAGAGTGCAACAGTACAGGCAGTGCTTAATTTGTAAATTAATGAGTGCCGATGACCAAAGTTCTTTTGGGAAGTCTGTGGCCTGTGTTTTTTTAAAAATGTCTCTGCACCAAATGCATAGTCTTGAATACGCCTCATACCTCTTTAATCCACTACCAGACACACTCTACCCCTCTATCACTCTCTTTCTGGTACTTGCTTTCTTGATTTCTGACATTTTTTTCATTCTTTATTTTCCACCTTTCACCTGTATTTGCTTTTCCCTCTCTTGTTCTCGGTCAATGTCTGATGAGCTGTGCAGGAAAGGAAGGGCTGAGGTCCTGCATATCTGCCCTCTGTTGAGCTCCACCTGGCCATGATGCTGCCTCCAGATACAAACTCAAAGCTAACTCTTGCTAGAAAGTTCGACTACTGCATAACTTCATGTGAACTCACAGCATACTGATCACGCAGCAGCTCTACTCAGTCAGCCAAGAACCCAAGTTCTTGCATCACCCTTCTCTCCTGGAGGAGATACTCTCTTTCAAACCTCCAAAGTCATGGCCTGCCAGGTATTCAAATAACATTGCACATGCTACAGTCCTCATGCTCCCATAGTCGCACTCACACATACCTGTACAGAAGGTGGGTCTACATTTCACTGATCCAGTCCACCGCTGTTTCAAGGAACAAAACCCGCTTTCATGAGTTGCCCCTCGGGGTGGGCGGAATTTGGGTGGTCGTGCTCCGCAAAGCTCCGAAATGCTCCGCGAAACGGTACAAAATCTCCGCGAGCACGCAGAGTTCCCTGAACACACAGAATTGCTTGTTCTGCCCGTTCGCAATGCTTTTTTCCTGTTCGCGAACGCTGTTTGTGTGCTCGGGGGGAAATATCTTGTGAACACACATTTTAAAAGTGCAAACAAGCAAAAAATTCTGTGAAGCAGCGGATCGCAGAATTGCCAAAAATTCCACGATCCACTGCTTCGGAACGCGAAATTACCCAAATTACCCAAATTCTGACGGAATCTACCGCCCAGGCCTAGTTGCCACCTCTGTGAATTGTGGCTGAAATGGAACTTGTTATTATGCTGTGCCACAGTATTCTTTTCTGTCTATCTAGAAGAATGTATGGTGCATAATTTCAAGCATACACTTTTTGATAAGTAGCATTAGAAATTGGCTAACAGTGTATAGGCGCAGTATCCAGGTGTACACGTACAAGCAAGCATATCAGCAGCCTTGAGATCATCAAGAAAACAGAGGCTTTTTACTAATCAGCACCTGTAAGGGGAATTAAACAAATAAATAACAGACATCAGGCAACCTCGAAGTTAGCTGGAAATAGGCTTGTAACTAATCAGCACCAGCTGTTTGCATTCACACTTAAGTAAACAGATCTGGAAACAGTGCACTCAAACTAAGGTGCATAGCATGTCTATATAAGGTGTACAGCAGAGTACATGAAGCTGACCAACTAGAAAACAGCGAAAATGTGCATAGCAGAATATATGGCACCAGCCCAGCTTGAAAAAAGTGAAAAAGAGCATATTAGAGTGCATTGCACCTGACCATCTAGGAAACAGAAATAACATAGGAGAACAAGTAGCACAGGCAGACTGGGATATGGCAAAATAATTTTGACTCTGCAACCGTGCTGTTTTATGAATGCAAGCACAGAGGCAAACATGCCCTTAGAAGGAGCACTGTCAGTGTGCCCCAGAGAGCAGCCCTCTCAAAGGGGAAAAGGGGATTACATGGACCCTTGTTGACATCCCCCTGTAGTTCAGTCACTCACTGCGCCCGCCTGCAGGTCGATATCTGACTCCTCTTTAAGGTGTAGGTGGCTGCATTGTGTAACACAGAGTAGATTGTGAAAAACCACACCATATTTCATTGAATATGCTGGCCCCATGGGCAGGGTGAGTTAACAAACGGCTGCCCTGGGGGCAGCACATTCATTGTTATGGGGGCACTGTCCCTGTTTATGCCAGTAAACCTATTTAAAGGTGCACCTTCTTCACAAAGAGGTACATGGGCCCTGGTCTCAGGTTGTTTCAGCAATCAATTACCATTGCTTTCTATATTATTCTTGTTGTAACAGACCTCTCATCTGAGACATTACCTTTGAGGTACAGCAAATGTCATTGAATTCTACCAGCTTATATTCTGCTACTAATTCCATTTACCCTACAGAGGGAAAGTAACTGAGGGATAAAACGCTAAACGCTGTGGCTATTTTCTTTACTTCATGTCTCATCTTCTTTGATGAACATCATCTACATTATTTTGTGTTTCAATAAAGCGCGTAAAGCTTTGTAAAGATTGCCTAGACTTCCACCTGCAGCTATTCCACTAAGGAATCTGACTCTTCCAGACAGGAAATGAACAGCATCTACTGACACTTATCTAACCAATGATATTGATGAACAGCCGCTGCAATATGCTTGATTAAATCAAGCGGTGCAAAAAATCATGAAACGAGCATGGCTGAATGCATTTCACATTAAAATCATCATTTATTGTGCAACATTTTGACTGGATCCTCTCCTGAGTGAAATTGCACAGTGATTGTAATCAATTCATAACAGGGCCATTTAACTCAGAACTAGTGGGAATAGCTGTAATAAGGATAAAAGCAGTCATTGAGTGACCTTTCATAGTACACATTTGCACAACTGATTGAAATTAGTCACACATACTCTGGCCCTTTCAGTAAATTTTGTATAATTTGGTTCAATTATTATTCCATCTTTCAGGAACCTTTTTGAAGGTACAGGCAGAAGTAGACCCAAAGTAGTGTATAGCACCCACACACTTTCAATAATACTATTCTATGGGCCAGATGTAGGTGGCCAAAAACCGAGCGGTAATGCAGAAATTTGCAGAATTTCTGCGTTACCGACCGGTATTTGACTGAGTGCAATGTAGGTGAGTTGAAACTTACTTGCAAAATAAGGAATCTCAAAATAGCGATTCCTTATTTTGCTGTTGCATTTAAGGAATCGGAAATACCGATTCTTAAAATGCAATGTACGTAGCACTAAAAATAGTGCACTTCAGCCTTAAGGAATCGCTAATTACCACCAGCTTCAAGTTGGTGGTAAGTAGCGATTTCCTTTAAAAAAGCACTTTTATGCGCTTAGGGCATGTATGTGCACCACATGTGCACACATGCACATTTCAGAGGTGCGACAGGGTGTCCTTTGGACACCCTGGCACCCTTGAAATAGCTCCCGCTATTTGCGATTCGGTAATACCAAATCACTAATAGTGAATCTCTTCCAATTCATTCCTATGGGCCTCCTAGCCCATAGGAATGAATGACTAGGTATTCCTTCTTAACGAATCTCAATTACCGATTCGTTATTAAGGAATGTTAAGTAATCGCTAATATTTTAGCGATTCCTACCTACATTCCATTTAGCGAGTCCTTAATAGCGATTCAGTAAAAATCGCTATCAAGGACTCGCTAAATGGAAGTTTCCTACATCCGGCCTCAAGTTTTTAATTTTACTGATCAAGTTTCCAAATTTGAGCCATTATATCTCCAATTGCATTGGCAATTTAGTGATGTGACTATTTAAATGTGCAACCTGCAATGCTAAGAAGAATACTTTGGCTTCTTAGAGGTCTTAAATCAAGGCCCACCACTTGTCCGTTTCAGATTCGCCCAGTAATTCACTAGAATATATTGTGGCCACCATAATACTCAATGTTTCGCACCACACCGTTCATCTTGCCCGCGAGTAACCACTTGAAATTCAATTTAGGGAACATGCCTGTGCATCCATGCACCACTGTGGTGATCTTAAATTTGGTGAGGACAAGAAGCAATTTACTGCACAAGCTGCGCTTGATTCAATTTTTTTTAATTAGTTCTATCCGATGGAAGAATTTCATTTTCTATTGTCGTACTTTGTTATAGTATAGTTGTGATACAAAATTGATTACCAGTTCAGTATTCTTATTCATTACACCACTCAAATTATGGATTAAGTGCAGAATTTGTGAATCCATCGACCTGCTAATAGGAGGCCCATCTTTCAGAGTAGGCACTATGGGCATTGCCAAATGGACCATAGTTTATTTTTGTGCCTTCTGTTCTCTGAGATCCTTGCTGTATTTACCAGTCTCAGTGCTAAAATCAGAAGGGTACTTCTCTGTAGTCCATTTAATCCTGGATCTTTTGCTAATGATTAATTGATGTATATCCTTTCCATTGGTCTTAGACAAGATACATGATCAATTTGCCTTCTATTTATTAGGCCAACTCCTTATTTGATAACATGCTGTGTAATCCCAAACCCTCACCAACTTCACTAGTACCTTTGGTAATCCCAATAATACCAGTTTTACTTCTGCTTTGCTTAGTAGCTACAGAGACATTTAAAATGTCATATGTTCATCTATCCAGTATCGAAAAGTTTGGGCTTGTTCTTTGGTAGTATGATTGTCTCTACGTTTCTCTGGTCCTAAATTTAGATTCAATTACAATGTCTGGAATTTTAGGTTTTGTTTTGTATCCTACCACTTAATTTTTTCAACATGATTTCCTACACCCTCATCATCACCCTAGCTTTTATCAGATAGCGAGAAAACTGGAGTAGAGGGTAAGGATTCAGTCTGTAGTGGTCAGTGAAGCTCAACACCTGAGACCAAGAAATATGGTGGCTGGCTGATCTGGGCCTCAAGTGGTCTGTGACTAAAGTCCTTATTCAGAGTTTGGAGGACTGGATACTCTGTCAAATAGTGATGCATATCCCATCTGCTGTGTTACAAGTGCCATAGGCCATAATACGCTTGTAAAAGTGCAGACAGGACAACCACCTCATTTGTGACAGAATATTGTCTCTGCCAAACTATAAATAAGGCCATAAGACATAGCAGTGTGACTTTGTCTGGTGTGTAATCCCCAGCCTAATGCAGGGGTGGCACTGATGGTGTGTTGCCTCTTCAGCAAATTCGGAGCTGCTAGTGCTGTTTTCCCTTTGTGTTCCTTGATAACTTGGCTCTCAGCATCTGTGCTTAGCTGGGACCATGCTTTTCCTTCGAAGAGGCAGTGATGAATCACTCAGCCCATGGATGGGGAATACTGTGCTACAGGTCCTGGTACCTCAGAAAGGCATGGCTCACTATGTGGTGGAAAGAGTTGCAAGAAATTAGCCAATGCATGCAGCAATAATCAGTGGCCACTGCTGAGAGGCTAGACATATTCCATTCAAGAATTAATCATTCTGCCTCCCTGTCTCCCCACATTTAGTCAGAAACCCTGCTCACTCCTGTAGTGCCTGAGATGAGTGGAGACCTCCTTTCTGAATCAACTTTATCAAGTGGTCTCAGGCAGGAGCTCGGTCAAACGGCAGATGACTGGCTGTATGAGGCACAGAATTCAAGATTCTGACTACTTTGTTGAGCTTGTGGATTGATTAATTGAGGGAAGATCTGTATCACATGGTGAGGCCATTCTAACCCCCATAGACATTGGCAGACCTTGCTTAGTTCTAGGGTGGAGTCATTAGTTAAGTAGAAAGTGGAAGCCCAACTTAAAATTTGCTGTTAGACTTTGAATAAGTCGACGAATGACAATTCAGCAAAGATTTAAATCCTAAAAAAAAACAAAAAAAAGGGACAGCTCTGCTCTGTTCAGTGGGACTGTTCTTTTTCATTATCTGACATTTCTGGCTGTGGTTCAAACAGGACCATAGATGGACGATGGAATGTTAGATCAATGGTAGGAAGGACCTAATCAGACTAAATTTGACAAGAATTTTGAGCCTACAGGGACTCTTGGGACTGCTGGGTGTGCTGAAACTTTGCTCTTATACTCCCAGGATGCTTCTTATAATTTAATTCTGGAATATAGACCAGAGATTTGTAATTACTATTTTGAGGTTACATAGCTGAACAGGAAAATGTAGCTAAATATTCACAACTTAGGTAAACACACTACAGAGCTTTCCATAAGGACATGCCTAAATGCAAGTAAAATTTGTGATGCGGCTAGTAGAGGATGACTTCAGGATCAAGTAAGCAGTGAGGCCCTGAACCAAACCGACTGTGCAACCATCCCATCATCTGGCCAAACCCAGGTGCGCCTGGTTATTGTTTAGTTGTAGTAATGTTTTCTCTCGGTTATGGGTATAGGGTCTATGTCTCAAGACAACCCAAACACCATCTTCTGCTGTGCACACCATGCTGTCAGTGCTGGGCCTGTTCTACACCCAAGCACTGCACCCACCTTTATGTCAGCAGGACTCTATGCCATTAAAACAGCTGTTCAGTGCCTTCTGCGGACCTCAGCAGGCACAGAGTTGAAGACTAATGCCAACCACTGTACCATTAGCTTTGGCTGAGCAGAGGGAGCTCCAGGTATAGGAATTGGCCTATTGCCAGCAACTGTGCGAACCACCCTTTCCATTTTGGTGGTGCATAGTTCATCACTGCAAATGTAATTTGATTCTTTCTGTGACTGATTACTTCTATATTTTTGCACGTGTAAGTTCTACATACAGATGCTTGCCAGTGGTTTATATTGATGGTAAGCAAATACAAGGAGATTAAGGACGGAGTGCTGAAACTTTTCAAGCACTCACCCCCAGTCACAGATCTGGGTTGAATCCATCATCATTCTTTAGCTCACTTTGCCACCCCAGTTCAGACACAGCCATATGCAAATCAGTCTTGACCCTGTGCCTCATGGGAACAGTCCAGCCCTTACTGCCAAGCCATGTCTTCCCTGGACCGGAAACAAGCATCCTGGGACCAGTTTCGGGCTAACAGCCCTCTTCAGCCGGGCTAGCTTGAATCCAGTAGCAAAGGGAGCAAGGGACCCACGTCTGGGCATACCCTGCCGACTTAGGGAGAACAAAGCAAACACAAGGAGATGAAGGATGGAGTGCTAAAACCTTTCAAGCACTCGCCCCCAGTCACAGATCTGGGTTGAATCCATCATCATTCCTTAGCTCACTTTGCCACCCCAGTTCAGACACAGTCATATGCAAATCAGCCTTGACCCTGTGCCTCATGGGAAACTCCAGCCTGAACTGCCAAGTCATGTCTTCCCTGGACCAGAAACAAGCATCCTGGGACCGGTTTCGGGCTAACAGCCCTCTTCAGCCAGGCTAGCTTGAATGCCCTGTGCTCTCCATGCCGCTGTCGAATAAAGCATTCAGGGTCAATGAAGCTGTCTCCGTGATGTTTTAAAAAATGCAGGAAGAGTGATGATTAATAAGGAAAAGTAAAAGAATAATTGACATATGATAAAATGGTAAACCAAATAAGGCCTATTTTGAGGAATTTCTTCTTTGCAGCAGTGCGACAGCGGGGCGCATGAGTGACGCACCCTTTTTGGTAGCTTTCTAAAAGTGGCATTTTGAAATAAGCAATTTAAAATCCGATTTGACCATTAGATTGGATTTTAAGTTACCTTGAATTGAGTCCTTGAATTATTTGTCTGCCTAGTTCCATACTGACGTTATGCATTATAAGGAGTTATATTGTGACCCAGTGCTTTTCTATGAAGGAGCCAGCCTTGCTACAGGCACTTGAAGTTGTAATCGTTGGTGTAACTGCAAGTAAAAGCTCTCTTGCGCCCATCATCATATACTGCGTGGGAAGCTGGGTTTCTGCAACCATTCGCCTGTCTGTGAACTGGAAAGGCCTTAGCTCACGTGCAAGGACGCTATGCTGCTGTGAGGGTCCAGAATTGACAGAACACATCGGGACTGCGAGGACCGGGGAGCATTGCGCTCCGCTAACCTGCCTCACCTGCTCCTCTTCCCGTTGACCACGTCGCCCACGCCACGCCTCGCGGCCCCCGCTGCGCGGGAGCCGCTCGAAGGCTCTTTCAACCTTTAAAAACTTGGCTTGCGCAACGAAGGCTGGGTTTCCTTTCTTTTCTGTTCCCAGTGCAAGGACGCTATGCTGCTGTGAGGGTCCAGAATTGACAGAACACATCGGGACTGCGAGGACCGGGGAGCATTGCGCTCCGCTAACCTGCCTCACCTGCTCCTCTTCCTAACGCCCCGCCCCTCTTTTCATTATTTAATCTTGTCCTCGCAAATTCGCAGCGCGGATCGCAGCGCGGGCGAAGACCGGGCTAAGAGCGGGCCCTCTGAGGCCCTCAGAGACACGAGGAGACTGGACTGGGGTAACTCCCTATTCGCAACATCTACTAACCGTGAGTTTACAGCTTCACACTGTTAGTATTAATATGGCTGCTATTTTAGTTACTAACTCTCCTGCTAAACATGGCGTTCCAACCAAAGGTACATTGGTAGACTATTTTAAAAAGATACCTACGGACAAGGAGATTACCCTCGCTGAACGAAGGGCTGAGCGACGCCGCTCCATAGAGTGCATGAAAAATAGAACATTGATGGACAGTACATCTCCTCTGCCTTTGCCCTCTATTGTGCTAAGCCCTTCTACCCTGACGCAGGAGGCGCTAGCCATGGACAACGTCCCAGAGCTGTTAAGAACAATTGATCCCACACCCAGTAATTTTAACTCGTCATTAGCTTTAACTAATGTGTCTTCCGCCAATACTTCTATTATTTCTGGAAAGGAAATTGATATTGTTATTACTCCTATTGAACCGAGGGCTAAGACCACTATCAAAAAGCCAGGGAGGATACAGGTGTCCAAAGTTATAAGGCCCCCCCCCGCCCAAGAGAAGAAAGAGGTTAGGTAACTTCCCAATTCGTAATATTAATCACACTGATTTTGGCAAGGGCCCCATACAAATTGAGAGCACTGTATCATTGACAAAGGCTCCATTATCACACTTAACTACACGCGACTTGGCTGCAACACCCTCCCCTTCCCTGGTTGTTCCTCCTCCTGACTTGTCTCGCTCTCCGTTGCTCCTCCCTGAACTATGCACAGTGACATCACACCTTGAGAGCATTGAGAAGCTGATTAGATCGTTCACTCTACCTATTATAGAAAGATTAAAAAATATAGAGTCACGACTGGGGAATCTAGAATCTTTATTCACAAAACATCCAGGTACATCGAAAGATTCCACTCACTACCCGTCTCCCCCTACGGACTTAGATCCACCTCTCACGCACACTAGGATTAATGAGATAGGTAGCTCCAATTCTCAGTGCAGGGATAAGCCCACCCTTACCGCAATTAATCTAAGCCATGGCCAACACGTAGATGGTGAACTAAGGAAGGAATTAGCAATCCCTAACAGAGTAACATCCCCAAACGAGAAGGGGGAGAATCACCTCTCAGTTAGAGTAAGCGATTCACGTAGCCATCAAGTTAATTTGCCCCCAGAGGCGGTACCATATGTGGTGGTGTTAACAGAAGTTCCACCTCTGGATAAGGGCAGAAATGAGGGTTATTATAACCTAAAAAATAAAATCGTGCACTGGCTTAGGACAAATAGACCCCTTCCTCCTAACATCAATGGAGAGATACTGCATGTTCGGAGACTTCCTTGGTTGGGCCGTAGAATCAAAGATTTAGAAGGGGATGTAATCATTATTAACTTTAGAGACCCCAATGCAGTCAAATACATCTTAGACTACCCCTTGGGCTCCACACGGGGATTTATAAATCCCCGTGTATTATCATATTTTTACCCAAGATCAATAGTCTCTAATAATGTACATCCCAGGGCTCCAAGAAAAACAGTGGCCCCTTTTCATCCATTCGTAGCACCATCTGCTTCCCCTGTTCCACATTATAACACGCATGCACTTAGCCATGTGGCATATGAAAATGCAGCAGAATGGACTATGGTTCCATTTAGGAATCATAGAATGGGACCTCGGAGGGTGAATTACACGCTACCATTTACTCCCCTCGAAGTTGCCAATAGATTTGGGGCCTTATCAGGAGTTGATGACTGTGATTGACTCAGTATCTCTTCTGGTTATGGACATAGCACACAAGGGGATCAGGATGAGGGTATGGATTTGATTTTCAAACGGTCGACCTGCTCTCTACACCACTCTATCTCTGACAGGCAATCTATGTCCTCACTGGCGGGTCGCTTAGGGCCCCTGGAACATGCTCTGGTGGCCATAGATGAAAAGCTACCGAATCTTACCGTTCCGCAAACATGGGGAATGGGGTGGAGGTGGGGGGTGGCAGCTTCCCACGAAAGCCCAAAGTTCTACAGGGGTCCTCATGCAACGTACAAAGCGCACGGGAGGTCTGTGCTCCCCTAAGGTTAGAAGAAACTACCCCGCATGAGGCTTCTATGCCTGTAACTAGAACTATGAGGGCTTTAGAGATTATGTCATGGAATGTGGCTGGGCTTCCCAACAAGTTAGGTAATACTGATTGGGAAACCTTTATTAAAGAACATGATATATGCATGTTCCAAGAGACGTGGTCTAGAGAAAATCTTAGCCACCCCGGTTTTGCTATTTTTGATATTCCAGCTAGATGGGGCGGGAAGGGACGCCCGTCTGGTGGCCTATCAATATGGATTGCTTCTCATTTAGGTTGCACCGCCGAGGTGGTAGAAACTAACTCTCTGGATATCCTATGTGTCGTCATGCGTTGGCCCAATGGGGCGGGTCTGAGACTGGTAAATATATATTCTAGACCGGTTGGAGTTGCAGCCACCTCAAGGACACTGGAGGATCTAGGGCTTTTTCTTGACTCCCTCACTGGCCCAGACATACTCTTGGTCGGAGGGGACTTCAATATTCAGTTTGAACCACTCCCGACGTATTTAGATGGGATCACCAGTGAGGAGGATGATTTCTGGGGAATCGAAAGAATTACAGGTCCGCCAGTCAGGGTAGCCTCACCTCTCTTATTGCAAGTTCTAACATTAACATTGGCAAACTCACTCAGAGCATGCAATGGTAGGTTCAAGGGGGATAACCCGCCCCAGCCAACTTTTAACAGACCAAGGCAGGAGTCGCGGATCGATTACATACTGATCAAACTCCAAGATTGGAAATTGGCATTAGACTTTAAAATTGCCCAAAGGGCTGATAGTGATCACAACCCTCTAATCCTTTCATTAGCTGCGGATGGTCTCCTTAGGCCAGATTCTCGGGGAAACGGTTCACCTGCCCTTAACCTTACTCTGTCTAGCAACAGACGAAGACTAAGGTGGGATAGACTATTAGAGAAACCGAACCGTATAAGGGCTATATATGAGCAAGTGGCTGAAACTTTGGAAAGAATGGAGAGCCTTCTCCCTCAATTGCCCTCGTCGGATGGCTGTTCTTCCCTTGAGGATATCCATCAGACCCTTTGTGTCAATCTAGCTGAGGTATTGAATCCTGTGGTCCGGGGCAGGAAACCGAGGAGCGAAAGAGCCTCTTGGTTCAATGCCAGCTGCAGGGTAGCAAAGAAAGATCTCCTCCAAGCACTTAAAAATAAGGAAACATCCTTTGTGATCAGGGAAAAGAGGGTGGCCTATAAGTTCAGTCTGGAAGCCGCGAAAATAGACTGGGACTGGGAGAACTGGTCAGAAATAACATCTGCTCTCAAAGTTAGAGATTCCAAAAAATTCTGGCACATAGTCAGACATGGTTCTGCTGAGCCTGTAAAGGCAATAGAAGGTAATGTTACAGCTGAAGTCTGGGAAAAACACTTCTCGTCCCTCTATAGCAGTGTTGGGCTAGACCAATTGGGAACACCGCCTGAGAGCTTAGTGAACCCCATTGATAGTTGCACGGTGTTGGAAGACTTTAAGCTGGAGGAAGTGGAAAGGGCAATCACTTGCCTTTCTTTAGGAAAAGCGCCAGGTTTAGATAAGATTCCAGGCGACCTCCTAAGGCACGAAGTCAGAATTTGGGCACTGTACTTTCTGATACTGTTTAATGCAATTATTCATGGGATGGCACTTCCCCCAACTTGGCTGGGGGCGGAGATTGTGCCCATTTTTAAAAGGGGCTCACCTCTGCTCCCCGCCAATTACAGACCGATCAGTCTGATAGACGTTCCACAGAAACTCTTTGCGAGGCTTCTGTTGGATCGACTTTTGGACTGGATCGAGGAGAGGGATGTCCTGAGCCCTCTTCAGGCTGGGTTTCGCCAGAAGATCTCTACCGTGGACCAGGTCTTTAGGCTGTCCCTTATACATTGGAAAACAATACAGCTGGAGGGTGGCAGCCTCTATACTGTATTTGTTGATCTAAGGGCTGCGTTCGACCTTGTTCCCCGTGGTAAGCTTTGGGAAGTCCTGGCGAAAGCTGGGATGCCAGCTGATATCCTGAACATGATCATCCGCCTCCATACAAACACTTATGCCCGTGTGAGGTGCGGTGCGCAGGGCGTACTCTCAAACAAGTTCCCGGTTGAGAGAGGGGTAAGACAGGGGTGCGTACTTGCACCGACCCTGTTCTGCCTCTTTGTTAACGGGGTCATTGACCACCTTAATGGGGTCCCCAATTCGGATGTCCCGAAGTTGGCGGGAAGGAGGGTCCCAGCAATTATGTTTGCTGACGATACCCTCCTTCTCTCCAAGTCACCTATGGGAATCCAGCGTGTTCTGGATGGTTTTGGGGACTTCTGTAGAGAGCATGGATTGGAAATTAACACCACAAAGACCAAATTTATGGCCTTCAATCCGCCACCCAGGTTTCACCGTATTCCTCGCATCGGGGAAAATGTACTAGACCGAGTGAGCACGTTTGAATATCTTGGTGTCACACTCAATGAGGAATTGGGGTGGGGTCAACATCAGGAGAAAACAAGGCTGAAGCTGGCGCAACATATCGGAGGAATACTAGCAATGGTGGGGAAGAATAGGTCAACCCTTAAACCCATAGGCCCTCCTCTTCATATTTATAGAGTCCAAGCAAGAGGAGCAGTTACCTATGGGAGTGAACTATGGGGTCATAAAATCCTGGATAGTCTGACAAAGGAGGAGAATAGATTCCTTAGGTGTCTAGCAGCCCTTCCTCCGAGTACACCGCTAGTGCCCCTACGACTTGACTTAGGCATTAGACCATTGGAGGAAGAGTTGGCACTTCGTCCTGTGATCTACTGGCGCAGATTATGGACAGTGCCTGAATTGATTCACTATAGACAGGGTCTCCAGGAAGTTCTCAGCTTCCCAAACTCGGGGAATATTCCTTGGCTTAAATTCATAAGGAATAGTTTGATGAGCCTAGGATTAGATGCACTATGGAATGACCCTGGAAATGTGTGTCCCAAATTTTCTAAAAAGGCTCTAACCAAGGTGTATCATGATTCTAAGGCTCCTTTACTTCGACCCTCCAAATCCTTAGGGTCTCTAACAAACCAATTCCTTCTCATGAAGAGTACATACACCTTTGAATCGGCCTTGGATAATGTTTACCCCGTAATAATTAGGAAGCTCTACCTACAATGGAGGCACGGGTCCTTGCCAATCCGTGCTTTCACTAGCTCCTGGTCCCTGTCGACATCCAGTATTTGCCCGGCATGCAGCGCAAGTGAGGAAACTGAGCTGCATTTTATATTTTTTTGCACAGGCTATACTGAACTCCGCAGAAAGTGGATCATTCCGATCTGTAGGAACATGGGCTTTGTAAGGTGTCATCAAGCCTTTAGAATTCTCAAGAGCGAAACGGCCGCACACATTGTCTTTGCAGTGGCAAAATTCTTGGGGGCTTTCTGGCACAAACGGAAAAAATACCTAAAAATGTCAACCTGATTTATGTATGTAATTAGTATGTATTGGCTCTTTGGATGCATTATTTTTAAAGATTTTATCCATTGTTGTCAATGTTTTATACTGTTTTTATGTGCTTTTATGGATTATTCCGAAATAAAGTTTTCTTGAATTGAATTGCTACAGTGAATGATTACTTAGGAGGTTTTACACTGACAGGACATATAAATCCGAGGCACAGATGTCCTACTTTAAAAGAATATATGTATTCTTTACAAAAAATATTTTCAAATCTTTACATTAGGTTTTTCAACAAAGTGGTGGTACAGTGCCAAGGTACCTAGAGTTAATTTTACAGTTGGTGGCCAGGGTGCCCAGTGTGGCTGCTGGCAAATGTCCCTGTATGTTTTAGGGTCCCACTTGTGTCAACAAAGTACAAAAACAAAAACAAGGAACTTACCCCCCACCCCTTTGCCCGCAAAACACTGAAAACACAGGATACTGGGAGGGGAGGAAACGAGGTAGGAACAGAGAGTGGGGGGCATACAGAGGAGATGCTTCTTGCTAGTTAAGCAAGAGAAGTAGTGAACTGGTGAGAGAGTTGGGAGCTGTAGTGGGCATTCACATGTTTATGGCCCCCCTCGGTTCTATTATTTCCTACTTTAAAATACCATAGGCTCTGCCCTATTGGCATTTATGGCCTGCCGAATGGGTGACTTATACATATTAAAATGTATGTTTTAGGCCTAGCAAAATATTTACCTGCACTGCAGGCTGCAACAGCAGGCTCGAGATAAGTTTTTCACTGCTACTTTAGTGGGTGGCACAATGAATGATGCAGCAACTTGTATCATTTAATTTACTGGATGAAGGTACAAATACTACCTTATACTAGGGACATATGAGTAATTTAAATCTACCAATCAGGTGCATAACAATTTTAACATGTTTGGAAGGGAGAACACAAGCACGTTACCTCTGGTTAGCAGGGGTGAATTGCACAAAGTCATAGTGCGAAAAACATGCTATCAGTCACAGACAGCAAGAATCTGGGTGAATACCACGCAAAAGATGGTCATTTCCAATGGTAGCAAAATATGATCACATTTTCTGCAATTAAATTAAATGTTTATATGCCCTGCCATTAAACAAGTTACTAGATGAGTACTTCAAAAAGAGTGGTATTGGCTTTAATTCACTGTATAGATGTTTGTATTATTATGTCAGCAATAGCACTCAACCTTCTAATGGTCCTACTGCTTCAAAACCATAGACCAAAGTGAAAAAGCAATGTACAAAAGGGAGTGCTTAGGAAGTTAAACTTTTTACTGAGCGTTAGCTTTATAGATTATTAATCCTGATTGTTCAAACATATTAATTCTTCTTATAGATCTAATATAACACAGGAGCCATGATGTGATATTCAAAAAATATTTTCTTTATTCTTCACAACATCAAACACTGCAGCTCAGCCAAAGCATTGTGTCTCAACAAGGGACTTCAGGGCTGTAAATGAATAATACATCCTACAGAGGGAGGATTATGACAATGAGATCAAGAGACAGCTTACTGATGTTTAATGTTACCAGAAAATGTCCATGAATTCCTTAATGGATGCTAAAGCGTAATCTTTGGCAAACTATATGCATGGAAAGAAAGTGGACTTTTGGATGAGGCTGAATTTAGATCAAGGTGATTGATCCTCAGAACACCTTTATTTATATACTATCCAAAATACACAAATCTAGATGCTCCCCACCTGGAAGACCAACTATTTCGGGCATAGGAAGTCTTACAGAACCCATGTCTTAGTACGTTGATATTTACTTGAAAATGTTGGGGCCTAATTTGTCCTCCCTTTTGGGATTGTATTTTTCATTTCCCAATGTGACTTGACCACAGTTAGGTGATAAAGTGAGCCCAAAACAGTGTTTTAGAATTAGTTATAGGCTTTTTTTACATATTTTTTAGGAACCTCTGGTGATACAACTATACAGCCCTCTCTTCATCTCTCTGGCTTTCATTTATACACAAGGAAATACTAAGAAATCTTTAAAGTAAGTTGAACCTAATACAAATAAATCTGAGGGTTTCGTTTTTATATTGCAAATTATAATTGGAGGATTAATATTATTTTTTCTTATGTTACTCTTATTAGACAATACACAATACCATATATTTTCTTTAGTGAAGCTACAGATATAAATCTAAGAAGGGACACTGTGTTGTTACATTTTGCTATGATTTATGACTATGTGTTTTTGATGTTTACCTTCTGATGTAGTCGTTTGAAGCGCTGTAAATGTCATATACTTTGGAGGTGCTTAGTGGGGACGCTGTATATGTTGTTTACAGCGCTTTATACGTCTATTGCTTCCACCCTCTCAGGTCAGAGGGAGATACCCACATGCACCCAAATCGAATATACTATTGAAAAAAACTTTATTTACATTGTTGAGTACCTTCGGATGATTTAAGTGTGCCACACTATTTTTGATTTTCTTCCCTCCTGATGTAACAATACAATATCTATATAAACTTGTGGAACTTTGTTGTATTATTTGTGGAATGTAAGGATGCATTGTATGTTTTTAAAATGTAACTTGAACATGCACTTGCTGGTTTGTTTTATGAAATGTTTGTATTGTGTGTGTGTGTGTGTGTGTGTGTGTATATATATATATATATGTATATATATATATATATATATATATATATATATATATATATATATACGTGATCAAGGCCGACGCTTCGGCCGAAACGCGTCATGACAGGCAGTTGAGAGAACAATAAATCCAATTTATTTTGCCACCAAGAGGAGTTCGCTTCGTTCTTTTTCGCCATACCAGCAGGTTCAGGAATGATTGTTTGCAGCATATATATATATATATATGTGATCAAGGCCCGAGTGGGGGCTGAAACGCGTCATGGCGGACTGGTACAGAGAAATATGAAATAAAAACTCAGTGATTGGCACCGAAGTTTTGGGTCCGTTCTTTCGTCTTCCTAACCAAGGCAGCAGCATTAGAGACGAATTTACATTCATATATATATATATATATATATATATATATATATATATATATATATATATATATATATATATATATATATTCTGCTCCAAAGGTGTCCACCTGTAAGTAGCACTCGACCAGCAGCTTGATTTATGTGTAGGTAGGGACGGGGTCCGCTCGCAGGAGCCGCTCCGTAGTGGATTTGCCTGACGCGTTTCGAAGCTCCATATGCTTCTCTTCAGAGGCTTTAACGGAAACGGTGTGCACAACCGCTAACCCACTTCGCCAGTTAACATATGACACACCCACCAATGGGAGGCTCAAATGAGACTGTGCATTATGGGAAGTGTAGTGCGGAAAGCACATAATCAAGTCCTATATGGACCCTGCAAATGGGCCCGTCCTTGATCCTATGTACGGCTGCTGTTCCACTTTCGTGGCCCCCAAGACTTCCGGGGTGGTGCATACTCCGCGGCTCGACGGCCGTGTGTTATATTCTGCTCCAAAGGTGTCCACCTGTAAGTAGCACTCAACCAGCAGCTTGATTTATGTGTAGGTAGGGACGGGGATCCGCTCGCAGGAGCCGCTCCATAGTGGATTTGCCTGACGCGTTTCGAGGCTCCATATGCTTCTCTTCAGAGGCTTTAACGGAAACGGTGTGCACAACCGCTAACCCACTTCGCCATTTAACATATGACACACCCACCAATCGGAGGCTCAAATGAGACTGTGCATTATGGGAAGTGTAGTGTGGAAAGCACATAATCAAGTCCTATATGGACCCTGCAAGTGGACCCGTCCTTGATCCTATGTACGGCTGCTGTTCCACTTTCGTGGCCCCCAAGACTTCCGGGGTGGTGCATACTCCGCGGCTGGACGGCCGCGTGTTATATTCTGCTCCAAGGCCGTCCAGCCGCGGAGTATGCAGACCGCAGGCAACACACTATTGCACGCAGCTAGTCATCATCCAGTCCCCCTGAAACAAAGCATACCCTATGGGGAGCTTCTTAGAGCACGCCGTGCTTGTAGCACAAACAGGGATTTTGCGAATGAACAACAGACTATGCTCACACGTTTCAGAGTGAGAGGATACAAAGAGGAAACCTTAGAGAGAGCTCAAAATAAAGTCAAGGATTTGAAACAACATGACATACTCTTTAAGCCCTCTTTGAGTACCATCAAAAGAACTAATAACGACAGTAACCAGATTAACATCCCAAGAATGATAACAAAATTCAGCAGGGGAGCATGGACACTCAATAAAATCATGAAAAAACATTGGAGCTTATTAAGAGCAGACCCAATTATTGGGGAATTCATAGGCACCAGACCACACATCACATACAGAAAGGCTAGGTCACTTAAGGACAAATTAGTCCATAGCTACCGCGATGAGACTACTCAATCACAATGGCTAACAATGCCTAACGGTTTCACCACATGTGGAATGTGCAAGGCAGATCGTAATGGCATCAACTGCAAAGAATACAGCATAGGTACTAACCACAAACGGCCTATAAAACACCAAATTAACTGCAACAGCGATTTTACTGTCTACATACTTGAGTGCCCTTGTGGCCTCAGGTATGTGGGCAGTACAAAATTGCCACTCAAACTAAAAATTCTGCAGCACTTACGTGCCATTTCTAACTGTGATCACAACTATCCAGTAGCCCGTCACTATTCTGAATTTCACAACAGTGACAATAGCAGCCTGCGATTCTTTGGAGTAGAGAGAATTCCGAAACATATTCGAGGAGGGGATCGAGAGAAAAATCTAAGAGTACTGGAGTCCAGATTCATCATAGATCTGGATTGTAAAATACCGAAAGGACTCAACAGTGGGGAGGAACTTGCAACTCACATAGGCTTATAGTTACCTACAATATGGCCCCTCAAACAAGTTGATCATCACTATATGGTCTTAAGAACAATATGAGCACTCCCGATTAATCGTTGGGATTTTAAGTTAATTTTGATTTATTTTCATTCTCTCGCCTTTTTACGTACTCACTTTTAGCAAGATAGGGATTTAGGTGTACTTGGGACGATACATTATTTCCCATTTGGCATAGTACATAAGCGTTTACCACACTTGTGGTTGCTCCTACTGGAACCCCTTCCTGGGCTTTCCCATGTACCCCTCATTACCCTTCCTCTATCACTTTTTCTTATTATATATATCACCGTCCTATCACTCCCCCATGTCTAGCTCTTAGCAATAGGATACTTCCGAATTTGCCAGTTACACAATTACATTGATAATAGGATAGTACAGTATCTAATCTATTGAAAATTATTGACATATCCAGTACCTTTTGTCCATATTATTGGCCCATTACCTAATGGAATAACATTGTGATCTTGGGTCCCAGGTGTATATTAATGCAATGGATTCCGTTGAGATTATGTATATGGCTATTTGAGCCTATATTTAATTAACCTTTTGCTTTCGGAGCGCAATGGCGCATAGCAATCAAAAATTGTTCCATGGGGCCATTATTGGACAGTCATTATCATAGCTGATATATCAACCCCAATCTTAGTATGCGTAACATTTCCTTTTGCATTATGTTCAATTAACATGAAAATTAGGTAGCATGCTGCTTTTCATTATTTAAATCCTGTGTTGTAACCATGAATTTGTTAGCTCTCAGTGTTTGTAGCGTGTGTCATTCAGGGCAGTTGGAGCGATTAATACCACTCACATGATTTATTCAGCCCACACTGATTCAATTGTATGTACTTCAAGTAACGCTATCACGCAGAGAGGTGTATGAATTATGACGTTCATAATGGGCAGTGAATACCTGCGTTCATATCACTTTCAAACTTTATTGTTTTCGAACAATTCGGACAAATCGTCTCTACAACCATTTAACATTCTGACTTATTTGAAATAGCATGCCTCTTCAAGGGAATTGCCATTTAATTTATGTAACTGCATTTACCTTTATGCTCGAAGTATTATCATGACAATAATGAATTTATTTTGATATAGCGGTCGCTGGATAATGCAATCTCGAAGTATGTTGTCCATGTTTATGAACCATGCATCTGTATTTCTATGGCTGATTGGCATGCAGGAAGTAACTTGACAAAGGCAAACGCCGAAACGCGTCGTCCTTCTAAAGCTAGCGCACAATAAAGTGTTTGTGCGGTTTCCTGGTGTGCTGTCCTTTCATTTCATTCGATACGGAATACAAGACTTGGATTATATATATATATATATATATATATATATATATATATATATATATATATATATATATATATATATATTCACTTAAAAAACCATAGGTTTCACACATGTTATAGTTAGGTGGACATTTCACTCGTAAAAAACCAATGAAATTCCCTCGTTATAGTTAGGTCAGATAACTATAACTCGCACGCCCACAATCCAGTGCTCATGACGTCACATATTACATCACTCATGACATGGTCAGTGGCATCACTCATGATATAACTGATGACATCATCCTTGTGATAGAGTGGCGGTCGCGCCAGTTATAGTTATCTGACCTAACTATAACAGGGGAATTTCATTGGTTTTTTACGAGTGAAATGTCCACCTAACTATAACATGTGTGAAACCTATGGTTTTTTAAGTTAATTTGCAAGGTTTTTTAAATGCTAATTCCTAACTATAATGTTAAATGCTAAGTTATGTATGTTTTTTTTTTCTTTTTTAGGTTTTTCACCGTGCGCGCACGGTGCGCGCACCCCGCGATTTAAAAAAAAAAAAAAAAATGTTTTTTCACCCTTCGGGGTACTTTAGGGACCCCCTGGCGAAGGCTAGGGGGTCAGGAACTCTCTACCCTGCCCCCTTTTCACGTTCGCCACCTCTATTTTTCACTCTCGCACCCACAACAAACAAAATGGCGGCCGACACTTCCTGATTTCGACCGATTCAAACGTTGACTGACATGTAACCACCAATCAGAATTACGCTCGCGCACGTTAGGGTGCGCGCACGGTGCGCGCACGGTGCGCGGCTATAGATATTTATGTGCTTTAACTGCAATTTTCTCAGGAAATACTGAACAGATTGACTCCATACCTGCAAAAGGCACATGCCTGACCTGAGGACTACCTCTCTGCCAAATTTCACGTAATTCTGTTCAGCCGTTCGGGCTGTACCTTCGACTAAAGGTCCTATGGAAAAATGTATGGGGAAAACGTGTTTTGGGACCCCCCTTTTTTCTCGGCCCCCGCTTGACGAGTCACCCCGAGACTTTCAGGGTAGGAGATGAGCGGAGAGCCCCATTAGTTTTGAAAAATTCGCGAGGATTCGTCAACCGGCGCCAAAGTTATTCAAAATAGAATTTTCAGATTTCCTATGGAAATACGGTCCTAACTATAACTATCTACTGGCGACCGCCAGTAGATAAGATATATATAATTTTGCGAAGATTCGTCAATCGGCGCCAAAGTTATTCCAAATAGAATGTTGCGTATTTCCTATGGAAAATAGATCCTAACTATATCTACCTACTGGCAACCGCCAGTAGGTAATATTTATATATATATATCTTCATTTACAGCCCTGATAGAGGCTTTCTCATGGAGTTAGCATGTGCGCCTTATAAAGTAATTTATTGTAATGGAGAGCATGACCGATT
The DNA here is from genome assembly GCF_964204655.1 of Triturus cristatus. NCBI lineage: Eukaryota > Metazoa > Chordata > Amphibia > Caudata > Salamandridae > Triturus > Triturus cristatus. The sequence continues at coordinate 1,089,991,848 of NC_140594.1, read as the reverse complement.
ACTTCACTGAATGCATCCAAGTTGGCAGAAGTGTAATCTGGCTCTGGGTTTTCCTCATCTGTAGGTACTGAGCTCATATCCTTTCTATGGAATATTGACCCCCTATGTTGGACCACTTTGGTGCTTCGCTTTGGACAGTTGTTTACCTTGATGAGTGGTGTATTGAACCAGTGGTCCCACAATCATTATGATTTTTCAATGATTTGTAACTACTGCTGAGAGATGTTGGTCCAACTCTTGCACTGTGAAGTACTGGGTATTTTAGACCCAGCGGTGCAGGGGCACACACCCTATGACTTCTGGGTTCACCCTGTTCCGGACCTACAGAAACACAGAGTCTTCTGGGTGAAGTCAAAGATTTGTTTATTGGCTGCAGACCAATGACAGGTATCCTAGAAGTACAACAGCGTGTATGTTCTCAGGAGACTGCTGAAAATCATAGGAACGGACTTCATCTTAAATACAAAATATCATGCTCCAGGCACACATTCCTTGGTTTACGATATGGCCATATAAAGGTATACATTACAAACAAAAAAGCAGAGTCATGATGACCATCCCACATTCCAGTTCGGCCAGCCCACAATGATTTACACAGTAAGGTTCAGATCCCACGTTTGATGTAAATAGACCCCCCAATAAACATGAGCATCTCCTGTTTTGGGAAACAGGTCATAAAGCAGGAACAAGCAGGTGTGGAAGAGATTAGCCGGGGGATTGTGTAGAATGAAAGGGTTTTATGACGGGTCAAGCCCTGATGCTAATCACAGGTGGACGGAGGAAGGGGAGCTCGTGAGACCGGTTTGACCCGGGCAGCAGAGCCAGCTGCCCAGGTCACAGAGAAGTCAGAGGGAAAGCCCATGTACTGTGAGGCCCGTATTTACTCCACTATAGCCTATGTGAGGGCAATGACAAGATGGCCACTGCTTCCAAAATGGAACCCGCGTAGTGAAGCAGAATAACGTGTACACAGTGCATTCATAGCTAGAACGGTATATAAAGCACTCGTACATGCCGCATTTACCATTTGCGGTTCGCTAATACCAAGATAGACAGGGGTAGGGCCCTGTCCCCTACGCGGTCCCGAATATTAAAGTACGACAGACCCTCCTTTTGCCCTTACATAGGCAATCACTATACTCATCTTAATCCGAGTCTAGGTCAATGTTCACAAAGTCATGGAGATGTTGCTGTAGCATCATCCTATTACTTAGCTCGTCCCTCGATACAGGTTTCCTTACACATAAGGTAGCACAGAGGCCACATATCGCAGGAGCACACTGTATGCACAGACAGAACAGGAAAAGAATGGCTAAGATCATTCCAATGACCATCAGAACTTTCCAACCCCAGGCAGATATCAATTCCCAGAACCACCCCACCAGTGACCAATCTCCCTTATCCACGTGTATGGATTCAGATATTTTATGGAGTTTGGAGATGGCTTGATACACTGTTGGAGCATTATCTGGTATGAAAATGCAGCAACTGGATTGGATGACCTTGCATACCCCACCGCGGTCTGCAAGAATAACGTCTAGAACCATGCGGTTCTGTAAAGTCATAAGGCGATCCGCTTGGAGCTCAGCTGTCAGATTACTAAGGGCACCAGCCGTTACATTGATAGTGGATTCAACCACACGAGTCAGCTGTCTCAGGTTCCTACTGTTGACCATAGGTCCCCAAAACGGCAGGAAACCCAAGAAGAAGTCTCCCGCTTCCTGACCGGCAGTATCCTCCTTACTAATCACACCTCTCACAACTCTGGTCTTGTGATAGTCAGAGGCAGCAGTAAATGTCGGCGGTAGCAAGTTCGCAATATAACATGTGCCCGAGAAATCAGGCGGCAGCCATGTATATGCTCGGTCATTACAGATGAAATATGTGCCCTTAGCAGCCAAAAACGCAGGGGAAAACTGTGACGGGAAGGTGTACGTTTCAGTACAGTCACTTCTTCCCAGTTGAGCTCTAGGATTCTGACCATTACCCTGTAAGCAGAACCGACCCATGTGGGGTACGACCCAGATTGGAGATGAGATTTTTCGCTGTCTTTCACCCAGACTAATACTATACCCCGTCGCGTTCCATCCTACATAAGGTCTCAACTCTTCTTTGGGAATGGATGAGTATGCATCGATGTCCCTACTCATATCAGCAACTCCTTTCATCAAAGCCTTATTATTGGTGATAAGTCTGATGGAACGCGGTTGGCGAGGGGAATATGTATCTAGAGCATAGAGAAACATGGTTTGGAATGCCCATGACGATCCATTGTAACTGTACGGCAGCACCAGGTAGGGAATACCCTTGTTGATGGTATGTGGCATTAACCCACACACCCAGCAATTGGTCGTATTCATTACTAGTTGGTGCTGGTGCAAGAGCTGGATAAACGAGTTATTTGCGAACTCTGATCGTCTGGTCTGTTCGTGCTCAGGCAAAGGGTGAAAAGAGTGAGAGGAGGCAGTAGAAAGAGGTATAGGCTGTTGAGTGGGTTCAATGGGCTTTTGAGCGGAGAGAAACACAAATCCTACAATAAACATTATTATGCTACACAGTGTAAAAAGGCACAAAAAGACAAAACATTTACTTTTTACAATTCTACACATCCTTGCGTTAAAGTTCATTTCCTCAATCGGTCTCTCCATCTTAAAAAACTCCATCCTCTACTCGGGCCGCTCGCGGTGGATGAGTTTCTTCTGCTAAGGAGTACGCCTGTCAGTCCAGGGAAACGCCCTAGACCAACCAGAACCGTTGACCTAGCGTCTTCGGCCTGTACCCCAAAGTCTTGGCACCGCGACCCTGCGGCAGAACCCGGATGGTGGTTCGAAAAACAAAAATCAAGAAAGTCCTTCAGATGGGAGAGCAAAAAATGTCAAAAGGGAAATAGTAAGAAAATCTTTATTTGTCCATGGGCCTTGGTCTCAAATTATAGCGGAGACGGCCAGGTGCTGTTTGGTCTTGAAACAAAAGTTCAGGCTCAGTGGTGTCCAGTCGACTTGATGGTGGCACAGCTTCCTGCAGAATATTGTCACTCTCTTGGTCTGAAACTGTGCCTCTTATGCGTGCGTCACTGAATGGTACAAAGCGAGGTACAATGTCTGTCTCTGAGTCGGCGATACCCTCCTTGACCCACTGGTCATATGGCAGAGGCAAGGGGACTACTTTGCAGTGGGTACCATGAATCCAGTGCTTCTTCCCTTTCACTCGCACTGCTGATCTTGTCGAAAGAAGAACAAGATGAGGGCCGATCCAGCGAGGCTCGTCGTTGCTCTTGCGCTGGAAATTTCGGACTAGCACCCACGTACCAGGGTTGATAGGGTGTCCAGGAGGTTCAGAGGCTTGGGGAAGAGTATCATGTACCTGTTGGTGCAAAACACGCAGTTTAACAGTCAAATCATACAGGTAATCGAGCAATACTGGATGTTCTATCTCACTAAATTTCGCCGGTCTTGGCACGCCCCATACATTAGCCGGGCGGCCAAAGACGACCTCATAGGGACTAAGTCCCACTCGTGAGTGTATGGTCATTCTGGTGGACAGGAGTGCTAGAGGCAGAGCGTCAGGCCATTTAAGATCGGTGCTCACCTGGATTTTGGCCAGCTTGAGCTTTAAGGCTCCATTGTAGCGTTCTACTAATCCAGCTGATTGGGGGTGATTTGCAGCATGGAACTTCGGCTTTATCCCTAGCCCTTCACATACATTCTTCATCACTTTACCCACAAACTCACTTCCGTTATCACACCACACCATTCTTGGCATCCCAAACCTAGGGAAGAACTCTTTCACAAGGGCTTTGGCTGTGGATAGGGCAGTGTTATCTTTCAGAGGATAAGCCTCTATCCATTTTGAGAAAGCACAAACAACCACCAGTACATATTTCAGGTTGTTGCATCTTTCCATGTGAATAAAGTCCAGCTGCAAAACTTCAAATGGACATGATGGGGGTGCAAAGTGACCAGCTGGAGTTGGGGTTCCCCTACCAGGGTTGTACTTCAAGCATACTATGCAATTCTTGACCACATTCTCTGCACACTTGGGAATCCCAGCATTCTGCCATACTGGAGCCAACAACTTGCATATACCTTTCGTACTGATATGTGCCATTCCATGTGCCATAGTAACCACTGGAAGCACATATGCATCAGGCAACAACCATCGCCTATGTTCTGTCAGATCAATCCAACAACCATTCTCATCCAACTTACCCATACTTTCTCTCCACTTGCTTAACTCTTCCTCTGTGGCTTCAGCTTGAAGCGACTTCACACTCTCTATTGTGTTCTCACACATTCCCACATCATTAACCCATCTTGGGGGGCCTGCAACATACATTCTAGTCTTCACATTCTGTGCTGTTTCTTTCGCGGTCTCATCAGCAAACGCATTCCCACGTCCAACATCATCTGTGACTTTCCTGTGCGCACTGCATTTCATGATCGCAACTTGCAACGGTAGGGTCAGTGACTCAAGGAGATCATTCACCAACTTGCCATTCTGAATTTTAGCTCCATGCGATGTCAGGAACCCACGCTCTTTCCACAAACGCCCAAAATTATGAGCCACGCCAAAGGCGTACTGGCTATCTGTGTATATGTTTACTCTCATTCCTTCAGACAACACACATGCTCTCGTGAGGGCGATTAATTCTGCTGCTTGGGCCGAATTATGTGGCACTCGTGCAGTTTCCACGACCGTGTGCAAAGTCGTGATAGCATATGCAGCAGTCGTGTCACCATTAGGGAGCTTGAAACATGACCCATCTACCCATAAAGTGCCATCACACTCAGTCAGGGGAGTATCTTTTAGATCTACTCTCCCTTTCGTCTCTTCTTCTGTTCTGAACAGACAGTCATGTTGCTCAATCTCATCTGAGTCTGCTGGAATTGGCAACAATGTGGCTGGATTCAGCGTATTGCATCTCTTTATGTGTATGTGATTAGCTAACAGTGTAAGTTCATAACCTGATAGCCGCGCACTAGTCAAGTGTTGTGTCTTGGTCCTATTTAATAATGTGTCTACAGCGTGTGGAACCATAACGATCAATGTGTTGTCCATTACCAAACCAGCAGATTGTCGGATAGACATCGCTGCAGCAGCTGTCGCTCTCAGACAGCTTGGCAATGCCCTTGCTACAGGGTCCAAGGTTGATGAAAAATATGCGCATGGGCGCGGTCTATCGCCAAAAGGCTGTGTTAACACTGACAACGCACATCCATCTTTCTCGTGAACATACAATGTAAAAGGCTTACTGTAGTCAGGAGTACCCAACACAGGTGCTGAACATAATGCATTACGCAATTCCACAAAACTTTTCTGGCACTCTTCAGACCATGGGATAGGATTCAGTGTGTCTTTGCATGTTAAGGCTAACAAAGGTTTTGCCAATAAAGAAAAACTAGGGATCCAATGCCTACAGTATGAAGTGATGCCCAAGAAAGCACGCACTTCTCTCTGTGTTTTTGGCACACTCAACTGTGCAATAGCTTGAATTCTTTCTGGGGTCAGTTTCCTTCCCTCCTTCGATAAGAGATGACCTAAGTAGGTCACCTCTTGTCGACAATATTGCAGCTTAGAGAGAGACACTTTGTGATGGAAAGCGGATAAATGGCGCAACAATGACAATGTGGCTTCTTTACAAATCTTTTCAGTATCCGCGGCGATCAGTAAATCGTCCACGTACTGAATCAGGATAGCGCCACTAGGTAAAACAAGTGCATCAAGCTGCGCTTTCAAAGCTTGACTGTATATGGATGGACTCTCACAGTAGCCCTGGGGAGCGCGTTTGAAGCGGAAGCTTCGGCCTCCCAGACTAAAACCAAAAATATCTCTGCTCTCTTCTGCAATTGGGATACTAAAGAAAGCATTCTTTAAATCGATCACTGAAAACCATGCCGCAGAGGCTGGAATCATTGTTAACAATGCAGTTATATCGGGGACAACCGGAAACTGTGGCACAACAATCTTATTAACCTCTCTAAGATCAATCACAAACCTGTAAACAGGTGGCTGTGAAGGGTCCGTTCGCTTTAAGACAGGTAAAATCGGACTATTGCAAACGTTGCCTCTTGTCTCTTCAATCACACCCTTATTAATCAAGTCGCTGACAATGTCTAACAATGCTTTCTGCCCTTCATTAGAGATCTTGTACTGGGGAATACGTGGCAGTCTGACATTAGCCTTTAAAGTCACCACATATGGCGGTATCTCCAAGAGGCCCACATCATTGGGACCAGTAGCCCAAAGGGCATCCGGAAGGGATGACAATTCAGGTGGCATTGTATTTTTAGACAAATACATTGGGGAAATCACTTTCTTGCCTAATGTAAGTTGTACTCCTGAAGGAGAACAGTACAGTGTAGTGTGCAATCTTTTCAACAAATCTAATCCCAGCAAATTCTCACCACAACCTGTTGTCAGGATCAGGGGTGCTTTCAGCTCGCAAGGTCCAACAGAAAGTGACATGGGACTAGAAATCGGGTTCCTAACCGGGGCGCCAGAAAAACCTACTGAAACATTTATATCGCCAGACAAAGGTGCGCCAGGGAGTTTTGAATGCATGATTGAACTCTTTGCAGCACCAGTGTCTAGCAGAAAAGGCTCCGTTACATTTGCTGTAGTCACCTCAACATACGGTCCACTCTGATCCACTGGCACTGAAACAACTCCCTCTCTCTGCCTACGGCTATCCTAGTAGTCATTATTCTCTGCATCACCGTCCTCTGCATAATAATCATTATTATAATACTGGGCCGTATTACTAATCGCGTTAGCTTGCTGATCAAAGCTATTGATGGTATTTTGAGGCGGCAGAGGACGCGCGTTCTGGGGAACACTTCCACGCCCTCTGCCTCTAGGAGCTTGCTGACCACCCCTACCTCTTGCGCCATACATATTACCGTTCCGCTGCATTAATTTAGGGCAACTATATTTAAAATGACCTTCCTCTTTACAGTATGAACATTGGTTGGGACCTACAGGGACACGTGGTTGGTAATACCCATTCATTTGCTGATTGTTCTGAAACTGTTGGGGTTGGTGATAGACACTTTGGGGTTGCCTATAATTATTCTGACCTCCACGTGGCGGATAGGCCTGCTGTAAAAGGACCTTTGTCTTCAGTTCCTTCGTTTTCTTTTCTGTTCTATCTTTCTCGTCCTTATCTCTGTTTTCATAATACTGTGCAGTAGCCAGTATTTGCGCTGAAGAAGAAACAGCCCAGGAACTTTCTGAATCTTTTAACTTTTTACACAGGTCAGGAAGTAAATTCTGCACAAACTTATCCACAAACAGCCGTTGGCCACCCTCAGTACTCATATCCTGCCCACTGTGGTCAATAAACGTTTCTTCAAACCTAGTAAAGAAGTCTGACACTGTCTCATCTTTCTTCTGCTTGCATGCAGATAACTTGTCCCAATTTACGCGCATCGCAGGCATTATTGTCTTCATATACGTGATGATTCTACCAGGCAATTCAGCTACCAAAGGTTCTGGTTTCGCACCACCAGTTTGTCTAGCATCAGCAGCAACAATGTTAGCCCATGTATCCCCTAGTTCTGCATTGTGATCTACATTACGAATTGATCCCCATAGAGGCTGTGGAACAACATTACCAAACAACATGTCTATGTCGGCCAGATTCATAATGCATGACCCTGCCGTCTGTGACAACTCTTTATAATAACCTGCTGGGTTTTTAGGGGGATCAGGCAAGGACTGCTTAAGCGCTAACACCTCAGAGCGCTTCCATGGAACATGCACCCAAACACGCTGGAAATGCGCTGCCACAGCGGGGTTACCACCGGCAGCTGCAACCGCTTCCTTCCATACCGGGGGAACTTCTCTCATAGGGTATTGGCGCGCTTTTGCCTTTTTCCCCACAAGGACCTCTTGTTCAAACAATGACTGTTGGCAATCATCATTCCTGAAGGACAATACAACCGCAACTGCTTTATCTACTCCGCGGTCCACAATTATACCAGTTCCAAAATCAAACCTCACTCTACACAATTCCTGCGGGTTCGGATTTTTACCACTATCCTCCAATTCTTCACAGAGAATTTCGCACATTTTCTCAAACACATATCTCTGTTTCGGGGCATCCCATTGATGGAAAACGTTGACAACTGATTCCACATCATACAGTGAAGGAAAAACAATCCATCTACGCGCCATGTTATCTATTACCTTTTTCTCATCGGGGTTAGGCAATTGGCTACGCAACTGCTTACGCTGTAAACCAGGAGTCGCACCAGATGACTCAAAGAGAGGAGACATTAATGTAGTAACCACATTAGCTAAGCGCTGTCGCGCTGAAGGAGAAGCTGAGGCGAGAACAGGGGGAAAAACAGAGGGAAGAAAAGAGGATGTAGAGACAGGTACTGGAGTGGTGGAAGGAAGAGTGTCAGGGGAGGCAGCTGCTGTATTAGGCAAAGTCGCAGGAAGTGCGGGGGCAGTTGGAAGCACAACTGGCGGCGCTTGAGAGGGCTGCGCTACAGGGATAGGAACTGGCTGCAAAGCAACTGGCGGTTGCGGCAAGGCTTGCAGTATATGCACTGGAGGTGGCATATTTACGAGCTGGGGAGGCGCCGTGCCAGTTTGAGCATACGGGGGTGGCGAACTCAACAAATGTGACATCAGGGGATCTTTCTCCTTTTCTTCGGACTCGTTCTGCTTAGAATGTGGTAAAGCTGGGTAACATTTGTCAATCCCTAACTTATGCTGCCTGTGCAATTGCTCATTCATTTGCTCCTCTTCATTGTCTTTAAATTGTACAGCTGCTTGCATCACTGTCATACCTTTCTCTCTCTTATTCTTTTTCGCTAGCTTAATTTCCTTTTGTTTGGCTTCCTTTCGCCATAAGCGGAAAGAGTCAAACATCGCCGGCCGGGCTTTCTTCTTAAACAATTTAATTTCCAAATTATCTAAAATATCGGTATCAAAACTACCATTTTGGGGCCATTTTAAAACACCATCTTTCCTGGTGTAGTGGATCCACACTTCGTTATATGCAATGGGGCCTACGCCATGTTTTACATAGAGCTCATAAGTTGGAGTTCCAACCGGAGGAACCGGACATGATTCCTCTAGCTGGAAATCTTTTCCACAACCCAAACAGAATATTCTACCAAATAGTCCAGAACCAGGCATCTTTGCTCACTAGTCTAGATCCAAACGTCAAAGGATTATCGATTACGATAGCCTCGTGAATACACGAGTCCTCTGGTTTTGGCGTTTGCAAACTCCAAAGTACCAAATTACCAAATCAAACGATCCCGAAGGATACCAAAAACAAATAGGAGACGCTCCACTTATACTTAACTGAATATTGCTGATCGATGGCGTCACCAGAAGACTCTCTCGATTGTTTCGCTCTCTCAAAACTCGTCAAGGGTCCAAAACAGGTCGATTAATCAGGGCAGCAGTCCTTCGTAGCCGTCGGGACGCGGAGAACCTCGCAGAAAAGACTTTCGGACCACGTCGACATGCAGGGGTCGATGAAGTGGCGGCCTTCCTCCAGAATTTCCACACGAAGCTCCTCACGAACCTCTGGCTTGGACTGGTACCGCTGAAATCGTCCCGAGTTGGGCGCCAAACTGAAGTACTGGGTATTTTAGACCCAGCGGTGCAGGGGCACACACCCTATGACTTCTGGGTTCACCCTGTTCCGGACCTACAGAAACACAGAGTCTTCTGGGTGAAGTCAAAGATTTGTTTATTGGCTGCAGACCAATGACAGGTATCCTAGAAGTACAACAGCGTGTATGTTCTCAGGAGACTGCTGAAAATCATAGGAACGGACTTCATCTTAAATACAAAATATCATGCTCCAGGCACACATTCCTTGGTTTACGATATGGCCATATAAAGGTATACATTACAAACGAAAAAGCAGAGTCATGATGACCATCCCACATTCCAGTTCGGCCAGCCCACAATGATTTACACAGTAAGGTTCAGATCCCACGTTTGATGTAAATAGACCTCCCAATAAACATGAGCATCTCCTGTTTTGGGAAACAGGTCATAAAGCAGGAACAAGCAGGTGTGGAAGAGATTAGCCGGGGGATTGTGTAGAATGAAAGGGTTTTATGACGGGTCAAGCCCTGATGCTAATCACAGGTGGACGGAGGAAGGGGAGCTCGTGAGACCAGTTTGACCCGGGGCAGCAGAGCCAGCTGCCCAGGTCACAGAGAAGTCAGAGGGAAAGCCCATGTACTGTGAGGCCCGTATTTACTCCACTATAGCCTATGTGAGGGCAATGACAAGATGGCCACTGCTTCCAAAATGGAACCCGCGTAGTGAAGCAGAATAACGTGTACACAGTGCATTCATAGCTAGAACGGTATATAAAGCACTCGTACATGCCGCATTTACCATTTGCAGTTCGCTAATACCAAGATAGACAGGGGTAGGGCCCTGTCCCCTACGCGGTCCCGAATATTAAAGTACGACAACTGTCTGCTCAGTTTCATAGAGAAGATATTTAATGTCCTCAGGGCAAGGGAACAGACTACACATGTTTCTTGAAATTGAAAGTGCAAGTTTTTGTTTTATGAATAGGAGTCATCTTCATACTGTTAAGACTGGAAGAACAGGACTCAACGTGGAGCTTGGCTGTAGGTAAGAACAGATCACTGCTATGAGGCAGCTAAACATGTATGCATTTATCAGGAACCTGACTTTCACAGGACCTTTTACAGCAAATAAGGCATCTGATTATTTTTTTAGTTTTTTGCAGAATGGATTAACTAGGTCATTTAAATTTATTTTTATAGTATGGGGTGTTTGTGCCATTGCCAATGGTTGGCAGTGTGAGACATTGTAATGTGTTCATGATGAATGCAGTAAACATGTACTAATAAAAAGAAAAGGCGCTTGTGAGTAAAACATAGGAATGCTTGCATCTTGGAAGAAACCATGTACTGCCAGGGCCTTTTGCGCTTAATTGGGGCTGGTGGTCCTCCAACATGACACAACACCTTCTGCACCATATTTGACTTGGCAAGGTTTCTCTCATTAATGCTCGGAAAGGTGGTGTAGTTAAAAGGCATGTGTGATACATCGAAGAGCTGGGTTTCATGCAGAGAACACAAATATGAGAGAATATTAAACTATGTGACTGCACCATGATTATCTCAGCTGCTTTGAAGTGTTTTTTGGACAACTCACTCATCAGACCATAAGGTCTCGTTATCTTTAAAAGAGTAAATATCTGTTTGTTGTCATGCTCTGTAGGGCTCTGCGGAGGAGTCTGTTGACATCAGTCATGGCCAGAAGGGATGCATCTGTCATGCCTGAAGCATGCATAGTCAAACAAATGTCACTCAGCAGGAAGCAGAAGCGCTCTTTCATACCACAGTGCTAAATTGACACATTTATTTACAGGATTCTAAAATTCTGCACAGTATGATGCTGCCTTCAACTTCACCACATGCAACATTGACTTGGCACCAAATACACACATTAGGGGCCCCATTAGGATGGTGGGCGGACTTCAGTTTGCCCGCCACCCTAGCGGTGCTGGTACCGGCCACCAGGGGAGCGGCAGTCCTGCACCACCAATTAGGATGCGACTGCCACCCTGGCGGTCGCTTCCCGCATCTTTATCATTGAGGCGAGTGCTGCTGTTTTGGAAAATTTTACTACCCCCCACCCTGCCCCTCCCATCCCCCGCCGCCCCGCAGCACTCCCTCAAGGAGCCGCCACTGCTAGTGTCACAAAATGTAACCCCACACAAGAGGGTTAGAAAAGAGTGTGTCAACAGACAAGGGGTGTACATCACACTGCTGTTTGCAGACTGTGTAAGTGAAGAAAGATAAGAAAATGTCACATTTAATTTCTGCTTGAGTTATGAGTTAAATTCTATATCGATTGCTCTCCGTACAGATCCCCTTATGTGGTGTTTTAGTGGGAATATTAATACAGCTTTCAGAGATCCCAATATACTAATTGTACTGTTAAGCTGGTTTCCAAAGGACAGCATTTAGACGCTTTCTCAAAACATCTACTCTATATATATGTGCACTACATATTTATAGGTTCTTGTGATGTGCTTCCTATTACTTATATTGTCAGATATTATCCCACGATATACTGGAAAAGAAATATTGCGCCCACATTGCAAATACTTTCCCCATGTATGTCAGACCTACATTCAAAACTACTTTACACATCAGTATGTAAATAGTTATTTTGGGGTGCAGAGATGTCACTTGTGAGTTAGTAGAATTTTCTGCAGTCGTAAGGAGCACTTACTAGTTGTTCACTGTTAGGTGTGTGTGAAGTGGTTCATGAAAATGGGAAGAAATCCCATAGTTGTAACTTCTCAAAAACAGGGATGCAATGCCTTGTGTACTCTAATCTGCACTTCTAGACTCACACATAAATTTCCCGCATGTGGCACAAGGTAGTAGTAACTCCACATGCAGATTTCGGCTATCCACCAGTTTAGGGAGATCTCTGCCACTAGGGATCTCAAACAGGAGGGCGAATTGGCAAACCATATATAACTGAGCAAAATCAAACACACTACACAATTCCCTCTTTCCTTGGACTGTCTCAATGCCAAGACACCAGATAGCAGATCCATGCTCTTAAATGCAGCCATGTCCACCCAGGAGGAAGGGGAACTGCATGAGGAGAAGCAGGCATTGTAGTTACATTTCTGGTACATCACTGCATTGGACTACATGGTCTGCCTCCATACAACCTAGTGGTGTGTAGAAGGCAGCCATGTGCCAGGAAGATACAGACGCTGTCAATGCATTGGGGAAGGACACCTCCACCATGTTGCTTCTTGTGCCTCGACTAAGCACATGATCTCCTGTATTTTCCATTTTCGGAGCCAATTTACTCGACTCTAACTTGCATTCCCATGCAATGATACTCAATAAAATCTCATGCGCTTTGTGTCTTATTCCACTTTAATGATTGTGTGTTGCCATCCCATCCACCACCTGCCACCTCCTCTACTTTTGCTTCTAATGCTGCATGAACACTTGGACTGGCTAGATGTAAGAAAGTGCCCTCTTTTTGTATGGTTGCCCCCACTTTTTGCTAAACTGTTGATGTGCTTTGACTGAGTGTGCCCTGGGTTCCTGCCAACCAGGTACGCAGGGCCTATGTTATTTCCCTAAACTGTATTGATACAAAACCCAATTGGCACTCTTTGGCCACATGTAAGTCCCTTCTAAGTGGTACCATAGGTACCCAGGGCACTGTGGTCAGGGAAGGTCTCTAAGGGCTGCAACTCTTATTGTGCCACCCTTAGGGGCCCTGTACCTTTACACACACACTGTCCTTGCAGGCTGCCTGTTTTGGTGCAGAACAAAGTGAAGAGTCGACATGGCATGTGTGCCATGCCTACAAGCCACTGCCCAGACACAGTTAAGCCACCCCTCTAGATGGGTGCTCCATACCAGTGGTGAGGGTACAGGCGCATAAGACCTGTATCCCTACAGTGTCTCAGCCAATTCTTAGAGATTGTAAGTGCAGTAATGCCATTAAGAATATATGGTGCTGGGAGTTTGTCACTAGGACCTCCACAGCACCATAATGGCTTTACTGAAAACTGGGAAGTTTGGTAGCAAACTTCTCAGCACTTAAAACCCACACTGATGGCAGTATGGAATTTTATGAAAAATGCACTCAGAGGGCATCTCAGAGATGCCCCCTGAAGAACGACCTAACTCTAGTGTCCTAGCTGAGGGGCCGCTTGCCAGCTGCCACTACCAGACATGTTTCTGGACCCTTGAGTCAAGAGCCTCAATCAATGAAGGGATCTATAGAGCTTACTACTCACCCGTTAGGGTCTCAAGGCACTTGAGGGACGAGGGAGGGGGGGTTTACAGGCAGCTCCTTGGTCATCTGAAGAGCCAAGTCTTGATATCTTTTCTGAAAAGGTGTGGTGTCAGGCTTCATCTGATGCTGAGGGGGAGTTCATTCCAGGTCTTGGCCATGATTTAGAAGAAGGATCTGCAACCTGTTCTGGTCCTGTGGATTCAGGGGACCGTGGCTAGGGCTAGGTCGGCGTAGCGGAGGTTTCCCTTGGGGGCGTGAAAGGAAATTCTTTTGTTGAGGTATTGGGGTCTGGTGTTATGGAGGGCGTTGTAGGCATTTGTGAGCAGTTTGAAGGTTATTCATTTTTCGACTGGGTGCCAGTGGAGGTCACGGAGGTGATGGGGGATGTGGCCATGTCGTTGGATGCTGAGGACGAGTCTTTCTGCAGCGTTTTGGATGGTCTGTATTTTGCAGAGGAGAGTTTTGTTGATTCTGGCATAGATCATGTTTCCATAGTCCAGTCTGCTGGTGATGAGTGCATGGGTGACGGTCTTCCTGGAGTCAGGGGGATCCATTGGAAGGTCTTGCGGAGTATGCAGAGGGTGTTGAAGCATGTGGAGGACACAGCATTGATCTAGCGGTTCATGGTGAGTGAGGAGTTGAGTAGGATGCCGAGGTTGCGGGCGTGGTCCATAGGGGTGGGAGGGTTTCCCAGGGTGGGAGGTCACCAGATGTCCCATGCAGAGGGTTGGACACAAGGATGAGGACTTCCGTTTTCTCTGAGTTGAGCTTCAGGCAGCTGCTACTCATCCAGGATGCCACGTCCTTCATTCCTTATTGGAAACTGTGCTTGGTGATGTTGAATTCCTTGGTGAGGGAGAGGATGAGCTGGATGTCATCGGCCTATGAGACTATGTTGAGTCTGTGTTTTCTGACGATGATTGCGAGCTGGGCCATGTAGAAGTTGAAGAGCGTGGGGCTGAGGGAGGATCCTTGAAGTACTCCACATTTGAAGTCTGGGGGTTCGGATAGGAATGGCGGGAGTCTTATTCTTTGTGTTCTACCTGAGAGAATAGATCTAATCCAGTCTAAGGCAGTTCCCTGGGTCCCAGCATTGTGGAGTCTGGTGGCTAGTGTGCGGTGGGAGACAGTGTTGAAGGCTGCCGAGAGGTCTAGTAGGATGAGGGCTCCAGTGTGGCCTTGACCGAGGAGGGTGTGGATGTCATCAGTGGCTCCTACGAGGGCAGTCTCGGTGCTGTGGTCTATGGAATCCAGATTGAGAGGAGCTAAGGATATTGGTTTCTATGAAGTGTATTATCTGGGTGTTGACAACTTTCTCAATGACTTTGGTGGTGAAAGGGAGAAGAGAGATGGGCCTGTAGTTCTTGAGGTCTGTCGGGTTTGCAGAGGGCTTCTTGAGGAGGAGTTTGACTTTGGCGCGTTTCCAGACATCAGGGTGCATGTTTGTTTCGAGAGCGCAGTTGATTGTTCATTGTAGTTCAGGTGCAATGGCGATGGCGGCGCTGTGGAAGATGTGCAGCGAGCAGGAGTCAGTGGGTGCTCTGGAGTGGATGTTTTTCATAATCTTTGCAGTGTCTTCTGTGGTGACTGGGTCCAGGTGACAAGGGGCGGCTGGGTGGTGTCGTTGGTGGGAGGTGTTAGGTCAGTGCTGTGGTCTTGGTTGTCGAAGTTGTCGTGGAGCGTCCTGATCTTGTGGTGGAAGAAGGAGCTGAGTTGGTTGCAGAGGTCTTGGAAGGAAGGGACTTCGGTAGTTTTGCTGTAGGGTCTGGGGAATTCTTGTATGATGGCTTAGAGTTCCTTGGAGTTGGGGGAATTGGAGAGGATTCTGTCCTGAATGAAGCTTCTCTTAGTAGATTTGATGAGTTGGTGGTGAGCTATGGTGTCAGCCTTGTAGGCGGAGCGTGCTTCTGGGGTTTTGCTGTTTCTCCATGTTTTCTCCAGTTGTCGGCAAAAGCGCTTGGATTTTCAGAGGTCCGTGGTGAACCAGGTGGCTTTTGCGTTGTGTCAACTGGTGCAGTTCTGGTGGGGGATGAGAGTGTTGGCACAGTTGGCGATCCATTGGTGAAGGTCATTTGCTGCTGTGTTGGCGTCTGTTGTGGAAGGGAGAGGAGTGCAGCTGAGGGCGGAGGTGAGGTGTTCTTTAGACCCTGCTGCTCTTGGGGGCCTGAAACAATGCACATCCTGGGATAAGGTGCCAAGCCTCCTCTCCCAGGATGGGCAGGGTCCACGAAGGGGAAGCTTAAAAGGATTGCCACCTTTGTGAGTTGCCCCAGCCATTTGCTGCTTCCAGCAACTGGCCCCCACCAGTTGTGACCCCCACTTTGGGAAGGAGAATTGTCAGGAAAATCAAGTGAGGAAGGGCGGTGTGCCCACCTTTGCCCTCAGGTGAGGGTGGCGAGGTAAAGCACAACTCTCAGTCCCTGCCATCTTGCAGATGGGGGACCAAGCCAACCAGAAAGAGGTCTATGCCCCCTCCCACTGGAGGTGGCATAAAAGGAGGTGAACCCAACCCAAGGAAGGGACCCTTTGGTCCCAACCTGTACCTACCTGTAACTCCCCTAAATTTAGTATTTAGGGGCAACTCCGAACCTTACCTCCTCAGACAAGAACCAATCAGAAGACGAGATGAAGAAGTACCGAAAAAGCCATGCTGAACTAAGAAGAGGAGAACAGCCACTGACATGGCCCCAGCCCTGCCGGCCTGCCCCCACCTCGAACCTGCTCCAGTGAAATCCCGGTGTGTCCTGCAGCCAGCAGCCCCAAGAACCTGGAGGACCTGCCCTCCCTTCCTAAACCAAGACTTTGTCTCCTGTGAGCATTGGATTTGCTCACCTACAGACTCTGGCTCTGGCCAAATCCGTAGTCTGCACCAATTTGGCCCCGATGCCCATGGCCCTAGTTCGAGTGGCTCAACACCACAAGGAGGTCTCCCCAGCAATCCTGACCTGAGATCTGGTGATCACAGACCTGCTGCGAATCTCAAAATGATGCCTGCAGCCCCTTTCTGGAGGATCCCGCCGAGAGCGGCCAGAGCTGGTAAGAAAGCCCAATGCCTAAAGACATCCCTGCACCCGACTTCCAACGGCCCTGGGGGGCCCAATCAACGGTTTCCCAGCATCTCCAGGCATCCCAACTTACCTCTCCAACCAGTGGTCACCTCCAGAAAATCTTCATCCCCGAGCCTGCAGTGTTTGATGTAACTGGAGAATCCCCATTGAAACCAACAGGGCTCCTGATGCCAACGCAGCACCCTGCACCAAGCCGCCCCAGTGCCACTGTGGTTACACCTTGGGTGCTAAATCAGATTCTTCTTTGCCCTGAACCTAACACCAGGAGCTTTGCTCCCACAGGCTTGTGACCTGCCTAATAGGGGCCACCAACCGGATTCCCCTATTCCCCTTTGGATAACATTGGGCCTCAGCACTCTGTACCCTGCCACCCTAGTGCCGCTGAGGGTGCTCAAAGAGTGCATCCTTGACCCTGGGGAAACCCTGGTGCTAACCCCAGAATACCAACTCCTACACCAAAGTACTGACCTGTAAACCGATAACTCAATTTCCTCCCATAGGATTGCATTGACTGTTTTTCCTTGAAAAATCTTGTAAGTGTGGAGTTGGTTTGTATGAAAACTTGATACACTGCAAATATACAAAAACTGTATTACTTACCTTTTGTCTATGAGATGTCCCAGTGTGATATCTAGGCATATCACACTGGTTAGAAAAAGTAACCTAAAAAGTAACCCAAGAAGTAACTTGCACAATAATCTCTAAAGTAACTGAGAAGTAATTTTGAACTGTTGACTTACCTGTAAATCAACCAACTGGATTTGAACCTGCATTCAATAGTAATTTACTGCAAACATATTGCAAACTATTATTTCACTTACATGCACCAGGCCTGGCTTGGTTCTAGAAATAAAATAACTAAATAATGTTTTTTATACAAACAAAATTGGTCTGAGTTCAGTCTTTGAGTGTGTGTAATCATTTCTTGCCTAAGTTTGGACAAGAACTGATTAACACTACCCTCTGATAAAGCCTTACTGCTCACCCACACTACCACAAATAGAGAGTAAGGTGCTATCTACTTTTACCTCTGCCTACCTTTGGGGTTCCGCTGGACTCTGTGCACCCTGTACCTTACTTTGTTATAGGATATACCGAGCCTGCTTCCTACACTAGAGACCACAGGTGGATGGCATAGGCTAGTAAGTCTACTCGCCGCTCTTCTGTGTTTTGTTTAACCATATTTCTTAACACATGAGGGTCAGGATATGTATATTTAATTTCAATTTAGCACTATTTGGACAACAAGATATTCTATTTTGAATAACAGGCATGATGATCTAAATGTTAGGTCACTTGCTTTTGTCCTCTGGTAAACATATTCATAAGTACACTGTGCAACTTCACATTCAAAGACATGTTTAGTTCTCAGTCACCCTTTTGTCCATCAACCCATTTCCCCATTGTAATTAATACATGACTCTGATATCCTTTATCAGCTTACCTAATGTTCAGATAAATCAATGCAATGTCAGGACAATTCTAACACCCTAATCCCAGTTGATACCATCCAGGAGACAAAGCTGTTTTGTTGATGTACTAAATATCAAACTTGTCTCATAAGTGTGCGAATGGCTCTGCTGTCAATCCAAGTGATACAAGAACCCTTGGTTTCCACACTGCAGTCAAGGCTTCAGATGACATCAGAAGACGTCCTGCATGCAGCACTTCACCCCATTACCATTCACCAGTCATTTAAGTATGAGAATATCTTGCATTCAGTACTGTATGGCATCATGTATACTTTGTCAGCATCAATTCGAAATGTAGGATCTTTGACACATCTATCCTTGTGAATGGAATATAGCCCCATGTACATCCCTCTGTATTGACAATTTTGTGTCAGCTAATACTCATTTGTCTCATACTCATAAGAGTAAAAATCCCCATCACACTTATCTCTAGGCGCTGGATCAGAGGAGCTATATTAGCAACGGGAGTAGTATGTGAGCTATTTAGTATATTTAAGAAATAGTATTTTTCAGAAGAAAAACTAATAGAATATAAGGGATTGTATTAGCATATAATCGTTAATCGTTACATAATGCAATACATTGGAACCAGTGCCCGCATAGATAAAATCCCAATTTAAGAAAAAACTGGTAAAATATGCATCACTGGCAGCCTCTCAAGTAAGTAGAAAATCTTATCTTGGGGATTTAAACCTTTTGGAACCACGAGAAAATTGAATTGCTAGGTCATATTCAGGACCCCAATTTTCCAGGGTGACCATATAAACTTTGTTTGTGAAATACACACTCTGTACTTTCCATACTTTGTAGAAAAGCAGGAACCCTTGAGTCCTCTCTGACATGATTCTTCAAAAGAATTAGTCGGTACCCAAGCCACCTCGACCCAGCAGATAAGAGGCAAAACATAAAAAAATGTATAAAAGATGCTTTTAATAAACTATATAACCTGAATGCAGGTGACAAAGAACAATCATTTTTGTGACCTAAACATGCTTTCAGACCTGCAACTTTCAGGACTCCCAGACTAACCATTAGCAAGTTTTCCAAGCGGTAAATAGGGCTTTACAGCTATTTATGGTTCCTGATCCCTTCCTATTGACATCATGAAGTAAGACCTCCAGGTTCTAAGATCATGCATCCTCTTCTATTTAATAACTATGTTGTACTCCAATCCGCAGTGTTCAAAGTCTGAAAGTCTCTAAATACAATTTGCATGGGGCCTTCTGCATATGTACAGTTCCAGCTCAGCTCACCGGGTGAATGAATCTGCAATTTGGAGACTCATTTCCGGTCATGCTACACTTATCTCACAAAGATCATTTTTACAGAAAGATTGTCCAGCAGCAAGACATGCAACCATGATTTTCAGCAAGTGATACACTGCTAAATCTCTCTATTACTGTTGATCTTTTCTCCCGATAAAGCAATGCCCCCCGGCTTGTCCAGCTCTTCTTGAAACTGCACTATGCTTCTTGAGGAGTGGTAGTGTGCTTGAAGCAGCCTTAACTGTCTTCCAAGATGAGAGCAGGGGCGGCTCTTCCGTAATGGCGGAGGAGCATCGCCCCACTGCACAGAGCAAGCAGATGATAAATAAACTGATAATAACAAAATGTTATTATAATTTTTTCGCTGTCTGAGGCTCTCTATAAGTATAGGGTTCGGCACGGCCTGGCATGGCAGGTAGGAGTAGTGAGCACTTATAAGTGCGCATGTCAGTTGGGCCGGCTGTCTTAGTCCGGCCAAACAGACATATACACCTACGTTTCTCCAATGCAGCTGTGTTGTGCTGACGGGTTGGAGAAAAGCCACAGGCTCCCAGGCACTGTCCGAGCGGCAAACGAGGCTGCTCAGACCAATCCTGTTGCTGATCTCATGCTATGAGCTCAGCGTCTGGATTGGGTAGTGGGAACCGGTGCTTTAAGGTCCATCTTCATCCGAGCCGGATGAGAGGAGCAACGATGCGGCCTGCAGCCGGAACAGAGCAGCAGGTAAGTATTTTTAAATTTTTATTTTATTACCCAAATAACCCACCACCCCGGCTGCCCTACCACTTTAAACAGGAGGCGGCCGCCACTAAATGTGACTGATATGGAATAGATGGGGGCATACAGACAGTAGTGATAGAAATGCAACCACAAACGTACACTAGCCCAAAAAATGAGCAAAAAGCAATGTAGCCAAAAGAAAGTGCTAGCCATAAACCCATACTGCCTGATGCACCAAAGACTCACCATTAGGAACGTTTGTTGCCGCGCATTTCTGGTGCTATAAAACTTTGAAGACCAATATTATAGCGAACAATTCAAACATTGTGACATCATCATATCCTAAATCACTAAGTGTCTCTTAAATACTTAAAAAAAAATTGTGAAGTGATGCAAGCGGCTCTCAAACACATTCTCTCACTCTGCAAATTTAAACTGTGTGCATTATAATCTGTTATAGGCTGTTAACGAGGCTATTTTTAAAGTTGAGACACACCTCATTAACCCCGAATGACGTGGTCGGAGCCCTTTTTAAGACTACAAGTGGGCATTATATTATATAAACTTTGCTTGGCACCACTCGTGAAGTCGTCATTCGGCTGTGAGGTCACTCCCACTTGTTTTAAAAATATAGGCACACTTTGCCTATGAAAGTAAACCCGAGACCTACTTGTTCAGTTTGCTAGAAGGAATTCCTAAACCGATGGTTAATGAGGCTACGGAGGTGACGTCAAGATAAGAAGTGCTTTGAGGCAGCTTCAGCCCACTCCGTCGTTTAAAGTGGTTCCGTCATCTGTTGTTCTTTAAAGGCACTTTAATGCATGTAATGAAAGTCAAGCCAGTGTGGTCATTTTCAATGCATTTTGGACATAGCCTTGTAGGGGCACTTGCATGTTTTACCCAGTGCATGACAGCCATAAAGGTATGAATGTATAGTACCTGGCAATGCAAGGAGTCCCATAGTGTAATGAGAGGAGATAAGATTCTAATATAGCCAAATATAGTCAATTTTTTTTATTTCTCATATTGAAAAAAAAAACATGATTTACGATCTCTGCTCTAAACAAGCACAGTCCTATACAATAAAAAACAACTGTGAAAATGCAGAGTAAAGTTAAAAATACAAAAAAATAAGTTATGTTCCTGAAAAAACCTTCACCTACTCAGCAGCGTACCTCCCAGCAAGAAGAAATAAGTAGTAAAAAAAATGAGAATTCGCTTACGTGCCAAATTCAATAATATATTATCTCTAGCGCTGCGAAGTGGCTACTGGTCGCAATAGAACGTTTTAAATACGTTGAATATGTAAATAAACAAATACATCCTCGTGAATAAATAAAGAAAAAAAATATTGCACACATTGCGGCTACCCATTACTGTACCTGCTCTCGGTCCTTTCTCTGCCTGTATTTGTCCATTCGGCAACACAATGGACATTTTATGCCCAAGCTGTTCACATTGTAAACATTCCACTTTAAAATGGTTAGAATGTGTATTTCACTCATTACTGTCGTGAATTTGGGAACCCACTTGGTTCCTGATCAACTAGTGGCCTCACATATCCCCTAAACCTGAAGTTTGGTTGCTGCATCCCAGTGGCTGCCCATTGTTCAGTCAAACATGAATGAAGGAGAATGTCACAGATCACACATGCCATCCTGCCACATTACTGTTTGACCACCATGATGCTACAACCACGTTTGCAGGTCTACAAGCAACATGCATGATCACTCACATCATTCACATTTTATCAACCCATTCAATCATACATATACAGACAACATTTACCCCCAGGTGTAATGACACTTTAGATCAGGACACCCTCCATGCAGCAGCGGCTGCTGCTAAAATGAAATGGTGGGCAGCTGGGGGGCAAATAATTTTAAAAAAGCACTTACCTGTTACTCCCACTGCCGGCTGCCTGGGTGCTCCTCTCCACCGGAAGTCCCTGGGCCTGCACAGGCTCCCAGACTCCCCACCCAATCCAGACTATGCTCTCATGCTGTGAAAGCAGCGCCTGGATTTGTCTGACCAGCCTGGTTAGGTGCTCACAATGAGATTGGGAGCCTGTGCCATTTTTCCATCCAGCTGAACAATACAGCTGGGTGGAGAAATTCTAAGGGCACATGTCTGTTCAGCCGGCCTCAGACAGCCGGCCAAACTGACATGTGCTCTTACAAGTGCCCTCTACTCCTGCTCCCAGTCCCTGGCTAGTGTCAAGAGAGGATTGCTTGGCCCCGCCCTACACTCGCCAGAATTGGCAGCCAATGAAAAATAAAACGACAATAAAATTGTTTTATTATCATATTTTGTTTTCGTTCCAGGTAATTGACAATGCAAGTCAATCTTGGTCATACTAAAATTGCATCACACACAGATATTCGCCATTGTGATGTCATGTATAATCCACTTAGCAGTATCTCCCATCACCTGACAAGTGAACAGCCATGCATATAGCAACCACCACCGATCCTGTGTTGCCCTCAGAATCATCCCCCAATTCCTGTTTGCCATCATGTGGCAATTGATTGTGACATGTCTTGAGTAAGCCAAGGCATCCCATGTGAATCTTTATGAAAGGTTTGTGTGTGAGGGTGAAACTACTATGTACCCCACTGGCACTTTTGTTGCCCCTACTCACCCACAGTTAAAAGATGGTGTGTGGGAATATTGACTTTGCAAGAATTATGGGGGCGGGAACATGGCAACGCTTGTCTTTATCACAGTGACTATTGTAATAATAGCAATCTGTATTTTTCTGTATCTGAAATAGAGGAGAAAGCCACTCATGAGTGTTTGCTTTCTCATCTTTCCTTTTCAGAGGGCAGCGAAGAAGGAAACAATGGACCCGGGTGTGATGAAGGACCAAAGCCTTGGAAACACAACAGACACAAAAAGACATGACGACAAAAGAGGAGGAGATTCAAGGCACCAGCAGGGAGACGGCACCTGCCCAGAGATTGACAAACTCAGTTTTCAGAGACAGTGAATGGAGGATGAGGAATGCATCGAGGTGGTGTTAAATTTGAACAAAAAACAGCATGAGGATTCTATTGATGGGGTCCTCCTGGCCTGGAAGAAGATAATCTGTGGTGTCCTAGGAACAGGCTCCTCTAAGTGAAGAGTCCCTCTTAAAATAGGAGCCTGCAGCTGGACCCCTTTTCATCCTTTTTCCAAAGAGTGTCTGCCCTGAAGTTCAGCATCCAGGGGTAACACTGACCCACGCCCTCTTGAGCCCCAATGTGAGGCCTCACTATGTTCCCTCAGTAAGTCACCATGCCTGCTTTCCCAGAGGCAATGAGGCAACTGGTTGAGATTACCAGGCACTCTCTGGTGGTCTTGCAGAGGTGGTTGTGGCAGTAAAGACCCATAACGAGGTGCAGGCTAACCAGAATACTGAGCTATGCTCCCTCCTGCAACCATTTCCACATGTTCTGATACCAATCCCTTCAAAACCGCTGCGGTTGTTATCCAGAGTGCATCTCCCCCATCTGCCCAGGAAGTTAAGGGTCCTGCATACTGTGCTGGAAGAGCAGCTCCCAGTCATCATCTTACCAGAACCCGATGATGGTCAGAAAAGTTCGAGTTCAGACACTGCATCTGGGTTGGGCGGCTGACTTTCATTTTATGTTGGACTTGTTTGACTTTCATTTAACTTTGGAACTTTATGTGTTTGATGTATTGTTTGGTGCATTTTCCTTGGTGTTGTTCATTTTCACCACCGGATGATACAAATGCGCTTGTCTTCCGACATAGTTTTTTCTTTTGCCTAAACCCTGCAAGTTGGCGCTTCCTTCTTGGACTCAGGCCCTAGTTTGCCTTTTTTCCCCATCCCTAAGGACATTTGACATGCTATTACTACTCCCAGAACCAAACTCTCTTTTCATAATTTTTATTTTTTCATTAAATCATATGGAAATGTTTATTTTGTGAAACGTGCTCAGATGTAATGTGACTCTAATAAGAGTGTATGGTCATTCTTGTAGACAGTTTTGAGTGTGTTGACCTAAGGGTGAATGCCGCATGATTGAGTCTTTCAATCACAATTTATGGCATTACTCACATACACCTACTTTCATGCCCAGGCACACATAATACACACACAGGCGCAGGGTAGTTGGTGTTTATTCAAAATGTTCACACAATAACTATTTCATATGCATATTCAGTGGTGAGATGGGTAAACACAAACGTTGGGGTGCATTATGTGAAGAAGGGTTAGTGACTCGTGGGTGAGGTCTTCACTGTGGAGTCTGGAGTTGCATAATATGTGACCCACATTGGGTTGAATATTGGCTGTAATTGGGTTGCTTGTGTGTTGATGGAGGGGATGACTTGAGCTATAGATGGGGTAAGTGGGTGGAGTGGACATTGCAGAATGTTGTTGACCCCCTTTTGCCTAAGGCATTTAAGTTGGCCGTGCCACTGGAGAAGGACCCCTGTGAAAGCAGACCTGCATAAGCTCCATGACATAGCATAGTACCTTCTGTACTTTTATGGATGTTTCTAAATATATCCGAATAAAGATCATTTGAATTGAATTGAATAGCATAGTACCTTGCATCCTCCTCCCTTAACACCTAAAGATATTCCTTGTGCAACATTAAAATGTTCGGTAGTCATTTCTCCATGTTCTCAACACTACGGAACTGTCTCACTATCCACCTTCAGAACTTATCCAAGTGAGTGGAGATGTGGAGCATGATCAGCCACTTTTCATAAATATCTCCACTTAGCAGACTGTATTTCAAATGCATCCTCCCAGAGGTCAAGCAGCATTTAGCCATGCCACACCCCTGGATGTGTGGCCATCTGATACAGCCAGCTGCTTGTCCTGCATGTAGAATACTGGCATCTGGAAGGTTATGAAGGGGGCAGGGCTCGGTGGGAGAAGTCAACCTCACCAGGGATCCCTTTCTGCAGAAAATGGAGGTAAGACAAGAGTTGCACCTTGGTGTAAAGACCCGTGTGGAGATGTATCCGGGTAGGCTACTGAGGTACCTGCAGGCTGAGTGGTGGTTAGATATGAGCCCTGTGTAAAAGTGCCAAGTATCGATGACTTTTAATTGGGATCTGGAGTCTTGCAATATGGGGAGAACTCTAGGAATGAGACTACTTGGCATCTGCAGGAAGGCAGGTGTCCCCAGTGTGCATACCATGCTGGATAGTATGGCAGCAAATGCACAGATAAATATACAAAGGTCTTAACCCTTTGAAGCCCTTTTCAAATGCGTATATCTCAAAAACCTACTGAATGATTTTACAGTAACAGTAGTACACTTTCTTAGTAAAGTTCTACTTTATGCCAAGTTTGTTGTATATCTCTTCACCACAGGGTAAGCATTGGAGGTAAGTGTGGTTGTGAATGTTGACAGTTATGTAGTAAATGGTTTACAAATCACTAAAGTATTTTGTGCAAGTATTACCCTATATTAAACAAGATAAAGACTGATCCCACCTGATGTGGGTTGCAGAGATATGTTTTAAAATAGATCATGACTAAAAGCCACATTTCAAAAAATCAGAAAGAAAGGCCAAAGCATCTGTTGAAAATAGATTATCTGGCAACAGCTAGCAGGGCATGTTCCCTTGTTAAATCGTTGTAAAACGATTATGGACAATTTCTATATAGCGTGGGCATTAATAATGCATGGATGTTTATTTACAGAAATTCACTAAAGGTTTTGAGGCATTGAAGATTTTTGAATAGTGTAGAATGGAAGGGTTTCCCACTTAGAGGTGGTTTATCTCACCCGGGCTGGACTGGCTACCGGGCGTTTTGGTGTGCTGCCGACCTGGGGGCTGATTTCCCTGGGGTGGGGGCTGATTTCGTTGATGGGTACCTGCATGTGCTTTGAAATAAACAAAGAAAAACAAAAGTTTTTAAGCACACGCAGGTCACCATCAACGCAATCAGCCCCCAGCTTGGCAGCACACCAAAACGCCCGGTAGCCAGTACGGCCCTGTATCTCACACTGGTGTTGCAATTACGACAATACCGTTTTTTGATACTGTGCCCTTCTCAAGAATGTGTGTAATGTAATTTTCTAAACTATGGAGGATCGTTCATATGGCTTGGCAAAGGGTCTCTTTTCAATGCCAAACCTATACCTGTCAATCTCTTTTCTGTAAATTGCAGTCATGTGAAATCTTTTAAGAAAATAATCTCACCAAGTTCAATGGAATATTTACCATATTTATAACGTTTTCAACTACTACAAGTCCAAAAAACCATATAGTATTGTGTCGCAATTATGTCATTTGAGATGTCATCAGCAATGTCATTAATGATATCATTTAATATGTCATGAGTGATTAATTATGTGTTGCCATAAGCAGTGCCTGGTGTGGGTGCAATTCATAATTAGTTTGGTAAACTATAACTGGTGAATTTCATGTTTTTTTTGTTTTTTATATGTTAGTTTTTATCTTATTTCAATACCTATCTACAATGTCCTTTTAGCCTTACTTTTTTCAGTGAATTTGGCCAAGGAAGCTTTTTCTCTGGCCCCACTATACCATGCTATCTAATTGGCAGGCTTTAACTCAAAAGAAAATGTTGTGGTAATCATTACCGATATACGTCGAAATGTGCTGGTGTTAGTTTATTGTGAATAGCATTAAAAATTGATGTTTACTCTCTTGAGAGTTTGTTTTTGAACTGATTTGAAAAATAGATATAGATAGATAGATAGATAGATAGATAGATAGATAGATAGATAGATAGATAGATAGATAGATAGATAGATAGATAGATAGATAGATAGATAGATAGATAGATAGATAGATAGATAGATAGAAAAATAGATTGGTTCCAGCCCAGGAACTAGGATGCGAATGAACCGTGTTCGGTCGCAATCCTATACTGTGCTATGAGAGCATGCATTCCAAGCATAATGCATGCTCTCATAGCAAAGAGCAGAGGTGCAGTTCACCCCTGCACCCCGTGGCATGCACCTCAATGTGCCTGCCACTGGGCGCAGAGATCAACACGCGGGCACCATTCGGCGGCCTTGCACCCAAGCTGTTTCCCTGAATGGCTGGCACAAAAAGGCAGTGGGAAATTGCCATTGTAATTCCTTGGCCGGAAAGAGCCAGCCAGGGGATAATTGTGGGCCTACCGAATGGCAGATGGGCTCTCTGAGCCCGTCTTAAGCCATTCGGAAGACTGATTCAGATTTCCTTCCGACCAAGCCCATCGAAATGGCTCGGTCGGAAGGGAATCCAAATCAGTGATTACGATGCGGGCAGGAGGGCTACGACCGATGGTTGTGGACTGCCTGTCAACTTAAATTAAAAAAATAAAGGAATGTGACTGGATGAGGGAACTATTTCTCCCATCATACCTTTGCAGTCTGCAGAGTCACAGCTTGGTCTGCAGCCCCGAAGGCTCTGATTGGTATGCTCCAACAGAGGAAAATCCGTTGTGGTCACCATTACAGAACCCGGGGCTCAGTCCTCGCAATCCTGAACAAAAAAGGAAAGGAGCCATAAAGTTGTAAGGGGAGAGCCCCCTGACCCACTGTCACTATTGGGATGGCGCAAAAAGATCCACACAGGTGTCACAATAAAAATAAAATGCTGATTTTGCCACAGGGCCCAGGGATCCTGTAGCAGGTCACAGACACGCAGTGAAGTTCCAGTCTTAGGGTCAGAGAAACGCATGGCAGCAGCTCTTGCACCCATCTTGGCACCCGTTGGATTCCCAGATGCAATACCTGGTTATTGAACCTTGTCTGTGGTCTAACAAGGGCCCACAATTCTAGCGGTGGCCGGCACAGGTAAATGCACTAGGGTGGTAGAGTGAGGCGGACCGGAGCAGGGTGGGAGGGGGGAAATCAACAGATGACAGAAGAATTATAATTAAATAAATAAATAATACCTATTCCATCAGCTTCCCCCCTGCCGTGCCCTGCCCCGCCCTACCGCCCCTCTGCGCTTAACTGTGCCAGCCCCCGCTAAACAATTCTCAAAGGGTTCGTAATCCTCCCTAAAACAATATAATAATATAAATAATAAAGAAATATTTTATTGAAAAATTAAAATGTAAAAGGGTCCAGGCCTGCTTGGCTGTGCGAATGTTGTCCTCGTGCAGGGGGTTGGCTGATCCTGATGTATAAGGCCCATGGCCTGGCTGCTCATGGCAGGTTGGCTGCATGATCTGGCCAGGGTCAGTCCCTGTAGGCATCCCCCTTGTGTGTGGTACTCGGTGTTTTTCGCACATAAGCTGGCCAGTTGCTGAGGATGAGCTGCAGGGCAAGCTTTATGGGCGCACCCGCTGCACATAGCACAGAGGGGTGGGTAATGTGGTAGGGAATTCCTTAATGGAAATGGGAGGTAGAGTCTATTCAAAACATCCCTGAAATGCAGTGAAAAAATTACAGTTAATATCAAGCTATGGTTAGGATTAGTTATAACAATTTATTTTAAAAACACATACTTAAAATACATTTATGGTTATGAATCAAAACAAAAAACAATGAAACCAAGTTATGCTTAGCTCCACATGCCATGACTCACACAGCAGCTGTGCAAATCTTCACTCACACACACAATGCAGTGACTCACAATATTTATACCAAGAACTAGTAACATCTAAAAGCATAACATCATTAAATAATCACACGTGTCAATTATTAACCCTATGATCATAGTTTTATCTCCATTAGTGTTAATGGTAATGTGATATTTAATTTGACTTGAAAGATAATTTATTACATTTGCGTTTGCAGACTGCCATGTTCAAAACACCAATTAGCCAATTGCCTAAAGCTTTCGAGAGAGCAATATGGTGGTTGACACGAGTTATAGAGTATACTCTGTGCATTCATAATCACATTAGTGCTATATATATATATATATATTATCTACTGGCGGTCGCCAGTAGATAGTTATAGTTACAACCTAGTTTCCATAGGAAATCTCAAAATTCTATTTTGAATAACTTTGGCGCCGGTTGACGAATCCTCGCGAAATTTTCAAAACAAATGAGGCGCTCCGTTCAGCTCCTACCCTGAAAGTCTCGGGGTGATTCGTCAAGCGCGGGCCGAGAAAAAGGGGGGGTCCCAAAACGCGTTTTCCCCATGCATTTTTCCATAGGACCTTTAGTCGCAGCTACAGCCCGAACGGCTGAACAGAATTATGTGAAATTTGGCAGAGCGGTAGCCATAAGGTCAAGGAAGTGCCTTTTGCAGGTCTGGTGTAAATCTGTTCAGTATTTCCTGAGAAAATAGCATTTAAAAGCATATCAATATCTATACGCGCGCACTGTGCGCGCACTGTGCGCGCACCCTGCCGTGCGCGAGCGCAATTCTGATTGGTTGTTAGATGTCGGTAAACATTCGAATCGGTCGAAACCAGGAAGTGTCGGCCGCCATTTTGTCTCTCGCAGTCTGAGGGGGTGAAAAACAAAGGTGGAGAACGTGAAAAGGGGGCAGAGTGAACAGTTCCTGACCCCCTAGCCTTGGTCTTGGGGTCACCGAAGGACCGCCACTCTATCACAAGGATGATGTCATCAGTGATGTCAAGAGTGATGCCACTGACCATATCATGAGTGATGTAATATGTGACGTCATCAGCAGTGGATTGTGGGCGCGCGAGTTATAGTTATCTGAAGTAACTATAACGGGGGAATTTCATTGGTTTTTTACAAGTGAAATGTCCAGCTAACTATAACATGTGTGAAACCTATGGTTTTTTAAGTGAATTTGCAAGGTTTTTTAAATGCTAATTCCTAACTATAACGTGTGTGAAACCTATGGTTTTTTAAGTGAATTTGCAAGGTTTTTTAAATGCTAATTCGTAACTATAACGTGTGTGAAACCTATGGTTTTTTCAGTGAATATATATATATATATATATCTCCAAAGAGCTCGCCACAAAGTCCTCCTCGAGGGAGACCCAAATTACGTGCTGCTGATTTATTGCTCACTACGCTCCACCATAACGCGTTTAGGCTGTTCCCGGCATTGATTACATGACAACGCTGGCACATTCAATCGCCAATTTTAAAGTGACAGTGCTCATGATCCAGGTAATGGAAATGGATAACATACTACGGATATATATATATATATATACCGTGAGAAAGCTGTAAAGCGAAACGCGTCGGTGAGGTGCTAACTTGCCCAGTAAATCTTTTCATCATACACTCTTGCGTGTCCTGGATTTCTTTTGTTAGAGCAAAGGTTGGTGAGTGATATATATATATATATATATATATATATATATATATATATATATATATATATATATATATTCACTGAAAAAAACATAGGTTTCACACACGTTATAGTTAGCAATTAGCATTTAAAAAACCTTGCAAATTCACTGAAAAAACCATAGGTTTCACACATGTTATAGTTAGCTGGACATTTCACTCGTACAAAACCATTGAAATTCCCCCGTTATAGTTAGTTCAGCTAACTATAACTCGCGTGACCGCAATCCACTGCTGATGACGTCACATATTACATCACTCATGACATGGTCAGTGACATCACTCATGACATCACTGATGACATCTCAAATGACATCACTGATGACATCACTGTTGACATCATCCTTGTGTAAGAGTGGCAGACCTCCTCTTATCCTAATATAAACTTTGATACACACATTGAACAATACAAACTAAAGTTTTGAAAACTAAAGAGATACCAATACCAGTTAGAACAACCTATTCAGTAATTCCAAAATCTACATGCACATCCACATCCACTCATTCATCAACATTTCTATATAGTCACTCATACATGTACTCAGTCATCATATGTACTCATACACCTATACAACCTGTTACACACCTACACTCATACACAGAGTTACTCACACACATACTCACACATGCAAATAAACATCCATTTACTTGCATATACAGCTATACACACACCACTACACTTACTTCTACAGAAACGTACACATGCTTACTCTCTTAAACAATCACTTATAGAAACACATACTTATTTATACAGGAAGTCTTCCAATCTCTCACTCTCATATATCCTCACTTATATACATCAATACTCACATATACTAGTTTAAAACATATGGATTTACTCATAAAGACACTATTGAGACAGTCATTCACTCTCTTACTCACCCATACACACACTCATCCACCGATACTGTCCTGCTCACATACTGTCTTCAAAATACATACATAGCCCTTGTTACATAATTAAAGAATGAAAATATAGAGGCTGTAGCGAATTGCTTTACAAACTTAACCCTAGGTAACCAATTGGAAACGAGTCTCCCGTTACAACACCCTCGATATCCAATTAAATCCTGTGATAGAGAATTTAACTTAACCCCAGGTAACCAACCGGAAACGAGTTTCCTGTCATAATACCACTGATATCCAATCAAAGTTTGTAATAGAGAATAGAACCTCAGATACATATCCGTACCACGAGACTAACTGTTAACCAATGAGAATACAGGACTCACGCCAAGTGGCATGTTTAAATAACACGAAGAGAGAAGAAGTATATAACGTCCCGTAACAGACCGAGTAGGACGCAGAGACGCCGCCGGTATATACATCGATAAGCATATCTGAAGGTAAAAGAATCTTTAACTACTAGCCCCACTAAGAGGACCTATAATGTCTTAAGGAAGCAGGTATTTCCTACAGTGTAATCTACCAATTAGAATGTACTTGTAGGTCTATATCTAAAAATAATGTTAAGGTTAGTTTAGACTAAATGTGACAATTGGTCTACTCAGAGTCTCCTGATGTGGTAAATATCGACCATAGATAATGACGATATTCAATCAACAAAAAACTGAAAAATAAAATAGCAATTACCTGATTATATATCGCATTTTATTTCAGCTATATCTACATGATGACTATTGCCTAATAAACCGTCGCTTTCATCGCTAATCTTTTATCATCGAAAGACGGAATAAGTTATATTAGGTAAATCCAAGATATGAGTTTGCAAAGAATACAAATTATATTTGATATGTGAATGAAGAAATTACCATGTATATTTTTTGTCTCTCCGCTTTAGCATACTTCGAATCATACCCTTTATCATGATATAAAAAGGAGGACATTTTTAAATCTAGTGAACAAAACTATTGTAAGTAATGAATTAAATTGTCAACGTCTCCGTATAAGTAAAGGAGATATATATCTGATTTAAATAAATATTATTGTTTTTTAGCACGAGTAATCATCCCCAAAAAAAAGATTGACAATAAAGCGAAGGAAATAACGTTTTTTGAGCATTGGAAATCTATAAGAGATACAAACAAAGTAAGCATACAGTATTATTGACAAAAACTATAGCAAGAAAATAAGAATTATAGGTATTCTCTTGAGACGTACCACAAAGAGATATGACATATAAACGGATTACAGAATACAGACATTACTCTATACCTTTATTGTTTATAAAAGAGTAAATGTTTTATATTAAAATAATAATGTTAGAATCACAACAACCGGAGAAATTGATTCACAGAGGTGATGGTGAAGGTTGAAAATAAGCTTATCTATAAAACATCAACGATTGGAGTGTAATTATCACATTATGTTGTAGGTTAACGTGTGGCCTTTCCTGATGAAGACGCAGGTTTGCGTCGAAACGCGCGTCGAAAAAGAATCTACTCGTCAGCCACTAAAGAATATGTACTGATGTAACTGTAGTTATTATGTATAGTGATGAAAACGTAATGTTTTAATATTCATACAATTGTATTTTACCTTGTATTATGAAATGTTTTTTAATATGTCATTAAATGAATGTTTTTAAATTTAGTAAGTGTTAGTTGAATTTATATAGTGTTGCACTCCAATTTTTCTGAGAACTAAAATGCACTAGTAGGGCATATGTATACCAGCTGATTACAGATATTTGAATCATATTGCCTAGGGATTTATACCTTACTTCAAAACACATACAAACAGTGAGTCACTCATTCATGCATCTATACGCTAAGTAACATCCCCCATTGAACCATACAGACACTCATACTGATACTCTAAAAACGAACTAATAACCCATATACACACTCATGTAGCTACTCACCAACCCATGCAGCCACTTATACACAAAGTGAGACACTGATACAGATATTTAAATATTTAAACATTACTCACTAATACTTGTATTCACTAAGATACTGTTAATAAGTCAGTTATACAATTAATTTTACAAAAAAAAACATCCATTTAGACACTTATTTACTCATTTATTCTTCCATTAACCTTTAGATATACATATATAAAAAATATTTATTTTTCAGAAAGACACATATTCACTGGATGATGTCATCAGTGATGTCATCAGTGATGTCATTTGAGATGTCATGAGTGATGTCATGAGTGATGTCACTGACCATGTCATGAGTGATGTAATATGTGACGTCATCAGCAGTGGATTGCGGTCGCGCGAGTTATAGTTAGCTGAACTAACTATAACGGGGGAATTTCAATGGTTTTGTACGAGTGAAATGTCCAGCTAACTATAACATGTGTGAAACCTATGTTTTTTTCAGTGAATATATATATATATATATATATAATGGCGGCGAGAAAGCACAAAATAAAATAACTGAAGCACTGATTAAGTGGTGTCCGTTCCGTTTCCTTTTGAGGAGTAATAAGGAGAAGGAGTATCGTGTAATATATATATATATATAACGCGTCAGGCTACAAATGTTTTTGTTTTGTTTTGCAGAGGAGAGTCAAGAATGAAAGCCGGATGGCTGGATTGCTGCTGAGTGCCCTTCCGAAGCTCCAGGGCATTTGTCTGAACAAAATTATCCACACGGCGGTCCGGTCGTGGGGAGGTGCACCATCACAAGTAAAGGCAACAGAGAGACTGTAATGGGAAACCATTCCTTGACTGTGCTGCACAGCGATCCGAAAAACAAGGAAACTTTTCCCTGCATTCAAAGTCCTACCAAGGAAAAGACATGCATTTTAATATTAATTACCGACAGGAGCCCACTTAGGGGAGACCTTTGCTCGTGATGGAACTACTTGTCCCAGCATGCCACTAAACTGCACTATGCAAAGCCTATTAAGGAAAACAAATGATGAGACATGCGGAAATAAACATAAAAGAGAGCCTTTCCTGTGGTAATGTTTGCAAGCCTATGAGGAAGATGCTTTCTGCATCGAAACGCGTCGGCTACAAATTTCCTTTTTTGTTTTGCAGAGGAGAGTCAAGAATGAAAGCCGGATGGCTGGATTGCTGCTGAGTGCCCTCCCGAAGCTCCAGGGCATTTGTTTGAACAAAAAAAGATACATATATATTTATATATATATATTACCTACTGGCGGTCGCCAGTAGGGAGTTATAGTTAGGACCTATTATCCATAGGAAAATCGTAACATTCTTTTCCCAATAACTTTGGCGTCGGTTGACGAATCTTCGCAACATTTTCAAAACTCATGGGGCGCTCTGGTCAGCTCCTATCTTAAAAGTTTTGGGGTGATTCGGCAACCGGGGGCCGAGAAAAAAGGGGGGTCCCAAAACGTGTTTTCTCCATGTTAATTCCCATATATACTCTCGGCCTGTTCTGTATTGCTTAAAAACAGGCTCCGATACTCCACGGGTTTGGAAAGGAAGAATTTCTATTGGCCGTGGCCACACATGCTGTGTTTTGGCTGGATCCCCAGCCTTTCTTGAACTTGTAAAACACCATTTTAGATACCTTTAAATATACATCCTGAATAATATACATAAAAGAGACACTGTGGTCACCTTTTTTTCTGATGGTAATAAAAGCATGGAATTTACAATATATTTTAGGGAACATCCACAGTTGTAAATAAATAATTTCAACATTTAAATAAATATTTTAAATAAATATTCCATATTGATATTCAGCAATGCCATGCAATAAATTCTTTTCATTCTCAACAAGAAAAAACATTCAGGCAAAGTGCTTTTCTTAGGAACCATAACCCTCACCAAAATGGAAGATCTTCACTTAGTGTGATTCCAGTGTTTACAGCGGTATTCATTTACTATTCATTTACTATTAAAATATAGTATTCATTTAGTATGCATGAAGACTAAGTAGTATGCCCACAAGCCGAAATATGCAAATGAGGGAATACTAGTTCTACTCAACTACCCTTCAAATACACGATAAAAACTTCAATTGATTGCTAAAAGAAGACTAGAGGGGATGACTTGAGCTATAGATGGGGTAAGTGGGTGGAGTGGACATTGCAGAATGTTGTTGACCCCCTTTTGCCTAAGGCATTTAAGTTGGCCGTGCCACTGGAGAAGGACCCCTGTGAAAGCAGACCTGCATAAGCTCCATGACATAGCATAGTACCTTCTGTACTTTTATGGATGTTTCTAAATATATCCGAATAAAGATCATTTGAATTGAATTGAATAGCATAGTACCTTGCATCCTCCTCCCTTAACACCTAAAGATATTCCTTGTGCAACATTAAAATGTTCGGTAGTCATTTCTCCATGTTCTCAACACTACGGAACTGTCTCACTATCCACCTTCAGAACTTATCCAAGTGAGTGGAGATGTGGAGCATGATCAGCCACTTTTCATAAATATCTCCACTTAGCAGACTGTATTTCAAATGCATCCTCCCAGAGGTCAAGCAGCATTTAGCCATGCCACACCCCTGGATGTGTGGCCATCTGATACAGCCAGCTGCTTGTCCTGCATGTAGAATACTGGCATCTGGAAGGTTATGAAGGGGGCAGGGCTCGGTGGGAGAAGTCAACCTCACCAGGGATCCCTTTCTGCAGAAAATGGAGGTAAGACAAGAGTTGCACCTTGGTGTAAAGACCCGTGTGGAGATGTATCCGGGTAGGCTACTGAGGTACCTGCAGGCTGAGTGGTGGTTAGATATGAGCCCTGTGTAAAAGTGCCAAGTATCGATGACTTTTAATTGGGATCTGGAGTCTTGCAATATGGGGAGAACTCTAGGAATGAGACTACTTGGCATCTGCAGGAAGGCAGGTGTCCCCAGTGTGCATACCATGCTGGATAGTATGGCAGCAAATGCACAGATAAATATACAAAGGTCTTAACCCTTTGAAGCCCTTTTCAAATGCGTATATCTCAAAAACCTACTGAATGATTTTACAGTAACAGTAGTACACTTTCTTAGTAAAGTTCTACTTTATGCCAAGTTTGTTGTATATCTCTTCACCACAGGGTAAGCATTGGAGGTAAGTGTGGTTGTGAATGTTGACAGTTATGTAGTAAATGGTTTACAAATCACTAAAGTATTTTGTGCAAGTATTACCCTATATTAAACAAGATAAAGACTGATCCCACCTGATGTGGGTTGCAGAGATATGTTTTAAAATAGATCATGACTAAAAGCCACATTTCAAAAAATCAGAAAGAAAGGCCAAAGCATCTGTTGAAAATAGATTATCTGGCAACAGCTAGCAGGGCATGTTCCCTTGTTAAATCGTTGTAAAACGATTATGGACAATTTCTATATAGCGTGGGCATTAATAATGCATGGATGTTTATTTACAGAAATTCACTAAAGGTTTTGAGGCATTGAAGATTTTTGAATAGTGTAGAATGGAAGGGTTTCCCACTTAGAGGTGGTTTATCTCACCCGGGCTGGACTGGCTACCGGGCGTTTTGGTGTGCTGCCGACCTGGGGGCTGATTTCCCTGGGGTGGGGGCTGATTTCGTTGATGGGTACCTGCATGTGCTTTGAAATAAACAAAGAAAAACAAAAGTTTTTAAGCACACGCAGGTCACCATCAACGCAATCAGCCCCCAGCTTGGCAGCACACCAAAACGCCCGGTAGCCAGTACGGCCCTGTATCTCACACTGGTGTTGCAATTACGACAATACCGTTTTTTGATACTGTGCCCTTCTCAAGAATGTGTGTAATGTAATTTTCTAAACTATGGAGGATCGTTCATATGGCTTGGCAAAGGGTCTCTTTTCAATGCCAAACCTATACCTGTCAATCTCTTTTCTGTAAATTGCAGTCATGTGAAATCTTTTAAGAAAATAATCTCACCAAGTTCAATGGAATATTTACCATATTTATAACGTTTTCAACTACTACAAGTCCAAAAAACCATATAGTATTGTGTCGCAATTATGTCATTTGAGATGTCATCAGCAATGTCATTAATGATATCATTTAATATGTCATGAGTGATTAATTATGTGTTGCCATAAGCAGTGCCTGGTGTGGGTGCAATTCATAATTAGTTTGGTAAACTATAACTGGTGAATTTCATGTTTTTTTTGTTTTTTATATGTTAGTTTTTATCTTATTTCAATACCTATCTACAATGTCCTTTTAGCCTTACTTTTTTCAGTGAATTTGGCCAAGGAAGCTTTTTCTCTGGCCCCACTATACCATGCTATCTAATTGGCAGGCTTTAACTCAAAAGAAAATGTTGTGGTAATCATTACCGATATACGTCGAAATGTGCTGGTGTTAGTTTATTGTGAATAGCATTAAAAATTGATGTTTACTCTCTTGAGAGTTTGTTTTTGAACTGATTTGAAAAATAGATATAGATAGATAGATAGATAGATAGATAGATAGATAGATAGATAGATAGATAGATAGATAGATAGATAGATAGATAGATAGATAGATAGATAGATAGATAGATAGAAAAATAGATTGGTTCCAGCCCAGGAACTAGGATGCGAATGAACCGTGTTCGGTCGCAATCCTATACTGTGCTATGAGAGCATGCATTCCAAGCATAATGCATGCTCTCATAGCAAAGAGCAGAGGTGCAGTTCACCCCTGCACCCCGTGGCATGCACCTCAATGTGCCTGCCACTGGGCGCAGAGATCAACACGCGGGCACCATTCGGCGGCCTTGCACCCAAGCTGTTTCCCTGAATGGCTGGCACAAAAAGGCAGTGGGAAATTGCCATTGTAATTCCTTGGCCGGAAAGAGCCAGCCAGGGGATAATTGTGGGCCTACCGAATGGCAGATGGGCTCTCTGAGCCCGTCTTAAGCCATTCGGAAGACTGATTCAGATTTCCTTCCGACCAAGCCCATCGAAATGGCTCGGTCGGAAGGGAATCCAAATCAGTGATTACGATGCGGGCAGGAGGGCTACGACCGATGGTTGTGGACTGCCTGTCAACTTAAATTAAAAAAATAAAGGAATGTGACTGGATGAGGGAACTATTTCTCCCATCATACCTTTGCAGTCTGCAGAGTCACAGCTTGGTCTGCAGCCCCGAAGGCTCTGATTGGTATGCTCCAACAGAGGAAAATCCGTTGTGGTCACCATTACAGAACCCGGGGCTCAGTCCTCGCAATCCTGAACAAAAAAGGAAAGGAGCCATAAAGTTGTAAGGGGAGAGCCCCCTGACCCACTGTCACTATTGGGATGGCGCAAAAAGATCCACACAGGTGTCACAATAAAAATAAAATGCTGATTTTGCCACAGGGCCCAGGGATCCTGTAGCAGGTCACAGACACGCAGTGAAGTTCCAGTCTTAGGGTCAGAGAAACGCATGGCAGCAGCTCTTGCACCCATCTTGGCACCCGTTGGATTCCCAGATGCAATACCTGGTTATTGAACCTTGTCTGTGGTCTAACAAGGGCCCACAATTCTAGCGGTGGCCGGCACAGGTAAATGCACTAGGGTGGTAGAGTGAGGCGGACCGGAGCAGGGTGGGAGGGGGGAAATCAACAGATGACAGAAGAATTATAATTAAATAAATAAATAATACCTATTCCATCAGCTTCCCCCCTGCCGTGCCCTGCCCCGCCCTACCGCCCCTCTGCGCTTAACTGTGCCAGCCCCCGCTAAACAATTCTCAAAGGGTTCGTAATCCTCCCTAAAACAATATAATAATATAAATAATAAAGAAATATTTTATTGAAAAATTAAAATGTAAAAGGGTCCAGGCCTGCTTGGCTGTGCGAATGTTGTCCTCGTGCAGGGGGTTGGCTGATCCTGATGTATAAGGCCCATGGCCTGGCTGCTCATGGCAGGTTGGCTGCATGATCTGGCCAGGGTCAGTCCCTGTAGGCATCCCCCTTGTGTGTGGTACTCGGTGTTTTTCGCACATAAGCTGGCCAGTTGCTGAGGATGAGCTGCAGGGCAAGCTTTATGGGCGCACCCGCTGCACATAGCACAGAGGGGTGGGTAATGTGGTAGGGAATTCCTTAATGGAAATGGGAGGTAGAGTCTATTCAAAACATCCCTGAAATGCAGTGAAAAAATTACAGTTAATATCAAGCTATGGTTAGGATTAGTTATAACAATTTATTTTAAAAACACATACTTAAAATACATTTATGGTTATGAATCAAAACAAAAAACAATGAAACCAAGTTATGCTTAGCTCCACATGCCATGACTCACACAGCAGCTGTGCAAATCTTCACTCACACACACAATGCAGTGACTCACAATATTTATACCAAGAACTAGTAACATCTAAAAGCATAACATCATTAAATAATCACACGTGTCAATTATTAACCCTATGATCATAGTTTTATCTCCATTAGTGTTAATGGTAATGTGATATTTAATTTGACTTGAAAGATAATTTATTACATTTGCGTTTGCAGACTGCCATGTTCAAAACACCAATTAGCCAATTGCCTAAAGCTTTCGAGAGAGCAATATGGTGGTTGACACGAGTTATAGAGTATACTCTGTGCATTCATAATCACATTAGTGCTATATATATATATATATATTATCTACTGGCGGTCGCCAGTAGATAGTTATAGTTACAACCTAGTTTCCATAGGAAATCTCAAAATTCTATTTTGAATAACTTTGGCGCCGGTTGACGAATCCTCGCGAAATTTTCAAAACAAATGAGGCGCTCCGTTCAGCTCCTACCCTGAAAGTCTCGGGGTGATTCGTCAAGCGCGGGCCGAGAAAAAGGGGGGGTCCCAAAACGCGTTTTCCCCATGCATTTTTCCATAGGACCTTTAGTCGCAGCTACAGCCCGAACGGCTGAACAGAATTATGTGAAATTTGGCAGAGCGGTAGCCATAAGGTCAAGGAAGTGCCTTTTGCAGGTCTGGTGTAAATCTGTTCAGTATTTCCTGAGAAAATAGCATTTAAAAGCATATCAATATCTATACGCGCGCACTGTGCGCGCACTGTGCGCGCACCCTGCCGTGCGCGAGCGCAATTCTGATTGGTTGTTAGATGTCGGTAAACATTCGAATCGGTCGAAACCAGGAAGTGTCGGCCGCCATTTTGTCTCTCGCAGTCTGAGGGGGTGAAAAACAAAGGTGGAGAACGTGAAAAGGGGGCAGAGTGAACAGTTCCTGACCCCCTAGCCTTGGTCTTGGGGTCACCGAAGGACCGCCACTCTATCACAAGGATGATGTCATCAGTGATGTCAAGAGTGATGCCACTGACCATATCATGAGTGATGTAATATGTGACGTCATCAGCAGTGGATTGTGGGCGCGCGAGTTATAGTTATCTGAAGTAACTATAACGGGGGAATTTCATTGGTTTTTTACAAGTGAAATGTCCAGCTAACTATAACATGTGTGAAACCTATGGTTTTTTAAGTGAATTTGCAAGGTTTTTTAAATGCTAATTCCTAACTATAACGTGTGTGAAACCTATGGTTTTTTAAGTGAATTTGCAAGGTTTTTTAAATGCTAATTCGTAACTATAACGTGTGTGAAACCTATGGTTTTTTCAGTGAATATATATATATATATATATCTCCAAAGAGCTCGCCACAAAGTCCTCCTCGAGGGAGACCCAAATTACGTGCTGCTGATTTATTGCTCACTACGCTCCACCATAACGCGTTTAGGCTGTTCCCGGCATTGATTACATGACAACGCTGGCACATTCAATCGCCAATTTTAAAGTGACAGTGCTCATGATCCAGGTAATGGAAATGGATAACATACTACGGATATATATATATATATATACCGTGAGAAAGCTGTAAAGCGAAACGCGTCGGTGAGGTGCTAACTTGCCCAGTAAATCTTTTCATCATACACTCTTGCGTGTCCTGGATTTCTTTTGTTAGAGCAAAGGTTGGTGAGTGATATATATATATATATATATATATATATATATATATATATATATATATATATATATATTCACTGAAAAAAACATAGGTTTCACACACGTTATAGTTAGCAATTAGCATTTAAAAAACCTTGCAAATTCACTGAAAAAACCATAGGTTTCACACATGTTATAGTTAGCTGGACATTTCACTCGTACAAAACCATTGAAATTCCCCCGTTATAGTTAGTTCAGCTAACTATAACTCGCGTGACCGCAATCCACTGCTGATGACGTCACATATTACATCACTCATGACATGGTCAGTGACATCACTCATGACATCACTGATGACATCTCAAATGACATCACTGATGACATCACTGTTGACATCATCCTTGTGTAAGAGTGGCAGACCTCCTCTTATCCTAATATAAACTTTGATACACACATTGAACAATACAAACTAAAGTTTTGAAAACTAAAGAGATACCAATACCAGTTAGAACAACCTATTCAGTAATTCCAAAATCTACATGCACATCCACATCCACTCATTCATCAACATTTCTATATAGTCACTCATACATGTACTCAGTCATCATATGTACTCATACACCTATACAACCTGTTACACACCTACACTCATACACAGAGTTACTCACACACATACTCACACATGCAAATAAACATCCATTTACTTGCATATACAGCTATACACACACCACTACACTTACTTCTACAGAAACGTACACATGCTTACTCTCTTAAACAATCACTTATAGAAACACATACTTATTTATACAGGAAGTCTTCCAATCTCTCACTCTCATATATCCTCACTTATATACATCAATACTCACATATACTAGTTTAAAACATATGGATTTACTCATAAAGACACTATTGAGACAGTCATTCACTCTCTTACTCACCCATACACACACTCATCCACCGATACTGTCCTGCTCACATACTGTCTTCAAAATACATACATAGCCCTTGTTACATAATTAAAGAATGAAAATATAGAGGCTGTAGCGAATTGCTTTACAAACTTAACCCTAGGTAACCAATTGGAAACGAGTCTCCCGTTACAACACCCTCGATATCCAATTAAATCCTGTGATAGAGAATTTAACTTAACCCCAGGTAACCAACCGGAAACGAGTTTCCTGTCATAATACCACTGATATCCAATCAAAGTTTGTAATAGAGAATAGAACCTCAGATACATATCCGTACCACGAGACTAACTGTTAACCAATGAGAATACAGGACTCACGCCAAGTGGCATGTTTAAATAACACGAAGAGAGAAGAAGTATATAACGTCCCGTAACAGACCGAGTAGGACGCAGAGACGCCGCCGGTATATACATCGATAAGCATATCTGAAGGTAAAAGAATCTTTAACTACTAGCCCCACTAAGAGGACCTATAATGTCTTAAGGAAGCAGGTATTTCCTACAGTGTAATCTACCAATTAGAATGTACTTGTAGGTCTATATCTAAAAATAATGTTAAGGTTAGTTTAGACTAAATGTGACAATTGGTCTACTCAGAGTCTCCTGATGTGGTAAATATCGACCATAGATAATGACGATATTCAATCAACAAAAAACTGAAAAATAAAATAGCAATTACCTGATTATATATCGCATTTTATTTCAGCTATATCTACATGATGACTATTGCCTAATAAACCGTCGCTTTCATCGCTAATCTTTTATCATCGAAAGACGGAATAAGTTATATTAGGTAAATCCAAGATATGAGTTTGCAAAGAATACAAATTATATTTGATATGTGAATGAAGAAATTACCATGTATATTTTTTGTCTCTCCGCTTTAGCATACTTCGAATCATACCCTTTATCATGATATAAAAAGGAGGACATTTTTAAATCTAGTGAACAAAACTATTGTAAGTAATGAATTAAATTGTCAACGTCTCCGTATAAGTAAAGGAGATATATATCTGATTTAAATAAATATTATTGTTTTTTAGCACGAGTAATCATCCCCAAAAAAAAGATTGACAATAAAGCGAAGGAAATAACGTTTTTTGAGCATTGGAAATCTATAAGAGATACAAACAAAGTAAGCATACAGTATTATTGACAAAAACTATAGCAAGAAAATAAGAATTATAGGTATTCTCTTGAGACGTACCACAAAGAGATATGACATATAAACGGATTACAGAATACAGACATTACTCTATACCTTTATTGTTTATAAAAGAGTAAATGTTTTATATTAAAATAATAATGTTAGAATCACAACAACCGGAGAAATTGATTCACAGAGGTGATGGTGAAGGTTGAAAATAAGCTTATCTATAAAACATCAACGATTGGAGTGTAATTATCACATTATGTTGTAGGTTAACGTGTGGCCTTTCCTGATGAAGACGCAGGTTTGCGTCGAAACGCGCGTCGAAAAAGAATCTACTCGTCAGCCACTAAAGAATATGTACTGATGTAACTGTAGTTATTATGTATAGTGATGAAAACGTAATGTTTTAATATTCATACAATTGTATTTTACCTTGTATTATGAAATGTTTTTTAATATGTCATTAAATGAATGTTTTTAAATTTAGTAAGTGTTAGTTGAATTTATATA
This sequence comes from Triturus cristatus, assembly GCF_964204655.1. Lineage (NCBI taxonomy): Eukaryota > Metazoa > Chordata > Amphibia > Caudata > Salamandridae > Triturus > Triturus cristatus. The sequence continues at coordinate 1,089,947,916 of NC_140594.1, read as the reverse complement.
GTGTTGCACTCCAATTTTTCTGAGAACTAAAATGCACTAGTAGGGCATATGTATACCAGCTGATTACAGATATTTGAATCATATTGCCTAGGGATTTATACCTTACTTCAAAACACATACAAACAGTGAGTCACTCATTCATGCATCTATACGCTAAGTAACATCCCCCATTGAACCATACAGACACTCATACTGATACTCTAAAAACGAACTAATAACCCATATACACACTCATGTAGCTACTCACCAACCCATGCAGCCACTTATACACAAAGTGAGACACTGATACAGATATTTAAATATTTAAACATTACTCACTAATACTTGTATTCACTAAGATACTGTTAATAAGTCAGTTATACAATTAATTTTACAAAAAAAAACATCCATTTAGACACTTATTTACTCATTTATTCTTCCATTAACCTTTAGATATACATATATAAAAAATATTTATTTTTCAGAAAGACACATATTCACTGGATGATGTCATCAGTGATGTCATCAGTGATGTCATTTGAGATGTCATGAGTGATGTCATGAGTGATGTCACTGACCATGTCATGAGTGATGTAATATGTGACGTCATCAGCAGTGGATTGCGGTCGCGCGAGTTATAGTTAGCTGAACTAACTATAACGGGGGAATTTCAATGGTTTTGTACGAGTGAAATGTCCAGCTAACTATAACATGTGTGAAACCTATGTTTTTTTCAGTGAATATATATATATATATATATATATAATGGCGGCGAGAAAGCACAAAATAAAATAACTGAAGCACTGATTAAGTGGTGTCCGTTCCGTTTCCTTTTGAGGAGTAATAAGGAGAAGGAGTATCGTGTAATATATATATATATATAACGCGTCAGGCTACAAATGTTTTTGTTTTGTTTTGCAGAGGAGAGTCAAGAATGAAAGCCGGATGGCTGGATTGCTGCTGAGTGCCCTTCCGAAGCTCCAGGGCATTTGTCTGAACAAAATTATCCACACGGCGGTCCGGTCGTGGGGAGGTGCACCATCACAAGTAAAGGCAACAGAGAGACTGTAATGGGAAACCATTCCTTGACTGTGCTGCACAGCGATCCGAAAAACAAGGAAACTTTTCCCTGCATTCAAAGTCCTACCAAGGAAAAGACATGCATTTTAATATTAATTACCGACAGGAGCCCACTTAGGGGAGACCTTTGCTCGTGATGGAACTACTTGTCCCAGCATGCCACTAAACTGCACTATGCAAAGCCTATTAAGGAAAACAAATGATGAGACATGCGGAAATAAACATAAAAGAGAGCCTTTCCTGTGGTAATGTTTGCAAGCCTATGAGGAAGATGCTTTCTGCATCGAAACGCGTCGGCTACAAATTTCCTTTTTTGTTTTGCAGAGGAGAGTCAAGAATGAAAGCCGGATGGCTGGATTGCTGCTGAGTGCCCTCCCGAAGCTCCAGGGCATTTGTTTGAACAAAAAAAGATACATATATATTTATATATATATATTACCTACTGGCGGTCGCCAGTAGGGAGTTATAGTTAGGACCTATTATCCATAGGAAAATCGTAACATTCTTTTCCCAATAACTTTGGCGTCGGTTGACGAATCTTCGCAACATTTTCAAAACTCATGGGGCGCTCTGGTCAGCTCCTATCTTAAAAGTTTTGGGGTGATTCGGCAACCGGGGGCCGAGAAAAAAGGGGGGTCCCAAAACGTGTTTTCTCCATGTTAATTCCCATATATACTCTCGGCCTGTTCTGTATTGCTTAAAAACAGGCTCCGATACTCCACGGGTTTGGAAAGGAAGAATTTCTATTGGCCGTGGCCACACATGCTGTGTTTTGGCTGGATCCCCAGCCTTTCTTGAACTTGTAAAACACCATTTTAGATACCTTTAAATATACATCCTGAATAATATACATAAAAGAGACACTGTGGTCACCTTTTTTTCTGATGGTAATAAAAGCATGGAATTTACAATATATTTTAGGGAACATCCACAGTTGTAAATAAATAATTTCAACATTTAAATAAATATTTTAAATAAATATTCCATATTGATATTCAGCAATGCCATGCAATAAATTCTTTTCATTCTCAACAAGAAAAAACATTCAGGCAAAGTGCTTTTCTTAGGAACCATAACCCTCACCAAAATGGAAGATCTTCACTTAGTGTGATTCCAGTGTTTACAGCGGTATTCATTTACTATTCATTTACTATTAAAATATAGTATTCATTTAGTATGCATGAAGACTAAGTAGTATGCCCACAAGCCGAAATATGCAAATGAGGGAATACTAGTTCTACTCAACTACCCTTCAAATACACGATAAAAACTTCAATTGATTGCTAAAAGAAGACTAGTAGTATTCTAGAAGAATAGTATTTGCAGCTTAGTAGTATTCGGTTAGGGTTTATTTGCAGCTCTTGTGCTATTTCAAGAGCAAAATGAAGGCTAGTCTCATTGATTGCGACCACTGTTTGAAGACTAGTGGTATTCTTTGTGAGCAATATCTGAATACTAACGGCAATGATTGTGAAGACTCAAGTAAGACTAGCAGAATTTAAAATGAATGTTAATTGAACACTATTGTGCTATTTCAAGAGCAACATTAAGGCTATTATTGTGACCGCTAATTGAAGATTAGTGGTATCTTTGTGAGCAATATCTGAAGACTAATGGCAATGACTTTCAAGAGTTAAGTAAGACTAGCAGAATTCAAATTGAATGTTAATTGAACACAAGTCGCATTAATTCTGATTAATTTATAGCAATTTTATTCATTTGGTTGCTTGCACAAGGCTTTTAATGATTGCCTTTGGACTAACTTTTATGTGTTACATATCTTAGGAGTCAATGATTCTAATACGCCTATTACAAACTCATTAGTCATGCATTTAGTAAGCATTTTATAATTGTTGTATGTGAGAAGACCGAAGCAAGAGATCGTAGGAGAAGCACAAAGCACAGGAGCCGACCAAGACATACACAGGATTGTACCAGGAGACCCCTCCTCATGCAAGTAGAGAGCCAAGTGAATTGTCGAGAACCTGACTGAATTCCCACTTGGTCCATGACAAGACTGGATCACCACCATTTGTTTTCAGGTTACCCACAATGAGCAATTTGTGGAAAATTCAATTAGTTGTCAGATAAAAAAGTAATTGTTCTAATTCCTCCTGTGTTGATTGTCCACCAGACTCCATTCATGTTAGAACTTATAAAAAACAATTCACTAAACACGTTTGTACAAGTTGTTTATTGCATTGACTAGTACATTTTTTTAAAGGAAATACAGTTGGACACAAAAGTGTGTGATATGACATTTCAATGATATTTGCCTATGGAAGAGCTATTGGCTTTGCCAATGTGTTTTGCCATGTTGTGCACTAGCTAGTAGTGTGGATTGTTGCAGTGTGGGATTGCGAAGAGTGGAATAGAGTGTTGTAGAATGGAGTGGAAGATAGTGTTATGTATTGGAGCGACAGAGTGGAGTCGCGTAGAGTGGCATACAGTGGAGCGGCATAGAGCAGAGTTACTAATCTGTTGCTGCATACTGGAAGTCCTTTTGTGAAGGTTGATGGGTTACCTTTCTGTAGCCTATTGCTGTATTTGAGTTTTAAAGTAGTACTAATAAGGTAAAACCTTCGCTAAGCCAGTGTCAACAATAAAAATGCCAAAATAATAAAAGCGAAAATATGTCACAAAATGTGCTGCATTCGTCTACGTAATTTGTCTTTTCTTACCACATAATTTAGTCAACTATACCTCATGATTTGATCCTCTTCAGCTGCATAATTCCAGTGGCCCCTACACAGATTGACAATTTCTTGAGATAATGGAAATACAGTTGCCTGTTGATTCTCAAATATTTACCAGCAGCAGCGAATAAGAAGAAAAAGATTTAGTGGTGAGTAGTATTACTAGGATGTGTTGTGAGTGGGGGTTGGTATAGTGAGCAAGAAGCACAGTGGCTTTGAGTAGGGTCTGGCAAAACAGAGGGATATTGAGTAGTTTTGTTAATGACTGCAGATTAGTACTTCAACTGGCCTACAATGCAGTAGGCGTTTCTTCTTTTTTTTTAAGGGTCTGCATTTGATAAACAAACTTATTTCCGAGATATGCAGGTGAGAAGTACAAAGGGAAAGTGCCAGAGAATTCGTTTTTTGGGGTTATGTGGTCAAAGTTGCTGCTACTCCCTTTGTTTTAAAATATGAGTTTCACTAACCTTTTTAGCAACCATTCTTACCTTGAAATGTTCTTATTTTTCAGAACAGTAACAGGGCAATCTGACGAATAGCTGTAATAATTGACAAGGAGATATAAGTGATTTACTAATATAAAAATGTATTTTGTAAATAGGCACATAACATTGTGAATTCAACTTTTTAAGCATCAACTGAGACCGAATGTGTGGTTGAGTTTCACTAAGCATACACCATATTATGGCATTTTGAGTGGTGAATATCATAAATTTATTACACAGTCACCACAGTTTAGTTCTAGTTTGGCCAGAGTTTCCATAGGACAGGCATTTTTTCCTTTCTTTAATAGCCTTGGTACCGTTTAATTAAAAACATTTTTAAAAAACAATCACTTTGGCTTCATCATGGAAAGTTATGCCGAAATTATACTCAAATTGATCAGCAAAATGTTAGAACTTTATAGAGAAAACCTGCTTTTTTTTTATTTGGTGTAAATCTGTTAAGCAATTTTTTAGAAATTAGCATCAAAATGGTGATCATGATTAGCTGGTCACTTGTCTTCGTGGACTAATGCATCCATTGTAGGAGTCTATACATGACCTCACTGCAACGGGTTCAAATCCCAATCCACTCAGCCTTTTATCCTGAGGTTGATAAAATGAGAACCATTGAGTTGGGTAACAAACATCTGTTAATCAGCATCAAGATACCTTTTCGCTGAACGTGTGCATTACAAATGTATATGTTATGTTAGGGTAAACACCAGTTAAAACTTAAAAATAACTGAACCATTGGTGCCAGATAATCTGAGATTGGCCCAGTCAAAGTGGAAGGGTGGACCCTGATTGGCTGGCCACAAAAATGAGAATGTTGGGTCAGCCATCTCAATCCTCTAGTCCTGAAGGGGGAAAAAAATAGGGGTCAGGATAGGCATACCTTTGCTTTTGGGACACCCTATTTTAATTCAAAACAGGTAAATACAGAAAATAAAAAGATTGGGTCGCAGGTACCCTGGTATCAGTGCCTGGTACTAGGGAACCCAGTGCAGTATCCAGTGTGGTACCAATAAAACATTAAAAAATAAAATACAAAACCCTACGGCCAATCACCACTTTGCACATGCGAAAGACAGGCACCATCATATCATGGAAGCCAACAACAGGACAGGAATTCCTACCATTATACCCAACCCAGCATTTTACCAGAGGTAGCCAACATATCATGCGTGCTCTCATATGGCCAAGAATGACCCTTTTTGTGACTGGGCCAAAGTTTTCCAAAGGTTGGGTATCATGCAATGGTTGCCTAGTTGCCAAGGAAAACCCATTATGTGAGGGTCAGCATACCACCAGTGTTGGCAATGGGAGCAACACTACTCCCGCAGAAACTCACAGAGCCTTAAATGTTTTTCCAGATTACCTTTTACTGCTGTCACGATGCCAAATGGTGCTCCAGGCTGCCTTGCTTTTCCCCTCACGTAGACAGCAGCAGTTCCCCGATTAGTACTCCTGGGTGAACTGGACGTGAGTCCTTTGGGTACACTTCAGGAGACAACTGGGAGAGAATGACACAGCCTGGGGAAGGGTTTGAAACAGGAGAGCATGGGAGCAGCAAGCAGGAGCGGAGTGCATGGATAACTGGACACTGCAGTGGTGAGAGACCTTGTTATGTGAAAACTGTAGGTGTGAATAGAGGCATGAGTGACTCCACACCCGTGTAAGCATTTACAACTTTCTGATAGGACCATCATAGTGTGCCCACCCGCTGGTATTTTTGTTGCTTTTGTCATTGCATTCAGACATATCACAACATGTAACATTGCACCTACAATATACCAGGACTATTTGCTTTGTCAGTGGTTATTAGTTCCATGAGGTAAATAAGCACCAACTATGGCTGCGTATATAATAATGAAAATGCTTCAGTTCGGAAACGAGATTGTGAAAGTACTATAAGGAGTCCCTTTGAAGTTACCTCAAAGGCAATGAAGGGGTGGATAAAAAAATACAGCGTTAAGATTTATTTTTCATCCTAAGTGATTGCAAAAATAGAGAGGCCGATGGGGACCCGTCTCAGCATGTGCTTTTAAGAACTGCCAGTGCCAAGCACCGGCGGGACCCGGCCCACTTAAATCCCTGATGAAGACCTCCGTTGGTGGCCAGTAAAATTGGGATTTAACTGGGTGTGCCTGATTTTACTTCTGTATTGGACAACATTGCGAGTGCGCCGAGGAGCTACGTCCGCGAAAGCAAAGCTGAACCAGCCTGGTCGGCGTGATCGGAACCACCTCCTGGCTAGAAGATGAGATGGATTGTAAACACGTAATAAACACTGGAGTAGAGCAGCAACTGCACAGTGTAGTAAAATAATACAGAGAGAGGAAATCGCAATTCCCCATGGATTCACTGCCTCATTCACCTCCTCCATCGCGTTTCTCCCATCTCTCCTACACCAATTCCCATAGCTGCCAAGGTTTCCGATTGCTACGTGTGACATTTTCACAATTTCAGTGTAATTCTGAGTGACATTTCAATGACTATGAGTGACACTTTCTCGCGAGCAAAATCAAGCAATGAAGACAAGGGTAACATACAAATACCAGAAAACACACCCGTTTGAGCAACAAGAATCTCCAAGAAGACTTTAAAACTGCAGCAAAGCACCATAAATGCAAGGGCACTGTGGGACCCAACTGTAGCAAACATGATGTGAGAGGCCATACTGCCTCAGGCGCCATCTTAAATGCCGGCTCCGAGTGGAGGGCTGCAGCCGCAACCTAGCGCTGGAATCCACTCGACATTAACTGTCAGGCGCCCTAACCCAGAGACTGACCACAGCATGCCACTAGGAGTACCAGTACTCTCTTAACACAAGGAGAAGTCCCGGTACTCAATGGGAGAACACAGAAGTGCCGGTACTCAGTACCGGCCCATTTAAAGCACTGGTTGCTGGTGATGTTCTTAGGAGAGGGTGTACCAGCTGCAGTAGTTCTACCACTGTTACCACAAAGCACTGTTGTGCTGTTGCAACACTCACTCAGAGGCAGCATGGTGACTCAGTGAGTAGAACACTTGATGTTGAAACAACACAGCCCACTCATCCTCCTACAATCAGTAAACTGGCTATCAGTAAATTAAATATTAGTTACTTCTCTTGCGGAAATGGATGCAGTGTTCCAGGCGGATGTATGTCATTACAATGCACACTTTTACAACGCATGCACTTACAACGCATTTTTTACAACGCAACATCCACTACAACGCATTCCATTACATAGCATGACACTACAACGCATTTTAAAAAACTACCTTTACAACGCATTCCATTACATCGCATACTACCTTTACAACGCATACCATTACAACGCATAATTTTAAATTGCATTTAAGGTAAGTATTGGATAGTATAGGGGTAAAAATTACTATTCTAACTCCAGGGGGTGCAACAGTAGGGTAAGTGTTGGATAGTACAGGGGTAAAAATTACTATTCTAACTCCAGGGGGTGCAACAGTAGGGTAAGTGTTGGATAGTATAGGGGTAAAAATTACTATTCTAACTCCAGGGGGTGCAACAGTAGGGTAAGTGTTGGATAGTATAGGGGTAAAAATTGCTATTCTAACTCCAGGGGGTGCAACAGTAGGGTAAGTGTTGGATAGTATAGGGGTAAAAATTACTATTCTAACTCCAGGGGGTGCAACAGTAGGGAAAGTGTTGGATAGTATAGGGGTAAAAATTACTATTCTAACTCCAGGGGGTGCAACAGTAGGGTAAGTGTTGGATAGTATAGGGGTAAAAATTACTATTCTAACTCCAGGGGGTGCAACAGTAGGGTAAGTGTTGGATAGTGTAGTGTAATATTATGCGTTGTAATGGTATGCGTTGTAAAGGTAGTATGCGATGTAATGGAATGCGTTGTAAAGGTAGTTTTAAAAATGCGTTGTAGTGTCATGCTATGTAATGGAATGCGTTGTAGTGGATGTTGCGTTGTAAAAAATGCGTTGTAAGTGTAGTGCGTTGTAAAAGTTGCGTTGTAAAGGTTGTTCCCCGTTCCAGGCGGCCTAGGTAAAATGTGTGCTTTCTCTTTGCATCTCTTCTGGGCCAGAGAGCAGCTCGTACATAAGCTGAGTGTGCTTCACTCGCTTCACCCCATGGCCAGGAAACTCGTACTATAACTGGAGAGGAAGGCTTTGTAAACAACCCCCACACCATGACATCAAGAGTCGTAGGAGAGGAACTGCCCACCTATGATGTGGCCCAGCTTCCATAAGTCTCTTCGTTCACTTCACCTGCTGGACCCCATAACTTAATTTTGCTCTCGATCCACTAAATTCTGAGGGATCCGCAGGACTCGAGAGACAGCCTGGAATGCCGACAGTCACTCTCAGTCTCTACTACCCTGCAGCGCCCCCTGGGACTTTTGCATAAACATTGGCCTTAAGTGAAGGCAAGCTGCAGCCCTGCGGGTAGCCTGAACAAGGGGAGAGTGATCATCCATCAGAAACCCATCCATCTAACCCACTTCAGACCACCCCTATCACTGCAGCCTCTCTTATCAAGGTGCTGACATCAAAACGGGTCTATTGTTCTGCAAGCTACTGGCAGGGAGTTTTGTCATCTGCAGACAGAGCTCTGCTTTGATGGCACCCAGACACATGCACCCATGTCCATTCAATGCAGCCAGGCCGGCCTTGTTCAGTCTGAGGAGAGTGAAATGGCGGCGAGAGCTGCTCAGTCTGCCTTATCCCACTGTCAGTGTCCACCAACCATTTAAATATTCTCACCATTTAAATATTCTCACACTTCCTGAAAGACTTCACCACCTCTTTCTGGCTAGTTATCCCAACATCATTCTTACTGGCGAACAGACATACATCGGAGTTTTAATATTCATACAATTGTATTTTACCTTGTATTATGAAATGTTTTTTAATATGTCATTAAATGAATGTTTTTAAATTTAGTAAGTGTTAGTTGAATTTATATAGTGTTGCACTCCAATTTTTCTGAGAACTAAAATGCACTAGTAGGGCATATGTATACCAGCTGATTACAGATATTTGAATCATATTGCCTAGGGATTTATACCTTACTTCAAAACACATACAAACAGTGAGTCACTCATTCATGCATCTATACGCAAAGTAACATCCCCCATTGAACCATACAGACACTCATACTGATACTCTAAAAACGAACTAATAACCCATATACACACTCATGTAGCTACTCACCAACCCATGCAGCCACTTATACACAAAGTGAGACACTGATACAGATATTTAAATATTTAAACATTACTCACTAATACTTGTATTCACTAAGATACTGTTAATAAGTCAGTTATACAATTAATTTTACAAAAAAAACCATCCATTTAGACACTTATTTACTCATTTATTCTTCCATTAACCTTTAGATATACATATATAAAAAATATTTATTTTTCAGAAAGACACATATTCACTGGATGATGTCATCAGTGATGTCATCAGTGATGTCATTTGAGATGTCATGAGTGATGTCATGAGTGATGTCACTGACCATGTCATGAGTGATGTAATATGTGACGTCATCAGCAGTGGATTGCGGTCGCGCGAGTTATAGTTAGCTGAACTAACTATAACGGGGGAATTTCAATGGTTTTGTACGAGTGAAATGTCCAGCTAACTATAACATGTGTGAAACCTATGTTTTTTTCAGTGAATATATATATATATATATATATAATGGCGGCGAGAAAGCACAAAATAAAATAACTGAAGCACTGATTAAGTGGTGTCCGTTCCGTTTCCTTTTGAGGAGTAATAAGGAGAAGGAGTATCGTGTAATATATATATATATATAACGCGTCAGGCTACAAATGTTTTTGTTTTGTTTTGCAGAGGAGAGTCAAGAATGAAAGCCGGATGGCTGGATTGCTGCTGAGTGCCCTTCCGAAGCTCCAGGGCATTTGTCTGAACAAAATTATCCACACGGCGGTCCGGTCGTGGGGAGGTGCACCATCACAAGTAAAGGCAACAGAGAGACTGTAATGGGAAACCATTCCTTGACTGTGCTGCACAGCGATCCGAAAAACAAGGAAACTTTTCCCTGCATTCAAAGTCCTACCAAGGAAAAGATATGCATTTTAATATTAATTACCGACAGGAGCCCACTTAGGGGAGACCTTTGCTCGTGATGGAACTACTTGTCCTAGCATGCCACTAAACTGCACTATGCAAAGCCTATTAAGGAAAACAAATGATGAGACATGCGGAAATAAACATAAAAGAGAGCCTTTCCTGTGGTAATGTTTGCAAGCCTATGAGGAAGATGCTTTCTGCATCGAAACGCGTCGGCTACAAATTTCCTTTTTTGTTTTGCAGAGGAGAGTCAAGAATGAAAGCCGGATGGCTGGATTGCTGCTGAGTGCCCTCCCGAAGCTCCAGGGCATTTGTTTGAACAAAAAAAGATACATATATATTTATATATATATATTACCTACTGGCGGTCGCCAGTAGGGAGTTATAGTTAGGACCTATTATCCATAGGAAAATCGTAACATTCTTTTCCCAATAACTTTGGCGTCGGTTGACGAATCTTCGCAACATTTTCAAAACTCATGGGGCGCTCCGGTCAGCTCCTATCTTAAAAGTTTTGGGGTGATTCGGCAACCGGGGGCCGAGAAAAAAGGGGGGTCCCAAAACGTGTTTTCTCCATGTTAATTCCCATATATACTCTCGGCCTGTTCTGTATTGCTTAAAAACAGGCTCCGATACTCCACGGGTTTGGAAAGGAAGAATTTCTATTGGCCGTGGCCACACATGCTGTGTTTTGGCTGGATCCCCAGCCTTTCTTGAACTTGTAAAACACCATTTTAGATACCTTTAAATATACATCCTGAATAATATACATAAAAGAGACACTGTGGTCACCTTTTTTTCTGATGGTAATAAAAGCATGGAATTTACAATATATTTTAGGGAACATCCACAGTTGTAAATAAATAATTTCAACATTTAAATAAATATTTTAAATAAATATTCCATATTGATATTCAGCAATGCCATGCAATAAATTCTTTTCATTCTCAACAAGAAAAAACATTCAGGCAAAGTGCTTTTCTTAGGAACCATAACCCTCACCAAAATGGAAGATCTTCACTTAGTGTGATTCCAGTGTTTACAGCGGTATTCATTTACTATTCATTTACTATTAAAATATAGTATTCATTTAGTATGCATGAAGACTAAGTAGTATGCCCACAAGCCGAAATATGCAAATGAGGGAATACTAGTTCTACTCAACCACCCTTCAAATACACGATAAACACTTCAATTGATTGCTAAAAGAAGACTAGTAGTATTCTAGAAGAATAGTATTTGCAGCTTAGTAGTATTCGGTTAGGGTTTATTTGCAGCTCTTGTGCTATTTCAAGAGCAAAATGAAGGCTAGTCTCATTGATTGCGACCACTGTTTGAAGACTAGTGGTATTCTTTGAGAGCAATATCTGAATACTAACGGCAATGATTGTGAAGACTCAAGTAAGACTAGCAGAATTTAAAATGAATGTTAATTGAACACTATTGTGCTATTTCAAGAGCAACATTAAGGCTATTATTGTGACCGCTAATTGAAGATTAGTGGTATCTTTGTGAGCAATATCTGAAGACTAATGGCAATGACTTTCAAGAGTTAAGTAAGACTAGCAGAATTCAAATTGAATGTTAATTGAACACAAGTCGCATTAATTCTGATTAATTTATAGCAATTTTATTCATTTGGTTGCTTGCACAAGGCTTTTAATGATTGCCTTTGGACTAACTTTTATGTGTTACATATCTTAGGAGTCAATGATTCTAATACGCCTATTACAAACTCATTAGTCATGCATTTAGTAAGCATTTTATAATTGTTGTATGTGAGAAGACCGAAGCAAGAGATCGTAGGAGAAGCACAAAGCACAGGAGCCGACCAAGACATACACAGGATTGTACCTGGAGACCCCTCCTCATGCAAGTAGAGAGCCAAGTGAATTGTCGAGAACCTGACTGAATTCCCACTTGGTCCATGACAAGACTGGATCACCACCATTTGTTTTCAGGTTACCCACAATGAGCAATTTGTGGAAAATTCAATTAGTTGTCAGATAAAAAAGTAATTGTTCTAATTCCTCCTGTGTTGATTGTCCACCAGACTCCATTCATGTTAGAACTTATAAAAAACAATTCACTAAACACGTTTGTACAAGTTGTTTATTGCATTGACTAGTACATTTTTTTAAAGGAAATACAGTTGGACACAAAAGTGTGTGATATGACATTTCAATGATATTTGCCTATGGAAGAGCTATTGGCTTTGCCAAAGTGTTTTGCCATGTTGTGCACTAGCTAGTAGTGTGGAGTGTGGCAGTGTGGGATTGCGAAGAGTGGAATAGAGTGTTGTAGAATGGAGTGGAAGATAGTGTTATGTATTGGAGCGACAGAGTGGAGTCGCGTAGAGTGGCATACAGTGGAGCGGCATAGAGCAGAGTTACTAATCTGTTGCTGCATACTGGAAGTCCTTTTGTGAAGGTTGATGGGTTACCTTTCTGTAGCCTATTGCTGTATTTGAGTTTTAAAGTAGTACTAATAAGGTAAAACCTTCGCTAAGCCAGTGTCAACAATAAAAATGCCAAAATAATAAAAGCGAAAATATGTCACAAAATGTGCTGCATTCGTCTACGTAATTTGTCTTTTCTTACCACATAATTTAGTCAACTATACCTCATGATTTGATCCTCTTCAGCTGCATAATTCCAGTGGCCCCTACACAGATTGACAATTTCTTGAGATAATGGAAATACAGTTGCCTGTTGATTCTCAAATATTTACCAGCAGCAGCGAATAAGAAGAAAAAGGTTTAGTGGTGAGTAGTATTACTAGGATGTGTTGTGAGTGGGGGTTGGTATAGTGAGCAAGAAGCACAGTGGCTTTGAGTAGGGTCTGGCAAAACAGAGGGATATTGAGTAGTTTTGTTAATGACTGCAGATTAGTACTTCAACTGGCCTACAATGCAGTAGGCGTTTCTTCTTTTTTTTTAAGGGTCTGCATTTGATAAACAAACTTATTTCCGAGATATGCAGGTGAGAAGTACAAAGGGAAAGTGCCAGAGAATTCGTTTTTTGGGGTTATGTGGTCAAAGTTGCTGCTACTCCCTTTGTTTTAAAATATGAGTTTCACTAACCTTTTTAGCAACCATTCTTACCTTGAAATGTTCTTATTTTTCAGAACAGTAACAGGGCAATCTGACGAATAGCTGTAATAATTGACAAGGAGATATAAGTGATTTACTAATATAAAAATGTATTTTGTAAATAGGCACATAACATTGTGAATTCAACTTTTTAAGCATCAACTGAGACCGAATGTGTGGTTGAGTTTCACTAAGCATACACCATATTATGGCATTTTGAGTGGTGAATATCATAAATTTATTACACAGTCACCACAGTTTAGTTCTAGTTTGGCCAGAGTTTCCATAGGACAGGCATTTTTTCCTTTCTTTAATAGCCTTGGTACCGTTTAATTAAAAACATTTTTAAAAAACAATCACTTTGGCTTCATCATGGAAAGTTATGCCGAAATTATACTCAAATTGATCAGCAAAATGTTAGAACTTTATAGAGAAAACCTGCTTTTTTTTTATTTGGTGTAAATCTGTTAAGCAATTTTTTAGAAATTAGCATCAAAATGGTGATCATGATTAGCTGGTCACTTGTCTTCGTGGACTAATGCATCCATTGTAGGAGTCTATACATGACCTCACTGCAACGGGTTCAAATCCCAATCCACTCAGCCTTTTATCCTGAGGTTGATAAAATGAGAACCATTGAGTTGGGTAACAAACATCTGTTAATCAGCATCAAGATACCTTTTCGCTGAACGTGTGCATTACAAATGTATATGTTATGTTAGGGTAAACACCAGTTAAAACTTAAAAATAACTGAACCATTGGTGCCAGATAATCTGCGATTGGCCCAGTCAAAGTGGAAGGGTGGACCCTGATTGGCTGGCCACAAAAATGAGAATGTTGGGTCAGCCATCTCAATCCTCTAGTCCTGAAGGGGGAAAAAAATAGGGGTCAGGATAGGCATACCTTTGCTTTTGGGACACCCTATTTTAATTCAAAACAGGTAAATACAGAAAATAAGAAGATTGGGTCGCAGGTACCCTGGTATCAGTGCCTGGTACTAGGGAACCCAGTGCAGTATCCAGTGTGGTACCAATAAAACATTAAAAAATAAAATACAAAACCCTACGGCCAATCACCACTTTGCACATGCGAAAGACAGGCACCATCATATCATGGAAGCCAACAACAGGACAGGAATTCCTACCATTATACCCAACCCAGCATTTTACCAGAGGTAGCCAACATATCATGCGTGCTCTCATATGGCCAAGAATGACCCTTTTTGTGACTGGGCCAAAGTTTTCCAAAGGTTGGGTATCATGCAATGGTTGCCTAGTTGCCAAGGAAAACCCATTATGTGAGGGTCAGCATACCACCAGTGTTGGCAATGGGAGCAACACTACTCCCGCAGAAACTCACAGAGCCTTAAATGTTTTTCCAGATTACCTTTTACTGCTGTCACGATGCCAAATGGTGCTCCAGGCTGCCTTGCTTTTCCCCTCACGTAGACAGCAGCAGTTCCCCGATTAGTACTCCTGGGTGAACTGGACGTGAGTCCTTTGGGTACACTTCAGGAGACAACTGGGAGAGAATGACACAGCCTGGGGAAGGGTTTGAAACAGGAGAGCATGAGAGCAGCAAGCAGGAGCGGAGTGCATGGATAACTGGACACTGCAGTGGTGAGAGACCTTGTTATGTGAAAACTGTAGGTGTGAATAGAGGCATGAGTGACTCCACACCCGTGTAAGCATTTACAACTTTCTGATAGGACCATCATAGTGTGCCCACCCGCTGGTATTTTTGTTGCTTTTGTCATTGCATTCAGACATATCACAACATGTAACATTGCACCTACAATATACCAGGACTATTTGCTTTGTCAGTGGTTATTAGTTCCATGAGGTAAATAAGCACCAACTATGGCTGCGTATATAATAATGAAAATGCTTCAGTTCGGAAACGAGATTGTGAAAGTACTATAAGGAGTCCCTTTGAAGTTACCTCAAAGGCAATGAAGGGGTGGATAAAAAAATACAGCGTTAAGATTTATTTTTCATCCTAAGTGATTGCAAAAATAGAGAGGCCGATGGGGACCCGTCTCAGCATGTGCTTTTAAGAACTGCCAGTGCCAAGCACCGGCGGGACCCGGCCCACTTAAATCCCCGATGAAGACCTCCGTTGGTGGCCAGTAAAATTGGGATTTAACTGGGTGTGCCTGATTTTACTTCTGTATTGGACAACATTGCGAGTGCGCCGAGGAGCTACGTCCGCGAAAGCAAAGCTGAACCAGCCTGGTCGGCGTGATCGGAACCACCTCCTGGCTAGAAGATGAGATGGATTGTAAACACGTAATAAACACTGGAGTAGAGCAGCAACTGCACAGTGTAGTAAAATAATACAGAGAGAGGAAATCGCAATTCCCCATGGATTCACTGCCTCATTCACCTCCTCCATCGCGTCTCTCCCATCTCTCCTACACCAATTCCCATAGCTGCCAAGGTTTCCGATTGCTACGTGTGACATTTTCACAATTTCAGTGTAATTCTGAGTGACATTTCAATGACTATGAGTGACACTTTCTCGCGAGCAAAATCAAGCAATGAAGACAAGGGTAACATACAAATACCAGAAAACACACCCGTTTGAGCAACAAGAATCTCCAAGAAGACTTTAAAACTGCAGCAAAGCACCATAAATGCAAGGGCACTGTGGGACCCAACTGTAGCAAACATGATGTGAGAGGCCATACTGCCTCAGGCGCCATCTTAAATGCCGGCTCCGAGTGGAGGGCTGCAGCCGCAACCTAGCGCTGGAATCCACTCGACATTAACTGTCAGGCGCCCTAACCCAGAGACTGACCACAGCATGCCACTAGGAGTACCAGTACTCTCTTAACACAAGGAGAAGTCCCGGTACTCAATGGGAGAACACAGAAGTGCCGGTACTCAGTACCGGCCCATTTAAAGCACTGGTTGCTGGTGATGTTCTTAGGAGAGGGTGTACCAGCTGCAGTAGTTCTACCACTGTTACCACAAAGCACTGTTGTGCTGTTGCAACACTCACTCAGAGGCAGCATGGTGACTCAGTGAGTAGAACACTTGATGTTGAAACAACACAGCCCACTCATCCTCCTACAATCAGTAAACTGGCTATCAGTAAATTAAATATTAGTTACTTCTCTTGCGGAAATGGATGCAGTGTTCCAGGCGGATGTATGTCATTACAATGCACACTTTTACAACGCATGCACTTACAACGCATTTTTTACAACGCAACATCCACTACAACGCATTCCATTACATAGCATGACACTACAACGCATTTTAAAAAACTACCTTTACAACGCATTCCATTACATCGCATACTACCTTTACAACGCATACCATTACAACGCATAATTTTAAATTGCATTTAAGGTAAGTATTGGATAGTATAGGGGTAAAAATTACTATTCTAACTCCAGGGGGTGCAACAGTAGGGTAAGTGTTGGATAGTACAGGGGTAAAAATTACTATTCTAACTCCAGGGGGTGCAACAGTAGGGTAAGTGTTGGATAGTATAGGGGTAAAAATTACTATTCTAACTCCAGGGGGTGCAACAGTAGGGTAAGTGTTGGATAGTATAGGGGTAAAAATTGCTATTCTAACTCCAGGGGGTGCAACAGTAGGGTAAGTGTTGGATAGTATAGGGGTAAAAATTACTATTCTAACTCCAGGGGGTGCAACAGTAGGGAAAGTGTTGGATAGTATAGGGGTAAAAATTACTATTCTAACTCCAGGGGGTGCAACAGTAGGGTAAGTGTTGGATAGTATAGGGGTAAAAATTACTATTCTAACTCCAGGGGGTGCAACAGTAGGATAAGTGTTGGATAGTATAGGGGTAAAAATTACTATTCTAACTCCAGGGGGTGCAACAGTAGGGTAAGTGTTGGATAGTGTAGTGTAATATTATGCGTTGTAATGGTATGCGTTGTAAAGGTAGTATGCGATGTAATGGAATGCGTTGTAAAGGTAGTTTTAAAAATGCGTTGTAGTGTCATGCTATGTAATGGAATGCGTTGTAGTGGATGTTGCGTTGTAAAAAATGCGTTGTAAGTGTAGTGCGTTGTAAAAGTTGCGTTGTAAAGGTTGTTCCCCGTTCCAGGCGGCCTAGGTAAAATGTGTGCTTTCTCTTTGCATCTCTTCTGGGCCAGAGAGCAGCTCGTACATAAGCTGAGTGTGCTTCACTCGCTTCACCCCATGGCCAGGAAACTCGTACTATAACTGGAGAGGAAGGCTTTGTAAACAACCCCCACACCATGACATCAAGAGTCGTAGGAGAGGAACTGCCCACCTATGATGTGGCCCAGCTTCCATAAGTCTCTTCGTTCACTTCACCTGCTGGACCCCATAACTTAATTTTGCTCTCGATCCACTAAATTCTGAGGGATCCGCAGGACTCGAGAGACAGCCTGGAATGCCGACAGTCACTCTCAGTCTCTACTACCCTGCAGCGCCCCCTGGGACTTTTGCATAAACATTGGCCTTAAGTGAAGGCAAGCTGCAGCCCTGCGGGTAGCCTGAACAAGGGGAGAGTGATCATCCATCAGAAACCCATCCATCTAACCCACTTCAGACCACCCCTATCACTGCAGCCTCTCTTATCAAGGTGCTGACATCAAAACGGGTCTATTGTTCTGCAAGCTACTGGCAGGGAGTTTTGTCATCTGCAGACAGAGCTCTGCTTTGATGGCACCCAGACACATGCACCCATGTCCATTCAATGCAGCCAGGCCGGCCTTGTTCAGTCTGAGGAGAGTGAAATGGCGGCGAGAGCTGCTCAGTCTGCCTTATCCCACTGTCAGTGTCCACCAACCATTTAAATATTCTCACCATTTAAATATTCTCACACTTCCTGAAAGACTTCACCACCTCTTTCTGGCTAGTTATCCCAACATCATTCTTACTGGCGAACAGACATACATCGGAGTACCGCATTGCTGTTTTACATGAACCAAATCAGGAAATTAGACCCCAGTCAGACACCGACCTGAAGGCAGCTGATTGCGCTGGCACTAAAAAACAAATTTGTGGATTTGCAGTCCCCCCCGCCGCTTGGCCGCAGTTTAGTTTGCGCCACCGCCCACGATGATCACCGATGCCTCTTCTTGTGCGGCAGCTATCTGAGTCGACACTTGAGTGTCTGTGTGTCCTGGCACTGTTGTGTCGCCACGCCGGTGACAGTGAAATTTCACTCGGTGTCATATGTCACTCTCGGCGAGTGCCCGCCGGTCTCTGGGCTGGCAACGCGTTTAATTTGCAGCGCTGTACACGACAGCAGTGCTGCACGCCACTGCGAGGACTCCCTGACTCAGAGATTGAGTCGCCCGCCGCTTCTGCCTTAGCGCTCACTTCCTCTTCCTCCGGACGTGACGGCAAGTACCGGTCACATCCGGATTATAGCCATCACCTGGGCGCCACTGGTGAGTGCCATGGCTGTGAGCCAGTAGCATCGGCTGCTGAGAGGGCGGCCCGCCCCCCCCGTAATTATTGGCAGCAGTGTGTGTCAAACTAAGCCGCGCGGCGCGGCAGGAATTGCAGCCTAAGTTATTTATTTTCCATAATTTATGAATGAATAGCCCTTTGAACTGTATATTTCAAACAATTAAAGTGCCAAACGTGATCTAGAAAACCGCTGGATGCAGCAGTGTTTTGCAGAACTGTATTAAACATGCATGTTCATTTTATTTCAAAACATATGTAACTTAAAGTAATGCATAACATGTTATTGAGGTCTGATGACATGTACTCAGAGCTGATTATTAAGTCACATATCACCCACTTTGACAGCATACAATGTGGAGCATGCAAACTCTAAACTTCACCTGGATAGTTTTGCATTATCCCCGCCCTATTCCATGTCCAATACGACCTACTGAAGGGAATTGTTAGTCTGAATAACAACAGGGAATACAATAGCCTCTTGACAAGTCACATACATCCCCTTCCCTGCAGCTGGAAATCCTGCCTTGGGACATCTGACATCTGGATGGAAAGGTATATGACAACACTCGAACACGACCCCCCAGCACTACCCTAAACCCTAAAACACTACCCTACACTACACAAACATCACAACACTACCCTAAACCATAAAACAATACCCCCAGCACGACCCTCCCCCGACCCGCAGTCCGGTCCCTACACTCAAACACTACCCTACAAGACCCCCCAGCACTAAACCCTAAAACACTACCCTACACTACACAAACACCACAACACTACCCTAAGCCCTAAAACAGCACGACGCTCCCCCGACCCCCAGTCTGGTCCCCACACTCAAACTCTACCCTGCACGACCCCCAGCACTACCCTAAACCCTAAAACACTACCCTACACTCACAAACACTACAACACTACCCTAAAACACTACCCCCAGCATGACCCCGACCCTTCATTTCGGTCCCCATACTCAAACACTACCCTTTATGACCCCCCAGCACTACCCTAAAACCTAAAACACTACCCTACACTACACAAACACCAGAACACTACCCAAAACCCTAAAACACTACCCTACACAAACACCACAATAGTATAATAAATAAGGCATAAAAATAGTATAATAAATAAGGCGGCGATCTACCATTCAGCATGCAGTTTGAGTAGAATGTTAATAGTAGTCTGGGTAAAGTCCAGTAGTATTCGAATTGTTTGTATTCACTAAATGTTCTGCATTGAAATGAAGATTATGCGATTACAAATAAGTATGTGCTTAGTATTCTGTTAGTGTTCAAGAGGTATCACTCACATATCAGTAGTCTTCATGCACTAGCCTTCCCAAAAAGAACACTATTGAATACTAAAATTGGCATAAAATAGTCTTCGAATGCTATAAAAAGACAGGTTAACCACTTAATGTAGTATTCAACTTCGGTAAGGGAACCCATTAGTTCCCTATTCACAGAAATGCTTTAATAAACAAAAGCACAATAAATACAGTTTTGATCAACACAGGACTCACAATTGTTGTCGATTTTGGGTTATTAAAATAATTACTAGACGAATTGCACTTTGCTTAACTCACTTCATCGACTACTCTATAATACATCTATGTAGTTATTCTGTTGTGATAAGTATATATATATTATCTACTGGCGGTCGCCAGTAGATAGTTATAGTTAGGACCGTGTTTCCATAGGAAATCTGAAAATTCTATTTTGAATAACTTTGGCGCCGGTTGACGAATCCTCGCGAAATTTTCAAAACTAATGGGGCGCTCCGCTCAGCTCCTACCCTGAAAGTCTCGGGGTGATTCGTCAAGCGGGGGCCGAGAAAAAAGGGGGGTCCCAAAATGCGTTTTCCCCATGCATTTTTCCATAGGACCTTTAGTCGAAGGTACAGCCCGAACGGCTGAACAGAATTACTTGAAATTTGGCAGAGAGGTAGTCCTCAGGTCAGGGAAGTGCCTTTTGCAGGTCTGGTGTCAATCTGTTCAGTAGTTCCTGAGAAAATAGCATTTAAAAGCATATAAATATCTATAAGCGCGCACCGTGCACGAGCGTAATTCTGATTGGTGGTTACATGTTAGTCAACGTTCGAATCGGTCGAAATCAGGAAGTGTCAGCCGCCATTTTGTTTGTTTTCAGTGCGAGAGTGAAAAAGGGAGGTGGCGAACGTGAAAAGGGGGCAGGGTAGAGAGTTCCTGACCCCCTAGCCTTTGTCAGGGGGTCCCTGAAGGACCCCGAAGGCAGAAAAAAACATTTTAATTTTTTTTTTTTTTTAAATCGCGGGGGTGCGCACAAAACAAATTGTAAAATAAATATATAAACAAATAATAATAATACATACATAACTTAGCATTTAAAAAAACATACAAATTCACTGAAAAAACCATAGGTTTCACATACGTTATAGTTAGGAATTAGCATTTAAAAAACCTTGCAAATTCACTTAAAAAACCAAAGGTTTCACACATGTTATAGTTAGGTGGATATTTCACTCGTAAAAAACCAATGAAATTCCCCCGTTATAGTTAGTTCAGATAACTATAACTCGCGCAACCGCCACTCTATCACAAGGATGATGTCATCAGTGATGTCATGAGTGATGCCACTGACCATGTCATGAGTGATGTAATATGTGATGTCATGAGCAGGATTGCGGACGCGCGAGTTATAGTTATCTGAACTAACTATAACGGGGGAATTTCATTGTTTTTTTACGAGTGAAATATCCACCTAACTATAACATGCGTGAAACCTATGGTTTTTTAAGTGAATTTGCAAGGTTTTTTAAATGCTAATTCCTAACTATAACGTGTGTGAAACCTATGGTTTTTTCAGTGAATATATATATACACACACACACACACACACACACACACACACACTTGCTATCATCACGTCGCCGTAGGAATAGGAATATTATCTACTCGGTGCAATTCCAAGAATTTGCAGCTGCTCCCGGCCAATTATCCATCCCCTTTCCACTGCAGACATTGGATCCTACATCACATAACCTGCGAAATAAAAAAATTCAAATGAAAATATTGAGGTAGTGTGACAATACGGCGGTGTCAAAATGCTGCAGGATAAAAATAATGCAGTGTCAAAAATAGATTGTCAACATATTGACATGTCATAACAACAGTGTCAAAACAACATATTGGCCATATAACGTGTTGTCAGAATAATGGTATATATGAAAATATCCGGGTGCCATGAATTTATATTAACACAACCATGCTTGAATTAAAAGTGGTGCCAAAATAACTCTGATTATTCTTACATTATTAAAACAAAGCTACATAAAAGCCCAATTATTATCGTTGCTAATGTAAAATAAGTCAGAATTATACTAGGTAAAAATGGTTTGTGAATACAAAATAGCGCCAAAACAATGTGGCGTATATATGATAATTGAGTTGTATGCATTATAAATATTCAGAACGAGTAAAGAAACATTAAAAAGTATGCCAAATAACACTGTAAAATTATTAATTCATGAAAATATTGTGTTAGTAAAATATTACCATGTAAACATAATTGCTATGCAAAATAATGTAATGCAGTCAAAATAGTTTAGTGTAAAAATAATGACGTGTCAGAAATGCGTTGCTAAAATAAAATATTATGGTGTCGAAGTAATGCCCTGCAAAAGTAATGTGCAGAAGCAAACAATGCAATTCTGGTGTTATTATGTAATGCAATAAAAAGGCTGTCAAAAATATAGTTTTCCCACAATACTACCATGTAAAGGATACCATGTCATGAGGGAGACTCTCACATCTGCATCCCTGCTAATTCAGTGGAGGAACCCAGTAATGTTAATCTTGGGGTTCGCGCCCTCAAAACCCACAGGAAGCAAATGACGAGGCGCAGTGGAAACCAAGGCACTGCAGATGGATTTTCTGAGGGAATCACATTCCATCATTCCTGGGAGCTGTGGCGACATGCGACGCCACAGGAATGTGGCTACAGAAGACACTCCTGCGTGCCCAGAGAGATTAAAAGCCGTGGCTGGCTTCTCCCTGTGACATGTGTGCTAATGTGACAGTCTTTTCAACCGAATGTCACGGTGGTAAGTACCCGACAATACACATATGTTTTCGTTTCCCTTAAATGTGTGTCTCCTGGGGATGGCGCAGGAGCCTGTTGTTGCTGGCGTAAGTTACTCATGAGTAAATAAAATGAAAATGTGTTGCCGTCTGAAGAACAGTATCTTTTTTTGGACTTTCTAGCATCTGAGAAAGTAGGGGCCAGATGTACAACCGTTTTTTGCGGTCGCAGAGCGGCATTTTGCCCTTTTGCGACCGCAAAAAACGGTAGCACAATGTACCAACCCTATTTTGTGAGTTGCTAAAGTGACAGGGACTCGCAAAATAGGGTTAGAGACTCGCTTTTTGGAAGGGGCCTTCCAAGGGCATCCCTTCCTAATAGCGACTCTACACCCTATGTAAGAATGTTTTGTGAACGCATTTGCGGTCGCAAACACTCGCAGTTTACCACCCTCTTCAAGAGGGTGGTAAACTATTCGCAAACGGGAAGGGGTCCCCAGGGGACCACTACCCCTTTGTGAATGGGTTTGCAAAAAATTTTTAAGAGCAGGCAGTGGTCCAAGGGAACACTACCTGCCCTTTAAAAATGAAACTAAAACGTTTAATTTATTTTTTGTAGGTCGAGCATTTCAAGACCTCTTATATATATTTTAGTATATACTTTAGTATATATACTTTAGTATATACTTCAGTATAAACTTATATGTGTATGTACTTTGTGGGCTCTGGAGATCAGCCCTAGGACTTGTCTGCTTCCGCTTAGGGACTTTTTTTTCTGTTTAACTGCCTCTATTTAACTGTCTTGATAGAAAACGACCAGCAGAGGTCAGTAAAATACCAGAATCACTTCTCTAGATTCCAGTCCATAGAGATTGTCTTCCACGTGCACCCGTAGACAATAATATATTTTTCAAATCTTCTTTTTTCCGTGTTATGACCACCGAAGGCCCTGTTTTTATTTTAAAAACAGAGCTTTGGACTATACCATTTCCCGCTGAAAGGCAATATTTCTCTTCATGTGTTCCCATACCTGGCGTGTCACGCAGTTTGGTGCTTACTTTCCCTCCATGTTAAAGAACCGTTGATGTTTTAGCACCCAAGCTTATGTGCTGCATAGCTAAATACACATAACGTCCCAAAGGCGAGACCGATTACATTGCAAATGCTTGTTTTTAAATGCATCCCGTTTTCCTTTAGGAAAATGGGCTGCATTTAAAAAAAACTGCTTTATTGACAAATCAGTCCCAGACATGGTGGTCTGCTGACCCCAGCAGGCCACCATCCCTGTTAGTGCCAGCCATTCCCAATTGGGTCACAAATTGCGAGTGCCTCATTAATATGCATGGGGCATGCAATTTGCAACTCCATTGGGAATCCCAAACAGTGTCTCTGACACTGTTGTACATTGATGTTTGCGACTCGCAAATTGTGACTCGTCATTTAATGCAATTTGCGAGTCGCAAACATCAATGGTCGTACATCTGGCCTCAGATGTTTAAGCAGTCTATTCGCAAAATGTAGTTGCAAATTCCACACTGACATTTTGCGAACCTAGGGCCAGATTTTGGAATCATTTTACCGGTCACAAAAGGCCAATCAGGCTGTCTGCAACCAGTAAAATGCATTTCGCCATGTACAAAAGGCAAAATGCGACTTGGGAGCTTGTTACCGAATCACATTTCGCTTTTTCGATTCGGTATTACGAAGGGGTGTGTTTAGGGCGTCACTTCCTAATACCGAATAGCTTTGGTATGTATGAATGTTTTGCAACTGGAATGCGGTCACAAAACATTCATAATTTACCGACTTCGTAGAGGAGGTGGTAACCCATACGCAAACAGGAAGGACCTTGCCTTTTGTGAAAGTGGTCAAAACATTTGAAAGAGCAGTCTGTGGCCACACAAACAACTGCCTTCTCTTAAAAAATGGAAAGAAAACTTTTCATTTTTATTTTTGCAATGCAGCCCATTTTCCTTTAAGGAAAATGGGCTGCATTACAAAAAAGAAATATTGCTTTATTTAAAAAGCAATCATGTACATGGTAGTCTGCTGACACCAGCAGGCCACCATCCCGGTGATTAAAGCCATTCCCAAAGGTCACAACTTGTGATCTGCCTCATGAATATTGGTGAGCCAGGTCCATTTGCGACCCATTGGGAATTGCAAACAGTGTCCGAGACACTGGACCGGATTCACAGAACTAACTTAAGACAAATTCCTAAACTTACTACCATTTACTCATTTTGGTATTCACTAAAGACACTTACTCATTTTGGTATTCACAGAAGGCACTTACAACATTGATGAGTAAGTGCCTTCTGTGAATACCAAAATGAGTAAGTGCACTTACTCATTTTGGTATTCACAGAAGGCACTTAGGGGCACATGTATCAAATTCCGTTTTAGCGATTCTCAAATAGCGATTTTTAGGGAATCGCTATTTGAGAATTGCAAAACAGGATGTAATAAAAAATTCGCAAATGTTTTGCGATTCCTTAGCATTCCTTAATTGCGATTAGCAAATTGCTTATCACAATTAAGTAATACCTTCTCATTCATTTCTATGGGCTAGGAGACCCATAGGAATGAATGGGAAGACATTCTCATTTTGCGATTCGCAATTTGAGAATCGGAAAATGAGAATGCAATTCCAAGGGTGCTAGGGTGTCAAAAGGACACCCTGTTGCACCCCTGAAATATGTATGTATGCACATGTGGCGCACATACATGCCCTAAGGGCATGTCTGTGCGTCACATGGCACTTTGAAAAATGCCAAAAAGTGATTTTTTCAAAGAAATCGCAAATTACCACCAACTTGAAGTTGGTGGTAATTTGCGATTCCTTGCGGCCAAATTGCACTTTTTCTAGGCTACATACATTGCATTTAAGGAATCGCAATTTGCGATTCCTTAAATGCAATCGCAAAATAGAGAATCGCAAATTTTGTGATCCTCTAATTTGCGATGCCCTTTTGGGATGATACATCCCAAAAGGCCTTTTCCCGTTCGCAAACGGGCCGATTCTGAGAATCGGCCCATTTGCGAATGGGATAAGGGCTTGATACATATGCCCCTTGCTCATCAATGAGTAAGTGCCTTCTGTGAATACCAAAATGAGTAAGTGCCTTCTTTGAATACCAAAATGGTAGTAAGTTTAGGATTTTGTCTTAAGTTAGTTCTGTGAATTGGGCCCACTGTTCTACATAGCTGTATGCGATTTCCTAATTGCGATTCGCAAGAATTCGCAGTTAGTATATCGCAAGCTGACCTTTTTGTACATCTGGCCTCTACTTCTGTACTATTAACTCGATTTCCAAAATCACAATTTCCAAGGAGTTCTGAACGGCCTCCCTAATAATTATTTATTAGGCTGGTTGCAATTTGCCAATTGGCTACAAACACAGGGAAGTTAGCCTGTAAGAGGTAGCAGACCACAATCCCTTTGTTTATAATTATTTTTTCAAAAGCAGCCTGTGCAGAGCAAGTGCAGCTTTAAAAAGGTTTTCACTTGGAACAAAGTCAGGAGGAGCAGGCAATGCCTACTCACCATGAGGCTGCCAACACGGCGGCCTCATTTGTGAAGTGGGTAACTGGTCAATGATTTGTGACTGGAATTCAGTTGCAAAACCTGACACATACCATGCGAAATTGCAAATTGGATAGAACATCTCTTTCACACCCCTTCCAAATTAGGATTCTGTATGAATCGCAATGTCAATTTTACAAGTTGGGAAATGGGTTTGGTACATTACAAACAGGGATTTTGAGAATCCCAGGGTTTGTGATCACAAAATCCTTTAATACATCTGGCCCAAGGTTCAACAAAAATGTAGCTGACTACCAAATTACACCCGAAGGGCTCTAGGGAAGGAGTCAGCACAACAAATTGACCAGTTGTCCAGTGATACACATTTAGGGTTCAATTCACAAAGGTAAACACGTGTAGTAAAGTTACAAGGGCCGAGTCTCTTCACTCAGGGCAGAATCGGAGATTCCACCTGATTGCAGAGTTCCGCACTCGTAACCTTACTATATGTGTTACCTTTGTGAATCGGGTCCTTAGTGAGCAATAAACATTGGACTGTACTGCCACTTGAGCAATATGAATGACTTACCCTTTTTTAAGTATTCCACCAATAATGTCTGTGTTTTCTTCAGTGAGATACCCTAAGTGCAACAAGTATGTCCAAACTTGGGTCCCGTACTTACAGTGCCACAGAACTCACGCTGCATCTCCCTCAAAAGGCCCAACTAGGCTCAACTGGTCAGGTGTTGCTTGTGTTCCTGTTGATAGGGGACCTAGACTGGCAATTCATCCTGGAATATTTCTACTGGTGCAAGATCTGATCTTATTAGATATATTGGTCTCTGTTAGAACTGGTATATTTGGTGAAAAACTGTGCACAGGAATAGGGTCCAGATGATTGACAAAGGATGAGACTTTTACAATCATTCTGCTCATCACCTTTGTATTTTCCTCATTTGGCTCCAGCAGGACCATCGGGAAACCATAGCCTCGATACAAACCAAAGAAACAAATGAGACAGACATAGACAGCCCCAAAAGGCAGATAGCCAAAGGGGGGCGAGAAGGTGTGCAGGGCCCAAACAGTATTTCTCCGGTGGTGTTCAAACAAGACCCAACCCTATGGGCAGAAATTCTAGCACCGGTTTTAACTCAGATAAGAAATACCAGCATCCTACCCGCCTCATGTCGTCATTCGGTCATATCACCAATCTTCAAGGGTGGCGACAGATCATCTCCAGCCAACAACTTCCTAATCGCTCTGATTGACAGCGAGTCAAAGTATTTTGCCGGGACTTTGCTCAAGGATCTAAGACTGTGGGCCTCCAGTAATACTATCAACCCATTCACTCTGACAGGATTCTCAAAAACATCTGGCCCAATAACAAATATTCTGGCAATTTCACTACCAATGGACGCCGCCCGAGGTTCCAAATCACCGCTGTACCTCTGCTTCATCAATTTCAAGGTGGTTTTCGATAACTTTGATCGCAAAAGCCTGTGGAGTAAGCTAGCAGGCTGAAAAATCCCTCAAGGCCTACTTAACATGCTAATCATGCTCTACGAAGACACATGGTTCCTGGTTAAGCTAGATACCATAATGCACCTCTCAAGGAAAATTCCAACTACCCGTGGTCTAAGGCAGGGGTGTGTCCTTGCACCTACACTCTTCAATCTCTTCTTGGCGGACCTGATGGAGAAATTGTAAACCTGTAATACACACGCCCCAAAATCAGGGGGCACAATGATAGCCAGCCTCCTTTATGGATGCTAGATACCACAAAAATCTATTCACTGGCAAATGGCCTGTCCATCAATCTTGGGGAAACCAAGACCATGGTATGCAACAACAAGAAAGCAGGATCACACACATGGCTTTGGGGAAACACCCGGATTGAAGGTATGAATTAATACAAATATCCAGGGGTCATTATCGACAAAAAGGCTCCTTCGCAGCCCAGAAAGAGCCACTACAAAGGAAAAGTCCGGCACTGGAGGTAACCCTTAAAAATGTGAAGAAGAAACTGCCCGGTCCCTCGCTGGCACCACTTCCTGAAATGGCATGAACAAAACTTATACCAACAATCTCGTATGGGAGCAAGATGCTCAGAGGTCGGGATGCCAGTACTCTGGACAATGTAATGGTGCGAGTGTACAGGATCTTCTTTTCCCTTCCTCGATTCACTTCACCGGCGCAGATCCACCTAGAATTTGGGTTAGTAAAACAGACACTGGCCCAGCAGGACAGGGAACATATTTAATATGCTGGAAGAAGTTCAGAAAAGTGGAACCAAATACACTGAATCATCTGCAATGTAAGATGCTACAGGAACGCGACTTGGCACTGGCAAGGACCTACTTACAGGAATCACTGAAAAGCACAGAACAAATACAGCTCTGGGACACGTCCACCAGTCACCAGATTTTCAAGAAGATGGTCTGGAAGGCCCTAAAAATGTACTCCGTTATTGAGAACAAGGCCTTACTAGCCAAAAGAACACAGATGGATGACATTAAACAGCGCAAAACCAAGGGAGATGATGGACGGAGTGTTGAACATTGCAAGCACTCACCCCCAGTCAACTGATCTGGGTTTAATCCATCATCATTCTTTTGCTCACTCTACCACCCCAATTCAGACATGCAAATCAGCACGCTATTATAAGACCCGCATTGGAGAGGCTGAGAACTCCTCAAAGGAGCTCTTTAAAATCTTTAAGGAGATTTCGGTAGTATCTAGTGAGAGTAATACCCAGAATGACTCTGTTGAAGCATGTAACGATATTGCGAGATACTTTGCTAGCAAAATTACTAACATCTATGCTAATTTTTCAAAGGATCTGCCCTCGGGCTCTGCGTTCTCCGAGAATCTGGAGATCACGCAGGGTATGGCATGCCTCGATCGCTTTACCGTTCCTTGCACTAAAACCTTAATTAACATCTGTACAAGCATTAAGTCAGGGTCCCCTCGTGATCCTGCGCCTCCTAAGATCCTAGCAGCTAGCCTTAAAGTCCTGGAACAACATTTTAGATATATTCTCCAACTCTCCTTTTCTACGGCCCTCCTCCCCATGGAGTGGAAGCAAGCTATTGTGCTTCCTATAAAGAAGAAACCCAACTTAAGGCAGGATACCCTTGAAAACTTACGGCCTATCTCGCTGCTACCGTATCTGGCGAAGGTGGCCGAAAAAATAGCTAACAGCCAACTCATGGCCCATCTAGAGTCGAATAAGGCCTTCCACAGCTCTCAATCTGGGTTCAGGGCAGGTTTTTCCACAGAAACCGCCCTTCTGAGAGCGACCGAAACATTACGTGCAGGTGCGGACGCGGGCCAGACTATGGCCTTGATTATGCTTGACCTTAGTGCCGCGTTCGACACTGTGGCACATTCCATCTTGCTGCAGTGTCTGAACAAAGCCGGGGTCACCCAGGAAGCGCTGGGCTGGCTGAAAGCCTTTCTCACCAACCGATGCTTCCAGGTTCAGAGAGGCATACATCGCTCTAATAGTATAACACTAGAACAGGGGGTACCTCAGGGCTCTGCCCTGAGCCCCACCCTGTTCAATCTGTATATGGCCCCGCTGGCGGAAGTGGTAGAATCGTACGGCATTGAATTAGTTTCATATGCCGACGATACCCAACTCCTGCTCTCCCTGTCTCAAGCACCCTCCACTGATGCTAACAACTTTAAAACCTGCATGCAGGCTCTGGCAGGCTGGATGACCCAGCATTGCCTTAAGCTTAATGGTTCAAAAACGGAGGTGCTGGTAATTGGGGGAAGGGAGGCGAGCTGGACCAAGGAGTGGTGGCCTTCATGCCTGGGACCGCTGCCTACTCCCTGCAAAACAGCTAAGAATCTGGGTATCTGGGTTGATCCCAGACTTTCTTATGACAACCACGTACATAAAGTGGTTGGGAAATGCTTTGGGATAATGAAGACCCTGAACCGCACCCTAGATCTTCTCCCCCTGGAAGCCAGGCGCATTATGACCCATGCTTTGGTGACCTCGAGGATAGACTACGGCAATGTGCTCTTGCTTGGAACCTCGCAAAAAAATTTTAGGAGGCTTCAAGTACTCCAAAATACAGCAGCACGCCTAGTCCTTAGACTTCCGAAAAGGTCAGCCTCTATGCCAGCCCTAGCCACTCTGCACTGGCTACCAATAAAAAAGAGAGTCCTATTTAAAGCGCTTCTAACCTGCTATAGGATTATCTCTCACAAAGCTCCCTCTTATTTGACAGATCTGGCTATTCCATACGAGCCTACTAGAATTCTCCGCTCGGGAGGAACTGGTCTGCTTAAAATTCCCCGCATCAAGAAAGCCAGAATGGGCGGATGTTCCTTTCGCGTTATGGCTGCCAAAGAATGGAACTTTCTTCCCATAAATATCAGGCAAGCGGATTCAGAGCCCTTATTTAGGAAACTTTTAAAAACCTTTCTGTTTTCCTCCTAAACTACTCTTCTTGGCTCTGACTTTTCTCCACAGCGCGGGGACACGCCGAGATGGCGTCACCATGCGCTTTACAAGCTTCTTTAATAATAATAATAATAACAAATCAGTCTGACCCTGTGCCTCATGGGAACAGTCCAGCCCAAACTGCCAAGCCATGTCTTCCCTGGACCAGAAACAAGCATCCTGGGACCGGTTTCTGGCTAATCAGCTGTCATCAGCCAGGCTAGCTTGAATCCAGTGGCAAAGTGATCAAGGGACCCACGTCTGGGCATACCCTGCCAATTTAGGGGGAACAAAGCAAAACCAAAGGGGATGATGGAAGGAGTGTTGAACATTGCAAGCACTCACCCCCAGTCAACTGATCCCCTTTGGTTTTGCTGCAGGATGCTTGTTTCCGGTCCAGGGAAGACATGGCTTGGCAGTTGGGGCTGGACTGTTCCCTTGAGGCACAGGGTCAGACTGATTTGCATATGGCCATGTCTGAACTGGGGTGGCGGAGTGAGCTAAAGAATGATGATGGATTAAACCCAGATCAGTTGACTGGCGGTGAGTGCTTGCAATGTTCAGCACTCCGTCCATCATCCCCTTTGATTTTGCTCTGACATTAAACAGCTACAAAAACCTTGTGTCACTGCAATATTTTTCTATGGGATATCCAGCTATAGTTAAGGTGCAGTTCTTAAAATACTGAATGGGTCTCTTACACGCAAAATCACACCAACCACGATGGCTTCGAGAATGACACACGGATACTTGTCGCCTCTGTGGGGTAGAGAGGAAGACCTACTCCACCTAGTCTGCTCCTGTGAAGAGACACATGGTGAAAGGAGACAGTTTCTGAAAAGCCCATTTAATCAAAGAGGGATACGCTCTCAAAGGCAGGCCCTGTTGGCCTGTTTTAATCCAGAGGACACCCAACTGAACTGCTGTCTTGTTACATTTCTGCAGAAAGTGGAGAAAAAGATGCCCAACAGCAACCCAACTAGGGCTGATGAAGCAAAGCTCCCACTGGTGTAAGCATTCCCAAATATCTTTGAGTTCAAGTGGCTAAACCTGGCAGCACTGTGTTGCTCATTCGTGTACTTGCTCCTTACCTTATTGAACTTTCATCACAAGGTCAATAACCAAGTCAAAGCACAGGTACAGCCAGTGTGATGGGGCGCCCAATCAGACGGAAACTTAATCCACACTCAAAACTGTTCTCAGAAGGTTAACATCAGATGCAACCTTACCTCACACTTACACCTTGCTGTAAACACACAACTGCCCGTAATATAGACAAAGTGGCTGAAACTAACAACCTAGGTGCAGATTTACAAGCCACTTTTGCGTCAATCTTCCCATGTTAAAAGTGGCACAAGTAAATCTGCCCCCTAGAACCTTCACTCCTGAAGCGACTGTCCTTAAAACCCACAAATAACACGTATTTTTAACTCTGTATTTATAGAACATGGAATTTGAATTTTAAATCTGCTGTTTTAGCCACAACAGTTTTATGGATCATAATACCTCATCTTGAGGGCACAGACTGAACTGGCGGAGACTAACGATCTAATTATTTCTACTCCTGCACATGTGTGTTCTTAAATTTGGGAACAACACTCACTTTAACTATGTATTTATGAAGCATGCAACTTCAATTTAAATCACTGTTTTGCTGCAACTGGACATGGAACTTGTATTTAAGAAAAACTGTTTTATGCAATGCTTTTAGGTATCCACGCAATTTACCAATAAACTTAAAAATCATTTTTTAATATAGCCAGTTTATTGCAGTGTGGGGAAGAGGATGATTGTTTCTTTTAGAACTGGGCTACCTGGGAAAATGCCCGGTTACACACAGCAGTTATTTTTCTAGTTTTCTCTTTTATGTCTACTTGTCATTTTCTATTTTTGTCTAGATTTTTTTGGGTAAAGTTCTTCCATTTATATTCCTATTTTAATTACATGTTGCACTTATTCTTAAATGTCTCTATATATAGCTTTAATCTTGGTCAATAGGTAGTCACTGACTGAGCTTTTTACATGACGTTAAGGACATTTTGGTGTGTGTTGTATACCACCCTACCTTTGCACAAAAGCTGAATGTCTTTCTCTGTGGAGCATTAACACAGCTTCACATTCTATTTCTGTGTATGGAATTGCATTTTTGTATATCGGTCAGATGTATGACGGAACCCCGGATTCATTTCCCACTTATGCCTTTACGCCGCAGTCACTACCATGACTGTGACGTTACTGCGCATTCCTTTACCACGCAAGTCATTACGACTTGCCTTGGTGGCGCTGGGTTTATGGAATAGTATAAATTACCAATCCAACTCCAGTCAGTGTATCAGTAGGGAAGGTGTTAGACTTAAAATCCAACACCAGTCCAACAACGCATCCCCTAAAGTAGGTCGTTGTAACAACTTTTGTGGTAAAGGAACGCGTGGTAACATCACAGTCGGGGTAGTGACTGTGTAGTAAAGGCAGGTCCTGGCTCAGCCTGCGGGGTAAAGGATGTTTCCCTTTGGGCACTAATCTGTGCATGATTTTGTGATATCCTCATTTCATAGCCATCTTTTTTGGACCAAGCTCTAATTTTTTATTGTCATACTCTTTAGTTGATCCTTTTGTACCTCCACCACCACACATCCTGCATTACAAAAAGTCTTAGGTACTTACAACAATGGCCCACATTTTCCTCGGGCTGTTGGTGTAAAGGTTCTGTCATCGAAACACGACAGTCTGCCTAACTCTAGAGTGGATGGGCCATCAATTTGCCAAACAGGGTTTCTGCCAGTGGAACATCATGTCAACCAAACTCTAAATGACTCCCTTAGTCATCGGCGACACTATTTGTAGACATTGTGGAATTGAGTAAGAGTTACTTTGTAATGGACTGCTGTTCCTATCTGCTTACTTATTAAATTTTTATTCCAGAAATGAACAGGGTCTCTGTGTACCCTATGGCTCCAGATCCATTTAGAACCAAGACCAGGGACTTCTAAGGAAATCCCTTTCCATACCAATTGCACCACCAAAGACAAATAGACAACTCTAACTTGTATAGTATTTGCCAGATTTAATGGAGTTGCGGGGTAAAGTGAGATTCACCGAGGACCCCCACTCGCTGATGGACCACAGCATTTCAATTCCAGTAGTCTTGAAATTTGTTGTACATTTATTGACATAATGCCTGTTGTGACACAAGAGTCAAAGCTTTTCTTCTAATGAGTTGCTTTCTTCAATAATCCAACAATTATGCACAAGCCACTGGTAGTTTTTTGGGGGGCTTTTGGGTTGAGTTTGGTATGCTCCTCTTATCCATCTGTAGCAGATAATGTCTGCACCCACATCTATAAATTGGCACTCCAGCAGTCAGGAAAATGTCAGGAAACACAATTTTAAATGTAGACCCTGCAAGCCATTCCATGACAGACATTCTGAAACACCTGAGATGTCAGACATGAGTTGTCCAGAATTACTAAGGCCTGGTACACTTCCAAACCCCACTGTACATCATCGCTCTGTTGCAAGGTGTATCATGTCAACCACCCTCAAATGACAGTGCTGTGGCATGTGACCTTGAAAGGGAAGGACATGTTGTCCTAATACTGCTATCTTGTGGCACTGAAAGGATGAAATTCTGTTGGTGTGGTGGAAGAAACATCACACATTTTTCTCTGCCTTTTGACTTAGAGGCAATGTTATTGTTTGTCTATTGGAATTACATGGTCCATTTTGCATGTTCTAAGTAATTGATGATCAGGCATGTCCATAATCCTCCCCAGTTTCTAGTAAATGAAGAGACTGCCTCAATGGATAAGCTATTAATGGAGAACCAGGTGCAGTGGCACCGGAGTTCTGAAAGTCCATTGCACCCAGAATGTTTTTGTTTTTTTAACACCCAACAGGGGGTTGAGGGACCATGTTCCTTGCGTGGATTGAGGTTCACAGTGCCCTTGCTATGTCTGCATCCACACTGCTTGCACCTATTCTTTTGGCTGTGTTGTTCCTTGTGTTTTAGGAACGGGATCTAATAAAATGTTGTGTAAGTATTTAGGAAGTAGGTGTGATGACAAGTACAGTATCAATGGTACACAGACTGAAATTTCTGATGGATACTCCAAAAATTCCATTAATCGATGTTGATGAGTCAACAGAGAAGGTATACATTTCTGAATGAGGGTCAAACCCCAATTCACAAGCATGTCTCCATTTTTGATTGGGGATGTTACTTGATAATTTATTCCATTCAATAAAGGTATGACCAGTGATTACGGCATATTTCAAGCATTTTGTCTTGAGGCACACATATCTCTCATAGTTGTACACTGAGATACAATATCCACCACCCTCAGTAAGTATCACACCTTCAAGAAAGCAGAAAGAAAATGTTTGCATACTGTACAAATTCATGTGCACAGAAGGAAGTAGAATGACCTTGGCAATGTACATCATCATCCTGCCTAGCTGAGTGGAGCTGGGGATGTTGAATTAGCCACCAACAAGTGTATGACCTTAAACATTATGAGCTGCCACATGAACATTACTTTGACTACACTAGTCACCCAATTAGATACCATTGATGATGACTTGTATGTACATACATCCACACACTCTGTGAGTTGTATTGACATACAGTTATGTGATTGAAAAGTGCATTTATTTACAATACTAAGGATGTGGGTATGCAGGGTAGACTAATAGCGCAGATGATGGCAAAAGAGACCAATAAGACATTTCCATGAGGCGTGGGGGAGCTGTCAACATCATCGCTGAATACTGCAGGAGCTGCTTCACCGAAGTGAGGATCTATTGATTGAAGCCTAAAGAGGAGAACATCAACACTTGCAAACTACTTAGAGGGCCTCAGCAGGTGATTGGGATCACCGTATAGACTTAAGCCTGAGACCGGGCTGCCCATGGGATTGAGGGCTGTTGAGTTGAAGAAACCCTTATTTATTTTATTTTTTTTGAAAACCTTTATTATCCGCAGTTGCGTCATTTTACAATGTACATTCACTAACCAAAGTGTCGGATCAGCGAGACAAAGACACACATGTCCAGATGATGAGACACAGCCATTCAGCCGGCAACCCGGAGGTCCGGCGGCGGTATACAGGTGAACATTTGTATAGAAATCAGGTGCGTACATTGTGTAAAAGTGGGACTATGGTGCTTTTCTGTGTTTTGTCGTGGTGCATCTGAAGCGCATTACCTGCAATAGAGGATGGCGCTGTGTTCCAGCCCACATTGCGGCGCCTTCGGTTAACACCCAGGCCCGTAGGGGGAGTCGCACAAGGCACCGAGTTTGCCCCCAAATGTCAAGGTCTCCGGGCAGCGGAGCACTGGTGTCCTGTTCATGGTGTAGGCTGGAGCGCGACAAGGAGGGTGCAGTATAGCTCACAAAGACATACACGTCAGCGTGTATATCCGACGAGCCCAGTGTGCAGCTTCGCAGTTTAGCTCTATATGCACGGTACGTGGCGCGCTATCGTCCCCCCAGCGGCGTGCTCCCCAAGCCGCCGAGCGCCTGAGTACGTCTGGTATGCAACGCTGTGCGCTTCGAGTGGGAGCGTTCCGTGTTTTCCAGGCGTAACCGCCTCCTGCGCGTAGTGCACGCCATTGCTGCCTCATCAGTATTATTCAGGGCACGCTAGGTAGGGCAGCGCCTCGGGGGCGCCGGATAACACTTCCAACAATTGGTTTCTGTGGTTGGATATGGATTCGGTCAGGGAGCGTAACCAACAACCAAACTGCTCCCTGTGTGTGTAGTGCGATGGGAGGGATCAGGATTAGGGTCGTAAACTCGGGTGGGGTCCAGGGTAAGGGGGGAGGGGGGGAGGAGGAGATCATTCTGCGTTAGAGTAGGAGTGGACAGCAGCTGCCAAGGGGGGCACAGCTGGACCACATGAAAGGCGCGTTAAGCAGCAGGCCGGAAGGGGGGGGGGGGAAGAAGAAGGGTGGGGGAGAAGGGGGGGGAAAGAGAAGGCTGTCAGAAAGGCCGGGAGCCCGCAGCGTCTGCGTCCGCAGTCTTTTTTGTCCGTATGGATAAGGCATTCCTCTGTGACTAGGAGGGAGCTTCCGAGTAGGGTGGAGTGATCATATCTTCCCGTTTGAGCCCGTATCTGGGTACTGTGCGCGCTACTTCAGACTGCGGCAGCAGCAATCTCCGCGCGCGCGCCATGGTCGCACTGCAAGGTATGTCCGGCAGCAGTCTCCTGTAGGGCAAAAGTGAGAGGCGCTAGGGGGCAAGCAGAGGGGGCCGGGAGCCAACTCCGTCATGGTCTCAGGGATGTCGCCACCCAGCTAGCAAGGCAGTGATGTCCTCCAAGGACTCAGGTTATCCCTCGGTCCCGGCAGGCCACCTGAAAGGCTGTGAGGAGGTCATCCCAAAGCCGGGCGATGGGTAACTTCCGGAGCCCTGCAGTTTCCTCACGGAGAAGCACCGCACTCTCCGCCCGCGCCCAGTTAACGAAGGAGGCCTTCCAATGTCTGATGAGCGGGGGGATCGCTGCCTTCCAATGTTTGGTGAGCAAGCGCTTGGCCGTTATGAGACCCATGTCCCAAAAGCGTGCCTGTGCTTTGTTTGCTTTTGTGCGCTTATATAAGCCTAATATGCATGCATCCAACGTGCGTGGTAGTCGTCCATCAGCACCGCGCTCAAGTAGTGACAGTACGCCGTTCCAGTATGCCTGTATACCAGGACAGTGCCATAGCATATGTAAGAGGTCCGCTCCCGGCAGCGAGCACCGCTGGCAAAGTGCGTCAGCCCGCAAGAAATATCTGTTAATCTTTTCAGGTGTCAGGTATGCACGCTGCAGGATGTAGTATTGTATAACTTTAAAGCGGGGGTTGCGTGGAATGTCGGTCGGGCCGGCCAGTATCATCGCCCATTCCTTGTCTGTCCAGTCTCTGCCCCTGTCCGCCGCCCAGCGCCCCCTCAGTGCCAGGGTGGATGGTTGCGAGTGTGCCTGCAGCGCCTGTGCTAGCCAATGTATGACGTGCGCGCCATTGCCCATAACGTGCAGATATTGGATAAAGGTATCCGTCGGAGGTTCCACCGCCATGTCGCCCAAGGAAGTCGTGAGCGTGTGCATGAGGGAGGCATGTAGGAGGAACTGCCCCGCCGGGAGAGCCGTATCTTCAGCCAGGGCGGCGAACGTAAGCAGGTCGCCGTCTACATACAGATCGCTTAGCGTGTCCACTCCCGCCTGTTCCCATCCAGCCAAGTGGGCCTCCGTGAGCGGTCCCATCGGGCCGGGCATGCCCAAGAGCGGCAAACCCGGGGCGTATGGTTTAGTCGCGCGCGTGAGGCGAAGGCACCGCAGGAAACATCTGCGCGCCACCGCCAGGTAGACCTGGGAGGGGCAGGGCGTGCGGGTTATCGGGTGGAACAGTGTATTAATTTGTGTTCGCGTCCAGGCAGCCGCATGCGAGGTAGTGTCCTCAAGCTGCTTGCCGCACAGCCATCCCGCCACCCATTGCATCTGTGCCGCGAGGTAGTACAGCTCCATATTAGGGACTGCCAAGCCCCCGGAATCCGTGGGCATGTATAGTTTAGCCAACGCTACTCGCGGTCTCCCCTTGTTCCAGATGAGGCCGCGCAGCAACACCTCCAGGTCGCGGAACAGCTTGGCGGGAACATACTGAGGCAGATTTGCGAAATAATACAGTAAGCGTGGCAGCACTATCATTTTGGTCAGTGCCACCCGACTAGAAACATTTAGGGGTAGGGTGTTCCAGAAGCCAACTTGTGCTCGAACAGATGCGATTGCTCTAAGAAGGTTCCCGTCTAAAACGTCTGCTGGGGTTCTGTAGATTCTGATCCCCAAGTAGCGGAAGGTGGTGGGATGCCACTGCAACCTGTCCCCTCCCAGCCGGACGTCGCATTCAGGCATCGTGGGGCCAAAGGGATAGGCTCCCGACTTGGCCCAATTAACCCTCAGGCCCGACATCTCCTCAAAGGTGCGGAAGACGTCGGTGAGGGAGGCGGGGATGGCAGTTATGTCCCTGACGTACAGCAGCAGGTCGTCTGCAGATAGAGATACCGCATGCAGGCCATCCGCCAATGGAATTCCCCATTCCAGTCCGTGCGCCCTGAGAGTCGCAGCCAGGGGTTCCATGGCCAACGAAAACAGCAATGGTGACAGCGGGCAGCCCTGGCGGGTGCCTCTGCGGACCCGGATGGCATCAGAGAGGAGGCGACCCGTACGGACTCGGACAGTCGGTCCGCCATAAAGTAGATCAATCATGGCGTTGTATCCCCCCCCCAGTCGGTATTTCTCTGCAACCGCCCTCAGGTACGGCCATTCGACGGAGTCGAAGGCCTTCTCCAGGTCCAGTATCAGACATCCCGCCCTTGGCCACTGTTGCGTGGCGTATTCCTGTACCCGAAAGAGGCGGCGGATGTTGTAGGAAGTGTGACGTGTGGGGACAAATCCATTTTGGTCCCGGTGCACCAGAACAGGTACATGAGGGGCCAGCCTCCTGGCTAACACAGAAGCTAGGATTTTATAGTCCGTGTTCAGCAGGGCCAACGGACGGTAAGAGCCCACTCGCGTGTTGTCCTTACCCGGTTTAAGAATAGAGACCAGTGTGGCCTCATTTAACGTTGG
The DNA here is from genome assembly GCF_964204655.1 of Triturus cristatus. Lineage (NCBI taxonomy): Eukaryota > Metazoa > Chordata > Amphibia > Caudata > Salamandridae > Triturus > Triturus cristatus. Next base: position 1,089,908,441 of record NC_140594.1, on the reverse strand, counting down.
GGGCAAAGCAGCTCCCTCCGCCGCCGCTGCGTACATTCGCAGTAATTCCGGGACAAGGATGTCCGAGCCAGCCTTGTAAAATTCAGCCGGTAGCCCGTCCGGGCCCGGGGTTTTGCCATTGGATAGATTAAAGATGGCTTCTCTGAGCTCGTCTGCCTCCAGCGGGGCTCCGAGCTCGTCTTGCTGCGCAATAGTCAGTTGCGGTATTGGCAGGGGAGAGAGATAGTCGGCTATATCAGAATAAGGGACTGATAGGCGAGAGCGATACAATGCGTCATAGTGGGTAGTGAAAGCGTCATGTATGCCAAGTTGCGTGTACACTAGTTCCCCCCCTCCCCCCGCACGGCCGTCACCGGGGTTGAGCGAGCGTCCCGCGAGATCAGCCACGCTAAAAGTTTGCCTGGTCTGTCGCATAGGTGATGTGTTCTCGCCGAGTGCGCGGCGTAGTTGACATTTCGAAGTCGCTCCAAAAGGCGCGCATGCTCCGTGTGAGCCTCGTGTAGTGGGTCCCCATCCCCATCCACGGCCCCCTCCTCTCGTGCAAGCAAGTCCGATTCCAGCCGAGTTAAGTCTCTCTCCAGCTGGTACCTCACATGCCCCTGGGCATGCAGGCAGTGTCCTCGGATCACTACCTTGAAGGCGTCCCACTCCACCCTTGGATTGGTTGCCGTACCGGCATTATCCTCAAAATATTGCGCGGCGCGCTCGAGCAGGGCATCACGGAAAGCCGCGTCCAGTAACAGCGCAGGCTGTAGGCGCCATGTAGGCACGGGGGGGTGTGGGCGGGCCCAGGCTATGGACATGAAGTGTGGGTTGTGATCCGAGTGCGTGCGGCCCATGTACTGTGTGTCTATCACGTGGGGCAGGAGGTCAGCGGACGCCATGAACCGGTCCAGGCGGACATGCAGGTCGTGGGCGCCAGAGTAATAGGAGTATGTCCGCGTCCCTGGGTTGCGCTGCCGCCAAACATCATGTAGATCCCATTGTGCGGCCCACTCCAACAGCGCTTTCGTGGCTCCCCTGGTAGAGGCGTTAGCTGGGGGCAGGGAGGAGCGATCCAATGTGATGTCTAAAGTGCAGTTATAGTCACCCCCTATTATCCACGAAGTTGCATACCAAGTCGCCATGGTCGCTGATAGCCGCGCCAGGAAGCCGCCCTGATCAACATTTGGGGAATAGAGGGAAATCAGTGTAATAAACTGGCCATCCAGCCTGCCCTGCGCAGCTGTATATCTGCCCTCCCGATCCACTACAGTGTCAGTGGCTTCCCACGGGGTCCCTGGGCGGACCCATATCAGTGTTCCGCGAGCGAATGAGGAGTATTCCGTAGCATACAGTTGCCCTCGCCATCTACGATGGAGCGCCCGCACCTCAGCTCCGTTCATATGGGTTTCTTGGAGCAGCGCTATGCTGACTTTATGCCGCTTTAGGTATGAGTAGATATGATAACGCCTAGCCGGTGTGTGCATTCCCCTGACGTTCCAGGTGCATATTTGTATATTAGCTATAGCGGTCGCGTGTGTGCGCATCTCCCTCATTCCCCCAGGGCGTGGCCCCCATCTCAAGGGTCCCCCAAGCCCAGCATTCCACTCCCATCGTGCAGCTAAGTTGAGTATTGTGTGCGCAGTGTCTTGATCTCCAGCATAGTAGGGGGAGAGGGAAGAAAGGGAACATATAAAGCCTTAACATGGCAACAACAAGGTCCAGAATACCAAAAGGTCGGATGCACAACGGGTCGCCGTCCAAACACTCGAGTGAGCTCATGAACTATACAGTCTTAGGGGGTTCGTGTGGTTTATCTCTTAACAGTAACCAAAACAGTGCAGTCCTGGAAGTGCCCTACATTCCTCCCGGGTGGGGTGTGCATGTCACTGCTGGCCGGCGGGCGTCTAGTGTCTGTTGTTCAAGGCCGTAGCAGCTGTGCGCCCAATTGTCAGTCTAGTGTGGGCGGGGGTGCCAGGGGGGGGGGCACGTCCCCCTCCGAATGGTACCTGTGGCAGCGAGCCGGTGATTAAGCACTGTGAGGTACATTTGCATGTCTGTAAAGTGGGTGAATGAACCACGTGTTTATAATTGGAGAATGTACTTACAGTGTCCAGCTCCGTGGGCGAGTCCCCCAGAGTATCGACGGTATGGGCGCAGGGGGCCCCAGGCAGGGCTAGTGGTATGAGGGGCAGCCAAGCAGGAACTCAGGTAGGCCAGCGTCACGTAACAAGCGGCAGTCCACTACCGGGCCCCCTCAGCCAAAGAGGTCCGCTGTTTGCGGTGTGACCTCCGGGGGCCCCCCAGAGCCCTGCGTGTCCGGGATGCCATAGATCGCCTCATCATCCGTCGAGGACACCGCCGTGCTAGCGTCCGGACGGATCGACGGCGCCGGGGAATTGCTTATTTCCGCCACCCTGCGCAAGGCATCCCGCTGTTCCTGCTGAACGAGGTCCACCGGTGGGGAGCGGCTCATCGCTCCCCGGGCCGGCGGCGGCGTGGGCGACCTGCGGCGGTGCCGTCGTCTTGATCCTCGTACCCTCTCCGCTGCGGCAGCTCCCAGCGCCCGTCGCGGCGCGTCTGGCATTCCTCCATCGAGCCAGGCCTCCGCTTCCTCGGGACTCGCGAAGAAGTATGTTTTGTCGCGCGCCAACACTCTTAGTTTGGCTGGGAAGAGTAGCGAGTACTTGAGGGCCGCTTCGCGCAGTCTTCGTTTTATCGCCAGGAAGGAGTGCCGCTGCCTCTGCACTCGCGCCGTGTAGTCCGGGAAGAACATCACCGTTGCATTGTCAATGGTGATTTCCCCTAGGTTCCTGGCTTTGCGCAGTATGGCATCGCGGTCTCTGTAGTTGAGTACCCGAAGGAGAAACGGTCTAGGGTTAGAGCCCGGGGGGAGCGGTCTCGTGGGCACGCGGTGGGCTCTCTCCACCACAAAGTGCGGGGAAAGCGCATTGTCCGGTAGCAGGTCTCGCAGCCAGTCCTCAACCCTGCGGGCAGGATCCGCCCCTTCCCATTTCTCCGGGATGCCCACTAGGCGGATGTTATTTCTTCGTGCCCGGCCCTCCGCATCTTCGGCCCTACCCTACAATAATTCCACCCTGTTCAGGAGGTCCTGCACCTTTGATTCCATCCGTTTCGTCGCTGGCTCGATATCCGCCATGGTGTCCTCCAGCGTTTTTGTGCGTGCTTGCAGTTTTTTATGGTCAGCTCGGAGGTGGGTTAAGTCTATTGCCACGCTATCAATTCGGGTCTCCAGGGAGGTGCGTGTCTGTTGCAGGGACTCTTCCATCCTCTCCATGGCTGCCAGAACGCTATCCAGTTTCGCCGCCACGTGTTCGGTATCCATCGTGGGTGCTGCTTTCTCGTGCTTTCCCCTCCCCGCCGCAACTCCCGGTCCGGTACGCGTTCGCGCCCCTCTAGGCATGAAGCCGGTGGCGTGTGCCAGGTATTCCTCCCTGTCGCAGAGGAGCAGGGGCCCGTTCCGCGCGGCGAAGCGGCTCCGCGTCGTCAAAGCCTTCGTCGCGGATCCTATCCCACTCTAAGCGCAGCGCCGGGCTCTGCCGCCCCGATCTGCCAGGCCACGTGTTGTACGTCGCAGTCACCGTGAGTCTAGGGGTCCCAGTCAGCAACGGGTCCAGCTGCAGCCGGTATGGCGCTCGACGACTCCCTCCAAGGTGTGGGTCGCGGCTGCGCCCCTTTTCCACTTCGCGTTCGTGGTCGCCCCCCGTAGCGGTCAGAGGCGCAGGGGTTGTGCTGCGTGTGTCCAGAGGGCCCAGCCTAGCGCTCCGGCAGTGGTCTCAGGGCCCACGGGTGGCGGCGATATGTGCTGCTATGCCTTTCAGCGGTGTAGCCTCCATCCAGTGCAAATCCATCCCCTGCTGCTAAAGGCCTGCAGGAAGCCAGGAGAGGGAAAGGCGCCTCAATTCAGCCGCAACCAGGCCAGTGCGCGGGGGGGAAGGCAAAGCCCGTGTGTCCCTTCGCAGGCCCAGAGACCTCCGTTGCTGCTTGCCAAAGTCCTTCTCAGCCCAATAGTAGCTCGATGGCAGTCTCTTACGCGTGGTAGCGACCAGGCACCGCACCCCTCCGGTACCATTCCGCCGCTCCCAGGGCCTCAGGCATGCGACTCACTCTTAATCCGGGTACCACCAGCAGCGTCCTCGCGTTTCCTCCGAGTTATCCCCAGCTCGCCGCCACCTTCCATTGGCTCTTCATGGAGGAGGGGGGGGGCGGCCCCCAGGTGTCCCCAACTGTGTCGTCTGCCTCGCCGGGGCACCCCCACAGTGGTCGCAGGCCTCCACTCGGCGCCGCAATAGCTCCCCCGCAGGCCGCAGACCGAGGCCCAAGGAACCAGCCAAAGCCGCGGGTTCGCGTAGTCGCGTTCCCCGGCCGCGCGCTCAGCAGGGCGGCCTCAGTCCCGCCGGCAGGGTCGGTGCGGCGCTCCGTCGCCGATGCGCTTCAAAGTCGACCAGGACACGGAGAAGGTCCCGTAGCAGGCCCGCCAGCAGTAACGGGCAGTGCGGAGGAGTTTTTGGCGGATAAACGACCCGGGGCAGGAGGGCTCAAGCGGGAGCTCTACCCGGGCACGTCTGCTTCCATCGCGTGCTAAGCCACGCCCCCGTTGAAGAAACCCTTATGCTTATAATTGCAACGTGTGGCGAAAATAAGGATGGCCACTATATGGTCAGAGGTCTGAGGAGGCCTGTTGTGGAGAACATTACAATAATGCATTTTGCAAAGCTTCATAGTTTGATGCTTAAGTCAGTAGAGGTGAGGGAAGGGCTGGTTGCAATGGAGTAGCTATGCATGCTTGCATGCTGCAACAAATAGTAATGGTACAAGCAAAGATAACAGAGGAGGATGTGATCAAATGCAGGACAATGGAGCTTTCAATACAAAAAAGATAAAGTTGAAAAAAGATGCACTCTGTGCAATGGGCAAGGCAGAAGATCACCAAGGACAACGTAAATGATATGCCCTATGTTCCCCCCATAATCTGGCATCAGTTGCAGGTGACACGCATGGGACCGGGCCAATTTCCTCATACACATGTCCAAGAAGCACACACATTTGACAGGATCATAGTGGCCAACACCGCCTGTCCTGCATGCCTGCGAGGTGGTTTGCCTTGAAATTATTGACATTAAGACTATTGAAAATTTGCCTGTTGTGTTTATTGCTATTTTGTTCCACATACTTACACTTCTGGACTTTCAATTTTTAGCTGCTGGGTGTTCTGTCAGTATCTCCCTGTTTGGGGGCTCGTAGGACTGGAGAGGAGGTAGCAGGAGAGTTAGTTCTGCAGCATAGAATGCTAAAAGTGCACATCCCTGTTCGTTGAGCAGGCGCTACTGCTGGACCTTTTCCTGACACTTGTGCATACTGGACATAGACTGTGGATACTGACAGTGTTTCCTATTGTATTTGGCCTGATTGCTGATGAAAGCAGCCATTGCCTGCATGACAGTGGCTGGGTCCAAAACTACCGTATTCAGCCTTGGCCATATCACTACTGTAGGGCCCAAGCTGGACCTAAAGACATTCAGGCAAGTCTGAAAGGATAGCATGTCTATTTCAAACTCCAGGCTGACAAGTGCCTGCCAGAGGGAGAAATATGTCCTTTGTGAACTTTAGACCAGACTTCTCCAACGAGTAGCTCGCTAGCTACTGGCATCTCTCCAGCTATGCGTAAGTAGCTCTCCTGTGTCCAGCCGGAAACTTTTGCTTGGTCGAATTAATTGACAAGTGTGTATTGGAGACAAAAATGTGTGCATTTTCAGAAGTCATAAGCTGATGTTTGGAGAAAAATGTTTGAATTTCCAAAATACATGTAAAGCTTGTATTTGAGTGATACATTATGTGGCATTGGGGAGACTTATTGCTAATATTATTACCCCTGTGCCAGTGACATTACATACATGTTATGTATTGCGCTTTCAGATGCATTCCAAATTGGACGAGCCTTTTTACACTGCTGCTGGTACTCCTGCCTGATGCAAATTTTTCATATGAGGGCCATTTTTGTAATCTTGTGTGATGTGGCCACTGGTATGACGGTAATATTTATAGCTCTGGATGATTTTCATTGATCATAAGTAGCTCTTATTACAGAGAAGGTTGGAGACCCCTGTCAAAAGTAAATTGTTCAAACTGATGGATCCAACACTAGAGGATGTTACTGTCTGCAGAAAAAGAAAGGTGAAGTCCCAGCCAGAGGCATTCATGAGCAGAGATTTGATTCCAAAGTAATGCATTTGGAGAAAATGCATTAATACACATTTTCTAATCATATGAATCAAAAAAACACTTTGGACAAGAGTACACTCTCTCTTGGGCACTGATACATGGTACCTTTCTAAGCATCAAAACTGTTGGATGTAAAGAAGAAAGTAGCTGCTTAGGAGATGGTCTATGAAAGCCCTCAACAGCTAACTAACTTGCCCTGGAAATGACTCACTCAAAAGGTGCTTATGGGATCACTCCTGACCCCCTCAGAAGGGGATGGTGGGGGTAAAGAAGCACTTAGCAGTAAGTAATTGTGGTGTTAAGTTGATTCCACCTTCAGACTCTTACTGTGTGAGACGAGGGCAGTGACAGTAATTTCTGCCCAAACAAAAATAATTAATCAAGGCTCTTGGGTACGGCCGGACTGGGAACAGAAACTAGCCCTGGTAATTATACTCGACCGGCGTGGGGGAGGGGGCATTTGCTAGTGTCAAACACCACTGCTGCTTTTGTTACATGGGGCTGATATTGCCCCCAGTAACACAACCGGCCCCCAGGGGGCAAAAACTGGCCCCCTTCCTTCCAGCCCAGCAGGACAACGCTCAGTGCCCGCTACGGCCAGTCTGGCACTGCTTTTAGGTGCTTATTACAACTGCAGCTCAAAAACGTCTGTTTTTGCCCAAATTAGGATTACAAATTGTGTTCCATGCAGTGTTTGCTCTTTTGAGTTAATCTTGGTTGAATCTGGTGTAAATTGGGAGATCAAACAGCACAAAAAGCAGGTGTGAGCTCCTCTTAATGGTGAAAAAAAAGGAACAACTTGCATGTGATCCACATTTCTAGTTCAGTAACTTGAATCATTTGAAAATTGCACAACCCTTATTACCGCATCCTCTGAAGTCATACTAGATGGTACATAATTTGTGCCATGATGGTGCCCGATTTGATATCAAGCCCCACGTAGAACTCCAGGCTCTGCAGAGTTTGGGGAAAAGTGTGGTCTACAAATATTTGAGACCAGAAATTGTAATTGTAAATGTATATATACATATCGCTTACGACCCCTGTTGAGTTATTTAAGCGCAACATGTTTTTGGTTGTACTATATCTAGTGTCAAGCTCATTCTTAAGCCTTTACTATCTGCCTTATCATATTAGTCTAGCACCAAGAAACCATTGATGTGCATTTGCTCCCTATCAACAAGAGGATACCCTTCAAACTCCTCCCCCACGCACACAAGACACTCCACAACACCGGAGCAGCGTACCTCAACAGCCGACTCAGCCTCTACACCCCCACCTGCCAGCTCTGCTCTGCAGACGGGTATGTAGTGCGCTCTATAAATGCTATGATTGATTGATTGATTGATTTGCTATATAAATGTTGCTAACATAACATACCATGTGCATAGGCATAAAGTTGCTCTGTGTTGTTGAGTAAGAACAAATATATTTCCGATTTTCTCCCAAACCTGCATAATGCAGCAGAACTTCAACTGCACATACTTACTTTCAGCTCAGTGAGGTAAATCTGTGCTACCTGCATACCTGATGAAGCTTTTTTTCTGATGAGATGGGCACTGCTATCGACTGGGATCACTGTTTATTTGATAAAAAAATATTTGTGATTATTTATATTATCTCACTCCTGCAGAAAAGCACATTTGGTTACTGGTGTCTAGCAAACCCACAGAGAGCACATGGCACTATATCACTGGCTGCTGATGATCCCGCTGCTAGTACTCAACCGTGCAGATAAGGATGTAGTTAGTAGAGTTTAATGAATACACACTGTGCGCCAAACTCAACCTTCATTTAATTGCCAGAATCTAGAGAATTTCTTAGTCAGTCATTAATTACCCTCTCTGCTCTTCAGAGACATACTGGCTCACAGCCCTGTCTCACAGCTGGCTGAAGATGGAGTGCTCACAGTTCTGTTTCAGCAAACAAAGCAACAGCACACACAATGGTTACAAAAATGAGCTTCACAGCACTGGCAGGGTGCAAATTCCACACTAGTGAAAACTGGTAACATGTGGCAACACCCCACCAGGGATCACTGGCGGCCGCCACATAGAAAAAGTGGTGAGGCGGGGCGCGGGGGAAGAGTGTTTATTAATAATAAAAAACATTTTTTAACTGCTGCTGGCTGCCTCCCGCATCGTGCCTTGTTGTTGGTTCTTCCTTGTCCCAGCAGATACTGGGACTACGTCACAGACTTCCTGTCCCATCCAGCGCTGCTCTGCTGCTGCGAGACAGTGCAGGGATTGGCCAGAGCAGACTGAAAAGGACAGGGAGGCTGTGGGGCTTGTCTAGCCCAGCTGTTCAATACAGCCAGGTTAGAGAAACCTAAGTCAACATATGTGTTTGGCCGGCCTGAGATGACCGGCCAAGCACACATGCTCACTTAGAGAGTGCTCATAGTACTCATCCTCCCTCCTCCTATACCCTGGGCCGCCCCTCCTTGCACACGCTGGCTGAGCCAGCTGCTTTCGAATAAAACAGTAATGAAATGTCGTTTTATTTTTTTGCTTCTGGCTCTGAGCCAGTGGGGCAATGTTCCTCCGCCATTGCGGAGGAGCTGCCCCTGCCAGTGATGTGCATTTACAAGTTAATCTTCATGGAATTATGAATAAGCATTGGGGCCCATCTTTTCAGAGTGAAATATTGCTAGATATTTCCTTTTTCGTCAGGATTAACGCTCCCATTTACCTCCCACTCTGCAGAAATAGAGTTTGGATGTGGGGCACATTCTGTGTGCTCCCCTTGCCATAGGAGAGTGTTAGTTGAGGAGAAGCAGCTAGGGGCCAGGCTACGTACGTTTGCATCCCGAGTCTCACAGATTTTTACCAGCCAGATTTTCCTACCACTAAAATCGAGCTTGCTGTTCCTGCACCTAGGATATAGGGTGCAGGAAAAGTGGTGAAATCATGATTGGCGAGGATGGTATCCATCCTTCGTAGTTGTACTACTGAATATTGTCATAAACAATATTGTGGTTCAAAATACTGAGGACAGAAAATATAGGGATAAAATATCAACAGGAAAGTGTATATAGGCAACTATAGATTTACCATTACAAACACCATATCTACATACCTAGAAGATATATGTACCACTTAGGGACATCTATATGTGTGGAATTGGTATAGACAATTTATAATTGCCTGTCTATATGCTTCTTTCAACATTTTGTCCTCTATATTTTGTCCCACAGATAATGTGGGTTCAATATTCAGGGTGCACTCCAAGCTGCTCCACCAAACTTGTAGTTTCAGGCCCAATGAGGTTTCTCTCTTAGTGCTGTAGAACTGTACAATGTGTTGCCCACTAATGTCTATGCCCTGCCAACTAGGTAAACTCAAAGTTTTGAAAAAAATCCAGTCTTTGGTACTTTGTGAAATTTGCTAGGTTTCCTGGAGGCTGTCTAGTCTTTATCTATGAAAAACTGTTATTTGCATTGTGAAATAACGTATGCACAATGCAAGATAATATTCACTCTAATCAAATCTATCCAAGATCCAAAGGTAGGCAGAGAGATTTCTCTCCTAGTTTACCTTCTGGGGAATTTTTCAAGTCAAAATGACAATTGTCAGCAGAATTGTTTGCCATATAAACTGTCAAGCAAAGGTAACGGGTTCAAGCAAATGAAGGAAAGTATAAACCTGGTTCAAATTTGTGAAATTATAAAGCATTCCATAAAACTTTGCAAAGGCTTCAAGAAAACATTATACCTTTGTTCGCCCATACACCCGTACTTCCTTGTAGTGTTGCACTGTCTTTTTGCCCTACAGAGGCGGATTACTGACTGATGTCCTTGTGTTCTAAGGTAAACAACAGGCACTCACTTAAAGACTAAAGAGTGAATAAACAAACTCTCTTGCTGCCGAATGTTGGTCTTTTTAGAAGTTGAGCACACATTGCTGTAAGGTCTTCTGAGAATTGCATAGACACTCAGGGGCATTTTTATTAAGGGTTTTGCATTGCCCTTGCACCACGCAAGGCGGCGCTGGACAGTGCAAAACCAAACATGAGATTTACCAAGCCCTGCACTGCATGGCTTGGTAAATCTGGAGTAACACAAGTTGTTGTCTTGTGTTCCTCTTCCCCAGGGGAGCATTCAATGGGTGGAGAATGGGTTTTCTAATGCCTCCACCCATAGATTCTGAAGCATTCCCAGATTTACCAATACTGTTAGACCTGAGAATGCGACTTCATAAATAATTCCTTGAGTAATCAAGTTAATCTTTGACAGTGTTAGATTTCCTGGACTAAACAGGGTTTCTGATTGATAGGGGTGAGACCCTACTCAAGCAACCACAATTCTTGTCAGGGTGAAACACAAGAAAATCCAAAATTATCAGGTGCTCAACCCTCTGTTGGCTTGGAACAACACAGTCAAGCTTCACTTAGAGGCAATGTGTAAATTATTTGTGCAGCATTTCTAATAGTAATAAAGTAAAAGCACTACACAAGAAAAACTCACACTAGTTTAGAAAAATAGAGTATGACTTAATACATTATTTGACAACAAAACAACAAAATTCCACTCAATAGACCCGGAGACATGCAATTTTAAAGATTAAAGGTATGTATAGTAAATCGCGATTGGCCGTGCAGGACCGGTTGAAAGTCACAAGTTCAGCCGACCGCGATTGAGCACGGGCCAGATACAGGGACGAGGTTAGTCCAGCTGAAAGTGTTACCTTCTAAAGTCCAGTTCCTTTTGCAGTGGAGTGGGCTGCAATGAGGAGGAAGAGCATCACAGAGGGTCTTCAGTGAGGCTGAAGATTCTGTCAAGAGTCACGGACAGCCATTGCTGGAGATTCATGTTGGTGGCCACTGCAAGCTGTTAATGCATAATGCGAAGTGCAGATCTCTCATTGCCGTTTGTTGTTGGCGGTAGCTGTAGTGTGAATAGTAGGGTCCACTGGAGCTATGCGTTGGCAGGTGGTGCGGGAGACAAGACCATGCCCGTTCGCAGTCGCAAAGAGCCCAAGACTTCAGGATTTCTCATTTCCTTGGAGAGGGAGTTTATCCAAACCAGGGGTGTAGGACCTGAGGGCACCGCTTGTGGATCAGGAACTCACTCTAGCAGAGGCCAGTAAGGCTCAGGCAGGTCCAGTTGCAAGTCCAGGCAGCAGGTCAGCTGGGCAGATGCAGAGAGGCCTCTGTATAGTGCTTTGTTCCTGTAGCTCAAAAGAGGAGGTCAGTCAGATAACCATTGGGGTCACTTTGGTTTAGGATGAAAGGTGCAAGTCCAGTTTTCTGTCTCAGCAAGCAGGGCAGCAGGCAGCAGTGCAGCAGAGTAGCAGCCCTTCTGGCAGCAGAGCAGTATCGCAGTACTTCTTTTGTAATAACCGCAGGTCCAGAGGTGTACTGAAGAGTTGGATCGGAAGGTCCAATATTTATACTTGGTGCTAGCTTGAAGTATGAGAAGATTCTGGAAGTTTCCACCCCATGGAGGTGTTTGAAATTTCTTACCTCCCTGCCCTGGCCCCAGCTTGTCTGGGGGCACACAAGACTAGTGTCAAATCCTTTTGATCATCCTTGGGCAGACGCTTTGTGATGTGCAGGTGTGGTAAACGACAGCTTTACCCCCTATCAAATCAGAGCTGGCCCATCCTGCCATCACCTATTCCACCTTTGTCTCTCTGTCTGGGAGAAATACACAAAGAACAACTGCCAGCTGCACCTAGTCATGTGACTTAGGTCACAGGCTGCAGGTATTAAATGGTTGGAACAAGAAAATGTTACTTCCTAAATGTGGCATTTTCAGAATTGTGCCATAAAATCCGACTTTAACATAAAAGAGGGTTTTAAATTACAATTCTTGAAACGCCGAACTCAATATTCTGACCTGCTCCCAATTGAAAGTTATCACTTTTTAAATGTAATAGTTAACCCAATGATATCCAGTTAGTACCACTTTACTGCGGATGAACAAGTTAATAAAATGTGTCAATTGGGTGTAAGCCAATTTTGTCTTGTTTTAGGAAGTGAGCACCTGCACCATAACACTGGTTAGCTGTAGTAAAGTTAACTGAGTCCTAAAGCCAACAAAAAAGTAATTAGCAAATATGGAGGAGTAAGGTAAAATGTTTGGGAGAAGACAACTCTAAGGCTGACAGGGTATAACATATATTTACACATGCTTAACTCATGTATAAATAAAATGGAAATGTTCTTTTTTCTGTAAAAAAAATATATTTCCTTGCAGAGAATCCCCCACTTGTGGGCGTACACAGAAATGCCCATCAACACTCTTATAATCTTGGATTTGAGAATGTAAAAATATAAGTAATAACTTTTGCAAGGACAAAAGTCTGCTATTCCTGTTTCTATGAGACATGAATGTGGCTTTAAGACTAGTACAGTTCTTTATTTTTTAAACCTAAGTTGAACTTGGATGCACAAAATTGTTAAAAATTGGAGTCTTTGTGTCATATCACATAATATGAGCACTATGCAAGGTCAAATTTAAAATATCATCTGTTCCACGATTTGGCTGCTGTCTTAAATAGTTAGGGCCATATGTAGGTGGCATACACTTTACCGATTCTTAAATACCGAATTTTACCGATTCGGTATTTAAGAATCGGTAAAGTGTATGTAGGTAATAATTCGGTAAATGTTACCGAATCGGAGTAAGTCGGTAATTACCGAATCGGTATTTACCGATTCGGTAATGAGGCATACCTTCCCATTGATTGAATCAATGGGAAGGTATGCCTCATTACCGAATCGGTAAATACCGATTTGGTAATGGGGGGAGCACATTCAAGGGTGGCAGGGTGTCACATTGACACCCTGTTGCACCCCTGATTTGTCCATGTGTGCACATGTGGCGCACATACATGCCCTAGGGGCATGTATGTCTGCCACATTGCACACTTCACAGTGCACAAAAATGCATTTTCACACCTATTCGTCATTTACCACCAACTATTAGTGGGTGGTAAATAACGAATCCCCACACCCACCACACAGTCCCCCTACATCTCATTTCTGTATTCGGTATTTACCGAATCGGTAAAATTACCGATTCGGTAATTTTACCGATTCGGTAAATTACCGAATACAGAAATTATCCCCCTACATAGCAAAAGCCTAAATACCGGTCGGTAATGGTATATTTACCGAAAATCGGCCGTTACCGACCGGTATTGGGCTACCTACATGAGGCCCTTAAAGAGCTCCAACAGTGCCATTTTAGTATCTTCAATACTGGTAAAGGCTTGTTTGTCATAGGAACTTTCAAGGCATGTGCTGCTTTTGGCGCAAAATTATGGCAAATTTATTGATATATTTAATGTAAGTAACTGGATATAACAAAATAACATACACAAAGCAACATAAAAACACGAATAAAATGGGGCAAATCAGAACAAAACAGTCAAAAAAGAACACAATTCAATAAGCGCAATACAACACAACAAAATCACATTGTAATAATACAGTACTACTTAGCAGCACCAAAAACAATAGAACACATCACATCACAACACAATGCCACTTACCAAAATTGCAAAAGAGTTATTTTCTGACATTACCACCACCAAAATTAAGTTTTCATAGTACGGTGGCAAAAGGTGATTGGAGCAAGCACTGCTGTAACTTAACACCAAGGACATGAAATAACACCAGTCAAAAGCCCTCTGTCTTTACTTAGCACTCTTAGGGCTACATGTACGAAGCATTTTTGCATTCGCAAACGGCCTGATTCTGCGATTCGGGCCATTTGCGACTGGAAAAATGCTTTTTGTGATGTACGTACAAAGCCCAAGTTGCGATTCAGTAATTGCAATTTGGGTTTTGTGAGTCAATATTTGGAATAGCGTGTTGAGGGCGTCCCTGCTTAATACCAAATTGGAATGGTAGGTAAAAATGTTTTGCGCAATTTACCCCAAGTTGAAAGTTGGTGGTAACCCATTTGCAAATTGGAAGGGGTCCCTCTGAGAATGGTTGAACACTGCCTACTCTTAAAAACTTAAAAGTTTTCTTTTTCTTTGTAAATGCATCTCATTTTACTGAATTGAAAAAAAATGATTGCTTTATTTAAAAGCAATCACAGACATGGTGGTCAGCTGACCTCAGTAGGCCACTATCCCTGTGACAGCAGCGATTTGTTGTGGATCGCAAATTGTGGCCTGCTGCATTAATATTCATCTGGTAGGTCTATTTGCTACCCACTACGAATCACTAATGAAACTCAAAAGAGTGTCATACATTAGAAATAGCAATTTCCAAATTGCAATTCGCAAAAAAATCGCAATTAGGAAATTGATATTCCTAACTTTTGTACATCCAGCCCTTAGGGCTTAATTTATGTGATACTTCTCCAGCCAGCTAAAAAGAATGTCTTAAATTAGCACCGGCAGTGCTCACCTTATGTGACATGGCCGTAACAGTCCAATAGAGAAGTTCCAATGCTCAATGTCCGCTGTGAGAAATGGGTCAATGTTGCAAGATCTCCTAATCAAAACATGATGAATTCAGCAGAGCCTCCTGGTGTTGCAAAGAAGTGAATGCTCTCGCCGCAGTGGCAGTCCTGATTACCACAACATGTTCTGATTGCTTTCATGTGGCACTGACAAGGAAATTCCTGGTGCTTCCCCTTTGTCAGTTAATGCTTGTGCACCAAACAAAGGTTTTCCTGAGAATTACTGTGGTGCCTCTGTCTGCCTGGACCTTCAAGAAACCTGGGAATTCTGCAGGAGTTGAAGAAAGTCTGCAAGGTTCGGGTTCTGCATGGGTGGCAGCCACGGCCCGTGCAGGTATTAGCGGTGGGGCGGTCGGGCCAGATGGAGGGGGGATTTTGACTTACGAAGACCAGCAAAAATGTAATATTTATTTAATTTTCCCTCGTGGTCTTCTGTCGAATTCCCCCCAGACCACACCAGGGACCCCACTTTACTGCTCCACAATACTCGACCTCAAGAACAATGCCTCCTGGACTATCTTCAACCTCTACAGCGAAGAAACTATCCTAAACACGCCTACTACTCTGAATCCTTCCAATCATTTCACAGACCCCCTCCCAGCATCCCACTTAAAGACCTTCATGCCACTGCTAGTGCCCCTATGGACTAGGATCATAAATTCCTCCCTCATGCAAGGAACCATCCCCATCCTTAAGAAAGTATCAGCGGACCCATCAGACCTGAATAACTATCGCCCAATATCCAACATCTCAACCCTGGCCAAACTAGTCAAAAAATGTGTCCACATGCAGCTTAGTAACCACATAGACCACTTCAACCTGCTCGGCCAATTCCAATCAGGATTTCGATCAGGGCACCGTGCCGAATCAGCCATGACCCACATAATTGATGATGCATTACAAATACTGGATCAAAACAAAGCCTGCTTGCTAATCCTACTTGACCTTTCTTCAGCCTTCGATACAGTCAAACACGGCAACCTACTTGACCTCCTGAAGCATAGAATGGGGCTATCTGGAACAGTGTTAAATTGGTTCACTTCCTTCCTCCAAAACAGAACACAAAGATTCAAGATCAACCAATCTTTATCCAACCCCACCCCAGTCACTTTAGGAGTACCCCAGGGTTCTTACCTCTCCCCAACACTCTTCAATCTGTTTATGGAACCACTCACAGAGCTTCTCAACTTTGCAAATATCCAATATCACATGTACGCCGACGACACACATCTCTACATTAAGGTACAATCTCTTGAAGACATCAAATCCCTTAACTCAACGCTCTAAAAAACACAGACCTGGCTAGCTAAGAACCATTTAAAACTAAACACACTAAAAACAGAATTCCTCTTAATCGCTCCCCCCAACCAAACAACTATCATCCGCAAGTGGATGAAGTACCTAACTGCACTCGACGGTCAACCTCTCATCATTCGTTCCGCTAAAGCTCTAGGAATAACCCTGGATAATAAGCTAAACATGCAGAGGTACATCAGAGCTGCAACAAAAGGAGCAAATTTTCAGATTAACACATTGAGAAAATTGAAACTCTTCATACCCGCAAATGACTTCAAACAGGCAGTTCAAACTCTAGTAATTCCCAGAGTTGACTATGGGAGTGTCGCTCTCTGTGGTCTTCCCAAATCAACGACCACTCCTCTCAGAGCCTCAATCACTACAGCCGCCAGACTCGTCACAGGCACCAAAAGAAACTGCCACATTTCCCCTGACCTTCATGCCCTCAACTGGCTACCTTTTGAGGCCAGAATCCAGTTAAAAATCGTCTGTATGACACATAAGGCATTACATCACAAAACCCCGAGGTACCTAGCAGAGCAACTAGTACTTTCAGGTGGTACAGGTCAACCAGGAGTTCTAACAACCTTCTACTTAAACCACAACGTTTCTCCAAGAAGAAAACTTACAATCGTACCTTCCCAGGAATGGCCCCCAGGATATGGAACACCTTACCCCCAGAATGACCCCCAGAAACAAAACTCAATCCATCGGTGGCTTTTTTCAAAAGAGAAGGGAAATCGATTCTCATGTCCAAATTCACTTGAACTTGTCCTATACACGCCTGTAGTTATGTGCTAATCTCTAATTGTTACCAGTACTGTGTTCACATAATTTATTGTATTTATATGTATATGTCTTTTTCCTATATTTGCTCTGTAAAGCACTCTGATACCCGCAAGGGTCTTGTTCGCGCTATACAAAACCGTCAAAATAAATCAATAAACCCGGCCCCACCGCCCTACTGCTCTTACCTGCACGGGGCACGGCTAATGGATGGAACAGGGATATCAGGTTGGGTGTACTTACATCACCATTCTGATATCCGCCACTGCCCAATTGCCGTCATAAAAGGGGGCAATTATCACCAGTGTGGTAGGATGGCAAAGTGCTGTCAATCAATACTGCAATTCCCGTTGGGAGTTGTCCCCCTGCACACCACATGATATTACCCGTCGGTATATCCAAATAAATACAAACTCCAAACGAAATTTTGAAGAAAATCTTTAGTACTCCATTTCAATTTAAGTTCATTGAAAATGTATTCAACTTATTTTTTCATTCCATCCAAAGAATTAATACAACATATCCCTATGCATTTCGGGCATAACTTGCCCTTCGTCAGGGGAACATTCTGCGGAAATGTAAAAATATGGCCTAATTAGGATAACATGTCAAGTGTGTCTACATCGGAGTCATATAAAACGAGAAAGGAAATGTGAGAATGCCTCTACTGATAATATCTTCATAGCGTGTGAAAGGATAGTCCCAAATAACCAAAGAAAATAGTCCCAATTAACCAAGACAACAATGTCCGATTACAAACAGAACATACAAGAAACCATAACATGTTCGCCTCGCCGAAATGCGACCGTTAGAGAAAAAACGTGTAATAGTTCTACACGACATCACCGTGAATTACACGCAATTTATCGACCTAAGTATTCAAAACATGCGGGCATGATGTGAGAGTACACACGCTCCGAGTACTTACAATTAGATGGATCAACCACAGGACGCATACGAACACGCGTTCCGAAAACATGTGCAACTTTCACTCAATGCTCCTCGAACAAAATCACAGTGATAGTAGAAACAAAAGATGGACTGAACGTGCTGACGCTGAGCGCCATTTTGGATAAGTCATGAGGCTAAACAGTAAAGTAAAGTAGATTGTGATGGTAGACATAATGTAATGAGCAAAACTAATCAAGACAAAACATCATACAGAAAATATGAATCAAACAGTGATGAATGACATCCATAATGTTCCATGAGACTCAAAGTCAAAAGTTTAGAGATAGCACAGAAATTCCATGCGGTCATTAAGCCCTGTAGGCTGCATCGTGCTGAGGAATCTGATCCAGAAGTTTTCACGCTGCAGCAGTCTGTTTTTGGGGTTCACCCCCTCAACGATGTCCACGTTCTCCAGAACAGTAAATTGCAGTTGAGCAACATTGTGTCTACGATCACAAAAATGGGCAGCCACAGTGGATCTCATGTTTGCAGTGCGAACATTACTCTTATGCTCCAAGATTCTTATTCTTAACTTGCGTTCAGTGTGTCCAACATAGCAGAGGCCACATGGACACTTGAGTAAATAGATAACATTCATACTGTTACATGTGGCGTTGACCCTTAGTTTAATGTTGTGACCCTTCATGGGGTGATGTAAATAGTTTCCTTTGATTGCGTTGTTACAGTTACTACAGTTGAAACACGGTTGCATACCACGGTATCTGGTGACAGCACTGCCCTGTTTGGGCTAGGTTAGTAGTTTTTTTATGTTGGGCCCTCTAGTGTGTGCAAAGATGGGAGTTTTTTCAAACAGACCTTTGAAGTCAGGTTCCTTACTGAGTAGATGCCAATGTCGAAGTACAATTTTTTTGTAAGCTTTGCTGATGATGGAATATTTAGAAACAACAATCATGCGCTTGTTATCCGTTTTTGGTCTGGTTATCAACAGTTCTTCCCTTTTCAGTGTTTCACATTTCTGTTCAGCAGCCGTCACCACCTCCAATGGGTATCGGCGCTCATGAAATCTTTGGCACATTTCCCTCATGTGTTTCTGACGTTCATTAGGATCAGAGACGATCCGTTTAACCCTCATTAGTTGCGATAAGGGCAAGTTGTTCTTCAAGTTCTGTCTGTGAAAACTATGATAGTGCAAAGTACTATTGCGGTCAGTTGTTTTTCTGTACAAAGTGGTTTGAATAGAATTGTTCATGATGTTGACCTGTACATCCAGATAGTTCACTGTCTTGTAGTCGACAGTCCAAGTGAATTGTATGCGATCGTTGATAGTGTTGCAGTGATTCAAAAATTCCAACAGTTTATCCTTTGATCCTGACCATAGCAGGAACATGTCGTCAATGTACCTGATATACATCTTACCATGTTCCAACCATAAAGGTAAACTCAAAATGTTGCTCTGCTCAAAATAATGCATGAACAAATTAGCGTAGACGGGCGTGGCACAGTTGCCCATAGAAGTTCCGTTCAGTTGCAAGTAGCAAGTATCCTGCCAAATGAAATAGCTCTGGTAAAGTGTGAAATCCAGTAGTTCCATGAGAAAAGGTTGTAAATCAGTATCAATTTCTGAATTCAAGATTGCATGTTCAATAACCTCTATGCCTAGATTATGCGGGATGGAAGTATATAACGCTTTGACATCAATCGTGCATAGCAGATAATTCTCCTTGGGTGATATTTGAATTTCAGACAATCTGTTGAGAAAGTGTGTAGTGTCTCTGACGTACGTGGGAGTTTTAACCACCAAAGGTTGTAAATGTTTGTCGAGTAGTTTACCCACAGGCTCGTGTATGCTCCCCCTTGTGGAGACTATAGGTCTAAATGGAGGTCTTCTTAAATCTTTATGGACCTTCGGAAGCATGTACAATGTCGGTGTCCTTGGATATTCTTGTGTCATAAAACGTTTGGTTTTGTCAGAAATGATTTTGTTCTCCACAGCTCTCATAAGTATCTCATCTAGAGTGGATTTAAATGCTTCTGTCGGATTAGTTGCCAATGGTGCATAGGTGGAAGTATCAGATATGTGCTCGTTGACACTTGTTAAGTAAAAAGTTTGATCCATGATTACTAATGCTCCACCCTTGTCCGCATTCTGACAGACAATCTGCAGGCGTAAGACTGACGCAGGCACATTTGAAATGGGACTTGCCCATGTGAAATGACCCATTGTTGAATTTGCGTCACTTTTGTGACACACTCCAGCAATGCGCCATTACTGCACCTACAGATACGCCAGAAATACCGATGTGTCTGTAACTCCTTGCGACATGAGGCGTCATACTGTAACTATGACGCATCAGTGGTGTCGCGAGGCGGGCGCAATGAAAAGTGATGCATCACTGTTTTCACGCAGCGAAGCGTCACTTTTCATAAATGAGGCCCATTGTTTTTAAAAGCTGCATACACCTCTGTGACAGACACTGCCTGCTTTAAAACATGTGGATATGGTGCTTTGCTGCCCACCATCCATCCCTGCATTCCCAACCACTCATAGGGGGGTTCACAAAATGTCATCTGCATAATTAATATTCACAAAACATCTCGTTTTGCAACCCCTTTTCAATGAGCTATTTGTGATGTGACATAGTAGTGCGTAGGTCGCATTGTAAATTCCATCATACTTCTCAAACCTGTCAGTGTACAATTTGGACACTTTAGGGCCCGATTCACAAAGTGACTTACGTGTAGTAAAGTTACGAGTGCGGAGGAGTGGCGTAGCAAAATCCACTGCAGCTCCTGCAGTGCAGGGGTGGGGCCCCTAGCTCGTGGGGCCTCCTCCGGACTAGATCTGGAGCGTGGGGGGCCCCTGCATGTATTTTGCAAGGGGGCCCCCTCAAGTTTCATTATGCCACTGGTGTGGAGTCTCCCCACTCGCGGCAGAATCACCATACTCAGGGCAGAAACTCCATATGCGCACTCTGCAGTGCTCCATGCATAGATTACTCCCCGAGTGTAGATCACGCCCCGAGTGTGGAGACGCCACACTCGTAGCATTACTACTCTTACGTACCTTTGTGAATTGAGCCCCACATTTGCAATAGGCATAGCACTTTGGGTCTATTTTCTGCTCAAAAGTCAAGGAAATGGCAACATCAACAATGGGAGGAGAAATGGGTCATTCTTGCCTCGCGTCCTTCGGCCTCCAACCAAAGGACCTATCTGCGGAGTGAGACAGTGCGCTTGGACAAAGCCTGAGGCAGCACACCCCATTCAGAAGAACTGCTGCTTCTAAATTCCCTTTGATATTTTTCCCTTGTTATTTATAATTCTAAGATGAAGCTTCTCATGCTGGCCATATAAATTATTAAAAAATAATTGGTAGAAATGCTTCCAGTTTGATTTAAGAAGGATATTTAACCGATATTATTTTAAGTAGTAAAAAAAGTTGAAGACAGTAGAGATTTTAATTAGTGCCACCATCCTTAATGGCTGGCTGGATCTTTTCATTCTTACTCTCTCCCATTGCTGCCCTCTCTCTCTTCTAAAAAGTTTTAAATTTGTTACCTATGTCTAAGAAGATGATTTAGCTCTTATCGTGTTAGTAGTAACAAAGTTGGCGAGTTGTATTTTTTATTGCAACCTCAGTGGCTGGCTGGTCTTTTCATTCTTACTCTCTCTACATTCGAAAAGGTTTTAAATGTGTTACTTATATTTAAGAAAATTATTAAGAGGATATAATTTTAGTAGTAAAAATGTTGAAGAGATTTTTTTTTATTGCAACCTCAGTGGCTGGCTGGGTGTTTTCATCCCTACTCTCAAACCATGCTACACGTCTTTCATTTTGTTGGTACTCTTTTCCTCTAACTGCCATCCCTACACTTCTCAGCTTTTAGGCCTTCTCCTCCTAGCCAAACGCCCCTCGTTTGCTTTTCTTTTGAACCTGGCTGCCTGCCACCTTTTGTCTCCTCTGGCAGTCTTCACGCCATGATTTCCCTCCCCGCCTTTCCTACCGCTAATCATTTATACGACACATTTGCTGCTTTATTCGACCTCTGGCACAAAAATCATAAATTTTCTGTCGGTCGGCCATTAATATGTAGGACATCAGTCTGGAAGGATCGTCTGCCGTCCCTTTAGTTGGAAAATGTCTGGATTGGGGAGGAAGGAGGCGTGAAACTCTGTTTTAATAACTTGTGGTTTGAACATCATAGCTGAAATATTTTCAGAATATTTTCAGAAATTACCCAGTGAACGGTAGATAGACTTCTTGTTTTAGTGAAATGTTTCTCTGTGTAGTTGCAAGCTTATAGAGATGTAGAGAGCAAAAAGGGATAGATGGAAACGCTGGCATAATTGTAACCACTTGAAACTACCATGGACGCACTCCACTCCATCGTTTTTACACTCAGTCTATCCTTACAAACAAGCCAACCATGTGAAGTTTAGTCTAATACGCAATTCATTCTAATTTACTCGACATTATCTGCATGCTGACAAGCGTCTCACGACTTTTGCCAAGTGTGAGTTGTAAACGTCATAAATAATTATTTTAAACTTTTCAATGTTTAAATCACACAAAAGTAGAATTTTAATGTAAAATAACACCCGAAACATGCTTATTTTGGTAGAATTTTTCTTACAATAAATGCTGAAAAAATTAGCAACTTTCTAAATTAGAGGAATTTGCCACCTTCGCAAATCTTTTTTGTTGCTATTATAATTTCTTGCACTCTTGAATTGTGAAACTATCGTGTGTTATTTAGATAACTCATTGTTTTGAAAATATAACTATTCCAGAAAATTCTCCAAGAGTGTCATTAATTTGCAGGTGGGAGAATGAAATGCTAGTCCACCGCCTGTGTTGATTGTTGATTGTCTGATTTTAGCCTCGGACATTCACAATGTTTGATTGCAAACTCCTAGATTGCTGCAACGTTCTGTACTCACGGCAACATTCAATGGCAAAGCCAGTAGGTCTTTGCTTTGAAATTCGGAGCTATAGGGTTTTTCAATGTTCCTTGGCTTGTATGACTGCCCGTGTTCGACCAGGTGTTTTATTAATCAATCAATCGATCAATCAAACAATCAATCGGATTTATAGAGCGCACTATTCACCCGTGAGGGACTCAAGGCGCTGGAGGGGGGAGGGGGGTTCACGCAGCTCCGAGATCATCCAAAGAGCCAGGTCTTGAGGTCTTTTCTGTAGGCTTGCAGTGTAGGGCTACATCTGATGCTGAGGGGAGTTCGTTCCAGGTCTTGGTCGCGATCTAGGAGAAGGATCTGGCCCCCCATTCTGGCTCTGTGAATGCGGGGGATTTTGGCAAGGGCTAGGTTGGCGGAGCAGAGGTTTCTCTTGGGGTAGTGGAAGGAGATTCTTTTGTTGAGGTGTTGGGGTCCGGTGTTGTGGAGGGATATGTAGGCGTGTGTGAGCTGCTTGAAGGTAACTCTTTTCGACTGGAAGTCAGCGGAGGCTGTGGAGTTACTGGGTTATGTGGTTGTGTCGTGGGATGCCAGAGGATCCATTTGAAGGTCTTGCGGAGTGTGCGGAGGGTGTTGAAGCATGTGCAGGACACGGCGTTGATCTGTCAGTTCATAGTGAGCGAGCAGTCGAGTATGATGCCAAGGTTGGAAGTGTGGTCCGTGGGGGTGGGAGGGTTTCCGATGGCAGGGGCCACCAGGTGTCGTCCCACGCTGGGGGGCTGGATCCGAGGAGGAGGACTTTTGTTTTCTCCGAGCTGAGCTTCAGGCAGCTGCTGCTTATCCAGGATGCGACATCCTTCATTACTTCCTGGAAACTGTGCTTGGTGATGTTGGGTTCCTTGGTGAGGGAGAGGATGAGCTGGGTGTCATCGGCTTAGGATACTATGCTGAGTCTGTGTTTTCTGACGATGTTTGTAAGGGGGGCCATGTAGATGTTGAAGAGTGTTGGGCTGAGGGAGGATCCTTGGAGTACTCTGCATCTGATCTCTGTGGGTTAGAAGAGGAAGGGTGGGAGTCTTATTGTTTGTGTTCTACTGGAGAGGAAAGAGCGAATCCAGTCTAAGGCAGTTCCCTGTATGCCAGCGTCGTGGAGTCTGGCGGCTAGTTTGCGGTGGGAGACGGTGTCCAATACTGCAGAGAGGCCAGTAGGAGGAGGGTTTGGATGTCATCAGTGGCGGCTAGGAGGGCGGACTCGGTGCTGTGGTTGCTGCGGAAACCGAATTGAGATGAGTCGAGGATGTTGTTAGTTTCTATGGAATGTGTTAGCGGGGTGTTGAAAATTTTCTCAATGACTTTGGTGGCGAAGGGGAGGAGAGAGATGGGCCTGTAGTTCTTGAGGTCCGTCAGGTCTGCGGAGGGCTTCTTGAGGAGGGGTTTGACTTCAGTGCGTTTCCAGTCCTCGGTGGACGTGCCTGTTTCCAGGGCGCAGTTGATTGTCTGTTGTAGATCTGGTGCGATTCTGGAGGCAGCCCTATGTAAGATGTGAGGCAGGCAGGGGTCAGTGGGTGCTCCGGAGTGGATGCTCTTCATAGTCTTTGCGTTGTTTTCTGTGGTGATAGGGGTCCAGGTGAGTAGGGTTGGCTGGGTGGCGTAGCTTGTGGATGGTGTTGGGTAGGTGCATTGGTCTTGGTCATCGAAGTTGTTGTATAGTGTCCTGATCTTGAGGTGGAAGAAGGAGCTGAGTTTGTTGAAGAGGTCCTTGGAGGGAGGGGCATTGGTGGTTTCGCTGTGGGGTCTGGTGAATTCTTGTATGATGGTGAAGAGTTCCTTGAAGTTGTGGGAACAGTCCAGAATGAAGTTTCTCTTTGTAGATCCGATGAGTTGGTGGTGTGCCATGGTGGCAGCCCTGTAGGCGGTGCGTGCTTCCAGGCTTTTGCTGTTTCTCTGCACTTTTGCCAGTCATCGACACGAGGACTTGGATTCTCGGTGGTCCGTGGTGAACTAGGTGGCTTTTGTGTTGAGTCGTCTGTCAGAATTCTGGAGGGTGGCGAGCGTGTTGGCGCAGTCGCTGATCCATTGGTGGAGGTCGTTGGCTGCAGTGTTGGCATCTGTCGCGGTAGGGGCGGAGTTGAGGTGCTCTTCGGTGATCTTGCTCCAGTTTCTGTGTGGGAGGCATGGTGTAGGCTTGTGTGTGGTGGGTTTCGAGAAGGAGAAGTGGACACAGTGGTGCTCCGTCTAGAGAGGTTCCGTGATGTGACTGAAGCGAATGTTGTTTCCTCCGGAGAAGATGAGGTCGAGAGTGTGTCCCGCCATGTGGGTTGGAGTGGAGATGAGTTGCTTCAGTCTTATGTTGGTGAGGTTCTCCAGGAGGGTGGTGGAGTTGGGGTCATTGAGGTTATCTAGGTGTAAACTCAGGTTTCCGAGCAGGACATAGTACGTGGAGGCGAGAGTGTAGGGCGCAATGTAGTATGCAATAGTGTTGGTAAACAGGGAGCGGGGTCCGGGTGGTCTGTAGCCGAGTGTTTCGAGAGTGTCGTTCTGGGGTTGGGCTGGATGTGGAAATGGATGTGTTCCACGGGGTGCAAGGCGTCATTTGAGATGGAGGTTGTCATTCGGAAGGAGCGTTTGTGGACGATGGCGAGGCCTGCTGTGTGGTGGTTGGGGCGGTCTTTCCTCAGGATCGTGTACCCGTTGGGGATGGTAGTTGCGATGTCGGGAGCAGAGCTGGGTTGGCCCAGGTCTCTGTGAGGAAGGCAACGTCAGGCGAGAGGGTTTTGAGGAGGGCCCAAACTTCAACTGTGTGTCTGTGCAGGGATCGAACATTGAGGAGGATGCAGCTCAGGGGTTTGTGTGCACTGGCGTCCGATTGGTTGGCGGTAGCTGTCTGGGTCTGGAGGTGGGTGAAGGAGCAGCAGCAGTGTCAGCAGGAGAACGGGTCTTGCAAGTTGCTCGGCGTCAAGAGCTGGCAGTTGTTGTTGCCTCCAGAGTTGAGTGCGTGGAGAGTGCTGGAGTTATAGTGGCAGGGGGTCGGAAGGAAGCCCTGTCCAAGATGGCCGCCCAAGAGCAGCAATTTGAAGCTGCCCGATTTGCAAAAAAAATACAGGGTTATTGGGACGGGGACCGGAGGGTGGAAGTGGGAAGGTGAGTGAGCAGCGGAACATTAGGGAGCAGGGGAAGAGAGTGCATGGGTTAGAGGAAGAGAAAGATGGAAAAAGAGGAACGATAACAAAGGAAACACTGGAGAGATAACATTGAATCTAGAGCAGAAAACTGAGATAGAAAACAAAGTCATTCAATAAGGAGCAAAGTGCTAACCCAATGCCTACTCTAAGGCCTTAATTATTAGTTGGCCACTAAATTCCTATTGGTACAGTAACCTCTCTTACCACACATATTGGAATAGTGATAAAAAGTGCATCCTCTCACTATGTTTTAGCATGTTAAACCTACTGATATTTAGCGGGGGTAAAAGTGCCTGGTAAATAGCTGTTCATGCAGATTTTGGTGTGGGAAGCAGCATATTGTATTCCCCATTTCCAGGGACAAACTCGTAATTGGGTGGCATGTATCGCTTCTGATGAATTCTGCCCTGTGGAGTTGGATTTTATCGGGGACGATAAATATGGGACCAATTACAAGCTCACTTGTAATGGGCCAGAGCATATGTTATGTACTGGAAAAAAAGTTGTGCTCCGCGATACCTAAAAGCTGCCTTTAGCTGATATCTAAAAAACAATTTTATTACAGGAATTCAACCCCACATAGAATGAAGCATGCATGCATATGTAATCCTCCACTTGCCCTCAAAAACAAGATTAAGTCTAACATTAATTAAGCCCTCCGAAAAGGAATATCAGCTAGCAGATGATTTAATTATTTATACGTCTTCAGACTATCTCTTTTTGTGCTTAGAAGTGTCACTGGATTTTTTAGCAAATGTATGCCAAAAAAAGACAGTCGAGGATAACAAGCTTCATTAAAACTAATGTTCCCTTTTGCTGCCATTTCATAATCATAGACAAGATTGAGCCATAAGAGTGGTACAGAGTGTTTTATAAACACACATCATGACAGATATTTTCTAAAAAGCTAAATCAAAAGGAATGAAGAAGGATATAGAGGAAAGAATATGAAATAAACCATTAATAGATTGATTATGAGTCCACAGTACTGGCAGTATGGTGAATCCATGTAT
The DNA here is from genome assembly GCF_964204655.1 of Triturus cristatus. Classification (NCBI taxonomy): domain Eukaryota; kingdom Metazoa; phylum Chordata; class Amphibia; order Caudata; family Salamandridae; genus Triturus; species Triturus cristatus. The sequence goes on along the minus strand of NC_140594.1, from coordinate 1,089,881,691 downwards.
GACAATAACGTCACAATGCAGTAACCATTCACTTGCAAGTTACATCCCTATAGAACTGGCAGGGCCAGGCTGGCCGTACAGTGGATCGGGCATTTCCCCAGGAGGCTGGAAGGGTGGGGGTCGGTTTTGCAGCCGTGGGGGCAATTTTTCAGCGATGCTGTAATATCACCCCTCAGTAACACGAAAGCAGCAGGTAAGCGTTTGCAGCCTTCCGGGACCAGGCAGGGAGGCTGGTCCGAGAAAATTGGCAGGGCTACTTTGGGTTCCCAGTACAGCCCTGAGAATAGGGAACTAGTGTGTAGGGCCAGATGCATCTGCTGTAAAACCACAAAGACCTTTCAGTTTCTTGGGGTTTGAGTATACATTACAAATGTCCTCTGAGCAGGTGGTAAAAATGTGCTGTATCCTCTCTGTGGGTGGGAGGGTGGTGGAAGGGGAGTGTGGTGTGTAGGGGAGTGTGGTGTGTAGGGAATGGGAGGGGAAGCTAAGTTCTGGCAGATGGGAGCATTCTATCCTCCCTCCTGCAGAAACAAATGGGGACAAAGGCTTGCCTGCTGCTTTAACCAATGCTTCATGTAATTCTTCCAGGCTAAATGACTTCCCGGAAATATTGGGTATGGGGCCATATTACCTAAGTATCCCTGAGACTCAATGTGCACGTGTGTCTGCTTTCTGTGCTCCCAGGGCACTTTGGTATTACAGAATTAGCTGCAGGTGCTTGTGCTAATAAAGTGGCAACTGCAATATGACAAGTCTCTGTGCAGCTTTGCTAGATTGAGGGTGGATACAGGTGGCCATGGTGCGAGCCCATCACAATTAGGCTGCACAGTGTGTGTTTATCTGGGCCTTCTGATTGTTTGTGCTGGCTTTGGCTCAATGGGTCTTAAGATGAGAAGCACTGCTTCCTTCAATGAGCCACACCTTCTATATGCCCCACTGGGCTGAGCTTCAATTAATTGATCAATCGAAGGATGTATAAGTGCACAGCTGCCAAAATAGCATCCCGGCACCAGAAGCAAGAAAGAAACAACCATCCAAACATGAATCACTATCAAAGAGCCAAGTCTTCAGTTGGAACCTAAACTGGCTTTCATTCTCCAAAAGATTAAATGACAAGGGAAACGAATTACAGGCCTTAGATGTCAGGACAGTAAAAGAGCATCCACCCCGGTCATCATGCGGAACCGCTGGCATTTTAAAAGTAAGGACTTTTTCCAATCTTGAAGCACATCCAGACTGATAATGAAAGAGCCTTTTGCACAGATATCTAGGAGCCACCTGGTGGAAAGAGCGAAAGGTGACTAAAGCATTGTTGGTGATAAGATTTTTGATAGGAAGCCAGTGAAGTCCTTTCAATTGGGGTTGGATCAATTGAGTTTGGGGCAGTCCTAGTATCAGCCATGTTGTGCAATGTTTGCAAGTGATTTAGCAAGTAGGAAGGTAATGATTGAGAGTATTAGCGTAGTCACGTCTGGCGGTGATGGAAGCATGCAGAATCATTGGAACAAACTCCAATGTTTCCTTTAAGGCTTGCATCAGGGTTAAACATATCCCCACCACTGAAGCGATCTGGTGGCCAAGTGAAGGTTTATTAACAATTCTGAGCCCCAGGTTTCTAGCCACCAAAGTAGTGGGGTAGGAAGATCCAACTCCTCCGGCCACTAGCCACTGGACCAACCATTAGAAGCACGTTCAAACAGAAGAATGTCCATCTTGGAGGAACTGGATTTTAAACAATTGTGGTTCATCCAATCTACCACCTCCAACAACCATTTCTTCAATGTAGTCGGAGCAACAAACAACTATTTGTCAAATAAAAAAAATTAGTTGGGGGTCGTCTGCATATCAATCAACTTAACACCAAATGTTTCAATAATATGGGTAAGCTGAGTCATAGATATGTTAAACAGTGTAGGGCTCAACGAGGAGCCCTAGGGAAATCCATATTTCGACTCTTTGGGAGCAAAGAAAAAAGGCTTCCTAAAACCAGAATGTTCTCTCTGGTCAAAATGAATTAATCCATCTAAGAGCTCCATCACCTATCCTCAAATCAGCAAGTCTGGACAAAAGTATCTGATGCGAGATAGTTTTGGAAGCAGTCAACAAACCCAACAGGATGAGGGCGGTCATCTGACCCTGATCTAGAAAGCTTTTAATCTCCTCAGATGGATGTATGACGTTACAACGTGTGCTGTTACAACGCGTGCTGTTACAACGAAACTGTTACAACGCAAGTGGATTTACAACGCATGCCATTACAACGCAAGTCTTTATATCGACTTGCACTAGATGGCGTGCTAACATTAGAAAAGTGTAATTTACTATTCCAACTCCAGTCCACTTAACAGTAGGGAAGGTGTTGGGACAGTAAACTATTTGTAATGTTAGCACGCCATCTAGCGCAAGTCAATGTAAAGACATGCGTTGTAATGGCATGCTTTGTAAATCCACTTGCGTTGTAACAGTTTCGTTGTAATGGCAGTGCGTTGTAAAAGTTGCGTTGTAAATGTTGTTCCCCCTCAGATACCTCCAGAAGGGCCATCTCAGTACCGCTTTGTGAACGAAACTCCAATTGCGACGGATGAAGTACGTTGCTTAGTTTCAAGTAATTACTCAACTGGTGATAAACCAGTTTTTCTAGAACTTTAGCAACTGCCGGCAATAAAGAGGTAAGCTTAAAATTCTCTAACTTTGTAGGATCCGCCTACGACTTCTTAAGTAAAGGGATGACTGAGGCCTGCTTCCAGCATTTTGGCACCTATCCAGGCAAAGCGAGGTATTAAAAACATAATTATAAAACTAAGTTGTCGGAGAGATGGGCGGAAATGAAAGCTAGGAGGCTGTATAGGGTTATCAATGGTGGTTTTGTTTTATTAAATGTCAATAGTAGGGCTCGTATTAGGTGGTAGATGAGCTGGATGACCGGATGGTAGATCTGTCCCTCTTGACGTTGGCTCCGCCCTCTGGATGGCCACTTCCCTAGGATACTCGGAAAGAGAGAAAAGAGAGAGCGGCGTTCAGTCACCTGAAGTATGGTTCCTATGTTGCTTTACACCCTTCAACACACCCAGTGAGGATAGTGCTCAGTGGCTGTTATTCAAGTGGTGCCTACTTGTGGAGGATGGGGAGTGAGGTAAGTCCTGTCCCAGATTCATAGTGAAGATAAAAAAAAACAACAGAGGATAGCCTCTCCTCTTTTGGACAATGTGAGGGGTTTCTGTTTGTACCCCTCCACCCTTGTGGCCTCCAGAACACCCCGACTAGTCCTGGTTCTGGGAGGCGTCCTATAATACACATTTCATGGCACCTCTCGTACCTTCCAGGCTTCTTGAATCTGGATGGTGCCTTGTGCTCCCCTATTGTGACTGTCTCTCCCCCCTCCCCTTTCGTGCAGCCCCCCTCCCCTTCCCCGTTCGATGCGCTTACCGGCAATGACGTAACTCTCCTGAGTTATGGCGGCAAACACGCGTCTCCTGGGGAGTCCACCAGTCCTCGCTCCACGCGTCAAGGTCTTCCTCCGTGGCAGCATCCCCCTTCCTCTCGGTCTCCGGCTTGGGTCCGTCAGGCTCTCTCAACGTTGGGGATTCCCTCTGCTCCGGCTCCTCGGCGTCTCCTTGGTCCGTGTCTCCTTCTTCCGGGTTCCGGCGCACTCCTCACGAGAGTCTCCTTTTCAGTACCGCCTCCGCCTCTGATTGGCTTCCCGTGGAGGCGGATTCCTCATCACTCTGCAAGGGAGAGGGCGTGAGGACGTTGTTAACCCTGTGGTTGCCTTCTTGATTTCCCTCAAAGGTATCGTGTGGAGTATGGGGGCAGGTTTTGCGGTGTCCCCACACGGGCTCTTCCCGACATATGTTAATAAGCTCAATTGCATGGGCCAATGAACTGGGATGACAATAATCAAACAGTGAACCCGATTTACAGTGTAAGAGTCCCTGCCGCAATTCATCTAGAGAAATCTGGTCAAAGCTTAGTAGTGCACATATTTCTTTAGGCTTAGAGGTGTCAAGCATTGAAAAAGAAGCCAAATCCAATTTGAGAATGAACATTGACTATTCTCCACTTTTTCCCCCAAAAGGTGGCCAACTTGTCTCTAGGCACTTGCAAAGCTGGAATCCTAGTGCTACTAGCCGTTTCACAATCTGAAACGTTTCACAAGCTGAATTAGCTGCTTTCTTAAATTCTGGCTGCAAAAAATTCCGCTTGTGCTATCTTGTTCTTTTTACAAAATTATTTTAAATCCTGTTTGGAATTAGCCTTTTCTTCCAGACTGAATCTCATTCACCATCATCTTTCAATGGCCAGTGAGACCAGCCCAAAGTCAATTAGGTGAGCCAGGCCTGTGCCTTAACATCCCAGGCAGTGTTTAATTTGTAAAAAAAAAATTGCCAGGGCTCTTGTCAGGAAGTCACTGCTGCCAGTGATAGTAACAACACAACTACTAACCATCACACTCCTACAAGTGTTACAATTCAGACAATTTCAGGCCCCCAAAGCTATAAGAATGGCTTGGGTGGCAGGTAATAGTAATTTTTTTATGCGTATTGAATTAATAATTAACTGTTGTTGTGGCCATCACCAAATTAGTGAGACAGTGCCACCTTGTGGCAGACTGCCACAAGTGCTGGTGTTGACAATCAAGTACCAGTGCTGAGCACCGGAATCCACCAGCTCAAATTAAGCATTGATCCCAGGCCCAGTGAATCTGGTTGTTCTGGACATCTTTGCTTCCCTGTAGGCCAGAATGCCACCAGTAAAAGACCAAGAGCCTTATTTAGTATTTAGCAGCGAAAGACATTTGAAAAAAATGGCGAATATCCTGTTTGCCGAATATAGCGTGCCATGGACATCAATGCACTCTTAATACGATGGACCAAACATCCATCCCCTTTAACAGCTGTCCTGCATCTGCCCAACTCTAAAAAGATGCCTGCGGTTTTTTGAGCCTAGTGGTCACGCCTGCAGATGTCGAATCCAGAAACTGACCCGTGAAACACATACATTGTATATGTGTAGTGTAGAAGTACACACAGGAACTGTGGTATCAGTGGGCCCGATTCACAGAACTTAAGTCCACCTAAACTGAGAAAAATCCTAACTTTAAGACTTTCGGTATTCACAGAAGGTATTTCGGAGTCCTAAAGTTAGGAGTCCTAACTTTACTGCTCCTAAACTGAGAAAAAAACTAACTTTAAGAATTTCGGTATTCACAGAAGGCATTTAGGAGTCCTAAAGTGAGGACTACTAACTTCTGTGAATACCGAAATGAGTACGTGCCTTCTGTGAATACCAAAATGAGTAAGTGCCTTCTGTGAAAACCAAAATGGTAGTAAGTTTAGGATTTTGGCTTAAGTTAGTTCTGTGAATGGGGTCCTATGATCTTTGGCGTGCAGTCCACATTTTTATGTCAATTATTTTAACCCAGATAGCCTTAGTTGTTGTCTTAATACCTAAATACTAAGCAATCTTCCCAGACATATTTGAAAAGATAATCATCTTTGCTGAAATAAATATAAAAGTCTTTAGCAGTATGTTGCCGCCTTGTGGCTTTGACAATGCAGCTGGAATGTTTTTGAGTTCCAGATTGGATCCAGCAGGTTTACAGCTTTAATCAGTAAAAAAAAAAAAGAAATTCCAGGGCTTCCACCGACTTTCATGGTGCTCAAACGAGACATGTTTCCAGCATTCATGTCTGTTTTAGATGAAAAGGAGAGTGCAAGTGAGGGAAAGGGAGAAAGATAAGCAAGAGTGCAAGACAGAGAGAGGTAAAGATATTTCTAGATTGAGAGAGAGGCAAAGAGAAAGGGGCCGGCAGTGAGAAAGACAAAATGAGACAGAGAGAGAGAGAGAGAGACAGAAACAGAGAGACAGAGAGAGAAAGAGAGAGAGAGAGAGATAGAGAGAGAGAGAGAGAGAGAGAGAGAGAGAGAGAGAGAGAGAGAGAGAGAGAGAGAGAAATAAATAGGCCTAATTCACAAACTGCATTTTGGATTACGTTAAGTTGTGCTCCAGTAGTACTATTTACATACTAGAAAATGCAGTTCATAAACCTCCATCCAGATGTTTCAGCTTCTGTAGCTTCTATCATTTCCTTACAGAGAGTCTGCCATGTGTGCGGAAATCTCCATATGTGTAGTTATAGGAATTGCTGGTAAATATGGGAGCAACAAGTTGCAGTGGCTATAAAATTAGGAATAATTACTAAATGAGTGGGGTTAAGGGAAGTTGATGGAGGGGTTACGAGAGGACATGCTAATGCAAAAACACATTCACAAAAGAATAACTTGATATTCCCAAAATACAAATCTACTAGTGCTCCAATAGAGACAAAACAGGTTCAAATGTACTTGAGCCGCTTCTAACACCTCTTACCCCTAACTAAAGAGAGATTTTATTTTTCTAAAATTCTAAAGGGACTTAACCAAGGCCCTAACAAGACTTTTAGTAATTTGGAGAAAAAAAATGAAATTCAAAAATCAGAATTCTAAAGACAATTTAAGAGTTCTGTTGTGTGATCAGGTGTTGACCAAGTAAATCCAACAAATGCAAAGTTGTACATCCCACCCCTGATCCACCAATGTAGGAAGCTGGCTCTGTATATCCTATACCAAAGTGAGGTATAGTGTGCACAGAGTCCAGTGGAACCCTGAAGGTAGGCAGAGGTAAAAGTAGATAGCACCTTACTCTCTATTAGTGGTAATGTGGGTGAGCAGTACAGCTTTATCAGAGGGTAGTGTTAAGCATTTGTTGTACATACTCAGGTAGCAAATAATGTCACACACTTAAAGACTTCAATCAATCAATCAATAGTTCTTTATTCGGATGTTAAAAACACCATAAAAGAGCATATATACACAATATAAAACATTTTTAAAAAACAATTAAATCAACATCATAAGAACGTTTGATGAGGGGGAAAAAACATGTCACATAATAGATACATAGCTTCTTGGCAATCACAGTTTAAACCTGTCCTTTAGTTAATTTTAATCTCAATGCTACTTTAATAAAGTTCAATATACAGCACAAGGTCAATGGATCAGCTGCCCTTTGTAAAAACATTAGCGCTGATTTCGCTTGAGTCAGGTTGGCCTTTTTCAAAATATTAATTAAAAAACTTCGCCTTGGAATGGAGTAATAAGAACAGAAAAATACAAAATGAAGGGTGTCCTGCGGAGACAAATTGTCGAAGCCGCAGGCACCCTTCTGCTCAATCGAGACAGTGTAGCCTTGTGGATCAGCTAATAAATATGATAAAAAAATTGAGCCTAAAACGAGATATTAAAAACCTGTCCTGAGCATTATACATTAGGCAAAGATAGGGTTCCATTCCCACAGTAGTCTTGATAAGGCTATGTGCGTTCACTGACCCCTTAGTCCCTTCTTCCAATGCTCTACTAGCTTTTCTTTGGGCCAGGAACAAGCTTTTTAACAAGGGTTTATCCTGTGCTCTGATTACTAGTGGGTTAGTGAAGAGTTCTGAATGACCCAAACTCTCCAAGGTGACCTTAACATACTTAAACCAAGGTATATACATCCATTTTTCTCTTCCTAGACAGTCACTCAATAGTAGCCTACTTATCTTAGCTTCTGGGTTTGACCAAATATTGAGCCACGCCGAAATGGGTCTATACTTGACCATGTCTTCAATATATGGCCTCCCTAGCTCTCTGTGGGCAATGATAGCTGGGGTACTCTGAGGGATTTTTAGTATAGACCGAAAGATTTTATTTTCCTCCCGCTGTAGTTGTTTAGTATCTGCGAAGCCCCAGACTTCTGCTCCATACAGAACTTTAGAACAACAGCTGGAGCTATACAGATACATTACTTGTTCTGGGGACCATCTTCCTAGCCTTCGCCCGTAACTAGCCACTGCACCATTTGAAGATATTAGTTTTCCGCATCTCTCTTCTATCAGGGATGTGAATTTTAACCTTTCATCGAACAATATCCCTAGATAGGAGAAGATCTGCACACTTTCCAATGAGTGAGTCCCAATTCTGTGTGTAAACTTGGACTGGGATTTCTTGCCTGCCATCATAACAAATGATTTACCAAGGTTTACAGAAAGGTCTAAAGTACCCATAAACATTACGAACCCATCTATTAGAATCTGCAAACTTTTCGGGGTACGAGCTAGCAAAACTGCGTCATCTGCATAAAGCAGGACTGGAATTTGACGCGTGCCAATTCTCGGGCAGTCAGTGTTTAAGGCAATCAGGGTCTGCTCTAAGTTGTTAATATAAAGAGAAAATAAAAAGGGCACAAGAATGCACCCCTGTCTCACCCCGCTAGAGCACACAAAAGCTTCAGTGAGGCCCCCTTCAGTGTTATAGCGTACCCTAGCTGTTGTGTCTCTATGTAACTCCCTAAGAATTGTAATCAGTCCCTGCTCAATCCCAAGTTGGCTCATCATTAACCACAGTTTGTCCCTATTTACATGATCAAAGGCAGCCGCCAAGTCCATGAACCCTAGATGGATGGATTCATTACTTGTCATGGTATACTTGGCGACTAACATGTACAGGTTCAGACATTGATCACTGGTTGACCTTCCCGATCTAAATCCATATTGAATGTCCGACAAGATGTTGTTATCCTCAGTCCATTCAATTAGTCTATTAAGGATTACCCTTCCCAGGATCTTAGCAGAGACGTCAATCAGTGAGATGGGCCGGTAACACTGGGGGTTATCCCTGTTACCCTTCTTAAAGATGGTAACAATAGTGGCGGTCGACCAGGTTCGCGGCAGACCGAACCTAATTGCTGCATTTATTACCCTAGTAATTAATGGGGCCCATAACTCCACGTTACTAATGAACAGGTCGGGTGGCACCCCATCGGGACCTGGTGCCTTATTTTTTGATAGGCCCTCAATTCCCATGGATACTTCAGCTAGGGTAAACTCAACCCACTGTTCCTGCGGGATAACAACTTCTTCGGGGACGACAATCATCTTCTCATGTTTATATAAGCTCTTAAAGTGTGAAACCCACTCCTCCGGGAGGATATTTACACCGACCTCCGGGGTGCGGCTATCATGAAAGCAGGGTTTATTGATTATGCTCCAAAATTTTGAAAGATCCCTACTTTCTGCTGCCTCCCTTAGATCGGCCCACACTTCCCCCTGAAGAACTAATTTCCTTCTTTTAACCTCGGCCTTATATTTTACTCTGCACTGAGTAACCCTGTCTATATTCCTGGGCTTCTGTTTTAGGCTGCTTTTTAGTTCTCTAAGGGCCCGTGAACAGTCACTATCGAACCATCTTGGTTGGTTTGGGATTGTTTTTGCAGTTCGCGTTGTTAAAAGCCCATCAACCAGACTGGTAATCCTCCCAAATGCACTTAATAATTGTGGTCCCTCAGTTGCCATGTCAAGACATTCTTCAATGGGCTGTTTCCCTTTCTCAATTAGGGCTCTGTAGAATGCTGAGCACTCAATCTTGGCCCACTTGAGCCGCCTTCCTTGGTCTGTCGCCTTCACTAAACCTCCACCCACTGTGCATGTCCTGGGTGAAACCTGGTACTGCAATTTCATTATTAAAGGATTGTGATCACTAAATGGGTTCCACTCAATTCCAACCTCTAAGATCCAGCGCTTGAGGGACCTGGAGACTAAAAAATAATCAATGATTGACGAACACCCTCTCCCTTTGAAAGTCGGGGGGAGGGTGCCGTCACTTCCCATGGCCATCATGTCCATTGTGTGTTCCATGTTGTGACTAATCAAAAGCTTACTCAGGACTCTACCTTCCGGTGTATGGGCAAAATGGGGACCTTTTTTAGAGGGGCAGCGTGACCAGTCGGAGCTTATTGGAAACAAGAAAGGGCATAAATGAGTATTTAGATCGCCCATAATTATGTGAAGTGGATGCATTGCTCCATTTGCATATGGATAGTCCTTACTCAATATTGAGTCTAATGCTCCCAAAATGCCCTTTTCCTCATTACCCTCACCCTGATTATATATATTGTATAGTATCAGGCCAAGTCCTTTCCCCTCGAACCTTACGGCTTGTACATTGCGGGATGGACTTAATATATTTGACCATTTACCTTGCACCCTCAAATCCACATATATAGATAAACCCCACATAGCTCTGCCAGAGCTGGGTTTTAAGGCTGGAATAAAAAAGCATTTAAAACCCTCTATATGAAAAGTGCTCTTTTCGGTAACCCAGGTTTCCTGCAGGGCTATTACCTCGAATTTTGTAATATATTCCCTCCACTCCTGATTATGAAACTTGCTTGCCAATCCAGCCGTATTCCAGGAGATAATATTTATACCACCCTCTATCTTTCTTGCCTGACCCGCTCTTTGAACAGTGTCTTGTACCCCACTTAAGCCTCCCTCCCCTCTTGTTCCCTCGTACCCCTGGGGTGTTCCACCATCCTCAATCTCACTTTCCGCTCTATCGGGGCGGGATGTATCTCCACTGGTGATATTTAGCTGATCAGCAGACTCAACCTCTCTTGTTTCCGGTGATGGTACTAATTGGTCTGTGTTGTTCGGTTGCCATGTAACTAAGGGGGAGGCAGCCTGTACTGTATTCAGCGGTTCATCTGTCTCAACCCTCAGAATGTTAAATTCCCCTTCATTACTTTGATGTAACATTACGACAGAAGAATGGGTTAGTCAGTCATTATCCTCTAGGGACATGAGTGGGGTGAATCTATTATCCCACATAGCCAAGCCTACTTCCTGCAACCCCATCCTTACTCCCTGACATCCTTGAATTACATGAGGATTTATACGACTTATGTCCCTTTGTCTACCCTCATGATGTCTTTCCATATTTGGGGCAAATTGACGAGGATAAAAATAGTCCAGGGGTAGGGCTTTTATAATCCTGCTATGTGTTGCTATGTCCTCTCTCAGGATATATTTAACCACACTACTATCCCTAAAGTTGATAATGATGCAGTTTCCGCTGATATCTTTATGCCTGTTACCAAGCCAGTTCACCCTTCTGACTAAAAGGATCTCTCCATCTTTCCCCTGTGGCAAGGGTTTATTACAACTCAGCCAGTGTATGACCTTGTTTTTCAATTCCTGATGGGACTCCTTCTGATCGCCCTTAAGTTCTGGGACCCCTGTGAGAATTACTACTAATGGGCATGCCTCTGGCGGTAGATTTATCGTTGGGAGGGAAACTAAAGGTGCTAACCTAAGCGCACACGTTGATTTACAGGGCGCTTGATTCGTTTGAAGTGTGTTTGGGGGACTTGAATAGTCCCTTGGTGTGACATTTGGGTCCTGCCCTTGCACTCCCTTTTGCTGAGACTTCCCCTTTTGGCTTGTGGACTTCATCTGCTGCATTATGTGAGCCTCTCGTGCTGAGGTCTGTATGGCTTGGGCTTGTCTCTCCTCTAAGTTGCTAGGTTGTCCCTCTTCCGCTGAGGCGCAATTGGGACCACTGACACTAGGAGTAAAAGTGGCATCCGATACTGGCTTACATGCCCTGTCCCTACTTTTTACTTCGTTGATTATCTTGTCCAGTCTACTCACAAGTGGTTTAATCTGGCTGGCTATGAAGGTTTCCAATTGTAATTGCAGGTCAGCCATAATTTGCGACAACCAGAGTGGTGGGATTGCGTATTGTTTAGGCTCAACCTCCCTCCCTATCCCAATTTTAGTTTTTGTTATAAGTGGGGCATTGCCAATTTTGGATCTCTTTGATCTAACTTTCGTTGGGCCGGCTTTACGTTTCCTGCATGCCCCTGTTGGTATACCCAAAGTTTGGTCCCTCGTTTCCCTTTCCGATGTCTGTTGGGCACATGGGAGATCCGGAGCACTCGACTCTGGGGTTTGGTGGGGGGGAGATTCCACGCTCTCGCAGACTATCACCTGTGTTGGGGACGATATCTCTAATATTGGGGTCAGGGATAGGCATCTCCCAGTACGTTCTATTTCGCTAGAGACCGCTCCTATGGCTTTTTGCATTTGCAGCATACGGTCAATTGCCGTGGGTTGGACCTGTAGGGGCAATATGCCGTCTTCCATAGTGGACGGCTTTATCTGAGTAGGTAACCTTAGTTTTGATTTGGTTGAGCGTGTTCTGATTGTGCCTTCCATGCTACCTCTTCATTACCCTTTAAATCACCTGGTAGTATGTGACAACTTGTGCTCCCACCAATCACTCGACAACCCCTACAGGATTTCCTGTGACACCCGTATGAGTCTTCAACACCCCGAATAATCACCAGCTCCTTTATTCAATATCTTTGTACTTGAGCCGCCTTCATTAACAGCTGGGTTCTTGTTTAGAGACATTGTAGAAGAAAACTTCTAACACCTCTTACCCCTAACTAAAGAGAGATTTTATTTTTCTAAAATTCTAAAGGGACTTAACCAAGGCCCTAACAAGACTTTTAGTAATTTGGGAAAAAAAGGAAATTCAAAAATCAGAATTCTAAAGACAATTTAAGAGGTCTGTTGTGTGATCAGGTGTTGACCAAGTAAATCCAACAAATGCAAAGTTGTATATCCCACCCCTGATCCACCAATGTAGGAAGCTGGCTCTGTATATCCTATACCAAAGTGAGGTATAGTGTGCACAGAGTCCAGTGGAACCCTGAAGGTAGGCAGAGGTAAAAGTAGATAGCACCTTACTCTCTATTAGTGGTAATGTGGGTGAGCAGTACAGCTTTATCAGAGGGAAGTGTTAAGCATTTGTTGTACATACTCAGGTAGCAAATAATGTCACACACTTAAAGACTTAACTGAGACCAATTTGTATGTATAAAAACATATTATTTAGTTATATTTGTTTTCTAGAACCAAGCAAGCCTATTACAGGTAAGGGTAAATGGTACTTTTCAAAGCAGGTTGAACAATACAAGCAGGCTGAATGAAATGTCTTTGTTACAGGTTTGTAAATCTTTTCAATACAGTGGAAATAACTGTTAGATTGATTTTGATTACTTTACAGATTACTTTATGGATTACTTTTTCCTCTCAGTGTGATATGCCTAGATTTCCCACTGGGACATTTCCTGGAGAGGTAAGTAAGCAGTTTTTAGTTATTTGCAGTTTTTCAAATTCTCATACAAAACCAACTCCACACTTAAAACAATTTGCAGGAAAACAGTCAATGTATTCCAATGGAGAAAATGTGGTTATCGGTTAACAGGTAAGTACTTGATTGTGAGGGTTGGTGTTCCGGGGTTAGAACTAGGGTATCCCCAGGGTCAAGGCTGCACTCTCAAAGCACCCTCAGTGGCATCTTGGGCTGGGTGCAGAGTGTTGAAGTCCAATGTTATCCAATGGGGGATAAGGGGCCTCCAGCTGGTGGCTGTTCACGAGCAGGCCACAAGGTTGTGGGAGCAAAGCTCCTGATGTTAGGCTCAGGGAAAATGGAGATCTGAGTTAGCAACCAAAGTACACCCGCAGCAGCGCAGGGGCGGCTGGGTGCAGTGTGCTGATTTGGCGTCGGGTGCCATGTTGGTTTCCATGGGGATTCTCCGGTTGCAACAAAGACTACAGGCTCAGGGTCGAAGATCTTCAGGAGGTGACCCCTGGTTGGAGAGGTAAGTTGGGATGCCGGGAGATGCTGGGACACCATCGGTTGGGCCACCTAAGGCCATGGGATGTCGGATGCAGGGGTGTCTTTAAGCTTCGTGTTTTCCTTACCAGCTCCAGTCGTGGTCGGGGGGATTCTCCAGAAAGAGGCTGCAGGCTTCCCTTGGAGATTCGAGGCAAGTCAGAGATCACCAGATCTCAGGTCAGGATCTCCGGGGAGACCTCCTTGTGGTGTGTGGCTACTCAGACTCTGGCCGTAGGCGTTGTGTGCAGAGTGGTGCAGATTCGCAGATTCGGCCGGAGCCAGAGTCTGTGGGTGAGCAAATCGGTGCTCATGGGAGACTAAGACTTTCTTGTGGAAGACAGGGTCGGTCCTCAGGGTTCTTGAGGTTGCTGGCTGCAGGACTCACCGGGATTCCGCTGGACCAGGTTCGAGGTGGGGACAGGCCAGTAGGGCTGTGACCAATTCAGTGGACGTACTCCTCTTCTTAGTTTCAGCACTGCTCTTTGGTCCTTCTTCTTGGTTGGTTCTTGTCCGAGGAGGTATGGTTTGGGGTTGCCCAAATACTAGATTTAGGGGCATTACAGGTACGTAAAGGTTGGGACCAATGGGTCCTTTCCTTGGGGTGGGTACACTCCCTATTATGCCACCCTCCAGTGGGAGGGGGCATAAGCCTCACTCTGGTTGGCTGGGTCTCCCCATCTGCAAGATGGCAGGGACTGAGAGTTGTGCTTCTCCTCGCCTCCCCCACCTGACGGGTGAGGTTGGCAAAGGTGGGCACACCTCCCTTCCTCACTTGGTTTTACCTCTGATTCTCCTGCTCAAAGTGGAGTTCAGAACCGGTGGGGGCCAGTTGCTGGAATCAGCAAAGGCCTGGGGTAGCTCACAAAGGCGGCAAGACTTTGAAGCTTCCCCTTCATGGACCCTGCCCATCCTGGGGTAGGAGGCTTGGCACCTCATCCCAGGATGTGCATGGTTTCAGATCCCCGAGAGCAGCAGGCTCTCGACCCAGGGGTCCAAAAACATGTGTGATGGTGGCAGCTGGCGAACAGCCACTCAGCCTGGACACTAGTGTTAGGTCGTTTTTCAGGGGACATCTCTAAGATGCCCTCTGAGTGCATTTTTCATTAAATCCCACACTGGCATCAGTGCGGGTTTAATGTGCTGAGAAGTTTGATACCAAACTTCCTAGTTTTCTGTAAAGCCATTATGGAGCTGTGGAGTTCGCAATGACAAACTCCCAGCACCATATACTCTTATTGGCACAACTGCACCTACAATGTCTAAGAATTGGCTTAGACACTGTAGGGGTACAGGGCTCATGCACCTGTACCCTCACCACTGGTATAGTGAACCCAGCTAGAGGGGTGGCTGATCTATGCCAGGGCAGTGGGTTGTAGGTATGGCACACAGGGATGTGTGCCATGTCGACTCTTCACTTTGTTCTGCACCAAAACACGCAGCCTGCAAAGGTAGTGTGTGTGTGTAAAGGTACAGGGCCTCTAAGTATGGCACAATAAGTGCTGCAGCTCTTAGAGGTCTTACCTGGTCACAGTTCCCTGGGTACCTATGGTAGCATTTACAAGGGACTGACCTGTGGCAAAAGAGTACCAATTGGGTTTTGTTTTTAATGCAGTTTAGGGAAAGAACATAGACCCTGGGTACCTGTTCAGCAGGGACCTAGGGCACACTCATTCAAAGTACACCAGCACTTTCTTACAACACCTTCCTTCACATCATCAATGAGAGGTATCTTTCTCTTTCTAAGTATGTTACAGAGTGTAAAACACTTAGAAAGAGGAAACACCAAGGAGAAATAAGCACTTCTCCTTTTTGCGACTCCCCTGGGAAGAAGTAACATTTTGATGCATTCCCAGGTTTACCAGTGTTGGTAAATCTGGGAATGCACCAAAATCTATGGAGGGATGAGTGGGAACACCCACGCTCCACCCATGGAACCCCTCCCTGTGGTAGAGTAACACAAAGCAACAATTTCTGCTGCCTTGCGTTACTCCAGATTTATCAAGCCATGCAGTACCAAGCAAGGTGGCCTTGCGCGGCTTGATACATCGGACTTTCTTGTTGTGTCGCCTTCAGGCTCCCTTGGGTGGCACAAGGGCGTGGCAACACAATGATAAATATGCCCCAAAATTTGTAAGGTTTTCTTGGAAAGGATGAAGTTCCAACACCAATGTAAAGGATCAAGACTGAATGCCACACAACATCTCTGGAATGAAGTAGCATAACATAGACAAATGTCCACAAGGTGGACAATAGCTGCTGTCCCTAATTTCTAGTGCAGTTGTTTAGGGGTTTCTATGAAGCTGTATATTGGGTTCAAAGTCTCTTAGATGCAGGGCAATATTGCTAGCTATCACCATTGATTGCAGCAATGCAATAGGTTAGAGACTTTAAGATGCAGTCCAGTGTATTATTGTTTTAGTTTTATGATGCAGTTCAGTGTAGGGAGTTAGCATCACAAGGATGCACAAGAGAGTGGTGGTACAGTGCCATATGATGAGGTGCAGTGGGGTTACTGACTCTAAGGTGTAGTATGGTGTGGTTGATTAGCGATCCTAACTTTAGTTGTACTGCGACACATTAATTTCACTTTCCACTGTAGTGGGAGATAGTGTTGCTATAATAGAGTGTAATGTAGTGGGATAATGTTCAGAGGATGAAGTAGAGAGTTTGGGGTTTTGTCCCTGATGTGCGGTTCGATGTGGTAATTTCAGCCTAATTAAAGGGAAAAGTACAAGGTTAAGATCATGTTTCCATACCTATAGGACTCACATACTATTTTGTTTTGGGGATTTTACAAAAAGAATTGTACTATTACTTGCATATAGATATACGCCGATCTGCCGTCAAGTGCATATGAAAATGAGGGATTAATGGCATACAGCTGAATGTGCCACTGAAATATTACAAAGTGTTAATTTTGCAACTAGGCACACAATTGTACCCTCTGGGCATAGGATGTCTAATGTGTAGTGTACAGTTATGTTGCACAATGTTCTGAATACCAGATAATAGAAGAATACCCAAACCTAACCACAATTTAACACAACAGCAGTAAAAATCGAAAACATATTTTTAAAAAATAGCAACACCAAAAGCCCTATCCTCTTCTTCTTGTACGGCCCATCAATGTAGAACCAGATAGCCTCAAATTAAGTGAAGATGCAGAACATCCAGATCAAGGCAAGGAGAAACTTCAATGAGGAGCAAGCAGAACTTGTTGCAAACTGTGTAGTTCACCAAACAGGATAACTCTATGGTCTGTCACAATACATCAATGAATCAGAGAAGCCGACTATGCGGCAGGAAGGCACTGATAATATGGATGCTCTAGAGGTGGCGGACCACACTCTGGAGGAGATTAAAAAGAAGTGGCAGAGCCAGAGGAGCCACAGTTTTGAGAGGATAAATAAGGTAGACATTTCTCCCTGGTAGTAGACCTAAAACATACCCAAGACACTCCCTATGGAACCATATATCCTAAACATCATGTCCCCATCAGCTGAATGACCTGCCATTATCAGAGACAACAATCATGAGGCCAAGTAAGGTTTACTCATAAGTCCTGCTAGTAACACATCTCTGCTCCTTTAACCATCACAATGGCCACAAACAGCAGGCATCCCATTAAGACATAAATGGCCAAGAGCCATACATACGGCATGAAAGACATACTGAAACAAAAGTGGCAACATTGTTTACCATAAAGCCATACCAGCCAGCTCACAGAGGTACCAACAGTAAATGTCACCAATACCAGATGTGGCAGCACTGATATGTGCACAATGTAATCTTTCACTTGTCTGTAGAGTGCCCTGTACAAATCACTGGTATTTGTTTAGACACTGTCTCACAATGAAAACTCCTACACAAATATATCCTTCATAGAATCACCTCTAGTCTATTGCTTTACCCATTGCAGGACCAGTGTTGCCAGCCCCTTTGGAAACTTCTGCCTCCTCCATAGGTGCAGCTCTTGGTGTGATGCAAAAAGAACTGTTGATGGACAGAATGCAGAACAATGTCATACATTCACCCCAGTACAGAAATCTGGGCCTAAATCCATCGTTTTTTTGCTCACCATGCCATTCCACTTTGGACCCAGCCATATGCAAATCAGTCTTGACCCTGTGCCCCATGGGAACAGTCCAGCCCGAACTGCCAGGCCAGGTCCTCCCTGGACTGGAAACAAGCATCCTAGGACCGGTTTCGGGGTTTCACCCCTCTTCAGCCAGGATAGCTTGATTCCAGTGGCACGGAGAGCACGGGACTCACATCTGAGCATACCCGTCCCACTCGGGTGACAAATGCAAAAAGAACTGTTGATGGACAGAATGCAGAACAATGTCATACATTCACCCCAATACAGAGATCTGGGCCTAAATCCATCGTTTTTTTGCTCACCATGCCATTCCAGTTTGGACGCAGCCATATGCAAATCAGTCTTGACCCTGTGCCCCATGGGAACAGTCCAGCCTCAACTGCCAGGCCAGGTCCTCCCTGGACTGGAAACAAGCATCCTAGGACCGGTTTCGGGGTTTCACCCCTCTTCAGCCAGGATAGCTTGATTCCAGTGGCTTGGAGAGCATGGGACTCACGTCTGAGCATACCCGTCCCACTCGGGGTGACAAATGCAAAAAGAACTGTTGATGGACAGAATGCAGAACAATGTCATACATTCACCCTGTGCCCCATGGGAACGGTCCAGCCCGAACTGCCAGGCCAGGTCCTCCCTGGACTGGAAACAAGCATCCTAGGACCGATTTCGGGGTATCACCCCTCTTCAGCCAGGGCAGTTCGGGCTGGACTGTTCCCATGAGGAACAGAGTCAAGACTGATTTGCATATGGCCATGTCTGAACTGGGGTGGCGTGGTGAGCAAAATAACGATGGATTAAACCCAGATCTGTGACTGGGGGTGAATGTATTGTCAATGTGCAACATTATCTTGTGTGTTTTGCTGTTTGCACTATGTGGGAAGGATATGCCCAGACGTGGGTCCCGTGCTCACTACGCCACTGGAGTCAAGCTATCCTGGCTGAAGAGGGGTGAAACCCCGAAACCGGTCCTAGGATACTTGATTCTAGTCCAGGCAAAAAGACATGGCTTGGCAGTTCGGGCTGGACTGTTCCCATGAGGCACAGGGACAAGACTGATTTGCATATGGCCATGTCTGAACTGGGGTGGCGTGGTGAGCAAAATAGCGATGGATTAAACCCAGATCTGTGACTAGGGGTGAATGTTTTGCCAATGGAGAAAATGTGGTTATCGGTTAACAGGTAAGTATTTGATTGTGAGGGTTGGTATTCCGGGGTTAGAACTAGGGTTCTCCCAGTATCAAGGCTGCACTCTCAAAGCACCCTCAGTAGCATCTTGAACTGGGTGCAGAGTGCTGAAGTCCAATGTTATCCAATGGGGGATAAGGGGCCTCCGGTTGGTGGCTGTTCACGAGGAGGCCACAAGGTTGTGGGAGCAAAGCTCCTGATGTTAGGCTCAGGGGAAATGGAGATCCGAGTTTGCACCCAAAGTACACCCGCAGCAGCGCCGGGGCGGCTGGGTGCAGTGTGCTGGTTTGGCATTGGGTGCCATGTTGGGACCTAGGACCGGTTTCGGGGTTTCACCCCTCTTCAGCCAGGGCAGTTCGGGCTGGACTGTTCCCATGAGGAACAGAGTCAAGACTGATTTGCATATGGCCCTGTCTGAACTGTGGTGGCGTGGTGAGCAAAATAACGATGGATTAAACCCAGATCTGTGACTGGGGGTGAATGTTTTGTCAATGTGCAACATTCCGTCCATCATCTTGTGTGTTTTGCTGTTTGCCCTATGTGGGAAGGATATGCCCAGACGTGGGTCCCGTGCTCACTACGCCACTGGAGTCAAGCTATCCTGGCTGAAGAGGGGTGAAACCCCGAAACCGGTCCTAGGATGCTTGATTCTAGTCCAGGCAAAAAGACATGGCTTGGCAGTTCGGGCTGGACTGTTCCCATGAGGCACAGGGTCAAGACTGATTTGCATATGGCCATGTCTGAATTGGGGTGGCGTGGTGAGCAAAATAGCAATGGATTAAACCCAGATCTGTGACTGGGGGTAAATGTTTTGCCAATGTGCAACATTCCGTCCATCATCTTGTGTGTTTTGCTGTTTGCCCTATGTGGGAAGGATATGCCCAGACGTAGGTCCCGTGCTCACTACGGCACTGGAGTCAAGCTATCCTGGCTGAAGAGGGGTGAAACCCCAAAACCGGTTCTAGGATGCTTGATTCTAGTCCAGGGAAGACATGGCTTGGCAGTTCGGGCTGGACTGTTCCCATGAGGCACAGGGTCAAGACTGATTTGCATATGGCCATGTCTGAACTGGGGTGGCGTGGTGAGCAAAATAACGATGGATTAAACCCAGATCTGTGACTGGGGGTCAATGTTTTTCCAATGTGGAACATTCCGTCCATCATCTTGTGTGTTTTGCTCTTGGTGTGATGTCATCATGACAGGCTATGTAGTCTGGAGAGATGACATAGCCTGGCGAGTGTTGTGTTTCTTATCATTTGAAGTTGAACTGCATGTGAGGTGAAGTACAAAGCAACCTACGTATCCACCTTAATGTTTCTCTCTAACACACCAACATATGCAATGCATGTCACAACCAGCAAACTCATGAGTGTGGTCACAAGAGTCATGTCAACAATTTCCTCATGCAACTGACAACATGTTGGTGTCAGCAACCCCTTGTTATGCACACAATAAATGGGTCAGTGCTATGATGTTTCCAAAGTGATAGCTGAAAGATATAAATCATGTGTGAGTTGGTATTGATGTCAATTCTTTAAAAGGCTGAATTGTTCAAATGGCTATCCATCAAGAAGACGTTACCAATACCTATATACCTTTAATTACTTCTAGTGTTCCTGTACTTGCTTGTGCAACACAGAGCATCATATCAGCAAATGTGTCATTGTGAGATGTGACCCCACGCTCTACACACATTGCATCCCCAATTTTTACTACATGCCCTTGGGAAACACATTTCAGACTTGCAGTACCTCAATATCCCCTGGTGGTGTCACTGTGACATACTCACATTGTGGAATAATGTGGCCCACTGCAAACATGACACCAGGCTATTGTGATCTGGCAGCCAGGTCTATCTCTGGCCAGAGACTTTCAAAGCACCTGATTCATAACAATATGAACCTACATCATCTAACACACATATGCCACAGATAGGTATCGGGTAGGGCCTGGAACCACATCTTCCAAGTTCATGTATCCAATACACTGTGCCAGCAATATGGGTGAGCAGCACACTTCTTGGAGACTGTCCATGCAGATAAGAAATGTGACACTGACCAGTAAGACATCTTAGGGTTCATTGTCCATGTGGCCAATTCAAGTTTTATGAAGCAGGTCATATAATTGTGGTGACATATTGTCTGCTTCAGTGCTTAATTTGAGCCAGTGGCTTCTGGTGCTCGGCATCAGTACTTAACTGTCAACACCGGAGTTCGACAGTCTACTACAGGGTGGTGCTGTCTGGCTAATTTGGAGATAACCACAACAACAGTTAATTATTAACTCAATATACAATAAAAATGACTATTACATGCCGCCCAAGCCACTCTTATAGCTTTGGGGTCCTGGAATAGTCTGAATTGTCACAC
Source organism: Triturus cristatus (assembly GCF_964204655.1). Classification (NCBI taxonomy): domain Eukaryota; kingdom Metazoa; phylum Chordata; class Amphibia; order Caudata; family Salamandridae; genus Triturus; species Triturus cristatus. The sequence continues at coordinate 1,089,860,497 of NC_140594.1, read as the reverse complement.
ATGTAAGAGTGTGATGCGTAGTAGTTGTGTTGTTACTATCATTGACAGCATAACAAGGGCAATGTGCGGTGCAAGCTGCAGTGCCTCCTGGTGAGAGCCCTGGCAGTTATTTGTTTTTACAAATTAAGCACTGGTCTGCTTCATAAGGTATGTCCATTGACCCATGAGCACTATCCAACTCACATGCTGTCAAAGATATCTTGATGATAATTAGGTTCACATCCTCACCATCCAGCATGTCATTGAGCAATACGTCTTTCTCTGTCATTTGCGACACCTGTGTGACAGGAGCCTAAAAACCACATTCCACCGACCAGGGCTGATAGATTTGCAATGCAGTCAGATGAGTGAGTGGGTGTCTGAATGGCTGTATGAGTGAGTGACTGGGTTTGTTGTGCCTATGGCTGGCTTACATATGGTGCTGATCTGTGTGAGAATTATTGGTGGGTTGATTTAGTGCCGTCATTTTCTGAAACATTTTTATTTTGTGAATATACGTTTTCCAGTATTTTTATGTGGGATGCGCCATGTATGTTGCATTTATTCATACAGCCAGTTACACTTGTTTTTTCACTTGACAATACATAATAATAGTACTATAACTATGTCATTCCTATCTGTATTTGCTGGTATATCGAGCCTTTTTCCTCAATGTTGTTACAACGGCTGCTCTAGCTCTGTGCGGTGTATTACATTGCGAAGCCTTTATTTCATTTCATCTTTCCTTTGTCACTGTAGTGTTATACTATGCCCTCATTATTTGCATTATTTCAGCGAGGTTTATTAGTGGCCTGTGTGTGTTGTGTGACTTACTCAAGGCTGAATGGGTGTAACTTTATACCTTCTACACTCCTTGAGTAGTAGAGGGGGTTTTATTTCCTGAACTGAGCCCTATCCCTACCTACTTATGCTTGTGCATGTGACTCATTGGATTTGCACGGCCCTTCCTCTACCCCTCTTCATTTTTTCTTTGTCACACCAACTTTTGAGGAGCTATTTCCTATTTGAGTCCTTTCCACTGTACAAGTCGACATTCACACCTTAGTAGTATGGCCTTACAGCAAACTATTAAGCTGGCATGAAAGACAATTGCACCATCGGAAGTCATGGGATTTTGTGACTTGCAATAAATTCAGATGGACATACTCCGCTGATGTGTTGGTATGTGGTGGGGCAGTTTCCACAGGATACACAACCAGCTACTTCGACACTCACTCGTTGACTTTATGCTTGTCTTTGCATCTGTACAATGCTCTGCAACCTTTTGGCTGGATAGCTCTAAAGCAATACCATATACACACATAGGGGGCAGTCCTTAAGGCCCTGATTACGAGTCTGGGGGTCCACGGGCTGCCAGACACATGGCGGTGGCGGTCTCCTGAGTACGACTCAGGAGGTCGGAGTGATATGTGTCCCACATGTCAAGAAAGTTCGACTGGGGGGGCAGATCATTTAGTTTTGCAGCCTCCAGACTTTGGAAGACTCTGCCAATAGAGCTTAGACAAATGGATACACTGTCTCGCTTCAGGAAGGAATTGAAAACAAAACTTTTTCCCAGAGATTAATTCCAGTCCTATGCTTTAGCTCAGTTACATACAGTGTTTTTGGTAATCTCAGCGCCAGGATACCCATTGGGTGGCAGCTGCGCTACAGAAGAACTCCCTTACATTACATTACATTACATTACTGCCACAACCCCGCCGCAGCGGCCAGGGAACCACTGTTCCCTTGCCGCTGTTGCCTGGCGGTGATAGAGCAGTCAGGAGGCATGAATATTAGGAATTTCATCTCTGCCAGGGTTTTCATGACGGTTCCTCCTCCATGTGAACCCTAGCAGAGAGGAAACAACGGGGGTCCCTAAAGTTGATGCACACAGGAGGACACAACATGTGCCCCTCTGTGCGCATGCACACCAGTTCCTGCACGGCATGGACTTTTCAGACTACGCATGCAGCAACTGTTTTTGGTGTTCCCATTGCGGTCCCCTTTTTCAGAGGCACCACAGTGGGAATGCCCCAAAAAGCCCACCAGATGGGGGAGGCTCCTAATCTGGCAGACGCCCTAACCACGGCTTTGGCGGGGCGACATTGGGGCGGACCAAGAGCCGCAACATTAAAGTCGTAATCAGCCCCTTAGTGTCCCAATGATACGGTATGCAGTGTGGTGAGGTGGCTCAATGTCCCCATGATTCAGACATGGGCACTGACAATTCATCAAGCATTGCTACATGCAAACTATCAGTGTGCCCACCGCTGGACCAAGGGAAATGCTGAGAGTGAATATTCTAAAAGTACACAATTCTATCTAACTCTTTGGTCTTTACAAATCAACAGTGAATACCATTCCCAGAAAAGCTCTCTCTTTCTCTTGCCTGAATTTACAATTACATTTCCACAAGCCCTTTTTGTTTTGCATATATTAGGTCAACAGTCAGAGCTAAAAATGTTTTTAAGCAGACCTAAAAATGTTTTTCTACAGCGTTCTTCTGTTCCTTAACCTCGGGTGCATCTCACAAAATCATATTCTACCAGATTACCTTGAGTGCTATTTGAAATTCTTACTGGTGACTATTCACTGAACTTCATAAAATAGCCTGTTTCATCATCTTTCAAGGTCTGAATTTGTATTCATTAAAGGTAGCATCAGATGTCTTAATAAAAATTGAAACCCCACGAGGATGTGTGATGTTTGAAGTGCAAACAATATCCAGAGCCACCCTGACACAGACACCTTCACTCCCCATGGGATAAATGTGAATTTTGCAGGCACATTATGTCAATATGCTTCTGGCAAGGGCCTCATTATCCCAGTGCACTTCGGTGCATTATTCAGGCCGCTGACATTTCAAGATATTAGCCTAATATATGCCATTTTACCCTTGGTGAAATACCTGATTGAAACTTAGTCTCACACTCCATTAAATATTCAATTTGGCCATTTAGGAAAATTAATAGTGTTTGCTCCAAGAGAGTCCCATTACAGCATTTGACAGGGGCTCAGAGAACCTCTCTGCTGTCTGTGCACAGGGCATTGAAACTGAGTCAGACACAGAGGCAGAGAAGCCAGGTGTTGTTACTATGGATTACAAGGGTGTGAGACATATCAAAAATAGTGTAGTACATTGCATATATTATTATACTATATAATAGCAAATGTATTGTAAATATTGATGGTGACTTGACTCCTTCAACTGAGTGATGTCACCTAAATGTTTGGGGGGACTCAAATTTGGGCTGCATGGCACAGATTTAGGTCACCCTAGGCATGAGGATTGCGAAACGAAACATAGCGGGGGCAACGCCCACACCACTTCTCCGAGACCGTAAATGAGACATGGACTGGTGTATGGTGGCAGAGAAGGTGGTGTATGAAAGCAGGGGTTGCCACGGCAAATGGGGGAAGATTTGGGGCAAGTGGAATGTTTATAGAGGTAGTCCATGTACTGCTCCCATACTAATATCCTCGGAGGCCGACACGGTCAGCAACGTTACATTTAAAGTACATCATGAACGGGGGATATTGTGATGCCGAGAATTTTCCTGTCTGGGGTGGGATCATATTGTATTTGTTGGATGTATTTGCAAATTTAATCTGCAGCTGCTGTGGTATATTTGTCTGCCTTCTTTCACTGTGTACCCAATAAAAAGATGTCATAAAAAAAAAAGATAAAAATATTGTAGTACTTAAATGTTGTGACCTAAATATCGTTTACAAAAATAGTCCATTTGAGTGTAGATTTCCCATTGTTGACTCCAGTGTGAACCATATTTCGCACAAGATATTTTTGCCAGGCGGTATTCTAGCAAGGATATTCTGATACAATGCCATAGGAGAGACAATGGTTTCCCAATTGTATTATTTTTTTAGCATGTGTTGTATTTTTCATGTTTGTTTTACCAAACATTTCTGAAAGTTCAACAGAAACCTAGACTGACTTGTTCAGCGGTGATAAACCGAAAGGGTTATGTTATTGGTACTAACCAATTATGAATGACCGGGTTGGAATAAATCAGTGCTTAATTTGAGCCAGTGATTTCCGGTGCTCAGTACCGGCACTTAATCATCAACACTGGTGCTTTTCATGCGCACCAGTTAAGGCCACATTCATTTATGGTAGGCACCGGGAGATTAAGTGATTTAACTCAAAATCATAGAATGTTGAGCCAACACCAAGACTTGAACCGGGTTCCCCACCTCTGAAATCAGCAGCTCTGTCCATTACAACATACCCTCTCCCCACTTGCATGGTTAGTATTTGGTTGTGTTTTAGGCGACACTAACAGAAGTAATGGGCTGGTGCAAGCTGCCTCCTGGTGAAAGCCCCAGCACTTATTGTTTTACAAATTAACCACTGGAACAAATGGTAAAATATTATATACATCTTTAGTTCAAATATATTTGTTACCATCTTGCGGCTCTTTACAGATTTCACTAGAGAAAGCTGTGCTAGAGATGCCACCTAGATCATGAGTATAGTAAGCTGTGATTTCACCAGAGCCTAGTGACACACAGTTGTACCCTGGTCTCTGATTGCTGGCTATGAGATTTCACCAGAGAGACAGAAGGCAGCTATGCTTTCTTTGGTGTTTATCAAGAAATGTAATCTTCTGTGGTAACTTATTTATTTTTACTCAATTTATTTTGATTGATTTTTATAGTCTAGTTAGATTTCCATTTTAAAGAGTGTGTTTCTAAATAACAACAAGGGTATTCCCATATATACTACAATGAAAACCTAGTGCAATAACCATGTTTGAACAAACTATTGAGTTCAAAATATTGTGTGTACAAAATATTGTGGCAAGAATATCATGGACAAGAATATTGTGAAGATAAATTTCAATGGGAAAAGTTGCAGTCATTAACGGTATACAGCTAAAAGAATACATTTATTCATAATACTAGTAAAAAGCATTAATATCTGACAGTGTCACAGTTGTGTTTGAAGCTTTAAAATTTAGTAATACATATTAAACATAGGCTTTCAAGGTTTCTATTTATCCCCATGATATAATCAGTGAAAATGGAATAGTAAATTTTGATGAGAACAGCACAGTTAAAAAACGTTTCGGCTGAGTAGACTTCCTCAGGCCGTTGGTGTGTAGCAACAAAGTTTGCTAGCACATGGAATGCTGTATCAATGTAGGAACCATACATAAATAAAATAGGAAAGTCTCTGAGAATATTGGATTGTATCTAAGACCGGTCAAAGGTATAGGGTGTCTCAAAGGCACATGAAAGTTATACATGGATAAGTCAAGAAGTGCGTAAATGTTGAAAAAGTAAGTTGCTGAGTGGAAGAGCCACTAAAGTAGGATGAAGCTCAAACAATCCAAGTTAAAGTATGTAACCGTAATGGGCAGTAATCGAAAATTCACGAACCACCCCCCTGATAAGGGGAGTCCTGGTGCCAAGTCCGCTGGTGACGTCAAAGTTCATGTGTACTCCATGGGATGCCAGCATTCGCAGAGACTTTTCTATTTTATTCATGTAAGATGTATAAATAGCCACCTTGAAGGCCCATATTTACTATGTATTATTGAATGTTAAAGCTTCAAGCACAACTGTGACACTGTCAGATATTAATGGTTTTACTATTATGAATTAGCTTTATACTGTTAATGACTACAATTATGTTCACATGTCTCTGTGCTCCAGACATTAGCAATATATTGTAGTAGTCATTTGCCTATGCAGATGCCTCATTAGGACCCCTCAGCAGCAGGGGTGCTGTCTGTAGTAGCATTGTTTACATATTTCTGCCCTCTACTGACCACAACTATAGGGTGGTTCCTGTGCAATAATATTCTGTACCACTGCTGCCCCCTCTGTAATAGAAATTTCTATGAGAAAGCAACGTTTTTCTTTCCTTAACTCCACTTATATGTACTTTCATAATATATCTATATTCAAGGTATGTAGATGTCAAGTTAATAATAGTAAATCTATACATTACTATTTATGCTTACCTTCTCTATATTTTGAGCCTAGATATTTTTGGCACGATATTCTGTCCACACAATATTTGTTTCCACGTTATTTTCTCAGTGATCCGCAGTAACATATACCAAACAACAGGTGTTCACTGTAGACTCATTTCAATTAAATACTTCTACAAATAATGTGGATTCTATAGATCGCCACAATGTCACCTTGTTTGAACAGATAAAAGTGATATCTTTTTCTCTTTTTGAACAATGTGACATTGCGGAGAGCTATAGAATCCAAATCTTTTGTACAGCTATTTAATTGAAATGAGTCTACATTGAACCACTGTTGTTTGTTACTTTTTAAAAAGCTCACACATTTCACCCAAGGCAGGTGAACTGACTTGTCTGCCACTATACCATTTTTAACTGCCATACCAAATGAACTGATTAAAATACACAACCGATTATGATATACCACACAGTCTGGAAGCATGGTCAGGATCATCTAATGGAATACACTGTCATCACAAGATGTTATGTTATGGTATGTTATTTGCACTTGTAGAGCACACGATTACCCTTGGGTGTCCTGGCGCTAAGTACTGGTTGCCTGGGGAAGCTGAAAGAGTACTACTGCGAGAAGAGCCATGTCTTCAGGCCCTTCTGAAACGAGAGAAGATCCGGGGCAGTCTTAAGAAAAAAGGGAAGCTCATTCCAGGCTCGCGAGGCACAAAGACTAAAACTCCTGCCTCCCCAATTAACTTTTTTTGACATGGGGACTTGCACTTGTTTAGCACTGGTAGATCGTAACGCTCTACCAGGAACATACCAGTGGAACTTTTGCTTAAGAAACTCGGGACCAATTCCATTGATGGCCTTAAAAACAATACAGAGTGCCTTAAAGCGAGCTCTTTGTTTTATCGGAAGCCAGTGTAGATTCTTAAGATGGTGGGCAGAGTGGGTATTATGCCCCAGGCCCACAATTTACAGGGTCCCACACTCCTTCAGAAACATTTATTTATAGATATCTAATTGGAACTAGGATGATGTCTTGAATAACAATGAGGCAACTTACGTGGTAGAACAATGGCGCTAGATGTCCAGTTTTTTGCTTTCTATGATGTACATTACTTTTTAACACCTAAAGTAGTTTCTTATGGCACCTGATGAAATACAGAAGAGGGTCCTACATTAAGTTTTGGTCATTGGCCTGACAAAAACTCAATATAAGCCTGTCGGTATACAAATAAAAAGAATTAACAAGACATAGCATTATGCGAAACATCAATCACATGCAAAATCTTGTATTTTCTACCTCATCTTCTTTTGATTGTTTTGCAGCACACTTACATAAAGCATTAAAACTTCTCTACTCATTGATTCGTCTTCACAATTCCAACGCCATTACTGTCCACTACATATAATGAGATGGGCAAAGTGACCATCTCCCTTCACTGCATCCATCTCTTTCTCTCTCTCTGGTTTAAACACTTCATTATACCACGGGCTGTTACCACACAGCAAGGTATTGTGACACTGTCCTCACACAACCGTCATCACACTAATGTCCCTTCTTAGGTACCACTCTGCAGGCGGTTATGGTATTTTTGTAAATTAATTTTCAGAAAGCCTCATACAGCGCACAGATATAGCATTTATGAGTACAACAGAAGGAAGTCAGAACCAAAAAACAGAAATCAACCAACTCGTGGCTACAATGTACGCTTAGAAAGAATAGATTCCAATCACATGGAAAGACGGCTGCACATATCTACGTTACAGGTAAGCATAGCATTCGTTGTTCACACAACAGCGGTATCAGACTGCACAATAGACCTTATGTATAGCAGAAGGGGCTCCCATATGCCATTTGGTTTGGATGTCGTCCGCAGCTCCTCTGCATAGAGAACTAAGGGGCATATCAACAACAACCGGCGATAATTATCTCTAAGCGCACTTAGCGCTAGGATAATTATCGCCGGCTAGCGTGAATTTTTATCGCTGAGATAGCGTGCTATTAGCAACGCTTATCTCAATAGCGATAAAAATCCTCACGCTAACAGGCTAACGTGAGATTATCGCTGGAAACCCAGCGATAATCTCACGTTACCTTGTTCATAGGGACAGGCAAACTTAGCCATGATATCCTTCTTCCATAGGATATCATGGCTAAGTCTGAAAAATACCAGACGTAAAAAAGCAGCGTTAACCGCGGTTAGCGCTGCTTTTTTGTCTCTAACAGGGTTAGCGACATTCTTGATAATAGGAGAAATGTCGCTAAGCGACATTTCTCCTATTATTTTACTCTGGAACGCCCCCTTTGCATCTCATTAGAGATGCAAGGGGAAGCGTAGAGTAAAAGGGTGCTAACATGCCAATTTGCATGTTAGCACCCTGTTGTTGATAGGGCGCTAGTTTTATCTCTCCTTTTTAGGCTTTTAAAGCCAAAAAAGCAGAGATAAAGCCCTCGTTGATATGCCCCAAAATTATCTCTACAATACGTTAGATCTCTGAGCCACTGCTCGGCGGAGGGACTCTGTGTGCTTTCCCACATCATTGCTACACGCCTTTTGCCTATCAGCAGCGCCACATTTGTCCGTCTGCCCTTGGCACCTTTCAGGAAGGGAAGTAGACCTAATAAGCACATCTGCGGAGAACACTGCAATTCGACTCCAATTAGCTTAGACAAAGTGGCGATCACCGTTGTCCAGTATTTCTGCACTTTCCCACAAGCCCAGGCCAGATGCCAGAAATCTGCTCCCAGGGTCCCACGTTGTTTGTAAGCGTCAGTGTCGCATAGCCCGCATTTAAAAAGTTTGTGTGGTGTACAATAAACCTGGTGAAGGTATTTAAAATGGATAATGCGTAAGTTTCCGTTGTAGGTAAGTGCGTTAGTCAGTTGGCAGAAATGCTCCCATTCTTTCGGCGTCAATTGGAGGTCTAAACATTCAATCCACTTTTCCAAACTCTTGGGGGATGGGGGGAGCCTATCCTCTTTAACTGCTCGGTAGAGCTTGGTAACAAGCTTGTGGCGGGATGGGGATATAAGTAGTGTATGCAACGACAGTGATGTTGGGGGTTCTGCGGGAAATGTTGGGTAGAGGGATTGCATCGCTTTTTTCAGTCTGTGAAAAGTGGTGTCTTGTTCTGGATGTAATCCAAGTCGTGAGCTGTCAGGAAGGTGCCATTGAGATAGAGATCCTGCAATTTGTCAATTCCTACCAGTGCCAGTGTACGCAGAGCTCCCGCCTCATGAGTCACCGACAGGTCTGAATGATAAGCTAGGGGTAATAGCGGAGAGTATAATGGCAGCTTACCAGCCAGATGGCCTAGCGCCTGCCAAGTGGCAAATGTAGAGTTTGTTGTGTTAATTGCATCTCTGGGCGTGGTCCTGCGCCGATGTGTGAGGATGGAGTGCAATGGAATGGGGTGTGTGTCCCAATGTTCTACCGCGACGTGTGCGACGAAATCATGAGATGTGTACCAATAATGTGCGTACTGTGCGTGTGCACAAAGATAATACAGGTAGATATCTAGTATGCTGGAGCCCCCATGCTTATAGTTGAGAGTGAGAGTTCTCCAGCCCACACAAGCCTGCTTGCCACCCCAGATCAGTCGGAGAAGCAGGGAGCGCACCATTTGAAAAAATTGCTGGGTAAGAAGGATTGGTATGTTATTGAAAAGGTACAAGAACTTAGGAAGTACCACCATGTTTATCAAAGCGATATGATCTGCAAGAGAAAGTGGGAGATCCACCCATCTGTCAACTTGCTGCTCCAGCGTCGTTGTAGCAGTTCCATAGTTCGCACGGATGACTCTATCAGGATCGCGTTGCACCCAGTTCCCCAAGTACTTGACCGACTCTGTGGTCCACACTAGGGGGAATTCAGGCGCATGTGGAAGTGTACACCCAGTCAGTGGCATCACCACCGATTTCTCCCAATTGATATGTAACCTGGAGAAACGAGCGAATCAAAAGTATTCCCGCAGAACTGGCGCAAGGTGATGGCGAGGCTCGTGTATGAAAAGCAGCATATCATTCGGGTATAGAGAGATGATGAGAGGGTGGTGAATGAAATTTAGAGCTGCCTGCTTGTGGCATTGCCTAATAAGGTAAGCCAGCGGTTCCAGCGTTAGCGCAAACAGGAGTGGTGAGAGTGGGCACCCTTGTCTGGTCCCCATAGTGATTGGTATAAGGTCCAAAGTATGGCCACCCACCCGGACCCGCGCCGTGGGGTTTGAGTACAGGAGCCGTACCCAGTTGACAAAGGAAAGAACCCCATACGTTGTAGAACATAAAAAAGATAGCCCCATTGGACTGAATTGAATGCTTTAGCAGCATCCAGCATGACAAGGATAGCTGGAAGTTCAGGAGATAGGGTGTGAAACAGAGCAAACAGTGTGCGCAAGTTATGGGAGGTGGATCGTGTGGGAATAACGCCAGACTGGTCAGGTAGTACCAGATTCTGCATGAGAGGTTGGAGTCGAACGCCCAGAATCTTCCCCAGGATTTTTACGTCTGTGTTGATAAATGATAGCGGCCGGTATGAATCGCAATGAGAATCCGGTTTGTCCTTCTTAAGTGATGTAATGATTAGCGCCTCCCAAAGAGACGGTGGAAGCACACCCGAATTGTAAGCCTCGGCATACATTTCCAGCAGAGAAGGGGTAGGCTACTCCACGTAGGTCTTGTAAAATTCACAAGGGAACCCATCTGGACCCGGCGCTTTGCAGTTGGGGAGGGAACTTATTGCTAATTGGATGTCCTCAGCTGTGACGGGCAGGCCGAGAAAGTCTCTTTGGCCATCTGACAGCCATGCGATGGCTACTTGTGATAGATATTCATCAAATTCCGCAGTATCCGGCACACCATGCAAGGTATATAGTTTCGCATATGACAGTCGGAATTGTTCTGTGATGTCTGGGGCACTATAATGGTCACGTCCTGTATCGTCCGTTATCTTAGTGATTATGTCCTGGCTCATGCGGTTTATAATCTTAGTAGCCAGATGATGTCCTGGTCTCCCGCCTTCTCCGTAAGAGTGGGCCACATGTCGCTTGGAGATGTGCCGCATCTCTTCTTCTGCCAGCTTCTTGTGCTCAAGTATAGCGTCCTTGATGGATGCCAGAGTTGACACACTGGGAGCCGTCTCGTAGTCACGCTCGAGTTTAGTCAATGTGGCCTCTACTTTAGTCAGTTGGCCTCGTAGGTCCTTCAAAATGCCAGCTGATGTGCCGATGCAGGTGCCCCGAATAGTGGCTTTGAATCCCTCCCAGAGGACCCCGGCACTGTCTACTGAGCCCTTGTTGTGTCGAAAATATTGTGTGATGGCCTCGCGAATTGTCTCAACATGAATGAGGTCTAGTAGCACTTCAGGTCGGAATCACCAAGTGAACGATCTGGGGACCATTTGCGTTATGCAAAGAGTGAGTCAAACAGGGCAATGATCATAGAGTGTGCGTGGCAGACTCTCCCCAGCTGTCACCCAGCCTGCCGCCCCCTCACTCATTAGCCAATAATTGAGGCGAGACCAGCTGCTGTACGCAGTGGAGATATGTGTGCCCTCAAGTGTTTCTTCGTGCATGTGGCCCCATATATCTAGGAGTCCCAATTCAGCCATCCCATCATTAATTACGTGAGCCGCCCCAGGGGAATGTCCCTCTCTATCACTGGATTTATCTTTACTGGGGTCCAGGTGCGTATTAAGATCTCCCCCCCAAAGAATCACCGCGTCGGGTAAGCTCCGCAGTATAGCGAGGAGACGCTCATATATAGCAGGATCATATATATTGGGACCATAGGTGTTGACAATGGTGACCAGCTTGCCCGCCAATGTCCCGTGCATCACCGCTTAGCACCATGCAGTATCGATATGAGTCAGAAGTGTACTGAGGGGGAGGCCTTTCTTGACTAGTGTGAGTACCCCCCGACTATAGGAGGAATAAGATGAGGCTAGATGGTACCCTGCCCAGCAGACCCCAACCAGCTGGTCGGTAGCTTGTGTTAAGTGTGTTTCCTGCAGCAGGGCAATGCTAATCCCATGGCGATCTAAGTGTGCTACCACCTGGTGAATCTTCTTAGGCGTGTTGAGCCCCCGTACGTTCCACGTTACACAAGAGATTGACATTACATTGCTATGCAGAATTAAAAAGAAGTATATATTCAACTGAATCTATCGGAAATCCTTCAGTCCTGTAGATCGTAAAAGCATTAGTTAAGACATTGATAATATAGTCAGCCCTGTAACACCCTCCCACCCACCTTTCCCCCCACCCCCTTCAGCAACCCCAACCTGCTAAAGCCATCCCGAACCCCCAATAACAATTCCCACGTGTAGAGCCGAGGGTTTAACCAGTTGTGGGGAATACCCATAAGGGGGATCGCTGGAGCACAAAGACCCTCCCGGTAGAAAGGGGTGTGGCAGAGTCGGTGTGCATTCCCACCCGGTCGCTGCAATGGTGCAGCACCTCGTGACAAAGAAGCTGTTCCCCCGTAAAGAAATGGAGACTGTGAGAGCAATGAGATATAGTGGAACACAAGCAGTCTGGGTCACATCAAACATGCGGGGCAATCATGTCAGTATTCAGATAGCGCCGTCATAGCGGCTGAACAAGTAGAGACATGCCTAGGCACCAGTATATACATTGCAATAATGTCACTGTTTATCTGTCACTTCGGTAGACTCTCTGTTTTCGTCCCCCCCGGATATCTAGAGGACCGTGTGCGGCGGGCGATAGATTTGGCAAAGTCCATCGTCAATTTTGGGCAAGTGAAAATCCTATGCCTCCCATTGTCCCCCACGCGCAGACGCGCAGGATAGAGCATGGCATATGGTACCTGTGCTGCAATGAGAAGTTTTTATCAGGCTGGTACTCTCGTCGAGCCTCCTGCACTGACATCGTATAGTCAGGATAAAAGGCGAGAGCATTTCCCTCGTAGTTGATGGTGCCCTTCTCCCGAGCCAAGCGAAGTACAGCGTCACGGTCCCTGTAATTTAATGGACGGGCAATAATGGGACGTGGTGGGGCGCCCAGGGGGGGGGCGTGCTGACAGAGAGTGATGAGCTCTCTCTACAATCAGGACCTGAGACAGCTGGTCAGTCCCAAAGATCTCACGTAAGAGTTTCTCTACATATGTCTCAAGGTGGCCTGTATTCGTGGACTCTGGCAGGACCATGATGCGCACGTTGTTGCGACGCGATCTAGCTTCCAAATCTTCGTTACAGGGCTGGATGACAGCTAGGACCTTTTCCATAGACGCCGCTTTGGTGGTTACTTGGTGCAGCCCATCTTCAGCAGTAGATATGCGTGTCTCAGCTTCCCCAAGACGGAGCGCGTGTTTGTCCAGTTTCGTGGACATATGATCCATTTGCAGGTTAAGATGGTCAATCTTGCCATCAATGGACTGCAGACTAACCTGGACCTCTAGTCCAGTGCAGCAACAAATAACAGGAAAATGTGGGCCATGCTAAATAGTGAATAAGGAGGTTGGTAAGCAGTATGGAGCCGAGCCAGTGCACGGAACGTGTAGGTTAGCCGGGGTTAGGAGCTATGGAGCAGGCAGTAAGGCCACTGTTTCCAGAATACACCGGTCTACCAAAGCAGTGAGGTCTCAGGATTGGGGGTCGTGGCACAGCAGTACACAGTCAGGAATCAGGCCTGAAGTTTAAACAACGTGGGGCGCTCATGTCCACAGAACAGTATTGTCGCTGTGCAGGGAGGAGAGTGCTACGGGCCAGGTGGGCAGCAAGATCGCAATCTGCCACGTCTCTCTCAGTGGTTAGCCAGACGATGAGGAGGGAAGAGGCACTTCCCCCCTGCCAGCCGAGGGCACTACAGGTGCCGGTGTATCAAGCCTTCAGAGGGTGGCGGGCAGCCTGAATCACTGTGATATTAAGGAGGGGAGAGTATGGCAACCCCGCCTCAGGACCACACACTGACGTTCTTCTCCACGTGGCCGATGCTAAGTGGCGACTCAGCTGGGTGCCGTCGCAGTGACTGTCACGCAGTCGTCAAGGGCCCCTGCAGCTCATGAAGAAAGCAGGTCCGCCAGATCACCAATCTGCAGTGCCAGTCATCCGCCTCCAGAGTAGCAGGGAGTGTTGCAGGGACTCCAACGCAGCGTTGGGGGCTCCGATTCAGCTGCGACGTGGAGGTCAGTGGCAGCTAGGCGCAGGTCAGCAGCTAGCCGTAATGAGGGGGCAGGAGCAGTGGGCGATCGGACGTGCAAGACACTTTAAATGGGGAGCAGCAGCCTAGCAAGCAGCCCAAGATATCACCACAGTGGGCTCGACTGGCGGCCCCGGACTAAGGGGACATGCAACCCCCGCCTGTAATGAGCCCATGGTCGATAGGCCGCGCCGGTGGAGACCCGTGGGCAGCCCGCACCCCCAATTGCTCCTCAATCACGTAGCAGGGAGTACGGCGACCCACCGGCTCACACCACACTGCCCAACGGTCCTCAGGCAAGAGGCATGGGTCACTCCCCCAGCACCCGTAGACCGCAGTCAGCAACAGTTGCAGCTCACCTAGGCCGCGCGTTCAGAGCGCGCTCTGATCCGCCATGATGCCTCCGCCAACCCCGGACTCCTCGTCCTCGAACTCAGCAAGGACGCCGCTGCGGGCTACAGCGTTCAGCCAGGACAGTCCCCCAACACCTCACACTGCAGCACCTTTGAGCTGGGCAGCAATCGGCGCGGGATGGCAAGGATAATTAGCGGATTGTGAGCTCGGCCGGCGGAGCAGCTCTACAGAGCGGCCATCTTGCCGTGCGCCCTCTACCGCCCCCCAACAGGTGGTTATGGTACATTATTGCAACACCTGACTGCCATCTAAGTTAGGGTTCTCCAATGTCGGTCCTGGAGGGCCGGATCAATGGCAGATTTTTGAAATAACTACATTTATCTATCTACCTACAGGACTGACATTGGAGAACCCTGATCTAGGTTGACCACCTTGGAATACAGCTGTTATAATTTCTCTGTTTTGTTAATAACAGCTAGCTTCAAACTTAGTTATCTACACCTTCTTAGTTTATTAGATCTTTTTTTGCAAAGTTCTATTATGTAACGTCCCATGTATCTTGTTAAACTACATATTGCAAAGCATACACTTTACCCTGTATAGTATACAAAATCGTTTTTATCTAGATCAAAAACAACAGACTATCGAATTTTCACATCATCTATTGATTTGGGAATGTGTCCATCGGGGAAAAGGAAGAGGCATTACAAGCACCCACAAAATGTGTCACTCTGGTCAACATGTGCATTACTTATACCTGGTGCCACCCTCTATTAATTTTTGGGTATATGTTTGAGAATTGAGAATCAATGAGTCCCATATATTTACATGCTTGTGTGGACAACTTCTAATTGTGACACCACCCTTAGCATTCCATGTAAATCTCCATTTCTGCTTGAGACTGTGCCATAGTTGGAAGTCTTTGTTGGGCCCATTGCATTGCTATGTCCTTTTTCCCATCATCAGCTCCAGGAAATGGGACATCTTTACTCGAGTGCAATTGTTTGACTCAGTTACTCTCACTAATCTCATGGGGAGAGGAGTTGGCCTAACGGCTAGGGTGGTCGTCCACGAATCTGGGAACCTGGGTTTGAGTCTCAGCAACGACGCTGAACATCCTTTGATTCTGGGCAAATCACTTAATCTCCCCGTGCCTAACAAAAGTTGAATGTGTCCTCATGTAACGCAACTGGTGCTCATGTAAAGCGCTCTGATATCCTATTCGGTTCAAGTTTGCGCTATATAAAACTCCATAAAATAAAAATTATTTCCAGCAGAGTGAACTTTAGTTCTTCTTTTTCTCATCCTATGACCCTTGGGAGTTTATCTAGACGTCCACACAAATCTCATGGACGCGTCAAAACTAGATTGTGTGAACAAAGTCACCTCTCTTTTCTGCAGCAATAAAAAGAATTGTTTTGTCTTCAATAAGTATTTTGTAGTTACTATCTACAGTATTAGACTTTTTGTATGTGTTTCAATTCCACAGGATTGGAGTTTATAACCTTTTCTCTTTAGATCATTGGTCTATTCTTCTCCCTCGGATCCCGCAAGTTCCCCTTCTCACTCCTCTCTTAGTTTCTTCAAAGTATTTGGCATAAAAATCTCCTTCGAATGGAGGGTATTTTGGGATGAGCTGATTACTATATATTGGTTTATAAAGTGCGCGTTTGAATCAGTCTGGGTTGGGCATTTACAATTAGTCAGATCATTTAATACCCACTTCCTTCATTGGGTCTGTCACCTTTCTGTGTCTTTCTCTTCCCCTCACTTAAGTCCCTTCAGACCTGCAAGTCTAGGTATAACAATGTTGCCTTGTTACACCTGTTTTTGCATTGTATTCTGACTGTATTTTCCACTTTAGCTGAAAGCATAATCCATTCACTAAATTCCTCTTGTACATAAGAGGGAGGTTGTTCTTTCTGTCTTCCTCCAACATTAATGCATTCCCATCTTGCAAAATGGTAAAATTGACAGATCCTACAAATTATATATACACTTTCCCCAATGTTAGTGCAATTGGACTGTATATTTAGATTAAAATGTAGTGATTCTTTTTTAAGGGCATTCCCCTTACCTATCGGAGGCACCCGCTCCGAGAAGGATCCAGGGGGATATTTACAAGGGGTTAAGGCCACCAGAACGTCCCTTTTAGCGACGTTCTGGTGGAGCTTTGCCCTTCTCCATATTCACAAAGCAGCGTTAAGCCACTTTTTGTGGCTTATACTGCCTTGAAAATACAGCCCTTTTACACGTATCACTGAGCATGAAAGGGGCGTGAAAAGGGTGTTTCTGTGGCCATTCCACCTTAAAACCCATTGCTTTTTGACACTGCCCCAGATTTACATGGATGGGTAATTCTGAGGCAGCGCCAAATACTATGCCATGCAAGAGCAGGCGTTAGAATGGCGAAATGAGGAGAATACTTTTATTTCTCCTGGTTTTTGCTTTTTCTATGTGTGCAGCATTCTGCCGCACCCATTGAAACAGCAAAAGCCATTAATGATTGTTTATGTGCAGGAAGGTGCCCCTTCCTGCACATAACACAGGCCCGATTCACAGAACTAACTTAAGACAAAATCCTAAACTTACTACCATTTTGGTATTCACAGAAGGCACTTACTCATTTTGGTATTCACAGAAGGCACTTACTCATTTCGGTATTCACAGAAGTTAGGAGTCCTAACTTTAGGACTCCCAAATGCCTTCTGTGAATACCGAAAGCCTTAAAATTAGGATTTTTCTCAGTTTAGTAGTAGTAAAGTTAGGAGTCCTAACTTTAGGACTCCTAAACTGAGAAAAATCCTAATTTTAAGACTTTCGGTATTCACAGAAGGCATTTAGGAGTCCTAAAGTTAGGACTCCTAACTTCTGTGAATACCGAAGTAAGTGTCTTCTGTGAATACCAAAACGAGTAAGTGCCTTCTGTGAATAAGAAAATGGTAGTAAGTTTAGGATTTTGTCTTAAGTTAGTTCTGTGAATCGGGCCCACAATCATTAAATAATGACGATTTGCTACTTCTATGTGTGCTGCAGAATTACTAGGAAATACACAGGGGTGCACCGTATGGTAGTAAATACGGGGCATCCCTACGTTTTGGAAATGTTGGAGCGTGGCGCTGCCAAAGCTGGCGCAGCTCCGTGCTCTGACATTTCCTTGTACATATGCCCCTCAGTCTTTTGGGGAAATTTACAGAGTTGAAGTTCAGCTCAGTGTTCCGTTGGATAGTGATCTTTGCAATTAATACAGAACCTAAGAGTCACCTCTCCTTTTCCCCTCTGAGGGACTGATTATAAGTATAGGCGCTATTTATCACGCCAGGTAAATAACGATGCCATGGGGTTCGTTATTTACCATGTGCGATAAATAGCACAGATTATGAGTTTCTGGGGAATAACATGTGGATTTTGGTGTTTAACGTACCCAAATGTTAGGGTAAATACCGCATGATTTTCCCTATTAAATTTCAGCAAGTTTGACTTGCTGAAATTTAATGATTGTTGAGGTATTAAACACATTATCGTTAATAATACCTTCAAACTCGTAATTCTGCCCCATGCCTAAACAGGGGTTTACGCATGGGTCGGCATTTAACGAGCAGCTTGTACTCAACGCCTGAATGTTGGATGATGGCACCGTGCCTTGCGTTCATCATCTCACTGCAGACACATCACTGTAACGTTGGTAAATCTACCACACTGGTTCTTAAGCCCATAGCCGCAAATCTACCATACGAATGCAAATTTGTATTGGATTTTAGAATGTATATAGCAGTTCATAACCTTGGCGGGGCCACAAAATGCTCCAATTTGTATCAGGTTGCATTACGGTTAATATATTCTTCGATGTAGTTTGTCCTATAAAATAAGTGTTGTATGTGTTGTGTGAGGTTGAACGAGATCATTCATACGTGGTGCAGCCTATATCATCGCTCTTAAGCATGAGATGTTGCAGGGACTGTGAGAACAGATGGATTAGTGTTGTGTTGTAGTAAAACCTGGGGGTATTTAGAGGGCGTACACCCACCAAGGAGCTCTTGCGGTGCTCGTTACGAGTGACCCTGGATTTTGGTCGGTATTCCCAGTCCACCCGAGTGTCTCCAGTGACTCCTTTTTTTAAAACAATTTGTAGTTTTATATAGCGCGAACTTAACCCAAAGGTATAAGGTATCAGAGCACTTTAACCCCTTCGGCGCTCATGACGGAACGGTTCCGTCATGAGCGTCGGTTGGCCTGTGCTCATGACGGAACCGTTCCGTCATGACCACGCCCGCGCAAGCAGCGCTCAGCACAGCGGGGGAATCCGCCCCGCATGGAAGGGGTTAAATGAGCACCAGTTGCATTACACAAGAACACATTCATTTTTGTTAGACACGGGGAGATTAAGTGATTTGCCCAGAATCACAGGATGTTGAGAGTCATTGCCGAGACTCAAACCCAGTTGCCCTGATTTGAGATCAACCGCTCTAACCGTTTGGACACATCCTCTCCTCTCAACTCTTTGGGGCAAGTTGGGCCCTCAGGGTCTTCTAAAACAGGGTTCTCCAAAGTGGGTCCTGGAGGGCCGGATCCATTCCAGATTTTTAGTATATCCCTATTTAGATAAATGTGCTTATCTTACAAATCTGACATAGATCCGGCCCTCCAGGACCGGCTTTGGAGATCCCTGTTCTAAGAAATGAGGAGCTGCTGGGAGAGTCAGCAATCCCTGGTCCTGTTCCACTGGGAATTCCATATCTTGACTGCAACTTTCACCAAGGAAATTCAGCCACTTCCAGCAGTGGAAATTCCCTGGTAAAAGTAAGAAGATCTGCGGTGTTCCTTGTGTGATCATTTTGAGGGGTCATCGGTGTATTGCACCTATGGACGCAGTGAGCAGCATACAATAGGTTCAGAGGCATTAACCATGAGTGATCAGTGGGGTCAGAGCTCATTGGAAGGTTCACCTGGTTTATTTTTTCTGCCGGACTAAGTGAGTGCAGCACAACCTGTCGAGCCCTTATTTTTACCACCCACCTGTCAAAATAGTAGGGAAATGCCAGAAGCTTGTTCTCTGTCCAGAGGGAAATGGCAGAAGCTTGTTCTCAGCCCAGAGGGAAATGCCAGAAGCTTGTTCTCAGTCCAGAGGGAAATGGCAGAAGCTTGTTCTCAGTCCAGAGGGAAATGGCAGAAGCTTGTTCTCAGTCCAGAGGGCCAATCTTTGGAACTCAGGGGCATATTTACAAGACCTCAGCCTTATTTTTACCACCCACTTGTCAAAATAGTAGGGAAATGCCAGAAGCTTTTTCTCTGTCCAGAGGGAAATGGCAGAAGCTTGTTCTCTGTCCAGAGGGAAATGGCAGAAGCTTGTTCTCAGTCCAGAGGGAAATGGCAGAAGCTTGTTCTCAGTCCAGAGGGAAATGGCAGAAGCTTGTTCTCAGTCCAGAGGGAAATGCCAGAAACTTGTTCTCAGTCCAGAGGGAAATGGCAGAAGCTTGTTCTCAGTCCAGAGGGAAATGCCAGAAGCTTGTTCTCAGTCCAGAGGAAAATGGCAGAAGCTTGTTCTCAGTCCAGAGGGAAATTGCAAAAGCCAGAAGCTTGTTCTCAGTCCAGAGGGAAATGGCAGAAGCTTGTTCTCAGTCCAGAGGGAAATGGCAGAAGCCAGAAGCTTGTTCTCAGTCCAGAGGGAAATGACAGAAGCTTGTTGTCTGTCCAGAGGGAAATGGCAGAAGCTTGTTGTCAGCCCAGAGGGAAATGCCAGAAGCTTGTTCTCAGTCCAGAGGGAAATGGCAGAAGCTTGTTCTCAGTCCAGAGGGAAATGGCAGAAGCTTGTTCTCAGTCCAGAGGGCCAATCTTTGGAACTCAGGGGCATATTTACAAGACCTCAGCCACACCAGAGTGCCACTTTTTTTGATGCTCCAGTGGCGTAGCGCCATTTTCCATATTTACAAGGTGGGGGGGCTAAGCCACTTTTTTGGCTTAACACTACCTTGTAAGTATGCCCCTTTCCGCCGCAGTCCTCTGCAGCAAAGAGCCGTGCAATGGGTGTTGCAGTGGGCATTCCACCGCAACACCCTTTGCTATTGGCGTTGCCCCAGATTTACAAGGCTGAGGCTGCGCCAAAAACTAACGCCATTAAACACCAGGGATTAGATTGGCGCAACGAGGACAAATTATTAATTTCTCCTTTTTTCTTGCTCTTTCTGTGTGTGCTGCATTGCACACATAGAAGATGCAAATCGCCATTATTGATTGTTAATGTGCAGGTAGGTGTCCCTTCCAGCGCATAAACACTCATTTTCTGCAACACAGGCACCCTTGCACCATGGTGCAAGGCGCGTTTGTTGGTGCTAGGCAGCTTTTTTTCCGCCCCAGCGCTAGGGGAAACACAGGCTTGCACCATATTCTTGTGAATACGGCGCATCCCTGGATTTTGAAAATGTCAGAGCGCGGCGCTGCCAAATTACGGCGCATCTCTGCGCTCCGACACTTTCTTGTGAATATGCCCCCATGTCCTTGTAGAATAAGAAAAACTGCAGATCACCTGTAATTCCACAGAGCACTAAGAATTTAGCTCCTCTCGTCCACATAATCAAATGATAAGAAATAGATTGCAGATAGCTATGCACTAATGCAGAGCTTCAAATGCACGTAAACGGTAGCGGCCAGCATGCACTTTGTGGACGCTGAGAATCAATGAAACCTGACAGGTTAATGTGTAAACACAGTGCCAAGCACATCAGTCAATCAAAAGATTAATTCGCTGCTTTGTTCCCATTCCGATAATCTACTTAGAGTAATAGGCAGATCGAATGCCGCATCATTTCCAGAGCTGAGCAGCTGTCAAGGGGCTGCATTTATTCCAGCTCGTAAGTGAGATGTCTGGGAATTAGCGTCAGTGAAAGGAGCACAGAGAGGGAACAAATCCCAGGCCGGGGTGGAGGCCATCCTTCATGCACGCGCGCCGGCTAACCCCTCCCTTCATCGGAGCGGAGCATCTAAACAAGGGCACACCGGACCCGCAGCATTGCTGGAGAAATCTTTTACACAGTTGTGTGGCAAGAGCGTAAGTGGCCCTACTACAAGCATGGGAAATGCCCCCCGCGTCCCTTTGGTACATAATAAAATACAGACATAAGAGAGCTAGTGGAATTATGAGGCAAAGGGGGACCAAATAATGCGACAGAGTTAAATTATGCGGCAAGAAAGGCAAATTATGAGGTGGAATATGGCACATTTTGTGATACTATTAGTTTATTATTTTGTCATTTTTACACATGCTAACACTGTCTGTGCAACGAGCCTAACATGCAAATAAAACAACAAGCACCGGAAAGGTGATAAATTAATCTTTACGAAGTGTCTTACAATTTGCAGAAACAACTGTAGCTGCGATTTATGTAACTTGTTATCTTTATGAGCTAGAAACATTTTTTTGTAGTTAAAATCTTCAGATTATGCAGAAGATGACGGACATTGACACAAATGCAACAATTTAATATTTATGCAGAAAAAGACGCAACCACAAAACCGCATGATTTCAGTGTCCTTGGCCATAAGTGCGGTTGGGGCAGAGGACTGGTCCACGATGCGACAGCACATGCTGACCTAATGATAGTTGCGCTCCTGTATTTACATGCAATCTTGGCAGTAGTGATGCTCTATGCCTTTCCATGTTCATGCAATCCACACTGTGATAATTTCCAGCACATTTTAGCAATATGTAGGTTGCATTCTGGGAGAGACAATGGTCCAGGGTTCTCCAAAGTCGATCCTGGATGGCCGGATCCATGCCAGAATTTTAAGATAAACTACATTTATCCAAACGGGGATATGCTGAAAATATGTCATGGATCCGGCCCTCCAGGACCGACTTTGGAGAACCCTCTTGGCTATGGGGGTCAATTACATACAGCCATCAGAAACAGTACTATTTCGACATAACTTTGTGCAGCGCATGTGATTGGGTGATCAGACTCAAGGTTTGGACCACGAAGATTGCATTGTTGACCACACATGCTCATCTCTCCTGTGCAGACCCTTTTTTCAGAGAAGGCTGGGCCTTCCAGTACATTTCACCTTCAGGGGTAGATGTACTTTTCTGTGCTAGGTCCCAACTTTCTTAATGTTATGTTATGTTATTAGGACTTCTAAAGCGCAACGAATACCCGGAGGTGTCTTGGCACTGGCTAACAAGGCACTGAATGACTGAATGATTTATAGGGCATCGTAGCTGCTAGGATAGGGTCTTTTTCAGTAGGGCTGGAAGAAGCTCATGTGCAGCATGAACCTGGACCTGTGGATTATCCAGGACCTTTCCACCCTCACGTTTATTCATCACAGATACGGACAACCACACGAACCAGTGATTCTCCCCTAGACATTATCCTCTGTACCGCAACCTAGGAGGACAAAGGAGAAGGTGCTTCATACGCGCTCTGCACTCCCAAAGCATGGAATCAGGTGTGACCAGGCACAGAGTGGATGGTGCCGCACACATCATTCATGCAGGAGGGGCAATTACTAAAACTCAAATAAAAATGGATAATAATGGAAATTTAGGGATTAGATCTCCTTGATTCCTTTAAGGTTAACTTTAGACCTTATTTCACACTCCATTGGGCTGGTAGGAATTGCTGTTTGTTATAGACTGCACAGGCAAGATATCCGGATGTGGTATAATTTGCATCCTAGCATCCTAGTCTGGATGTAGCAACCATCACCGAGAGGGTTCTTAGTATGCCTATGAAACCTCACCAAAGCACAGATTCTCCGCAACCCCTATTTATACCCCACAGCACCCATCCTCTCTTTCAGAGAGCAACAGTGACGAGAAGAAGAAGCGAGAATACTCAAGACTGTGACATGGTTTTTCCAATTCAGAGAATGCCAGTATAGACAGACCTAAGACACCCGTTGACCAGAAAATCCTCAACCTTGGACCCACTGTCGATGTAAAATGCCAGGAACCACAACAGACCTGATCACACCCCAGTACGTTACAGGCATCCCACATTGAGCTGTATGAGTAAGATCCTTGTGGCAGCATTACTTTTGGAGGGAAAGTCTCTGTACCTGTCCGCAACATCTGCCTGCAGCTCTTCCACAGCTTGTATGCTTCCCTTCAGAATTAAGGGAACACATTATTAGGGGAAACAACCTTTACAACGCAGTCATTACATCGCACTACCTTTACATAGCAGTCATTACATCGCAATATTCTTTACATCGCATGTCATTACAACGCAGCCATTACATCGCATGTCACTACAACGCATGTCATTACAACGCATGTCACTACAACTCAGGCATTACATCGCAAGTCATTACAAGGCATACCATTACAACGCATAGTACCCTTACACTATCCAACACCCTACCGTTGCACTCACTGGAGTTAGAATAGTTATTTTTACCACTACACTATCCAACACTTACCCTCTGTTGCACTCACTGGAGTATGAATAGTAATTATTACCCCTACACTATCCAACACTTTCCCTACTGTTGCACTCACTGGAGTTACAATAGTAATATTACCACTATACTATCCAACACTTACCTTAAATGCGATGCAATGGTATGCAATGTAATGGTATGCATTCTAAAGGTATAATGCGATGTAATAGAATGCGTTGTAAAGGTAGCTTCTAAATATGCGATGTAATGGCATGCGATGTAAAACAATGCATTGTAAAGTATGTTGCGATGTAAAAACTGGGTTGTAAATGCATGCGTTGTAAATGTATGCGTTGTAACGTCATACATTCCATTATTAGCATCCAACATGCCCTGTAGCCCTGGAGAGGTCTGGGGTCTTGGTATGAGTGTGCAAAATTTACATATTTGGTTTTCACGTAATTACACAACATTTCTACAAAAGTACATAAAATTGCACGTGATTAAAAAAAATGCAAATCCAACATTTCACACTCTGGTGCCGATTACGATCCGGTAAAAACCGGGTACGAACCGTCGGTCGGAGCGTTTTCCCCGTCCGACTCGTACCCGGTCGTAAAACTGTACAAACATGGAATTACGATTCGCACGGAAACACCATTTCCGTACGAATCGTAAAAAACACCGACCGACGAAAATATACATACGAATGTGATCCGGGAATGCTGCGACGTGACGTCGGGACGCTTTCAGGCAGCGTTTCACGACCCAGGAATTACGATTCGAACCGACAGCAGTCCGGACGGCAATATTTCCACGGCACCCAAAAAGTGCCGCAAAAGCGAAGTACGGCGCGAATCGACCAGAGTAGGTGGCCCGGTACGCACCGTACCCCCCCCAGCCCCCGTAGGTACGCGCCGACCCCCCCCCCAGCCCCCGTAGGTACGCGCCGACCCCCCCCAGCCCCCGTAGGTACGTGCCGACCCCCCCCCCAGCCCCCGTAGGTACGCGCCGACCCCCCCCCAGCCCCCGTAGGTACGCGCCGCCGACCCCCCCCCCAGCCCCCGTAGGTGCACGCCGACCCCCCCAGCCCCCGTAGGTACGCGCCGAACCCCCCCAGCCCCCGTAGGTACGCGCCGACCCCCCCCCCAGCCCCCGTAGGTACGCGCCACCCCCCCCAGCCCCCGTAGGTACGCGCCGACCCCCCCCCCCAGCCCCCGTAGGTACGCGCCGAACCCCCCCCAGCCCCCGTAGGTACGCGTCGACCCCCCCCCAGCCTCCCCCCAGCCCCCGTAGGTACGCGCCGACCCCCCCCCAGCCCCCGTAGGTACGCGCCGAACCCCCCTGTATGTACACCCGTGTACGTGTCGAACCCCCCCGTGTAGCGCTGGGGGTACGCACCGTACATACACGGGTGGGGGTACGACTCGAACGTACACGGGGGGGTTTGACTCGAACGTACACGGGGGTACGCACCGTACATACACGGGTGGGGGTACGACTCGAACGTACATGGGGGGGTTCGACTCGAACGTACACGGGGGGTACGCACCGTACATACACGGGTGGGGGTACGACTCGAACGTACACGGGGGGTTCGACTCGAACGTACACGGGGGGTTCGACACGTACACGGGTGTACATACAGAGGGGGTCGGCGCGTACCTACGGGGGCTGGGGGGGGGGTCGCCGCGTACCTACGGGGGCTGGGGGGGGTCGGCGCATATGCGGGCACGTCTCCATGGTTGCTATGGGAGTTCGGTGCGGACGGTGATTTTTCCATCCGGTTGTAACCTCGGACGCACGGGATGGATCGTGATTCCTCGGTCGGACTTCGCCTTTCACGTTTGTACGGTGAATCGTACGAGGACGTGTCGGACACATTTTCCGACCCGAGGACGTGTGGGGAATGATTCCCAATGCGGTTCGTATGGACTTTTTACCATGCGAATCGTGATTGCCAGTTCGTACGGCACTTGTACGATTCGTACGGTAAAAAGACCGGATACGAGTCGCACGGGGATATTTTTTACCGGATCGTGATCGGCACCTCTATGTTGGAGCAGAATGCTTCATGGTATCAATTTTTGACGTGAGAATGCACTTTGCACTACAAAATGGTGTAAAAAAGGCAAAAACAAGCACCTTGGACAACAGCCGCTCGTGTTCTGTTGCCCTCGATCAGGCCGCAGTACTTTACAGGTATCCCACATTGAACTGTGAGAGTAAGTTCTGTATGAGCTGGCCTGGAGGTCCCAAAGAGGTCTTAGATTTGGAGGAAAAGCCTCTGCCCTTGTCCACAACATCGGCCCTCTGCTTTCTCGCGGATCTTATGGTTCTCTTCTTGAGTGAAGGGAACACATTATCAGAATCCCACATGCTCTGTAGTATAGGTGAGGTCCTTTGTCTTGGGTTTGAATGTGAGAAATTCACATTATTTTCTTTTGCGTAATTACACACAACTTGGAAAATGAAGTTACACATAATTACCCAAAATTAAAATACTTGAATGCGTCAATATTTGAGATGAGGATGAATTTGGTCCTAAAAAAAATAGTGCACAAAAATACCATGAACAACAGTCACTCGTTTTCTATTTTTCCCATACTTTGTCCATAAAGTTTTCTCTGCAAATGGCACGTAGTTCCACAAAGTAGTATAATTATTAAAATCCTGCTAAATGGTTTTGTATATATAGCTACTTATTTCTGTGGACCACTCTGCATTTAGCAGAATGTGAGTGCTTCATGACACATAAGATCAAGATGGTGTACAATTGGAAAAGGAGGAGTCATTGAGTGAAGATTGGTAGGAGGAAGGAGCACACATTGGTAGCTAGCAGGTTGTCCTAGATAGGGTTTTCGAAACAAGAGCATGTTAAGTTGCTTCTTGAAGGTTCCACAATTTTCAATGTCTGCAGCACTGGTAGTTATAGGGGTCCAAAGCTTTGAGCCAAGTTCCCTCACCTTCCTTTCACTGTTCTTGGATAGCTTGGTGGTGATGAGGAGATAGACCTGCCTCGATGCGAGGGTCTTAATTGGGTACCACATTTAAAAATGTCCAATGAGATTGACGCAGTCTTCCTTCATATTTCATATTGTGTGGTGTTGGCATCTTAAAATGAATGCTTACTTGTAAGACTGAAGGATTGGCAAGCGATTTACGTGTTACCCTTGCCACACACGCCAAGGCCAGCTCCTCAGGATGGACATCTGATGGTCCTAAAAATGAACTGCTGAACCGATCTTTAAAAATAATTGGTTCTAAATGAGCTGGCTATGTAGATGTACATCTAGACTGATGAAATGTAGGATTGCGGACCATGTCGAAATAATTTTATATGACCAAATTAATTAAAAATCTGAACAGCAGCTGAATTAATTTTCGAAAACGCCATGCTGGTTGCAGATATCTTGGGAATACATTTCGAGATAATTATTTATATAGCAACATCTTAACACAAATTTCACATAAACTCTCAACTTATGTCATCCTATTGAAATAAATGATGAAGGTAAACCTCAAGATGATCAAATTCCCTTCAAACTAGATTATAGAAGGACCCAAGATAAGATATTGTTTTTCAACTGAGGCTGGCCTTTTCTGTATGAGTGGATTGGCCAGAAAGTTGTTTGAAACTCCCAGCTCCCCAATGAGTTGGAGTGAATGAACATGGTTAGGGATCTTTGATTGGGCAGAGTATGTGTCAATTAGAGGTTTGCTTGATTTTTATATGTGTGAAAAGTTCGGAGATAAGTTCACATTTGAGATTGAGTTGCATCATTCCACTTCTGTCAGTATAAAACAACTTCACTGGCTTCCAGTGAGACTGCGGGTGGAGTTTAAAGCTCTTTGCCTAGTGCATAAAGCCCTCTATGGAGGAGGGGCGATAGACTTACAATCTTTATTTCCCCGTTACGTCCCACTGCGTTGCCTGAGATCCACTGACACTGGACTAGTACTTCTTCCAAAGATAAAAAGAGTAAGGTGGGGAGGAAAACGTTTTTCATTTCAAGCAGTCAAATTATGGAACTCCCTCCCCGTCCAACTGCGACTCCAGTCTTGCCGCACTCTTTTAGGAAAAGTATAAAAACCTGGCTCAACATTGCAAATGTAATCTTTAAGGTTGTCCCGGTTTCACACTACCCAGCGCCAAGACGCCTCGGCAATAGTGCGCTCTATAAATATCCTCAGTCAGTCAGTCAGTCAGTCAGTTGGAACTTCGATACAGATAGCAGACAGACAAATCAGTTGGAATTTGGAGGTGTCCGGAGTGGACGCATCTTACTCCGAGTTCACTCCTCTATATTGATGGTGGTTTACTGCTCTCATTTCCACTCATTGTTGTGAATGTACACAGTCCAAATATAGCCTTTGTTTTTCGCCTAGTCTATATAGTCCCTGGCCCATAGCTGAACATAAGGAAGAGGGACATAGAATGTCTTTTATACATGCCATTTTAGGGCAAGGGCTGACCTATTGACCATCAAGGTGAGGTTTCCAGCTCTCTGTGTTTTCTTAATGTTTCTGCCCATGACAGCCACCGTACATAAGGATATCAAACAACAATAACATGGAATGGGCCTGATGAGAAAAAGCCTTTGCACTTTTAATGTCTCATTTCACAATGCACAAAGGATTGCAAAGCAGGAAAACGAGTCTCAGTGCAAGGTTCATGAATGTTTGCACGATGGCTCCTTTTGTGAAGTCAAAAGTGACGTCTTAACAAATTGCTGTAGAAATGTCCAAAATATTGAAATATTTTATAAAAAATACAAACTGAACAAAAAGTGCTAACAACAGAAAACCCTTCATCAGGCCCACACAAATGAAACGAAAATGCAAGCTATAAGATGAGGCTCGTTATAGTTTTCACATGCACAGTACAATGATGTGCATTTCACTGTTATCAGAGTCCCACCTTTGCATTGCAAAAGTGTTCGACACCCTTGCAGCCCAAAGGGACTGTTCCAAAGATTTTACAAACTGTCCATCACTTTAATATTAAAAAATGGGGGAAAAGAAGACGATTAGTCATAGAGCAGTGCTAGAACTTCCTATTGAACTTTCGTCTTTTTAGGTCTCCCCTGTCGTTAGCAGCGTGCATGCGCTGCCCTCGCCATGCGAGTGCCTTTTAGAATCAATACGGATTCCATGTGCACGCGTACGGACGGACAAAAGTTGTGCACGCGTATGGACAGGAGATGTGCAGGCGTACGGGTCGCAGCGGTAGCGCAATACTTTTTTCTGCAATAAGGAAACTGCACCAGCATGGCGCTACAATGATGTACTGTTAATTACAGAGCCCCGCTGTAAGTACATGATGCCTTGTATGTCCTAGTTCTACGCCAAACCCCCATTATGGATTTAGGTACAAATACTTTTTTGTGCAATAAGGAAACCGCACAAACATGGCGTTACAATGATGTACAGTTAATTGCAGAGCCCCACTGTAAGTACATGATGCCTTGTACGTCCTAGTTCTACGCCAAACCCCCATTATGGATTTAGGTACAATATCGTTACAACGCAAGGAGCGTTGAAAAGGCAAGACACGGGGCGTTTTTACTTGGCGGTGGAAGCAGGGCGCAGTAGTTACTAATTGGAATGGAGGCCCGCCCCCCCCTTCATTTGAGCTTTGGTATTTCTTGAATGTGCCCTATGAGGCCACTCGGGCTCTCACCTGTCCTAGTTTAACGTAACTGGTGCTCATGTAGTCACGCTATATAAATCTGCAAACAATAAATGCCGATTTATAGCTAAATTACATACTTCAGAATAGGAGGCTTAACTTCTAATCCCAGCCTTCCATTTGACCAGAGTCTGATCTTGGAAAAATCACCACCTCCCTCTGAGGCTGAGCCTTGCTTTCTTTCCTCTGCTGTCTCAATGGAGGGTGCTTAAAAGAAACGAAGCAGAGGACTAGCTAGGATATTATGACCCTTAAAGGAATCTAGGAAAATGATTTCCGCCGGCATATTTAGGATTTCCATGCCATCTTCAAATAACGTCGTCACTGGTTCATTGGCGAGGAGCACAGCGGTGGTGGGTGTTGCATAAGAGACCGCTGTCTAATCTGATGAGGCGGCGTATACTGCACGTACTAAATGTAGGCTGCTTGGGCGAGCGGGGGTCTGTGAACCTCTGTGCGCATGTGTGGGGGCTCCACTGGGCGTGCTCACGCCTACCAACAGTAAAGCCACATTCCAATCAAAATCGTTTCCACTCCGTCCATCCATCCCCAGAGTCTATATTTAGAATGTTTGATGTTGACTGAAAGCAAACCCAACCTATATACTTCCTACTATGCCTTAAATATTTTTCTTTTAAAGAGATTGAGCATGAAAGTAAATCTAATTTGAAAGGATGATTTTATACACTAACCACTTTTTACAACACCTTAAATGGAAAAATAACAAGCATTTACGCTAGTTTGAGCTATTGGCATTGTTAATGACAATGTCTTTTATTTAGGTTTTGGTTTTAAAACCTAAATAAAAGGCATTTTCATTTACAATGCTAATAGCTTAAACTCTCACAAATGTAAAACCTATTGCATTGCAAATGCTTGTTTAAGAATGCTACAGCAAATGTGTAAACTTTACCTAATTTAGTACTACTCAATTTACATACCAGGATGCAAACTCTTAGGGCCTTATTTATGAATGCCTTAAGCCGCCGTTGCTTCACTTTTCAGTGACGCTGTGGCGGCGTAATCAATGCGCCACACTGTGCCCTATTTACAAAGTAACACATCAAGTCAGATGTGTTACTTTGTAAATGCCTGCACTACATTATACCTGTGTCGGGTATAATGCATGTAGGGTGGGCATTCCCCCCCGTAAAAAGGCCTCGTAGAAGTGGCGCAATGAAATCTATCAGATTTCACTGTGCCACTTCTACGACTTGACTACGTCAAATCCTTACGCCTGTTTCAAGCAGCCGCAAGGAGTGACACAGGTCCTTTCACATGGGACTCGCCCATGTGTAATGACACCATTGCTGGAGTTGCGTCAATTGACTGACACATACCCGCAATGCGTCATTACTGCGTCACCAGATATGTCAGGATTCCTGATGTCTCTGGTCAATCCTTGCGGCAGGGAGCGCCGTAATGTAAATATCACAAGGAGGGTGCAATGAAAAGTGGTGCATCGCTCCTTTTCCCCAGCGATGCAACACGTTTCATAATTGAGGCCCTTAACCCGCAGATCAGGTGTTACAGGGGCATCTTTCAACTCACTGAGCTATCCTGCTGGCTTAGAGGGTATGAAACTGAGTAGAGGATTATAAACCACTGTAATCTAAATCATATATCTATAGAAAACCTTCACAACTTTAAATGTGGTAATCCATACACAGCGGATCATCTATTTCACATATGAACTTCCTATACACGGTAAATATATGATAATATTAATATCAATTATTACAACGTCAATCACTGTCTTCTAAAGCAATTTAGGTTTTCACTGAATTCATGGTCACTTATCCAACATGGTAAGCTCTCTATAGAAAACAAGCATTGGCATAGCCAATAGGTCTCGGCTTTGGGACCTTATAAATGCAACAGTTGCATAACTAAATACTTATAAGGTCCCAAAAGCGAGACCTATTGGCTATTTCAAGCGGCCGCGAAAGTGAAAGTAATCGCGGTCAAGCGCGGCGCGCGCGCCCGAGCACATGCACTGTAGCTCTAGGCTAGCCTGGTAGCACTTTTTGGGGCCCTCTCAATAAGTCTCGCCAGACCAGCGCATGCGCTGGGTCAGGCGAGACCTAAACAGGCAATGTGGTTCGTATCCCAATGAAGGAGACTCTGCTAACAGTGGCGTAGCTAGACAGTTTGCTGCCCGTGGCGGACCCTGCGAGGGCACCCCACGGAGGCCGTATGTAAGAGAGGGGGGTGCTGATAGTTCCTGTAGCGGTCGCCCCGCGACGGCCGCAGGTAAGAGCGGAGGGGGGGGCACTGCCCCAAAACGGATGTATGACGTTACAACGCATGCTATTACCCCCCAAAACTCATGCCCCCCTGCCCCCTCCCCTTGATATGCCACTGACTGTCTATAGCTGCAATTGGTGACATACTGTGCCACAACTCAGACAGAAAGGTGTGTGGTTGTTTTCCATTGTTTATTCCAACATAGTTGTTCAATCTTTTCTCAAACCTTAAAACTTCCAACCACTGCTGGCTTACAGTTGGGTTTTTCAATGTATTGTGCTAGTAAAGGATGCAATTCTCCTAATAATTCAGACACTCCTAGTTGTATAAAATATTTTTTTTTTTTAAATTGCAATAAAGGTCATGCAGGGGACAGGACCAAAAATCAAGATTTTTATCTTCAATTCAGAGAAAAAAGACATAGAAATTGCAAATTTAATGCTGACTATACCGCTCATTACAAAATTAGATGTATCTATATAAAACAATATAAAGACAGCCTTCTTCTACATTTGTGTGAATGCACGCATACGTTGTGTGAATTTGTGTGCTTAACGTCTTCAGAGTCTTAACATAAAAAACTCTATTCTTTTAGCATGTGTCTCAAGATATGAAGCGGTACTACAAGACACAAAGTGGTGCAAAGGCATCATCATGCTACTTTTGCAAGAATCTTTTTTTGTGTTTAACAAATGATATGAGAACACCACAAAATGGAATATCATCTCATAACGCCAAGCTATTTGGAAATATGCACAGGAGACATAAGGGGTAGGGAACAATGCAAATGACCCTAGGATTCTACACAAAACTAAGTCTAATACCATCCAGTGGCCCGGCTTTGCATGACGTCCTAGTGCCAAATTAAAGCATACAGAAATAATGGGTGAAAAGAAAATCCAGTACATTTTCCTAAGTGTAATACATGTAATAAAAAACTTAGGGGCATATTATCAACGGCCAGCGATAATTATCGCTGGCCGTGCTTAGCGATAAATTTCTTATCGCAGGCTATCTCTGGAATTTGTCGCCCTGGTAGCGCGTTATTAACAACGCTTTTCTCCA
Source organism: Triturus cristatus (assembly GCF_964204655.1). Classification (NCBI taxonomy): domain Eukaryota; kingdom Metazoa; phylum Chordata; class Amphibia; order Caudata; family Salamandridae; genus Triturus; species Triturus cristatus. Next base: position 1,089,827,662 of record NC_140594.1, on the reverse strand, counting down.
GGGCGATAAGAATTCCAGAGATAGCGAGGTTATCGCCGTTTTGCAGGGAACGTCGCTGGTTTTCCAGCGATGTTCCCTGCAAAATGGCGATAACCTTGCTGATACGACCCTGTGGTCGTATCAGCATAATCCACCCCCTATGTCAAACATAGGTAAGTCAGGATTTTAGCAGACGTTAGATTTTGGCGAAAACGTCATTTTCTGCCAAAATCTAACGTCTGCTAAAATCCTGTGGGCTGCCTTGTAAATATCGCGATGTGAACATTAGCGATATTTGCACGGTAGTCCATCCGGGATACGCCCAGTGACACCCACTTTGCATCTCATTAGAGATGCAAAGGGAGGCGCTGGGAAAAAGGGTGCTAACATGCGATTATGCATGTTTGCACCCTCTTGTAAATAGGGCGATAGTTTTATCTCCGCTTTTTTGGCTTTTTAAGCCAAAAAAGCGGAGATAAAGCCCTTGTAAATATGACCCTTAATTACAAATTTTGAGGGATTTAGCCTTGGGTCATTGTAGAAGTAGACATTTGAACTGGAGGGCGGCCCTCGAGTAAAAACCTCACCCTTCTCTTACCTTTGCCCTATGCGATTTTGAGTTTGGTGGACCAGTATTAAGATGTGGGATAGCCCTCTTCCCAATCGCGAGAGGCCTGGTGTTCCAACTTCTGGATTTACTCTGGGTCTGATTTTGCCAGACAGAAAAGCATTCTGGTACACTTGAGTAGAATTTGGATAGGGACTGTGGGCACAAGCAAAGCCGAGCCCGCCCCACCACCTCCTACAGCACTTTCTGGCACATGCATCAACGTAGGCTTTTGCGATTCCTTAATTGCGATTATTAGGGAATCGCAATTAAGAAATTGCAAAAGCCTATGCATGTAGGAGTCGCTATAAAAAAAGCGATTCCTACACATTCCTTAATTGCGATTTGCAAATTGCGAGTCGCAATTAAGGATTGCCGTCCCATTCATTCCTATGGGCCTCCAGGCCCATAGGAATGAATTGGAGATTGCATGAGCAATTTGCGAGTACCAGTAGGTACACGCAAATAGCTCATGCAATTTCAAGGGTGCAAGGGTGTCAAAATGACACCCTATTGCACCCCTGAAATTGATCTGTGCACATATGTTGCACACACATGCCCTACGGGCATGTGTGTGAGCAACATGAAACTTTGAAAAGTGCGCAAAAGTGCATTTTTCAAAGTTTTTGCAAATTACCATGAAGTTCAACTTCATGGTAATTTGCTCCCCCTATTAGCGAAATCGCTATTTCTTTTTACTTTAATGCATTGCATTTAAGGAATCTCAATTTGGGATTCCTTAAATGCAATTGCAATTTAAGTAATCGCAATTGAGAGTTTCCTTAAATTGCGATTTTTGCTTTTGGGATGATGCATCCCAAATGCAAAAATACCGGTCGCAAAGGGGCAGATTCTGAGAATCTGCCCATTTGCGAACGTTTTTTTCTTTGATACATGTGCCTGTTAGTAGCCTGCAATGCTCTACCCTGTCTCTCCACAGCTGGTTCTGCTCACCGAGACCCACCACCCTCCACACTCCTGCTCCACAGAGACCCCCTGCTCTCATTTTACATCTGCGAAGAGCAGGCAGCAAATGGGGCCAGAAACGCCTCCAGAAAGGGGGATTCACATACCCTACAATTTCAGGTCCATGTGATTATTCCCAATTCTGGGTATAATAACTGTCAATCGCAGGAGCGCATATACCGCTCGGAATCGGTGATTCGGGGCTCATTCATTTTGTTAACCCTCCACCAGTGCAACTCATAAACATGCACAAAATATTGATCAGAAATGTTTTCTGTTAATTTCATTACATAAGAAGTACTTTTATTTTTGCCCTTTCTATTTTCTTTCTCCCTCCCCCTTTATCCTGTTTTCTACATATAATTGCAAATATTTTCCTGTTCTATCTAAATATTATTCCAATGCTTTCAGTACATTGTTATTCTATTATATTGTAAACCTGCTATTTGTTATTTCCCTTTTTCCTACTTAATAAACTTTTCTTTTAAACCTTAAACATTAAATATTTTCTGTTGTGTAAATGCAGCTTATAGCTTAAATGATGCAGAAATGTATGCAGATTAGGCATTATGCAATTTTCTCCACTTCCCATAATGCTGTGCCAATAATTTTGACTCGGCCCAGTACTGCAACGTGCGAATTTGAGTAAATCTGGGGCGGTGGCTGGTTCTTGGAGCACACCACTTACTACCAGACCTAATGTGGTGATTATGGAACACAATTTTTTTCTTAAAATGTTTCTAATTTTCTGTTTCTCTAAGAAACGTGATCCAGAGTATAATTTGCAAAGCAGCTGGGTTTTTGTGATTGGATAATTCATAACTCAAGACAACATGACCAGGATCTCACAGAAGGTCGAACCTTACCCAGCTTGTCTCTCCCTAGTTGAATAGAAACTTAACACATTGCCAGACAAGCCACACACATTTGATAATACTTAGAATTTTTTATCCCTTCACTTCCCCAGCCAAATTGTTAAGACCCGTTCATGTAAGACATAGGTGTTTAAATCAAAGTCTGCGCTGTTTAAGCCATCGCATGAAAGAAATTAATATCTGCGTGCCTAGAGAGGAAAGAGTTCCAAAAACAACACAGAACTTCTGCAAAAGATGGGGATGAAGAAAAGAAAAATAAAAGAAGGAAATTTCACATAACAATCAACACACATGGAAAAGATCAGGAGAGAATTTACACCGGGGCGAGACAATCAAGCACTGTACTGCTTCTTACAACATCAATGACAAGTTTAATTTCTCACCTTCTCCCAAAAGCATAATGAGTATGAACAGATCAAAAATGTGTTAACAACCTATTAAAGAGAAATTCCTCAATTCCTTCATAAGTGTGGTGGGGAGGAGATCCCGCGTTGTGGTTAGCCTTCGGTGGGATGATGCACTTGAGACTGGTTTATACTCCTCGACAAATCTGAATTGAAGCATAAAACATGCAACATTTTCCAGACAGCCAGATCAATGGCTCAGCTGCTGCATTAAATCAAATCATAAAATGCTGTAATAGTAAAAACAGACTACACGCCACCTACTGGATAGACTTCCTGCTGTGGGGAATCTACACCAGTTTAATTATTTAGTATTCTTTTTTAATTCCAAAGAAATATATTCTCCTTTGGAGTCTATAGTGGGGCTTTTCACAAAGGTGTTTTGGAATAGGTAAAGCAGTACCCCTGTAGTGTTCTTTTACATACTCTTACATGCCTTTGTGAATTGGCCGCAAAACATCTAAAATGGGAATAAAACGAAAATATTCAGGGAATTGGCGATTACAATTAGAGCAAATAGGACTGTGCCATATTTTCACTTTTACGAAAAGGGAGTTGGAAGTTTCGAAGTCAATTCAAAGTGGCGCGGAGAGTGGATATGATATCATCTTGGTTCTGGATTGACAGACACTGTCATAGTCCTGAGAGTTCTAATGCTCATGCTTCAAACCTCTTGATTCCTTGCCTGTGCAACATTTTAAGAGACTTCAAATCCTGCCAGTGAAATGATTGCATAAGCTATCTCACTATGCCGTCATAAAGAGTATCAATTGAGCTGGAAACAAGAGAAATGTGTGTGTCATCATAACTTTCGATTTCCTAAGACCACTGTGAGAAAGTGTGTTATTACTTATTAGTTGGAGAGCATGTCAGTCCTTCCCATGTAATATGACTGCAACCTACCTTCTACAGGGTACTAAGTACCGCATAGTAGCTTTTGACTCTCTAAGAGATGAAAGGCATACTCAAGGGTGGTGATATGGGCTAGTACCCCAGTCTGCAGGCACACAACAACCAACAACCAATAATTCATTGTCCAGTCAATGCTTTTACTTAAAAAAAGAAAAATACTTTATCACACACACACTACTCAATACTACACATTCATTTACAAATATATACATGACTCAATATATTGCGGTATAACTATCAAAAGGCAGACCTATTGGCTTTGTCAGAATGTCACCACATTATTAAAAGCAGAAAGATGTAATGATAAACCAATGCACACTATTGAAACCCCTATGGATTGTACCTTCTTATAGTGGCATTCATTAATACCTGTAATGATTCATGGATGAAGAAATTTGCGTTTTGCTCCGGTTGGTACTCTCCAGCCATCAGGAGTGGTTCTTTCAGTCATTCAAGCCTGCAGATTCAGCAGTTTTAGGGGAGCCTGATGTGTTATTGCTCCCACTCCTCACACTGAACCTGTTTCCTGTCGGGGAGCCTGTCACTCGAGGGCTGGGGCCTACCCCAACATGACTCTAAGACACAGTGCACTCCCTGCCTACACCAAGTCAAACAGATTCCTTGAAAACTTGCAGAGCATGTGGATCTTTTTCAGAGGACCTGGAGCAGCTGGAGTCAGGGGCTCCTCCCATCTGGAGGTGAACTTCCGCAAGACCACTCTACCGAAGTTCCAGTGGTATCCTCAAGGCTCCCCGCATAAGGTCCTTCCCTCTAGTATCTGACAAAGGATATAGGGAGACCTGGATAAACAGGTCCTTGTCTCTGGGTGCCATTTGAAATCAGAAGTCCTTGCGTACATCTTTGCAGTGGAATCAGGAGTCTTTCCAACTCCAGCCGGGCTTTCCTCTGCCATCACTTACCCCAGGTCCATACTGCTCTCAAAAGTCTCTCCCTTGTGAAGGCGCTTTGCTTTTAAAGAGGTTGGAAAGTTCTAGGAGCTAGGTACACCACCCAATCCTGGGTCATCACTCCTCCCCTGCCCCAGTCCATCAGCACTGCATTTTGGGAGTTTCTAAGATGGAGCTGTTAAGTGATCTATTGAAAGACCTCCTATGAGAACCTAAGCCCTACTCCTAGCTGCCACGGCTGCCTGGTCCATTCCAACCATAAACATCAACGGCAATGCACTCCGCTGACTAACTCCAGAGGTCTAGCTACCCTCCTTTGTTTCTGTAGGGTTGAGACTTTCCAGGCCAGTTGCAGAGTGAAAAGTAATTGGAAAGTGTGGGTTCTGTTCCCACCCTCTCCTCTTCCAGGAGCTGGAATAATTACTGGTAATGGACCTCCTGTGTGGGGAGGCACACACTCTAACTCATTAGCAGGGTAAATAATTTGTCCCAGCAGGGTTATTTAAAGGCCTTAATACATATAGGAGCAGTGACAGAGAAAAATGGTCAATCTTGAAGGTCCACAACGAGTGCAGGCATGTAAAAATGAGTGTCAGATCCACATCTGGTATCCTGTTTTACCATAATATTGGTGCGTCAACCAAGTGTCTGGGCCTAACAATAGCAAGCTGTAGTCTGGTGCGGATTTAACTCATAAGATATCATATAAGTAAAGCACTCTACATAGAGTGAAGCACTACAGATGTTGCACGATCACACTATTAATACCTACTCATACTAAAAGGCCAACACAGGTCAGCACCAATCCCTGAAGGGCCATGTCTGCAACAGACTACCTTTGCACAAATACAGGGATAGGTTAGATGGTCCTTTCACATGGGTTCACATGCAACCAACCCAGGGCCTATAACCCTAACTGCACAGCAGAAGACCTTCAATTAAAAGGGGGACACAGGTGGTTAGTTCTTCCAATCTATTTTAAAACAGCTCACTGTGAATGAGACTGATGGGTGTGGGTTTGCAAATGTGAGGGTCAGGAAACAGGTATGTGAATATTCAATGAGTAGGGACTTGCATGGATGCCTTGACGAGCATGCATGTCTATGAACAAGCCAGTGAAGATGGGTTAGTATGTCTTTGTGAAGGTGTGGATGAGAGATCTGGACTTGTGATAGTCTAGTTTATAGGGCTGTGCATGTGACAGAGAGGAAGAGTGTTGTATATGAGATGGAGGGTGTATATGGGTGTGACAGAGAGTAAGCAAGAAAGGCTTTTATGTATTGGATGAGGTAGATATGTTTGTCATTGTGTGGGAATGTGTATGTGATAGTGATGATGGTACATCAAAGGGGCAATGATAGTATAGGTGTGTGTTTATTGAGCAGATAGAGATGAGTGCATGTTTGATAGGGAAGGGAAATGAATGCTTGTGTGGCAGTGAGAATAGTGGTGTTACTGCACAGCTTTTGTCAGTCATTTGGCCTCCTTGATCTATGATTGTGAGCAGCCTACCAGGGAATGCTATTTTGGTGAATTGTTCCCTGGAACAAATGGGTGTGAATAATGTGGTTTACAGGGTGGAGGATTTTCCCAAGCTGGTCACTAGAGAGGGATGGATATTGCAGTCTGTCGTCTAAGCCAGGGGATAGGGCATATTTCATTTTTAGTTTTTTCAGTGATAAGGGGTATAGGATGACGTTTTATGACCCCACTAGTATCACTTATTAAGCTGTTTTTGTAATTGCTGATAGGAGTGGTGGATTTACATATGTGGATATATTTGGGAGGAGTCATCATGTGGTTTCGTGGTTTATGTGGCCAAGCTATTCTTGCCTGGGTCTTTTTAGGGGACAAATGTTCAGAAGACACAAGGCTCTTCTAAGTACCTAGTTCTTATGTGGTTTATGTGACTCATCTGTTCAAATCGACCTATTTTCAATTAGCTCTAGTTCATTGTGCCATTAAGTAATACTGTTCCAGCTCGCTTCCACATTGAGCTGGTATCCCTGGCCCCATGTTCTTGTGTCTCCCTGTCCTAGTGTTCTTTTCCTGTTAGACATTGTCACTAGTCTACCATAACCTTCAGACTTGTAGTTCTCTTGTTCCTTGAACCAGCGGTTCTCTCTCCTTGTTCCAATTACTACAAGGAAGTTAAAGTTGTATCTTGGTTCTCTTGTCCTTTGCACATGTGTCTGAATCAAGTTCCTAAAAAAGAGAATCTCTGCTTCTTATAGCTGTAAATGATTTTGCCCATCCCATGGAGCACAGAGTGAACTTCCACCACTAGTTGAGCATGCAAGATGGACAGCTTTCTGTCTTCCCCCTCTGCATTTACTCTAACCCTCTTGGGCTAGAGAGCATGTAATCAAACTAACAGAGCAAGCATCCTTTGCTTCCTATTGTACTTGTCCACACTCAAGTCTAGACATTTTCCCAGAGCTCCAGTTATTTCACATTTGTATGGAGTGTTGTGGACTATAGTATCTCATCATAAGATTTGTTTGTGATCAGATTTTGAGTGGTGTTTTAGAAATATCTTGCACTGTATATTATAGTGATGTAATGTGTTGTAATATGGTGTTCATTTCCATAGTGTGCTGCTAGGTAGGATTGTGTTATTGTACAGAGTAGGGATTGATATTTTATGAGTAGTATGGAATGTGTAGGGCAATGGTGCTGAGTTTGATGGTGGTAACTGAGACCAGGTGTTCTAGCATGAGCTTAGACATGTAAGTGAAGATTTGTAGGTGGTTGTCCTTTCTAATCCAGTGGTTTGTTATGGTTTGGTGTTGTGCCCTTTAAAATTATGTAGTTTCTGGTTAGTTTTAAATTACTGTGTTTTGTGGAAGAAGAGATGTGATATGATGTACTATAATTTGATAGGCAGCATGGAGCAGCAGCAATAACGTAGAGAATGGTGTGACGTGTGTGGTACACTGTTATGTGGAGATGTGGTCTGCTGTGATATGAAGTGCTGCATTATTGTAATGTCTGAGGCATAAGTTGAGTAGCACTGAACAAGGTGCAGTTTTGATTAGTACATTGTAGTACTGATTTATGCTGTGCATTAGGTAAAAAGTCATGTGGCATATCTTCTAAAAACATCTATTTTCCAAGAGGACAGTTACACATCTGCCAATTTTTGCTGGATATCCTGCATCCACCCAACTCTAAATAACCTCTACATTTCACAGACACCAACTCATGTTCTACCCACACCATAGCATCTACTCCACCATCAGTACCTCAGCAGCCACTCTTATGTCTGAAAAAAGAAAGGAACAAAAATAACAGAGTTTGCTCATACATAGGATGAATTCAATGAGATGTATTAATGGTAAGTCCTCAACATCTCAACATTTTCAACATCTGATCTTGGCTTATGTAGAGCACTTCTGAAAGACACCATGTATCCATATTTCTCGGCGTGATCTATTTTATCAATAGTATAATCTCCTATGCACTGGTAGAATTTTAAATGTGAAAATGCTGCATGATCAGAAATAGAAATAACAAAACAAGGCCATTAATTTTCCTGGGAACTATATAACTGAGCTTCACAGGCATTCTCCTGGACCTTTGAGAATAATGTCAGAAATGGACTCCAACTGTAGGGGGAATCCTTTGGGGGATACATTTGAGACTTTATTGTATATTGGAACCATCCTAAGATATTTATTAAGGAAGCAGGACCCAGGGACAAAAATAGAGGAAGGCAGTCAGAGGCAGAAACAGGCAGCCGTTCCCATCCCCAAGATACTAAAGGGATGGTCCCTCATGCCAGATAACTGAGGGCAATTGTGGTGACTGCAGAAAGCCAGGTTAGGCATGATTACACCAGCTGATGCGGATGTATGACGTTACAACGCATGCTGTTACAACGCATGCTGTTACAACGAAAGTTTTACAACGCGAGTGCATTGACAACGCAGGACATTAAAAAAGTGTAATTTACTATTCCAACTCCAGTCCACATAACAGTAGGGAAGGTGTTGGGATAGTAAACTACACTATTTTTAATGTTAGCACGCCATCTAGTGCAAGTCGATGTAAAGACTTGCGTTGTAATCTCCTGCGTTGTCAATGCACTCGCGTTGTAACAGTTTTGTTGTAATGGTAGTGCGTTGTAAAAGTTGCGTTGTAAAGGTTGTTCCCCGCTGATGCTCTCTTCACCTCCAGCATGTACCATCTAGAAGCTGCAAGGAGTATCTTAGTGCAATTGCGTCACAATATGGAATTAGAGTGTGCAAGGGGCTTTGTAAGGAAGGACAGCACAGGAGCAGTTAGTTTGAGCAGTCAGTGTGCAACCTCATGCTGATGGACGACAGGATGCCCTAGTCCTCAGAGCATCAGTCTTAGACTTAAGACCATTGAAGCAGGAATCCAAAACATGTTTTCTCAAACTCAACCAACCATGCAGTCTGTGACATGAAGTTGAGCTCTGACCCTCAGCTGGAGGAGGAAGATCCTGCAAACCAGGGGGCTGCAGTCCTTCTGCTGTAGAGGATGTTTTTCTTTTTTTTAATTATTTTTTTATTGTTTTATTAACATTTTTATATAGTGTATACAATCAACATAGTCTGTTGCAGGCAGTACCAAGGTCGGCCCTTAAACGTTAGTACATTGCTATGGCTGTGCTTACCCACTTGGTGGTATGGTTTGATAGAAGAAGGCGATGAAAGGCGGAAAAAGGACAGCAAAGTAGGAAAGGAGAGGAGAAAGGGATAGGATAGCCCATTAGAGAGGTATACAATCAAGGCAAGATCCTTAGCGATCGATAGGTCAAACTGCATATCAATTGTCCACGGCTCGGGGTTCTTGAGGTCGTTTCCTAGGCTCCCCCGGCACAGAAGACTTAGGTTCACTCATTTAGGGGGGCTTATATGGGTCAAGGGACCTATCCAGAGCTTCCCACAGTCACCTGGACGACGCCTTCCATGGGGAGTACTGCAGCGCCAAACTGTCCGCTCCTCTGAGGTGAGTAATCCAATTTAGCCGTCCTTGGTAGCTAGCTTTGCTAGTGTCTTTCCAGTTGTTTAGAACCAGTTTAACAGCCGCAGTCAGTAGAAAGTCCATTAGCTCCTTATCCTTCTCAGAGGAGAGATCAGGCCTCATAAATGCTGTGGTAAGGGAAGCGAAGTCCCTCATTGTTTTGCGTTTAAACACGTCAATGAAGTCAAACACACTTCCCCAGAATACCTTGAGTGTTGGGCAATGGAACATAAGATGTGCTAGGTCCCCCTTCTGTGTATTCCAGTTCCAGCAGTTCCAGCATAGGGAGTCCTCCCTGAGGCCTAGTGTGTATAGTCGGTCTGGGGCCCAGTAGGTTTTGTGTAGTGACCAGAATTTCGTTTGTGCAAGGACTGGGGTGATCTTGTTTTGTGTGGCCGAGGACCACAGAGTTTTCCACTCCTGGTCATTTAGCGGGAGGTGTAGCTGTTTGTCTCAATATTCGGTTGTTTTAGCATTGAGTTTGGTGTTTTTTGGCTGTAGTAGCTTGTAAATTTGTGAGACTTGGTGTCCTAGTTTGTTGATGTTAGTCACCAAGCGGAAGATCGAGGGTTGGGTGCTGGTTAGTTTTGTCTTCGACAAGGCTGCTTTTATCTTTAGGAATCTGTAAAGGTCTAGGTCTTCTAGTTGATGGTCTGTTTTCAGGTCAGATAAAGTAATAGGGGCTGTCCCCTTCTCTAGTTGGTGTGGAAAGCATACACCTTTCTCAATCCATGACTCAAAGTTAAGACTATTCCCCTTATATTTGACCACAATAACTCTGACTTGGATCCCCTGATGCTAACCTCCATTCTCCTGTCTACTTTTAGGAGTGCTATTTTTGTGTTTTTAAATATCAGCTTAGATGTGTGTGGGTATGTGATCATCGTGAGTAGGGCAAGAGGGTGCATGTTGTTTAGAATGGTCTTCTCTACCTGTAACCACGACGGTGTGTAGTCGGGCGTCTGGGTCACCCACTGAGTGACCTGTTTTGCTAGGAAGGCTAGTTGGTATACTTTGAAATCTGCTAGGTTCAGCTCCCCCTGTGATTTGGCCAGCCTCAGTTTCTTAATACTGATCCTTGCCTTCTTGTCCCGCCAGAGGAATTTGGTGAGCATGTTGTCTATTTTTCGATGGAAGTCGTCTGTGAGGAGGAGAGGAAGCATGCTTGACAGGTAATTGATCATCGGCGTGATCATCATTTTTATCGTTTCTATGCGTCCCCACCATGCGATGAATTTCGGGGACCAGGCCTCTAGCAGGGTCTTAACCTTTTCTATAAGGGACTTTTCATTGTGGCGTAGGGTGTTGTACAGGTCGGAACTGAAGTGTATGCCTAGATACTTGATGTGTCCCGTCTGCCAAGTCAAACCCGAATCCCCCAGCGAATATCTTGTGCAGTAGATGTTTAGTGGCTTGCATTCTGATTTTTCGTTGTTTAATTTGTACCCTGATAGTTTGGAGTATTTTGCTATTGTGGCCATCAGGGCCTTAATGGAGGCTTTTGGTTGTTCTGTTAAGATCAGGATATCATCTGCGTATGCGGCTAATTTTATTACGGTGCTTTTGATTTCGACCCCTTTTATGTTCTCGTTTAGTTTTATATCTTGAATAAGAGGTTCTAGGGCCAGAAGAAAGAGTGTCGGCGAGAGTGGGCATCCCTGTCTGGTTCCCTGCTTCAGTTTGAAAGGGTCCGAGAGTGAGCCATTAATTGTAATACGGGCTGAGGGGGTCTGGTAGAGGGCCATGGCCATCCTTATGTATGTCTCTCCCAGATTGAAGGTCCGCATGCAAGGCTCTAGGAAGGCCCACGAGACCTTATCGAAGGCCTTTTCTGCATCTAGTGCAATCGCCACAGCTGGCTCCGGTTTCGTGGGTATTTGTTCTAGAATATGGCAGAAAAGGCGGTCATGTCGCTAGACATACGGTTACGTATAAAGCCGACTTGGGCGTTACTGATTAATTTGCACAGAACCGTGTTTAGTCTGACAGACAGGATTTTTGCGTCGATTTTGCAGTCCACGTTGATGGAGGATATTGGTCTGTAGTTTTTGGTAGGGCATGGTCTTTGCCCTCCTTAGGGATGGCTATTATGTTAGCCTTTGTCATGGATTGGGGTCTACCCCTGTCTTTGCGGTCTGGTTGAAGACTTTTTTCATGGTAGGTATTAATTGAGTTAGGAAGGTCTTATAGAAGTCAGCAGAGTATCCGTCTGGTCCCGGGCCTTATTTTTTTTTAAGCGATTTGACTGCCCTTTCAATTTCTGCATCGCTGATTTCTTGACCTAGCTTTGTTGTGTCTGCAGGGTCTAGCTTGGGTAGCCCTAATCTGTCTAGGTATCTAGTGCATTCCTCTTGGTTAAGTGTCTGCTCGGAGTTGTATAGCTCTGCGTAGAATTCTTGGAATGTGTTGAGAATATCCTTGTGTCTCGTGTGTGTTTTGTTGTTTGCGTCTGTTATTGATGAGATGGCTACCTGGTTGTGTTTGTGCTTCAGATACGTTGCTAATAGTTTCCCTGCTCTGTTGCCTTCGCATAGGCTTCGTGCCTGGCACTTGTTGAACCACAGCCCTGCCCTTTCGCTCAGGATTTTATTGTACTCGTACTTGTGCTGTGTTAGTGTGGTCAGGAGTGCATCGTTCTTTGTGTCCTTTGTGTGGCCTAGTTCTAGCTTTTTTATCTCTTCTTCTAGTTGGTTTATTCTCAAGTTCGTCTTTTTTTTTATCCTTGCCTTGATTCCTATTAATTTACCCCTGATCGTTGCTCTCAGGGCCTCCCACAGTGTGCCGACGCTAGTCTCCCGGGAGCCATTGTGGTATAGGTAGTCTGATATGGCCATCTCAATTTCTTTTTTGTTTTCTGGGTCTGAGATGATTTCCCTATTGAAGCGCCATCTTCTCGGGGTCTCTTCGTTGTGACAGCCGCTTACTTTTAGGCTGATGGCTGAGTGGTCTGCGACAAGTCTTGGTGCTATATCTGATTGGTCTATCAGGTGCGTGTGTGCCCCTGATAAAAAAAATCTATCCTGGTGTAGGAGTTGTGTGGGTTGGAGTAGAAGGTGTAGTCCCTGTGTCCGGGTGCTGTAGTCTCCATGCGTCTTTGAGGTTGAATTTGGTGCATATGTTCTGTAGTGCTGTGTGCGATTTCGTGGGATGGTACAGGCAGGAGGATTGTCTGTCTAGTGTATGGTCAAGTGGGATGTTTAGGTCCCCTGCTACAATCGTGAGTTCATCCTGGGGAAGTTTGTCTAGTGTTTCTGCCACGCCTTCACAGAATGTGGGGTCGTCAGTATTGGGGCATATATGTTCGCCACGTGGAATCTTTCTTCCCCTCTTGACAAGTTTGTTATTATTAGTCTACCCCCTTAACACGGGAGTGGGAATCGATCGATATCTTTGATCTCTTGGATACTAGGGTCAGAACTCCACGTTTTTATTTGTCTGCTGGTGAGCAGGCCGTATGCGCTATCCAGTTTGCTCTTATAGTTTTAGGTCTTCCTCGTCTAGTTTTGTTTCCTGTAACAGGATTATATCTCCATTTGTCTTTGCTAGGTAGTTCACTATCTTTCTGTGCTTATTGGGAAGGTTTAGGCCCTTGACATTTCGGGAAACTATATTAAGGTCAGCGGCCAGGGTGAGTGTTTTGTTACTTGCCATCTGGTTTTGTGTGTTGCGGTGGTTTCGTGTGCCCAACACTCTGGACCCTGCGGGGTCATTTGTGTTCTGGAGTCTCAGTGTGGCTCTCTATCGTTATGTGCAGATTTGTAGGCGATGTCCGCCGTTGAGTGCAGTGACGTATAAAGTGTGGAAAGAAGAAAAGATTGGAAAATAGAGAGAACATAAAACAGAGATAGATTAGAGCGGCTCCTCCCCCCTTGTCCCCCCCCCCCATTCACTTGCTTGTCGGAGGTGCGACGGCAGGATCGCCATTCCGCCTCCCGGAGACATGTTGTCGGTTGGATCAGGATTGCAAATTCCATTGTCAGGCTTGTGGTGAGGTCTATTGAGATATTACTTGTATTTAAGTGCATGGGAGCCTGAGCAAAAGGATACGTTGTATTTCCGGAGACTTCCTTTTGTCAACCAGGGTTGGGTGTTGGTTCGCTTCACCCGTCGGCGTGAAGTAGGTATTGTATTCTTACGAGGTAGGGCTTGTCTTGAGGTAGATCGCGGCATCCGTGAGGTGGGTACTTTACTGAGGTAACTTTGTTGCAGAGGGTGTGTCCTTCATGAGCCCCCTCCCCCGGTGATTGGTTCCGGCGAGGGGCCCCTCTTTGCAGAGACGTGTTGTGAGGTGTCCATGGTCTGAGTTGCTGGTCCATCCAGGTAGCGGGTCAGTTCTTTTGGGTCGGTAAAAAAGTGGTTTTTCCCCTTGTCTATTATCTTGAATTTTGCGGGAGCTACAAAAGAGAATTGGATGTTTTTACTTTTCAGCCTTTGGCGTATGGCTAGGAAGTCTTTCCTGGTGTTGACCGTGGGTTTGGAATAGTCCTGTGTGAGGACGAACTTGTGCCCCTTCCAGTTGATCTGGTGGTTTTTGCGTGCATAGTTAAAGATGTCCTCTGTATGCTGCGATCTTAGGGATTTGCATATGATGGGGCGAGCATTGTGAGTCATTGAGGATTTGAAGACTGGGACTCTGTAGGCTTTGTCTATCTCGAATTGGCGGGAGAATTTTATGTTGGAGAGCTTGGGGGACAGGTCATCGAGGACTGCTGCACACGAACCCGCTGCGTCCTCCGCCCCCTCTGGGATCCCCAATATGCGGATTTTCCCTCTGCGGCTCCTGTAGGATGCAGGTTGCAGGTTGCTGTCCACCCCTTGTCATCCTATTCGGTTCCTTGGTGCGGCATCTGTAGCGTTTTTTGATCGTTCTTTCGCCCTCTATGCTGTGGCGTTAGCATGAGATCTTGTGCTTCTGTGACTGCCCTTTTTCCGTGCGACTATCAGCCCTGGTTCAGGGTCCTTTGCATTGGCGCACCTTGGTTTGGCTAAATCACTCTTCACTATGCGTCGCTCCCCGACAGTTGAGCGTGAGGTGGCTCCCGTTTGATTATGCTTCTTAGTCGGTACTGTAGGGATGTGGTCTCGCGGTTCAGGCTTGGGGTGGACTTTGGTCTGGCCGCTCTGGGAACGCCCTGCGATGCTGCTCACTGTCTCGCCCTCTCCGCATGTGTTTCAGTTTCTTTTCCCCTGTTCGGGTGTCAGGTACCGCGGGTTCTGCGAGCTTTTGTTGAGCGTGCTTTGCTCCGTTATAGGGCCCTTGTTTGTCCCAGCGCTACTTCCTTGCCACAGTCACTGCAAGTTTGGCTTTCATACCCGCCATCTTGGTTAAACTTGCGGCGGACTGTCCCGCTCTCCTGCGCTCTCCTACATGCGCGCTTTGCTTTAGCTCGCCGCCTTGCACTCACCGCCAGTGTCGGATAATATTTGGGTCGGCGGGCTCTGTTGTCCGTGTGCGCCGCAGTAGGAACCTTTGTCCGTCTCAGCGTGGCTTCTCCGAATCACTGCCTGGTTTCACTTTCATGACCGCCATTTTGCTTCGCTTCACTGTAGTCGGTCGCGCTCCTCAAGACACTTTTTCTCCTTTTCAGTCCGTGACTTGCCCCTTGTGGCTGGTGTCTTTGCACGGAGCTTGATTTCCAATGCACGGATCAGTCTTCCATAGGTTTGTGTCCCCGATTTTTTGCCGAGCATTTTGCTTCACTGTCTCCGTTACGGCGCAGCGGCAGGATCAGGCAGCCATTAGCTCTGCCATCCAAGCCACGCCCCGAGGATGTTTTTCAATGCTCAGAACAGAACCTGTGAGCCAACGTTTCAGCGTCAGCTCCATGCTAGTCCACTTCAACAGCCACGGATGCCACAAACTGTGGGCCTGATTTACAAAGGGCCTCAGCACTCATAGCGGAGCCACGCAGTCGTGGGGGAGTCTTCGCACTCGGGGTGGAATCCCCGCAATTAGATTTCTCATTGTGGAGGATCCGCCATGGGTGCAGAGACTTCCCCACGAATGCAGGTTCTCCACCATGAGTGTGGAGGCCCTTTGTGAATCAGGCAGTGGTGGCTCGCACAGGTAACGCTGTGGGGCGGTGAGGCAGGGCGGGGCTGGGTGGAGGTGTAGTGGAGTTCAACATATACTTTCCCTTCATATGTCGAACTCCACTACACCTCCACCCAGCACTGCCCTGCCTCACCGCCCCACAGCGTTACCTGTGCGAGCCCCCACTGGAATCTGGTCCTATGTTTCCATATGCATTACTAGCTGATTACAGAAGGATTCACACAGGAGCAGATTGGCAATAATGGTAGCTCTGACATGAAAGAATCATACCTGTTTGTTGTACATTGCACCAGGCAGGCAAACGTGGCCATTGAGACCAACCTTTTCCATTGGGTTGTAGGGTTCTCATCATAAAAGAATGTTTGAAAAATTGAGGCCAATCCATGCGTTTTACTGTAGTAGTGTTTTGATACAATTTCTAAGAAGTCTTTGATTTTAAAGGCAGCTCTCAAATTAAACTAATGAAATAGACCAATACTTCAGTGTCTGCAAATGTAGCCAGGAGCACTATTTAAGCTTTAGAAGCAAATCATGCGTGTACATATGATAAAATTGTGTGCCAGACACAATACATTAGATGCACAGCAGGCAGATAGTTGACCGAAGCGAGAAGCAGTATCTGACAATTTATGTTACTGAAAATAAAGGAAATCGAACATCTTCTGCCAAAGGGTAAAAACCACTTTAAATACTAGGTCAGCATATAATTCCCATTTCTGTTTCTGAGCAACTTTATGGTCCAATAAAATGTATGCATCAGAAAATAAAACACAGTGGCAATCCATGTTTTTACATGCAATTGCGCCTACATGAGATTCCAAATATTATTATTGACACCCAGCCAATAGGGAAATACCTATTGCCATGCCAATAGCAACATAGAAACAAAGGGGCATATTTACAAGCCCCTTGCACCGCTTGTGCGTCACTTTTTGTGACACACCGGCAGCGCAGTGTGGAGCGCCATATTTACAAGGACACCTAAAGCCACCCCTGCGTGGCTTTATGTGTCTTTGTAAATAAGGCCCCTTTTCATGCAGCACTTTGGGTGAAAGGGGTGTTCCATGGGTGTTGCAGTGGGTGTTCCCACACAATACCCATGGATTCTGCCGTATTCCCAGATTTACAACATTTCGTAAACTTGGGAATGCGTCAGAATCCTATGCCTCCCCAGAGGAGGCGTAAGAAGGTGCAACGAGGAGAAATACATTTATTTTTTCTCATTTTTTCCTCTTTCTATGTGTGCTGCACTCTGTAGCAAACATCGAAAGAGGAAAACACCTCTTATGATTCAATTTTTGCAGGAGAGTGTCCCTTCCTGCACAAAAACAATCACCCCTGCAACTCGGGCACCCTTGAACCATGGCGTAAGGGTGCCTGCATTGGTGCATGCCAGCCAACTGTGCGCCAGTGCAGGGTAGAGCTCAGGGATAGGTCATATTTTTGTAAATATGACGTATCCTTTTTCTCCGAAAGTAACGCAGCGCTGCCCAGCTAAATAGCTTGCAGCATTGTGCTGCGTTACTTCATTGTAAATATAGACCAAAGTGTGAAAAGCACACATTATTACGCCATTTACAGTTCTAAATTAAACCAGTTTGTAATGCTTACATTAGACCTTTTACTAAAGACACCCTCTTTGGACCTAGAGGCCTACCTCCCTCCACCTGGGAGTTGGCAACATTCTGGAAAAGTTGATAAATTCACACTGTTATGAGAAAGGCCCCACGTTCCAAAGGGACAGGGCTCTAACTGAAATGTAAAAGAAATATTCCCTTTGGTATTTGACTCACTTATATCTCCTTTTTCGATCAATATAACATTCATTCATAGATCATATATACACCCTCAACATCCAAATGCAATAGTTGTAGTGCCTCAAATACTCAAATAGTAGCGATAATATACTCAATTTATTAATAGTGTGAAATGTTACTCCGCCATAATTTAAAAAAACAATTCATATATAAAAACCATTACGTAAATATAGGGCTAGACCAACATAGTTTGATTGTCACATAAGGGTCAATATTGTTATTGTTAACTGATTTTTATACAGCGCTAATCACTGGCAGGTCTCTAAGCGCTTGAGAGAGAGTTACCAGAGGTCGTCATGGGTCACGGGTGCATGGCCGTATAGTAGGCTAGTTAAGCCGTGTCTAGCGCCTCCTTATATAGGCCTATTGAGTCCAATTCCAACGAAAGCCTATATTTTATAACAGTGCAATAAAATACACTGTAAAATCCAATACCAGAGGGGCACAAAAGAAAAGTTTTTTTCTTTTCATATAAAAAGAATTTTGAAAAAAAAAGAAGAGAGATAAAAAGAGAGACAAAACATATACAACAGTACACTTACATGTAATTTGTATACTAATCCATATGTTCGGTCAACATAGGCATCTGATTAGTGCAAACTTTTTCATCAAGTATGCCGGAGTGCCCAAAGGATTAAGTCTGTCCAATGCGTTGACGCGTTTCGATGGTATTGTATAAATTGCAACCACCTTTTTCGAGACCAAAATTTATGTCCCTCTTTAAAACCGTTGTCCGTGAAACCGATAGGGTCATTTGATTTTTCCTAATCCGGTGCGGAACAATGTCCTTTATAATACAGCCAACATTAGCTGAACTCTGTTATTCCAGTATACAGAGGACCAATTTTTCTATTGTTATTGGTAGTTTGTGCTGGTTGCTCTACTGCACTGTGTCTTTAATCAAATGTCTGTACCCAATATCTTGTTAAAATTACCATATTCCGTCGGTTTTCCACGGCTTACAGGTATCTCAATTTCTGTGATTATTTTTGGCGTCCGTATGGCTTACCTTCGCCTTTTCGATAGTGATAGTCGATAAATAGCCACCTGTCGGTATTCCTGGAATCTCATAACATCCTACACCCCACTCAAACTGGATTTCGGGCCAGGGTGTAGTACAGAAACTGTTCTCCTGTTGGCCACGGAGGACAGTAAAAAGGTCCTTGGACAAGGTGATTCAGCAGCTCACCTTTTTCTTGACCTGAGAGCACCATTTGATACGGTCTCCTACCCTACTATACTGTGTAGACTAGAAGATGCAGTAATCACAGGAAATGCATTCAAATGGCTCTCATCTTTTCTAAACAACAGATGCTTTAAAGTCAGTTAGGGGCCATTCCTTTCTGTCACTCCCCCCTTTAATATGTGGTTTTCCCCAGGGCTTTTCCCTGAGCCCCACTCTTTCAATCTTTTCGTCCGTCCACTGTCAGACATTATTTGCCCCCTGGGTTTCACCATGGTGTCTTATTCAAAAGACTCACAGATCATTTTCTTTCCAACACAGGTCTCATTTCAAAGAAACTCAACTGCTGCTTAAAGTATGTCTGCAACTGGATGGCTGCCAGCTGTCTCAAATTAATTGGTGATAAAACTTAGGAACCAGTTCAGCTGCCCCTCCTCCTTGGAAGACCATCTGTCCCCCAAGCTAGGTGTGAAAAACTTGGGTGTCACACTGGACAGCATACTTCCTATGCCTACCCAAGCAAAGAGGCTGGCTTCCAGAAGCTTTGGCTTCCTGACATCTCTAAGGAAGATGCCTAGCTTGCATCTAGTTGGAGTCCGTAGAACAGTGGTTCAAGGTTTAATATCATTCTACCACAACCACGGGAACTCTCTCCATCTGGGCAGTACACTCTCTGATACAAAAAACGTCAGGTCATGCAGAATGCTGCGGCAAGAATCTTCTCAGGTATTCCCAAATGTCAAACTCCCTCCCCGGCACTTGCCATGTTACATTGGCTGCCCATAAGGAATATGATTCATTTTAAAGTGCTCTACATAGCTCACCGTGCACAAAGTAGGTCCACATACTTCCTCGCCAGGTCAGCCCTTATTGCTCCAATAGAGAGCTAAGATCAAATAACCTGAGACTTCGCTCCGTTCCCAGGGTGAAAAACGCCAGATGCTGTGGGCACTCTTTCACCTACCTTGCCCCCAAATTGTGGAACGATAACATACCTAGCTTCTGGAAACAATTCAAAACCCACCTATTTGCATAAGATCACTGTACCTGAACCAAGTAGACATAAGCGATGGGAAGCGCGTTTGGGTAGCAATGTGCTCAATAAATTCTTTTGAATTGAATTGCTGTGCTATTTAAGCAAATATCCCAGGTATTTAAATCACTGTTGCTTTCCCTCCTGATCCAAAGAGTCTGCACCTTGGACAGCCTCCACATAGCCCCATTATGTGAACTCGCATTTTCATGCACCTCCTAAAACATGTAAAAACACAGTTTTGACATAGCCCTGGAAAATAAGGCTCCTGTACTCTGCTAGAATTAATTTGCTACTCCTCATCCTCTCCTGCTCATCTCCCATTCATCCTCCTTATCTTCCTTCTCCTCCTGCTTCTACTCCTTCCCCTCTAAACTCTGATGTTGCCTAGCAACAAACTAGGTAACAACATTGGCTGAGGTTGGATTATGGATACTAATTGAATGGAACTACACCCTACACCCTTCCCTGAATCTCAAACCAGGGGCATAACGCTCGTTTGAGCAGAAATGTCCCCTGCATGGTATATGGGTGTGTACCTCTGAACCCACTGGTTAGATTCCATCTGAATCTAGAGTACTGACTTTTTGTTGGCCCAACAAACACATCAATCTCATGTGTTCTGAGTCCTACGCCTGTCCATGGTAAAACCAAGATCCAGAAAGTGTTTGGTGAGCTCAGAGGTTGAACCAAGTGTGCCTTCTTTTCTGACATGGAACTATTGTCCATGTGTTGGGTTATTGTTGAAGTGGTGGTATCAGTGCACCAATGTTTGTGAATTAATAGTCCTGGGATATCTGTTTACTAGTTCTGTGTAAGTGCGGTTTACAGGCCCCACTCCATTAAAGTTCTGTTTCGATGTAACACCCAGATCTAGGCACTGATCTTACATGTGTGTGTTCTGAGTGCATGTATGTATGGTGTGTCTACGGTGGATGTATGGCACAAATGGCTAGTAGACTTTGTGTTGAGATTATTATTTCTGAGACTAGTGGGATTGATTTTGGATTACCGTCAGTTTAGCACAGCACAAGATGAGAGTAAATGCAGCTTCCACAGAGAGTGGCATTGTATTGCCTGCATCCCTGAAGCTGGAGGGTGGAGATCCAGATGTTGAAGTGAGGAAAGATAGAGACAGGGCCACCCTTAGAAACTCTAAAAGGGCCTGGTTGCAGGGGATTGATGATTAGTTTCTCCTGAGCACTGTCATTAGGTGGGTGGCATGGGAGATGGGTGAGTCAGCAGATTCTGTTGTTCACTGTGAGAACGTTTCTAGATGGGCCTTCTTTTTTGCCTTTCGCTGCTTGCTATTTCACGAAGATTGATAACAGCCAGCTGCAGTTTTCACACTTCATTCCGGCCCTGTTTTGGATACTTTTCCTTGGAGCCAAGCTCTCCCCTATCTTACATGAGAGCCATCACCTGGTTCAAAGGCTGTGTCTGCATAATAGTCAGAAAATGACACTTGAAAGGGATCCACACCAAACCAGTTCCGGGACCTTAAACAACGGAACCACAACACCTGTCTGTAACATTAACCTTAAAGTGGGATCCAACCCATCCCACTTTGTTCCAGGTCCAAATACTCCTTGACCAAGGATGAGAATACTTTGCAGAATCCTCGAGCTGCTGTGATCCAGGACTTGTGAGGAGCTATCACGTCAAGCTTTGATTCTGCCTAGGCCTAGAAGCCTGCCTATTTTCTCAGAAATGGAGTTGCGATCCAATTGGGAGGAGCACCCATAAGACCTGACGTACATGGGGAGCAAAGCTTGCATAGACTCACATCTTGAGTAGTCACGCAGTCTACCAGTATGGTTCACGTGCCAAACTTCATGGGGAAACTACAAGCTAGAAAACCAACATGCTCTATGGCATGCCGGATGGCAAACATGCTGTGTGCCGGAGCCTTGTGTTCTGCTGCTGATCAATGTGTGGTATATCTTTTGAGAACCATCAGAGAATGTGCCAGTGGCAGGAGGCTGCAATTAGTTAATATGATCACCCACTGACCAGTCCTGCCACACTCTTTATTCGAGTGACCTAAGTGAGGAGCAAGACCACTGCCTTTGTCTCATGCCACTGAGGATGACGCTGACGGTTCAAACCCAATGAGCACACCATCTACCACCGTACAAATATGCATGCCTAATGAATGGGTAACATGGGACCTAAGTCAGAAAAATTGAGAGACTGTATCTGGAACTTTTAAAGAAAAACCAGTTGTTAGGAAATTAACAATAACCCAAGTGAACGGTTCGGCTCTGAACAAACTACCTCTGGGTCCTCTAACACGGGATCTGCTTAGTGAACTCAAATCTGTGCCTGATTGCTGCTTATGTCCTTTTATCCGTGCTAGACACTGTAGATATTCGGGGTCCATCGAAACTGGGAGAGGGGATTCTAGAGGGTGTGACACTTTGCTAGTACCTGTGGTTTGACTGTGAAACTCAGCCGCTAAATCCCTGTTCATGAGTGTGTGGTATTTCATTTTGATGTGTCATTACACATTTGGGGTGAACAGTTAATTATTGTGCCTTTTGGTTGCCTGTTGAGTTCTGAGTCTCTCCCCATCCCCTGCCACACTACCACACTGAGAAGCCTTTGGCTGTTTGCCCTCACCATCCAGAGAGTTCATTCCAGATGTGTACTTGGCTTGGCTTTAGCAGTGAATGGCAACTATCAATAGTGGAAGACATCCCCAGGTGTGTAAGGGCCCATCTTCTGCCCAATTGTGGCTATATTTTAGTACCTGACCACACATAAGAGAAGTCCATTTTTATTGCTTGCATTAGGGCCATGACGCCATTGTTACACCCCTGACTGACATGGTCATCATGCATTCGACTTCCCTTCAGCTCCTGCTTTCCACTCCTGCAGGACATCAAATAAGCTCCTGCTAGGCAGTCCCCAAAGGAAATACTGGCTACCCAGTCAGTCCATCTGCAGATTCAAAAAGGCTCCACATGTGGTTGACCAACCCAAGCATCTCTATAGACAGCTCTTCTCTAGCTTTCCTGACTTTAAAGAACAGGTAATAAATCTGGCACAGCTCTGACAAAAAAACAAATAGGAAATAAAATAAAATGGATTCAACAAAAATAATAAGCCACTTCACAAAACCCATTTTAGCAACAAAATTGCACATTACTAATTGTTTAAAGGTGTATCTATTTGATATTTATTAATTTATAAAGCGCCGAATCACCCCCAAAGGGGTATCTCCACGCTATAAAGGAGCTGCAGTAGGCCAAGAGGAGAGACAAGGTTAAAACAGTGCAGTTTTAAGGAGCCTTCTGAATTGAAGGTGATCAGGGCATTGCTGAAGATGGTTAGGGAGTTGATTCCAATAGAAGGGGGCTAGGTGAAACAAAGCTTTCCCACCCAAGCGCCATTTTTTGAAACGCCGTACAAGGAGTATTGGCAGGTTTTCATTGAGTTTTCCTACAAGATAGCTGGGACCTTTGCCGTTCAAGGTTTTGTGCACAATACAGCATATCATAAATTTGATCCATTTGCAAACCGAAAACCAATGAAGTTGTTGTAGGAGAGGGAGAGAGGCAGCTCTGTTTTGGGCGTTCGAGACAAGGCAGGCCGCAATATTTTGGACTACTTGTAATCTGCTCAGCTAGGACTCATTTGCCGAGACCAGAAGGGCATTACAGTAGTCCAGGCGGCTCAGCACTGGTGTCTGAATGAGTGTTTTCCGAGTGGTCAGAGGGAGGAAGGGGAATACCCTCCTTAAAAGGCTTAGTACATGGAAGCAGGAGTCTATGGTGGTTGCAACGTGCTCCTTCATTGTCAATTTCTGGTCCAAGCCAATGCCTAGGTTCTTGAACACAGTCTTGGGCTCTGGGGAGTCGCCTAGATCTTCTGGCCACCAACTTGGGGACCACAGCAGTGGCGCATCTTTAAACAGCAAAATCTTGGTTTTCTTCCCGTTGAGCTGGAGGAAATTGTTCCTCAACCAGATAGCAATAGCAATCATACCTTCCGAGAATATAGACTGGGCGTTGGGACTGTGTTTATCAAATGAGAGTAGAATCTGAGTGTCATCAGCATGCGAATTTGGTTTGAAGCCCAATTTCCTAAGTAATCCGCTAATGGGTCAATATAAATGTTGAATAACGTGGGACTGAGACAGGAGCCCCGAGGTACTCCCTTAGTCAGTCTCATCGTCTTCGAGCGGAAGGACCCTAAGTTAATAGTTTGAGTTTGGAGCGAAAGAAAGCTCGACAACCACTGAAAGGCTTGTCCTTGGATTCCAATTTCTTTAAGTCTCCTGAGCAGAATGTGGTGAGAGACCGTGTCGAAGGCAGCCAACAGATCAAGCAGTACTAGTACTGTTTGTCCGTTGTCCTGGGACTGCCTAATTTTGTCGATAACAGCAAACAAAGCTGACTCAGTGTTTTGCCTAGGCCTAAAACCAGACTGGGATGGATCAAGGCATCCCGAGGATTCGACATGGTCAGATAGATGTTTGTTGATATGTTTTTCCACTATTTTACTCAGAAGAGGTAAGAGAGAAATTGGACGATAGTTGTATGGGTCCTCCATGGGGGCCATGATGTTCTTACGGATGGGAATTATTTGTGCCGCTTTCCATTCAGCGGGGAGTTGGCCCTCTTTCATCCAGCGATTGAGGATAGATCAAATTGGGGGGATAGTTGTTTGGAGAGCAGTGTGGAAGTTTTGGCTGGAATAATATCCAAAGGGGAGCCTGATTTGACTGTATTCAGCAGTGGCTCCACGTCATCAGCAGTGAAAGGGGGGAAGTTTTCCAACGACTGCACATTAGTCGGAGCTAGAGCGCAGCAGGATGTGAAGTCATGCTGAAGGTTCCTGACTGAGGTGATTTTTATCATAGATCTGCTCAATTTTCTGCGTGAAATGTATTGTTATTTTATCACAGAGTGCTTGTGAGGGGGCTGCCTCGTTGTTACAGGCCTTCGGGTTTGTAAACGATTTAAGAATTTGGTACAAGACTTTGGGGGCATTCCCTGCCTGATTAAGTTGCAGCGCACTATGGGCTCTGCGTGCAAGTTTTCCGTTTTAGTGATAATGAGTCGGAGCAATCTTATATATCTTTTTGTCTTGTGCATCATGGGAATGGTGTTTTTCTGTCTGTAGGATAGAAGAAAACCACGCTGTCTGGGAGTGCCTGGCCGAACTAGAGCACTGTTTCAAAGGGGCCAGGTGATCAATGGCTGTTTTTACTGTGGAATTGTAGCGAGCCAGGCATTCCTCAACATGATCTGATTCAAGGTTCCAAAGTGTTAGAATCGTATCCCGGAAATGATCAGGAGTGATTTTGTACCACTGTCTACGAAGGCTGTGGGGGGGCCAAAGGTGGAGCTACGTGTACACTGGGGCCCCTGTTTTGGAAATCGATTAACGAGTGGTCCTTCCATGTGAGTGGGCATGGAGCTTCACAGACAATGCTGAGAGAGTTGGTAAAAATAAGATCTAACGTGTGTCCTGCTGAATGTGTGGGGCCGTCGTTGACCTTACCTAGGTCAAGAGTGGCTAAATCTGCCAGGAGCATGGAGGCGTCCTGGTTTGCAGTGCTCTCACTATGTACGTTAAAGTCTCCCAAGAGCAAGACATTTTTAGTAGAGATGACATGACCAAAAAGTATATTTCAATGTTAGAGCAAGAAGTAAATATTGGCTAAATTTCATCACCACAGATGAATTCAGTGCGAAATTATTGTTTTTTTGTCTTTAATATTTAAACCTGAAATACACAATTTATTAAATAAATAATACTAATCACTATTTTAATTTTGCGTTCCATTTTTAGTCTATTTTAGGGACAACTTACTCAATTTAAGCGCTGAAAACGGCAAATACAATGCTCTGGTTTATTACAACTTGCAAAATGCACCTCTCTGAAATACATTTTTTAAATTATATTCGTCATTTGCTTAAAATGAGCGGGTGAACACCCTAAATATCGATTCCGAAATATCGACTGCCCAGAAAATCGAAGTTAAAATATAGAGTGGACAGAATATCGAATTATCAAAATATAGATAGGTCAGAATATCGAAATTGGGGTACAAAATATCGATTTCCATAATATAGAATTTAAAAATATAGAATTCCATAATATTGAATTTTAAAATATAGATTACCATAATATTGAATTAAAAAATATAGATATCTATAATATCGAATTTTTTTTAGTGTTATGTATGGTAGTACATGTGTTAAAATTATGTAGTATTTTTGTAATGTATGTTTAATTTATTTAAACTAATGAATGTTATGTAATTTAATTTTTGCGTAATTTAATTCCGTAGCAGGTTGTGGGTTTATAGGAGAATAGGGTGGGAAGTAATTTAATTATGGTTAATAAAATATTAATTATATTTATATGTTTTGATAATTAATTGATTGATAATTAATTATTAATTGGTAATTAATTTTTATTAATTGGTAATTAATTTATATTAATTGATTAATTGATAATTATGTTAATTGTATTTTTTATTATTAGGAGCGGGTTGTGGGTTTGTAGGGGAATTGGGTGGGAAGTAATTTAATTGTAATAAAGTAAATAATTATTTTTTTATTTATGTGCATTGATAATTAATTGATAATTATTAATTGTTAATTAATTTGTATTAATGGGTAAATAATTTGTATGAATTGCTACTTAATTTTTATTAATTGCAAAATAATTTGTATTAATTGATTAATTGATAATATTGTTAACTGTATTTTTTATTATTGGGAGTGGGTTGTGGGTTTATAGGGGAATTGGGTGGGAAGTAAATTAATTGTAATAAAGTAAATATAATTTTTCTTATTTATGTGTATTGATAATTAATTATTAATTGGTAATTAATTTTTATTAATTGCTAATTAATATGTTTCAATGGTAATTAATTGTTGTTAATTGGTAATTATTTTTAATTAACTATTTATTGGTATTGATAATTAATGTAATCTTATTTTAAAATTAAATCATTACTTTCCCTACTTTTGCACTCTCAGGAGTGGGAATAGTATTTTTTACCCTCCCGCTATCCAACTCTTTCCCCACTGTTGCACTCACTGGAGTGGGAATAGTAATTGTTACCCTCCTGCTATCCAACGCTTTCCCTACTGTTACACTCTTTGGAGTGGGAATAGTAATTTTTACCCCTACACTATCCAGCGTTTTCCCTACTGTTGCATTCACTGGAGTGGGAATAGTAATTTGTACCCCTACGCTATCCAACGCTTTCCCTACTGTTGCACTCACTGGAGTGGGAATAGTAATTTTTCCCTTCCCGCTATCCAACACTTTCCCTACTGTTGCACTCTCTGGAGTGGGAATAGTAAATGTTATCCCCCCACTATCCAACGCTTTCCCTACTGTTGCACCCTTTGGAGTGGGAATAGTAATTTTTACCCCTACGCTATCCAACGTTTTACCTACTGTTGCACTCACTGGAGTGGGAATAGTAATTTTTACCCCTACGCTATCCAACGCTTTCCCTACTGTTGCACTCATTGGAGTGGGAATAGTCATTTTTCTCTTCCTGCTATCCAATGCTTTCTGTACTGTTGCACTCTCTGGAGTGGGAATAGTCATTTTTACCCCTACGCTATCCAATGCTTTCCCTACTGTTGGAGTCACTGGAGTGGGAAAAGTAATTTTTCCCTTCCCGCTATCCAACGATTTCCCTACTGTTGCACTCTCTGGAGTGGGAATAGTAATTTTAACTCTCCCGCTATCCAACGTTTTCCCTACTGTTGCACTCACTGGAGTGGGAATATTAATTTTTACCCCTACGCTATCCAACGCTTTCCCTACTGTTGCACTCTCTGGAGTGGGAATAGTAATTTTTACCCTCCCGCTATCCAACGCTTTCCCTACTGTTGCACTCTCTGGAGTGGGAATAGTAATTTTTACCCCTACGCTATCCAACGCTTTCCCTACTGTTGCACTCACTGGAGAGGGAATAGTAATTTTTACCCCTACGCTATCCAACGTTTTCCCTACTGTTGCACTCACTGGAGTGGGAATAGTCATTTTTACGCTCTCACTATCCAACAAAAGCTCTACTTTTTTTTACATTACTTTTATTATGTTTACATTTTAAGCTTTTTTATATTATATTATGTATGTTTTATTTAATTGTTTTTAATATTTAATTAGTTTTATATTATTTTTAATACATTTAAAAAATTAGATATTTTAGCTAATTATATTTTAACATTCTATATTTTGGAATCGATATTTTAGTACTTACCTGTTTGTAGATAGGGAGTCGATATTCTGTCCTTCTATATTTTGGCATCGATATTTTGGGCATTCTATATTATGTCCCTCGATATTTAGTCACTGAGCCAATGAGCGGTAACTAAAGTCAACTTTTTATTGTTTACCTTTTTCACGGACTGCAGTAAAAAAACAACGCACCTCACAGTATAAATGTATTAATCTAATCAGGTCAATTATTGAGTGTAAAACAAATTCCGATCAAATGACTATGCTGATTTATGCAAATGGCAAGGAGTAACTATAACCTTTGGATAAACTTAGAATAACCCTCTTTTCAGCCTATGCCAGTACAAACATCAATTTTACATTTGCAGCAGCCTCAGATAATTTATACGGCATTAATTTTTTAACCTGATTATTAATACATCTATAGCGCACACACTCCCACATTAGGTGCCGCAGAGCTTCAGAACATTAATGAGAACACACAGCGTGGCGGTTTGGCACACCTAACACACCCCTTGGAAATATTCCTTCTGTCTGCCTGTTTAGTTCAACCCTATTTGCATGAAAGGTCTTTGATACACACTTGGTCACTATAACTATCTTTAAAAAGAACATTCCAGAAATTTCTAATCACATGCAGCAAGTTTACTTAGCAATATTTCCCTAAATTCTGTTGATTGGCCTTCTACCAACAACTTCACACTGGGGCTGATTCACAAAGGTAAACTTACACACTTTTTTTGTTGGGTATTCACAAACTACGGGCCCGATTCACAAAGGTAAACTGAGACGAAAGTCTAACTTTACGACTGTCTGTACGAAGAAAGGGTATTTATGAGACGTAAATGCACTTTGTGAATACCCAAAGGTAAACTTTACGACTTTGGGTATTCACAAAGGGCATTTACGAGTAGTAAATGCCCTTTGTGAATACCCAAAGTTGTAAAGTTAGACTTTCGGCTCATTTTACCTTTGGTAATCGGGTCCTTTGAGTTTAATTTTACTAGTAGCAATTTTACAACTGCTGAGGCTCAGCCGCCAGGGCGGAGAACCCCGCACATAAAAAGAAAGGACAGGCCTATCTTTTAAGATGCCGAGTCTCTGCCACTGGTGTGGAGTCTCAGCATCCTGAAATTACTATTAGTAAAATGAAACTTGTAGTTTCTCAACACATAACAAAATACTAAACTTACACAAAACTGTAGGTTTACCTTTGTGAATCGAGCCTAATGTATGCAGCGATAAGAGTAAATTCAGGCATGGTTTTAAACTTAGCACACATCACAACTTTTGTGAAAAGTGCACATACGCATGGTCCTGATAATATATGCACTCAAGACAATAAAAAAAAAACATGGACCACTTGTGTGCCTGTGCAGAGCAAAAAAGAGCCCATGGGGTCTTTGCACTTGGAATTTGCACCAGAGCTTACCTGGAGGAAACTTCATGCCCCAACTGTTTGATGAAGGAGACTGTCATGCACACAAATGGTCTCACAGAGTTTTTCTGCAAGTTATTCCCCATTGCTCTGCATAAAAGCTGCTGTTAGGAGCAAAGCTGCTGTTCAGTGAGAGCAAATGGCAGCGGCGTCTCGTCCGCTATCGTGGAGGAGCGCTACCCCCCCCTGCCAGCAGCAGCAGCTGCAAATCTTGAAAAATAAAACAATAATAAAGCAGATTTATTATTGTTTTACTTTTCTTTCCTTGCCAAGTCTTGGTGGCAGGGCTTAATCCATGATCGTCATGGAGGAGGAGTGGCAAGGGAACTGTTATCAGTGTGCATGTGGGTTTGGCTGGCTGTCTTAGGATGTCCGAATGCGCACTAAGCTTTCTTCAACCCGAGCTGCATTGCTGGGGTGGAGACGGCAGGCACAGACTCCCAGTATCTCTGGAAGTGCAAATCGAGGGTGCTCGGGTCAATCCTGATGCTGTTCTCATGCAGCATGAGAGCAGCGTTAGGATTGGCCACCGGGGAGTCTGGGAGTCTATGCTGCAGTGAAGCCAGAAGAGTGGCGATGCAGCGGCTTTCAGGTAAGTTCTTTTTTTTGTGTGTTGTTATTGTTATCCCCCCCCACCCTCCTCCACCCCGCCACTTTGCCCTGGCACCAGCCACGACTGGAAAAATAGGCTTCTCTGGACTCCTTTTGCATCCAGTTCTACCACAAATATTAGAACTTTCCGGTTGTTTTAGGATAATGCGGATTGTCCTGAGTGTTTTTCGCAAGCATGAACATTTGACAAGGAAAAACTTACAGCGCTCTAAAAGAACATACAGATGTCAATGCAAAAAGAAATTTTCAGTTCCCAGGGTC
This sequence comes from Triturus cristatus, assembly GCF_964204655.1. Taxonomy (NCBI): domain Eukaryota; kingdom Metazoa; phylum Chordata; class Amphibia; order Caudata; family Salamandridae; genus Triturus; species Triturus cristatus. The sequence continues at coordinate 1,089,797,397 of NC_140594.1, read as the reverse complement.
AAATTCATAATGGTGGAATAATACTGCACCCAGAAAGTATCATAAACCATTTTATTGGAATTTCCGTGTGTGGTATCACTACACGACAATGCCCACGGAACAGAGAATGGTGGCCATACTAATTAGTTGCAGGTGGGAATGGGATTATTTCAAACCAGGATGGACCACACACCAGCGTATTTAATGTTATGTGCGGCTGCTTCGGTTTTCAAAGATAAGATTGTCTAAACTGCTCAGTTTTCAGCAGTTTCCTGAATATTGAGTAGTTCAAATGAGTCTTCAATGCTCGAGGGAGAGCCTTCCAGAAGTTTGGGCCTTGTATTGCTAAGGACCATCCGCTGAGCTTTAATCACAGCTCTCCCTGACACATGCATTTCAAGGCCCATAGTAAGTCCTAGGGGACGAGTTAACATAGTCCCTGAATCCCACAATGCATTGATCATATTTTAGGTCATGCTGCTATTGCTTCCTGAACACTGGTTAGAACTCAGGCTGCCAGCACTGCCTCTTGGGAACCTTCAGTACAAGTCTGCAATCAATCATGTTACAAAAATAAACATATTAGGATTTATTGCAGGGGTGTTTGGGAGCTCAATTTTGGTTCATAAGCTCATTACAAGCTCTGAAACTGGATCGTCAATGACTTACAATTGGTCACAAACTGTAGCTACTGTGCCATACTTACAATGGTGCCAAAAAGCTTTGTTGATCATCAAAGCATATGCCCCCACCATGATGCACTTCTTAACCATAGTACCACCCACTGTCGTCTCCACCCGCAGTGCTATGATATGTGGAAGCATTTAAGGAGTTCAAATAAAACAAGGGAAACATGCAACAGACAAACAGTGCACATAGAATAAAAAATATAAACTGTGGAAAGAAACAGGGTGCATCAAAAATAAAGCTTGAAACCTTCAATCTAAGAACTAAGCATACAGTGGAACAAGTATGGTATACATTGAACACAAAGCTGGGGCATTCGTAGTGTGTTCCCTCAACCTGGATAAGTTCCTCCATTTTTATGAAACCGGATGCACGGTTCTAGTCTGGAACATTGTGCACCCTCAGTGGGTTTGCCTCCAATAGAAAGAAACCATGCTCCTGAGAACAGAAAAAACACAGGGTCTCATCTACAAGAAAATGACGCAGTGCGGCGCCGCGAGTCATTTAGGTGCGCTGTGTTGCGCCATTTTCAAAGCACAGGGATGCATCGTATTAACAACAATAGGATGCATCACAGTGCTTTCCCCTGTGCTGGCGCACAATGGCTGCCATGCTCCAGCGAAGGCACCCTTGCGTCATTTTGCAAAGGTGTCTTCGCTGTGGGATGATTTTTTTTGTGCAGGAAGGGTCACTTTCCTGCACAAAAACAAATCATTAATGGCATTTTCCTCTTTCTATGCGTGCTGTATCTACAGCACGCATAGAAAGAGGAAAAGACAAGGAGAAATATAAATATTTCTCCTCGTTGTACCATTCCTACGCCTTCTCTGGTAAGGCGTATGATTTTTACAAATTCCACGTTTTACAACATGGAGTAAATCTGGGAATGTTTCAAGTTCCAGCAAAGTTGCCTGGGAAGACCCACAGCAACACCCATGGAACACACCTTTCACACAGAGTAATGCGTGAAAGGGGCCCATATTTACAAGCCCATGAAAAGTATTTACCTGGCCTTGGAAATATAGGCAAGCCCGCTGTACCGCCGGTGCATCAGAAAGTGACGCACCAGTGGTGCAATGGGCTTGTAAATAAACCCCACACTCTCTAGCATGAAAAGCAAAGAAGTGAGTAAAGCAGGGAAAGAAGGATGGGTGGATCTGATGCGATTGCTCCATCGGTCACTGTCGCCGGACCAGCCTAAATTTGGAGGGGTGGCATGGGGTGCAGTCACACACTCCAGCTGCACATAGACTGGTGCAGTTTTGACTGCACCCCCTTGTGTGGGAGTGCCTGGAGGGTAATGAGTAATTATGTGCCACTTCCTAGAAGGTTTGCAGTTAATTTCCTGTGAGCTTCTTCGCTTCTTCGCGCCTGTGCCCATGTCAGTGATATAGCTGCAATATGGTCAATGCCCAGGCGTGCAGGTCCAGTGGCGTAGCTAGGACATACCGCCCATGGCGGACCCTGCGTTTGCCGCCCACAGTGGCCAGATGTAAGAGCGGGGTGTGCTGGCGATTCCTACGGCTGCAAGAAAGAGCGGGGTGGTACGGTCGCCCCCAAAACTCGTGCCGTCCGGGCAGACCGCCTCCCCCCCGCTTCCCACTTGCTGCGCCACTGCGCATGCCTGCTCTGCACCCAGGGGCTCCAGTAATAAAAAAAAGTCTGATGCATCTTGTGGCCCTTCTCTACTGTCAAGATGTACGGGTCAGATTTAAAGTAAAATGAAATAGACCTAATGAGCCAAGACCACATTTTTTGCTTGCACGTGTGCACTTATTACCTATTGATGGCCGTTCAAACACAACTGGTGTGCAAAATGCACACTTTACACATGTACTGTGTAAAAAAAGAAAACGGTAACTCTTAAATCATTTCTGTGAAATAACAAGTTGCAGGCATCAGCTGATAAGCAGTCAAGTGTGAAAGCATGCCTGTTTATTGCACTGCTGAAGATTGTTATCTTCAGCAGTGCAATAAACACGCAGAGATTATCTAAACTACAACCACTTTGGAAGTGACATAGAACATTTGCGAGCTATACATTGACATGTTAAATATGTCAGAACTGATTTAACCTACACATTTGACACCACTGTATGTCTTTCACAAGTAGGAGTAACACATCAGGGTTCTTCAAGTAATTCTGGGAGAATGGTAAAGGTGTGCACATGCAATGTGAGGAACAAAGTACCCCCTACGTACAACATTATTAAGATTTTGGAAAGTCACCTTAGCCTCAGTTTTTGTATGGTCTTGGAATTCCTCATTAAATTGCAATATCCTTATAATGTGCGGTAGGTGAAATTTGTTGACCATAATAACTTTATGCCAGGCTAGTTTTGATGTCAGAAATATCTAGTAATAAGGGATTGTAACCTATTTATTTTGTTTATAACTTGCATCTTGGAGCAGTCATGCAGGTTAGGGCACTAGAACATGGCCCTGGAGCTTACATTGTGCTCACAACAGACAGACTTTGAAAGTGTCCTAAACTTTACTGATTCAAATTAATTTAGTTTTTTTTTTTGCAGAATTTACAACCGAACTACTGTTTTCTTTTGTTTAAACTGTACAAATTTTAACACCAGGCATTGGCAAAATCATCTTTCCTGGTATGGAAGATGACACCAGAATTAATGTCGGCTGTTGTTGTATGCGGGCGCCCATGTTTCGTAAGAAATTGCATAACCCCTGCTGCACATAGAAGGCAATTGCAAGTCACCTCCTGCAGAAGGATCAACTATTGTCTTGTTCCAGTAGTTAAGAAGTGCTGGGGATCTCCTCAGGAGGCAGCTTGCACCAGCCCATTTCTCCTGTAAGCACCGCCTAAAACAGAACTCCTGTGCCTACCAAAAATGAATGTGTCCGAGCTCCAATACTGTTGGGTCGAGATTACGCTGTAAGCGCCGGTGTTCATGATTAAGTGCTGAGCACCAGAAACCACCGGCTTAAATTAAGCACTGTCTTATTCACACATCACTTTAAAGAGGATCATCAGAGCAGATTTGCACTTTCCTTCTTTGTCATCAATCGCATACGACTTTTGTCCACCATGAAAGTGAATAACATTCTAAGAACTTCTTAAGGGCCCAGATAATTACAAACCTTTCCGTCTTCTCAGTGTCATGGCTCCACATTCAATTGGATTCCTTTAACTAGCTTGATGGCATATATCTTCCATGCGTTGTAAATGTGCGACTGACTATTGACGGTGTAGAGCTTGTGGGTTTCTAGGCGGTATCCTGGATTTAGTCGGTACCACAAGCTGCACTGTAGCCACATCAACGGCCTCCACTTTCATGAACGCACTGTCTGATCTTACATTCGCTGGGTTCATGCTTATTGATGGGATTATCTCCTGTTGGATTAAATCCAAAATTCCTTTGAAATTGCTCTTGATCATGTTACGATTCTTAAACCGGATGTAGTCAAAGAAGACTGCATATGAATTTGATCTCATTCTGGAATCCTTGTTGTGAGAGATTGTGCTTTTGGTGAGTGGGGTGTGAGCCCTGATCCAGCAGCTACCACAGTCCTTGTCAGGGTGAGGCCAAACCAAATCTAAATTAACCTGTGCTCAACCCTCTGGTAGCTTGGCACAGAGCAGTCAGGATTCACTTAGAGGCAATATGTAAAGTTTTTGTGCAACACTTCAAACAGTAATAAAGAGAAAACATCGCACAAAAGGACACCATGACAAATTAGAAAAATGCTACTTTCTTTAATAAATAAAATAAAAACAAAACGAAAATAAATCCAAATAGTAGAACTGGAGATATTCAATTTTAAAGATTCGAGTAAAAATAGCATCAAAAAGCACAAAGCACCAATTGTGGACATCTGGTTGTGCTGGATCGGAACAAAGTCATAACTTCAGGCCAACCGCGATGGAGCGCAGGCTAGCTACAGGGAACCAGTTAGGCCCACTGAACAAAGTACCTTAAATCCTGGTTTGCAGAGAGTTGCGAGGATCCGTGTCAGAGATGTGTAGCACAGTCGAAGCGTTGCATCGGTTCTGAGATGCATCAAGGCTGCGATATGAGGGTCTGCGTCATCGTCAAGGAACACTTCAATGGAGCATGCGATGTAAAGTCCAGTGTTGAGGTTGAGTCTGGCATCATCGTCGAAGCTGCCATCGACAAGGTGGTGCAGAGGATGCATCAGACAGCCAGGGTGATACATCGGTTACGAGAAGTGGTGCAGTTCTTTGCAATGTCTCCAATCAATGCACCAGCAGTGAAGGTTTGGTTCTACTCTCAGTTGCTCTGCACAGAAGAGGAGATGCGTCGGATCCACTGGATCCACAAAGGATTGCAGAGAATCTTAAGCCCACTTCAAGGGCCCAAGACTGGAGCAGCACCACCTGGCAGGTTTGACTCACACACAACAGAGTCTAGGTGCAGAAGGAAGTTTGTTAGAAGCTTGTTATGTCCCTGAGGCTTCAGAGCAGGAGGCCAGCCAGCTAGCCCTTGGAGTCACTCTGAGTTCTGGGTTCAAGAGATGGAGTTCCAGTCCTTCTCACCCAGGCAAGAGGGCAACAGGCAGTTCAGTCAGAGCACAAGTCCAGCAGAGTGTCAGTCCTTGTAGCAGTACAGCAGTCCTTCTTCCTGGCAGAGTATCCACTGGTCCAGAAGTGTACTGAGGTGGTGGTGTCGGAGGTCCAATATTTATGCACAGTTGTGCCTTTCAAAGTGGGATGAAGCGTCTCGAGACATGCCTTTGAGGTGCACTCGTGCCTGTCCTTCCTGGCCTTGGCTCCAGGCTAACTACATGGAGTATGCATCCCTTTGTGTGGAGACAGGACAGAGCCTATTCAGGTGTAAGTGAGGCTGGGCCCATCTCTTCCCTCGACCCTACGTCAGGGGGTAGATGAGGGACACACCATGGCCCTCATCCTATTGGACCTGAGTGCAGCGTTCGACACTGTGGCGCACGACAACTTGCTACAGTGTCTGAACAACGGAGGTATAGCCAAAGCTGCACTCCGATGGTTACAATTCTTCCTGACAGGGAGAAGCTTCCAGGTTCGCCAGGGCGACCACTACTCGAGAGACATAGGTTTGGGTCAGGGCGTCCCCCAGGGTTCGTCCTTGAGCCCAACCTTGTTTAATCTCTATGTCTCTCCAGTGGCTTCAATTGCCGTGAGTCACGGATTGAGCATCGTGTCTTACGCCGACGACACGCAGCTGGCTATCTCCCTATCGCGTGCACCCGGTCTTGCAATGGACAGTTTCAGGAACTGCATGCAAGAACTTGCAGCCTGGATGTCCACCAACTGCCTCAAGTTAAACGGCAACAAGACCGAGGTGCTCGTTGTGGGGGGGAACCCATCTGTCTGGTCGTCGGTGTGGTGGCCTCCATGTCTGGATGAAGCTCCCATACCCCGCCAGGGAGTAAAAAACCTAGGCGTATGGCTCGATGCTGACCTATCTTTTGGACCCCAAATAGACCGAGTTGCAGGCGTCTGTTTTGGTGTCCTAAAAACCATAAGGAAGGTTCTTGACCTCCTTCCTATGTCAGCACGGAAAACACTGGTACACGCCCTTGTGACTTCACGCCTGGACTATGGCAACCTACTTTACCTAGGTACCACCTGCAGAGCCATGAATCGCCTCCAGGTAATACAGAACGCGGCAGCCCGTCTCATCCTAAAAATCCCTAAACGATCAGATACTAAAGCCGCTCTCAAAACCCTCCACTGGTTGCCAGTAAAAAGCAGAGTGGAATTCAAAGCCCTCTGTACATGCCACCGCATCCTGGCTAAGAAATCTCCTATTCCACTCCAGAACTTAGTGACAAGGTATACACCTGCACGCGAGCTGCGCTCCTCATATGAGGGCCTACTTAAGGTTCCTAGGGTTAAAAGAGCCCGTATGGGCGGACGTTCCTTCCGCTATCTGGCAGCGAAGAGCTGGAATTCCCTCCCTCTCCATCTCCATCTGGATCCATCCGAATCCAGCTTCCGCAAGAACCTAAAAACACACCTGTTCTCCAGATAACGGATCACTAGTCTCCACCTCGCTCAGAGTTCTTCAGTTGCAGCGCGGGGACACGCTTTGGCGTAACCAAGCGCTTTATAAGCTTCCCTTAATAATAATCCTACTAGAGGTGGTCCATCCAGTCACACCTAAGACCCCTATTGTGTATGGCTGTCTAGGAGAAATACATGGAGCCCAACCGTCACCCACACCCAGTCATGTGACCCAGACACAGGGTGCAGGCACCTAAAGACTAAGACAAGAAGATGCCAACTTTCTAAAAGTGGCATTTTCTGAATTTCAATTATAAACCGACTTCACCAAGCATGGTAGGCCTAAGACTTGTTTAGAGTGTTATTTAAGCGGGTGGCATAATCTGTGCTGCATGCCCATTTGTAGTATTTAATTTACAGGCCCTGGGCACAGGTAGTACCACTTTACTAGGCACTTACAAGTAAATTAAATATGCTAATAATGTATCAGCCAATCTAACATGTTTCAAGGAGAGAGCAAAAGCACTTTAGAACTGGTAGCAGTGGTAAAGTGAAGCACGCATAAAGAGGAGGAATGTTTCATTTCTCTTTGATTTTCCAACTTTGCACGTGTGCCGCATTGCACAGCACACATACAAAGTGGGAAAAGCCTTAAACAAAAGTTTTGGTACATGAAGGGGAGACCTTCTAGCATAAAACATAAGCTTCAGAGAGTGTACACACCCTTGAACTATGGTGCAAGGATGGTCTGTGCTTTGGCATGTGCTTGTCAAAAGAGCATGAGGGCACAGGGAGAGAAAAATGCACCTTATCTTATTGGAAATGGTGCATTTTTTCTCTTTCCCTTTGACACAAGGCATTCCAATAAGTTTGGTGCAGCATTGTCTTGTGTCAAAAATACTAAATCTGGGCCTCAATGTCACACAATCTCACTCACTAACTGCCACTGACTTTCACTCACTTTCACTTACACACACACTCACACATACACACATTGTCTCAGATAAACACACTCTCATCTTCAAGTAAGCACACAATGCACATTTACAACTGTTTGCCATAGTGCAAGGGTTCCTGCACCGGCGCTAGGCAGCTTTTTCAGTGCCGGCGCAAGGAAAATCACAGGGGTGCACCTTATTTTTGTAAATATGGCGCATCCCTGCATTTTTCAAATACCGCAGTGTGGCACAGCTGAATTGCTTGCAGGGCCGAGCTGCGTCATTTCTTTGTAAATATGACCCTTTGTCTTGACGCGTTGTAATGCAACCTATTAGTACATAGGCCATATTTCAAAATGTAAAGCAGGCTTCAAAACGCTGGTGCACAATTTGCATCCACTATTAGCAACCTGCCTATTCATACATCTGGTGCCATGGTGAGCCCAAACTCCTTCAGAAATAGTTCTGCCCCTTCAAACAGTTTACCTTTGACACTTTTTCACTCCTCATAAAGATCTGAAATCTCAACTAGGAGCTCATACCCATATAAAGCTGTGCTTCGCAAAACCAAAACCTTTCACACCCCGCTGTACAAAAAATATCCTGCAGCAAACAATCTATCTATAAGCATGAAATGAACTGATGCCAAACCAACTCTAGGCTGACATGCAACAACTGTAATATCACTGACTGATAAAACATCATGACCACTGTCAAAGAAGCAACTATAAGTAAACCATTAGAAACACCGCCAACTGAAGCAGAAACCCTTTACAGCTGTTAAATATCATACCAAACCATCTCCAGATTCCAGATTATATTTTCCTTCATTATGGTGGGTCATGGTTGAAGCCTTCTGTAGAAAAGTATCAGTTGCCCTTAGTGATTTCTCCACACACACAATGAATCTTCCTCAACTCAAGCAATGTCTCACTTTCATGCAAGACTGGTTGCCACCAACGTAATACAATCTAAAACGAAATCCGTCCTCATACCCAACAGCTCCAGGCAAGCTGAGATCAGGACTCATGGACGTCATTTCTGGGTCACCAGTGGTCGCAGTTACGACCCCTAGCTTGCCCCTTGCCACCCCTGGCACTGCCTTTGCCTTAGAAATGTCTTCAGAAATAGGATTCTAATGGGTTGATTTATTATTTGGTGGATGGCGTCATCTCATTTGGCCTGGTGGAGGAATTAACATCGACCAGGCTGAGACAATTCCGCCCGCCAAGTTTAGAATTGACTTCAAAGGTGGCAGTCATTTCTGAAGCATTGTCAGGAACCGTTGTCAAGACGGTTCCTGTCAATACTTTTTAGGTCTTGCGTGCGTTGCAGCGCAAAGTGCTGCTCCACCTCTGAAAGAGATTTTGTAAGAGAGGTCTTTGAGAAGAGGGCTTTAAGCCCCACCCCTCATTTCCATTGGCTGGCGTCACTGTTTATGCTAAACGGTGGCCTGCCATTGGAAATGAGGGCTTTCTGTTCACGTCCTTTGTTTCCTAGCCAGACTGGTTCGCCTGCTCTGCTGCTGTTGCAAAGCAGTGTCTTATCTTTATGGGGCCAAACACATGGCCTCATAAAGATAAGAGATCCCCATGCTCCGGCTGCAGCGCGGTCCTCTTTCACTTTCGGGACCGCACTGGTTGTGAAATGTCCTGTTTTTTGGCTTTAAAATTCTGGTCACCCTAATACTAAACACTGGTTGGCCCAGCCTTTGATAACATCTGAGGATGGTCCCACTGCAGGGAGGCACTTGGTTGAGGTGAGCTGTGCCCTCACACATGTGGTTGTATCCAGGACATCTTGTGGGATGGGGCACGCTTGGCTCACAGAACGGTATGGCATCACCTCCTGGGCGGGGTGCCTTAAGATAAATATTTTCGTAGTCAGCGTGCCAAGGAAAGCTGGTGCCTACTCGCACAGCCCTCTCCGTGCGATAAACATCTTTGGCACCGTGAACGCGGAGGGCGCTTGCTTGTTACCAGTGCCGCCTCCCTCCTCCCAACCCTTGCTATGTCCGGCCGCAATCATCTCTCCCCAACACTCGCAGTGCATTAACCATATCTTGACCTAGCGCATGTGCTATCTCTTTCATTCCCACGCACACAAACTCTCACACACACACAAACTCCTAAACCGAAGACGCAGTTTCTCAATGTGGCACTCTCAACTCTCTCTCCGTCTCACACGCATGTTGCCTTGCCCCACAATATGCTGCAGTCTCACTCCACGGCCTCTCACACTCTCATGCTCTCACACATTATGCCTCGCTGTCACTGTTCCACGCTGCTTCCTGCACATACGAGGCCTCATTCCTCACTGCCTTTACGTAAACGTTTACACAGCCTTGCATGAAATCGATTTTACACACAACCTCGCCCATGTGCCCTGTTTCATTGTGTACTCACTGACTCTGACACATTCCCTTATACCGGGTTGCTCGTGCCCGACAGACTCTGACCTTCACCTCCCTTATACTGACTCACACATACTTGCACATGATTGTCATACATTAGGTTTGTTTATTTTATTTTGAATTTTTACAACGCGCAATCCGACGCCTTCCGGACATGAGAGCGAATATGCAAACATAGGGGCGGCAGTGCTACAAAGATCTCCCGTCACGGGGTATTTTGACAAGAGAATGCACTCAGATTAGAGCACAATGGATTAGCAAAAAGGATTCATGGCGGAGGCTGTGTGAACATTAAACCTAAGAGAAGGGAGTCCTTGTTTTAATAATCTGTAGGGGTGGCTAGAGGACAGAAGGCATGTCTAGCCCGCAAAGAGAGTATTGTGGCAGATCACTTGTCCATCGTGCTTCCAATCACGTTATCATTGGCTCATGTTTCTAGGTGACAAATTTCGTGCAAGTGAGGAAGAGAAATTGCTAGCCTAACAATGCTTGAAGTTTCTGTATTAAAATTGCACATTAATCTGAAATTATTACTTTTTTTCTTTTAAAACAGCGCCTTGCAAATTTAAATATATATTCAGGATGTTTTTTTTTCATAAAATGAGACACATACAAAGAATAGGAAGCTGTAAAGGGTGAATAAACACTCCTGGAAGTTGCACTTGTAGATTAGACGTTTATTTGTAGAAGTGCAGTACAGAAGTAAGAAGCCCACAACCAGTCATCCACAGCTCCCGAAGTAACTGCCTGAAAGAGCAGTTACAGGCAGCCACAACGACAACCCTGGAATGACCCGACCATTACAAAAGTACACAGAGCGCGGGGAAGACGCTCGAGAAACTAAGATGACAGCGCGTGAATAACAAGTCGCTCTTAAAGAGAAAGAGCGACTTGTTACCTTAACATCATTTCCCCTTTATTAAACAAAACAAGAAATAAAGTAAATCACAAAAATACATAAGTACAAAAATTGATTAGCATCAACAAACTAAACATTTGACTAAAAACAGCAAAGAAATTATTACTGTACTACTAACTCACATTAAATAATAATCCTTAAACCTTTGAGGAACAGAAACATTACGATGCGAAACTCTAGAAGTGACCGTAGATGAAGGAATGTTGGGTGAAGATTGGACACTAGGTAAAGGATCATGACACAAAGTAGTTTCAGAATCAGTAGCATTAGAACAATCGTTATGCAAGAGATTTCCAGACACAATGCTGTTTCTGTCCAAAGAAGTCGAAGGAAAGTCGTCACAGAAAAAAATCCACGCCAAAATCAAAACCATCAAAGTCTGAAACGCAAAAACTTTTCTTCTTGGTGGAGATGATTTTTAAAGCTTGATCCTCTGTGATTTTGACCAGACTTCTCCTATTCCACCACCCCCTATCGTTTAATAAAATAGCACTTTTTGCAACTTGAATAACCTTGACAGGTAGTGTGAATCTGGACTCTCCTTTCTTGTCTCTTTGGTTTTTTAATTAGTACCCAATCACCAAAAAAAAACGGGACATCTTTGGTGTGCTTAGAATCATGATGATGTAAAGAAACAGCATCATGTTTACACTTTACATGTTCTTGAATTCTCTTTAAGTTTCCCATATGAGTAACATCAGCATTAGTAATATCTTTCACCCAATGGGGACACAGATGTGAAATTGGTACTCTGTTGCGCAGCATTTTAAAAGGAGAAACATTTGTGGTACTGTGGGGAGTTGTAACGCCCTGAACGTCTCAGGATCGTTTAACAGACACGATAATGAGGACGCAACCACTTGTGAAGGGTAAGTTATTTTAATGAAGGCACAAATAACACTAAGAATAAACAAAAGTTATAGTCACTGGAATCCTCCAGGCTATGTACGTTACCAGCCCACCGCACGGATGGTCCTAACCGTCCTCTGCATATACGCCGGTCCAGGCGTATGCCAACAGAGGGCAGAAATGAAATGGCCGACAATGCCAATCGGTAGGCTGTGAGGGGCACGAAGAGTGTTGGGGAGAATCGAGGAGTCAGGGAAACACCCAGCCGGGGTCTCTACCTGAAGGGAGCAGCCGCTCAACCTCTTCCTCAGACTGCACCGGGACGCGGAGTCACCTCCTGGTGATGCGTCACCGATACCCCAATCAAAAGTAAGAAGACTGAACCGAGAGCAGCCGCTCGATCGATCCTGTGGACTTCCGAGTCTGTAACGCGGCAAACACCTCCTGGTGTGCGTGACAGCTGGCAGTCCCTGTATCTCTGGTCGGGCTGGGAGTTACGACTCCAACCAGCAAAAGCGCCACTGCGCTTTGACTCAGCCGAGTCAAAAAGCGAAGCTCAATGGTTGACCGGTAGAGCTTCCGGGTCCTTCACAGGTGACGATGGGGCAAGACACGGCCCAGGGAGTAACGACTCAACCTACCTCCGTTCTTGCCTTACTGGAGCACCACTCCGGAACACTGCTCTTCACGAAGCAGGTACGTCGGTGTAAACACAATATCCGACAGCGTTGTACCTCCCGGTTCCTCCCTTTATAGGGCGTGTTTTCCTTGAGTTATGTAACAGCTCTCCTGTTTACATAAGGGTGTGTTTCCTTGAGTTATGTAACAGCTCTCCTGTTTACATAAGGGCGTGTTTCCTTGAGTTATGTAACAGCTCTCCTGTTTCCATAAGGGCGTGTTTTCCTTGAGTTATGTAACAGCTCTCCTGTTTACATAAGGGCGTGTTTCCTTGAGTTATGTAACAGCTCTCCTGTTTACATAAGGGCGTGTTTTCCTTGAGTTCTGTAACAGCTCTCCTGTTTTCATAACCTCTCAACCGCTAAGCATCCTGGGAGATGTAGTCCGTTGTCGCTGGTTACCGTTTTCCTCCTCACGCATGACAGGAATTCTTGACAGGAGTATTATGATAGGTCCACAGTTTCTCTTTTAAAAATTCCTCAACTTGTAAACCAGAAGACAGAGCAGTCTGGACTCCTTCCTTAAAGAACCTGTTGATGCGTTCAACTAGTCCATTAGAGGAAGGAGAATAAAGTGCTACGGTGAGGTGTTTGATTTGAAAATCCTCCACAAATTTTAACATCTGATTGGACTTGAAATGTGTTCCATTGTCTGTAACAATTTGCCTTGGAGGACCCTTAATGTCAAACACCTTTCTCAAAAATTTGATAACAGAACTAGTATCAGGGGAGGACACCAAATCAAAATAGACCCACTTTGAAAAATAGTCAATCAATACCAAAAGACATCTTTTACTAGCAGGAAGCAGGTCAAATGGACCCGCAAAGTCCAACGCAACCTTTTCCCAGGGCGACTCAGGTAATGGGACCATATGAATGTTAGGCTCAATTGTCTTCCAATGTTTATCAGAAACAAGACGGTATTACAGTCTGAAATCCACGTTCTCACCTGCGAATCTAAGCCAGGCCACCAATAAAATTGCTTCAGGTTACGAATGGTAGCAGACACCCCCATATGTCCTTCATGACTCTTTTTGAACAGATGTCTAAAATTTGTAGGAGGGACCAAAAAATCATGTCGGAGCAAACATTCATCAACAATGGACAGTTTATCCGATACCTGAAAATAAGGTTTAATGTCTGCAGTTATACTTCTTTCATGAGGCCAACCTGATTTGATATAAAACATAACAGATTGAAGAATAGTGTCACCAGAGAGTGCAGCCAACCAAGAATCTTTGGTAACCAAAGGATTCTCCATTAAAATGTCATCAATCAGGGCCACAACACACTCCACTTCATCATGTGTACCTGATGAAGTGTCTTCAATGGGCATCCTCGATAGACAATCTGCCCGACCATTCTTACCACCAGGTAAATACCTGATGGAGAAATTGTATTCATGCAATTTTGAAAGAATTCTCACTAGTCTAGCTGAAGCCTTCCCTGTGCCATTCCCATTGAGCAAATAAATGAGGGGTTTATGGTCAGTAAAAATGTAAAAATGAGTTCCCCAAAGAAATGTTTTGAATTTTTCTATTGCCCGTGTGCAGGCCAGTGCCTCTTTTTCAATTGTACTGTAGTTCTTTTCTGGTGAAAGGAGAGATCTCGAGGCATAGGCAATAGTGTGTTCTTTACCTTCATAATGTTGTGATAGGACGGCACCTAATCCTAATTGGCTGGCACCTACAGTTACATAGCAGGATTGACCAGAAATAAAAGGTGCTAAGATAGGTTCGGAGGTAATTAAAGTTTTGATTTCACCAAAAGACTTGTGTGCTTCTTCAGACCAAACAAAAGTATTTCCTTTGCGCAATAATTCTCTCAGTGGCTGAATAATCACAGAATAACCTTGAATGAACCGAGAGTAATACTCGCAAAGTCCCAAAAAAGATCGGAGGGTGTCCTTGTTTTTGGGCGAAGTACTATCTCTGATAGCAGCAATGAGAGAAAGTTTTGGTCTAATACCATCTTTAGAGATACTGTGGCCTAGATAATCCAACTTGTCCACCATAAATCTGCATTTCTCCTTCCTAAGGGTAATGCCAACATTTCTAAAAACAGACAACACTCTCTCTAAAATAAGATTGTGTTCCCTACTGGTTTCTGCAAAAATGAGAACATCGTCCTGAAATGCATGTACTCCAGATATGCCCTTGAGAATGGTCTCCATGAATTTTTGAAACACGCTTGCCGCAGAGGCAAGACCGAAAGGCATGCGCAGATATTTAAATGCGCCAAAAGGTGTGATAAAAGTTGTCAGGTCCTGGCTTTCTTTGGCAAGTGGTATCTGATGATACGCTGATCTCAGATCAAGTAGTGAAAATACTTTTGCTTTGCCCAGATTTGCTAAGAGATCATGAACCTTGGGTAAAGGATGACAATCAATAACAATATTTTTGTTGAGAGTGCGAAGGTCCACACATAAACGAATCTCGTTTGTCTTTTTCTTCACGATTACAATTGGACTGACCCACTCTGATGAATCAGTAGTTGTAATGATACCCTCCTTGCATAGTTTGTCAAGTAAGGTCTTGAGATCCTGCCTGACACTAAGAGGCACGGATCTTACCTTGGTACCACCGGAGATGCATTCTCTTTGAGTTTAATCAAATGCTCAAACTTTTTTATGTTGCCAATGACATCACAAAATACTTCATTAAATTTGTCGATTACATTAGTAACATCATTATCAAGATCGCTCTCAATGAAATTGATAGATTGTTCAGCAAGAACAATTGGATTTTCAGCTCCAGGGATAAGCATAATGCCTAATCTAGCCAGGTCCTTCCAACCAATTATGTTTTGCCCTCTGATGGCTACATATATTTTTGTCGTAATCTTTCTACCCAAACATGAAAGGATGTCAATGAAATAACCAGACATATCAATATTTTGACCCCTAAATGCCTTAGGATGAACATCTGCCTGAGAGAGTTGTCTCTCTTTGTATTTTCCTTCAAATAAAATATCAGAAATGATAGTGATGGGTGCACCCGAGTCAGCCATCATCTCAATAGGAATATTAGATATAGTTGCTTGACAAAAAGGTCCTTTTATAGTTATATCTTCTATGTTGTCGTCTGAAATTGTAAGAAACATCTGACCTAAATCTTGTGCACATGAATTGGGTGTGATTTCAACTGAGCTTACTTTAACAACATTTTTACCAGATTTACAGACTGACATAAAATGTCCTAATTTGCCACACTTTGTGCAACGTTTAAATGAAGCCGGACAGCTTGGGTTATTGCCTAGGTGATTCCGAGAACCACATCTAAAACAAAAATTATTAGGTCTTCTAAAGGGGACTTTGTTAAACCTGTTTCTGGTGTCTACAGCTGAAATTTGAACATCGTCATTTGAAACTATTGATACTGATAGGCTTTGGGATTAAAGATCACTAGAGATCACCTTTGAAGAGATTATGGACCTCTCTATACCCTTTGCTATTTCAATTGTCTCACTCAATGTTGGGTCCCTACACCCTAATAGCCTTTCTTGTATTTTTTTAGACGCACAGTGATACACAAATTGATCTCTAAGGCATGTGTCTAATACGGTTCCAAAATTACATGTGGAAGCTAAATGTCTCAGTATTGAAATGTAGTCTTCTACCGATTCATCCATATGCTGTTTTCTCTTCATAAAATTGAAGCGTTCAAGAAGTATACTTGGTTCCTCTGTAACCTTCCTTGAGAGCCTCGCTAAGCCTTCAGCATACACATTCCAACCCTCTTGAGCTCCTGCTGGGGGTTGGACTTGTGGTAAGTTATTGAATACTTTTTGTCCTTCAAAGCCCAAATGACCATACAGGAGTGCAAACTTCCTTTTTGGTTCAAAATCATTTGCGTCATTGGCAACCAGATAATTTTGAAATAAATTTAGCCAATGTTTCCAGGGAACCATCGGTTTTCCTGGTGAAGGTAAAAAGTCAGAAATGTTCAATAGGTGCCCATTTGATGCCATATTAGATAAAAATGCTAAACTTCCAAATATTACTGTTTAAAGTGTGCCTGTCACTGAAGGTGCAGGCAGAAATACGTGCTTTTAGCTCCCAATGACTATGTTTTTTTTAACCCTTGCAGGTTGGTAATCATATGAAACTTCCCTTAAACAATGCTTAAATCAAAGGTGTGCCCATCACCGATGGATGAGCAGATCTTACCGCCTTTAAATCGTCCTCGCGTTGAGAGCAGGATGAAATTTCTGTCTTAAACGCCTCGAAAACGAAGGAACTGTGTTAGTTGGTAGCGTTGCTAGGCAACCTACTCTTCCGTCTTGTAAACGGAGCGCATTTCAGCCCAAAACAGTGTAAATTTCAAAGCGATCCCTCTAGCCGTGTACGCGAGGAGCATCACGACGTCAGAGGGGAGGTGCCAAAATCATCATCATGCTAAATCCTTCGTGAAGTAGAGGCGGAAGGTCGCAGCAACGTCGTGGATACACGGTGAGATTATCGAAATAAACTGTAAAATCTCATCTTCGGTCGGTGGGCTTGTTGAAATAATCCTTGTCGCCAAATGTAAATGGTGAATAAACACTCCTGGAAGTTGCACTTGTAGATTAGACGTTTATTTGTAGAAGCGCAGTACAGAAGTAGGAAGCCCACAACCGGTCATCCACAGCTCCCGAAGTAACTGCCTGAAAGGGCAGTTACAGGCAGCCACAACGACAACCCTGGAATGACCCGACGATTACAAAAGTACACAGAGCGCGGGGAAGACGCTCGAGAAACGAAGATGACAGCGCGTGAATAACAAGTCGCTCTTAAAGAGAAAGAGCGACTTGTTACCTTAACAGAAGCCATGTTGATTTGCTTTCGTTATTTAAAGCTTTTTCATGGAAATTGCAGTCTTTTTATTCTTTTAGACTTGATTTCTAAGAGGCCCAACAAAAACGGCTCTTTTACAAAATGGCCGTTTCCTTTCACTATCCAGTATGCAGGATCCAATCAATCAATCTGTGTCCTGTGTCTATGCGATTCGGCACAGGACCAAGGTTGACAGATTGGGCTATTTCCCGCACAATTGGGCGACTTCTTCCCCAGTTGTGCGGGAAAAACCCATGCCTGGCGGGCGGCTACTTTTTGGGCTGGATTTATGTAGTTGTGCGGGAATTACTAGCCTGGGGCGGGCGCCCACCATCGCCACATGCATGAGATCGCACTGTCTGAGTCTGGCATTAAATTGGCATTGGCATTTAATTGGCATTGGCAGCAATTGCACAAATCATTCAATCAGAGCGCAGCTGCGCAGGCGCACAGACAGGCTCAGCCTGGCTCAGTCAGCAGTAGGGTAGCACATGCGTGACGCGTGAGTGACGCGCGTCCTAAGTTGGGGGCCTGCCTCTGCCTAAACTGCACGCCGCGGTGGCGCCGGCGGCGGTCAATCAAAGTTGGTAAATCCTCCCCCCGGCCCGCCCAGCGGCCCAGCCCCAGGCCAGCAACAGCAATCATCATTCCCGCCCAGCCCCCCACCCACCCCCCTACCCAGAGAGAGCACGTGACGTCTTCAGGCCAGGCCAGCAGCCACAGGTAGCAACAACGAACCAAGCCAGGCAACGGTCGGCAACGCAACAAGTCATTGGTCAATGTAGATCTTATGCTTGACTTGCAGTTGCAGTTGCCATTGGCTAAGTTGACTAGTTGTTACATTGTTGCTGCCTGCCGGGCCCGGCTGCGGCACCTGCTGCCTGCCACCAAGTCTGCACAGCAGCACAGTGCACACACACTCTACTGTGAGTCACAAGTCACGATGTGACGTCACACCGACAAGAAGAGCCAGACCAGACCACGCAGGCACCACCTAACTTTACCGTACCCCTCGTGGCAAATAATTAGCCAATGTGGGGGGTCTCCAGGGCCGTCATGTTGTAGCGCACGAAAACGCTACCAATGACGGCCCTGGGAATTAATTTTAGGTCAGCCCCCGCGGTTCCCATATAATGCGGGGGCTGACGTGAGTGAGTGAGTGATGCTGATGGCGCTGATGACGACGACGAGTGCGGAGTGCAGCAGTCACACAGTGCAGCGCAGGCAGTGAAGACATGACGTCTACTGTGTGTGAGGAGAGAGACGACGACGAGTCCGAGAGACCGAGACTCCGACTACTACTAGTGCACTCATCAGCAGGTCCAGGCCCAGCCCCAGCCTCCCGGGCCCAGGCCCACCTTGCTCCAGCACCAGCCCCAGTCACTCCAGCCCCAGTCACTCCAGCCCCAGTCACTCCAGCCCCCAGGCCCGCCAGCGCCCAGGCCCAGCCACGGGCCCAGGCCCAGCCACTGCCACCGTGCCTGCTGCCAGGCAGCGTTAGTTTCCAGTCCAGTCTGCCAGCCACCCACCACCGGTGACCGCGTGACTCACCAGCGACCAGGTAAGTGACAGTGAGACATCATGACACAATCAGGCCTGGCTCCAGGAATTTTTAGTTGGGTGGGCCAAGAGTGCATTTGGGTGGGCCACTGCGGGCCCAATTTCTCACTTCTTGTGGTAGCCTACAAGCCCTAGATTACATTATATTTTCTTGCCGTCACCATGATCCAACATGTCAATTCTGTGTGTACACAGAGCATGTCGAGAGTTATTTGAAAGTAAAAGGGATGTCTGAAACTTGAAACATTGAATATAACAATAAATATAATTAGCACGCACTTTAAAATATGTTGCACAGTTGCCTTAATGACCTGACTGCTAGTTAAATGAAAACAGAAAGGCAATGACAGGGCCGTGTTTAGCGCTAGTGCAAAAGTCGTTTTTGGCGCCGCACCAATGACCTCTTTTTCAGCAGATACCATTGCTACCAACCTCCAACAGTGCCCTTCATGTCTCTGTAGCCCCCTATCATATGCATTTCATTTGTTGTATAGCGCTATTCATATCAGTGTAGGGTGTCACAGCACTTTACATCACACACACAATATACAAAAGAGACAATGAATCATACAAGTATGTTATTCAGTCTATAGGGAATGTCACATAAATCAATGAGGATTACAAGGTGTAGGAATTAAATGTCATCCATACTGTTGGGCAGTATATTTTAAGAGGGTTTGGGCTGGGAAAGCACACACTCGGGATTTAAAGCATATCCAGTGGTTGGGGGTTGGCTTTACTAATAAAAATGTATATCTGCCCAAACTCATTTGAGCAACATTAAAATAACATGTTAATATCATGTTTCACATGACAAAGTCACAGGGAGAACTGGTCTTAAAAATGAGTAGCATTAAGGCAGGTGCCCAGTTAACACCCTCCCACCATCTGTATATTGAATAGAATGTGTATTTGTCGTTAAAATTGGTTCTGATGTCGATTTGCACTTAATTGGACACTTGCTAATTTGGGCTGGTTTTTGACCTGGAACTGGTCTGATTGGGCTTATTTGGGGCTTATATTTGAGCTGCATTGGGCTTGGGACGGGTCTAAAAATCTGGCAACACTGCACAGGACACTCCTGCACTTCTCCGTCAGCAGAGCGTTGCCGGTTCGAATCCTGCATTGGTGAAAGTTCTGCTTTTGAAAGATGGCTGACGACATAGACCAGGTGAGGGGTGCAGCGGCGGAAAGTGGGGGAAATTAACGTGGGAGGCCATTCGATAGTATAAAATTAGAGTAACATCTTTTAGTGTTTTATTTGGTAGCGGAGTAGAGCATGGTGGGCCTTTTTATCCAGTTTACTGTGCTTCTTGTTGGTGGCTGGACATGGAGAGTAGAAAGTGAGTTGTGTGTTTATGCAGAGTAACTCTCACTGAGACCACCGTTTTGCCCTTTCATTGCATGAGAATAACTTGCAGTCTCCTTATTCAAATGAATACCGGGGCACAAGTCCTAAAAAGACCATTTGCAATGCAATTGGTCTCGCATTTTTTAAAGTTGGAGCTAATGGTGTTGTAAATGACAATGTCTTTTATTTATGTTTATGGAGTGGATGTATCTGGTGTGGAGTTGAATTATGCAGGTTTGATTGAAATTATTAGTTGTGGAATTGTGAGGCGTAGAATAATGTGGTGTGGGGCGGATTTGTGTAGTGGAATTATGTGACATATGTGCTGTGAAATTAGGTGGATAGTAATGTGGTATTGAGCACTGGAATTATGTACAGTGGGATTGAGTGTAATGGAGTGTAAATATGTGAATTTGTATTTTGTGGTGTGGTATGTAATGGAGTTTAATTATGTGGTGTGCTGTTGAATTGTGTGGCATGGTGTGGAATTTTCTGGTGTGGATTAGATGCATGTGTTGTGTAATTGTGTTTATTTGAATTATGTGGGTTGTCAAATTATGGGGTGGGGAATGGACATTTTTGGAGCTGAATTGTGTGGTGTAGATCCATGTGGAGTAATTTATTTTAAAAGTTGTATATAGCGCTAGCTTGACCCGTGGGTATCAGAGCCCTTTAAATACACAAAGGAAAGAAAATTTACATACCAGGACATAAGGAAGCATAAAGATATGCGCAAAACATAATAATTAGGGATACATTGAAGGGGGAAGAAAAACGCAGGTGGTTGAAACATTCAAATAACCACCTATCCTTAATGGTCAGGTGAGAGGGGAGTCAACTAGGTTAGTTGTGAGTGAAATGATGCTGATGGGCATTATGTGGTGTGGAGTGTATTTATATGGATTGTTGCTATGTGGCATAGTGGTTTTATGAGGAGTGTATTTATATGGTATTGAGTAGAGTGTAATTAGGTGGCATTGATGAATGTGCGTGTAGGTGTAGAGGCTATCTTGAATGTATTTTATTATCCTTTAAGAGTAGAAGTTAAAACAAGCATTTGCAATGCAATAGGTCTCGCATTTACACAAGTTTGAGCTATTGGCATTATAAATGACAATGCCTTTTATTTATGTTTTGGTTTTTAAAACATAAATATAAGGAATTGTCATTTACAATGCTGATAGCTCAAACCCGCGTAAATGCGAGAACTATTGCATTTCAAATGCTTGTTTAAGTTTGCTGCAGGACTCCATCAAGATGATGGAGCCGTCCGTCAAACGTACTTTTTTTTTTTTCACAAGAAAAACCCGAAATTGGATTTTCTTTTCGAAAATAAAAACAATGCTTTCCGTGCCATGAAAGTTCTCCTGGCGGTGACAGGCAGTAAAAAACTGACCTGTATGTCCGTCCATCTAAATTAGGTCGTCGGACATACAGATCAGCCCATGACAGCTCATACTTCGTCGAGCCATTGCATGTGTGTGTAACCATGATGGAGATGGAGTATTCTCCCCTATGGCTACATCAAAGGTCCGTCCGTTTGTAAATCTGTCGGGCAGACTAACATCTTGGCAGTAAGGGTACTCTGCTGCCATTGCGATGGAGTGTCCTTGCCGCCAGGAAATAAATTGATCACTTAGTTCCCTCCAAAGTAAATGAGGCTCTTATTTTTCACTTTGTTTTTTAAAAAAATATTTTTAAAATGGGACTTTTCCTTTATCTACTTTTTATTTTCCTCATTCTTCACCACTCCCTTTTCCATTTTTCTGTGCTACGTGACTTATATTATACATTATACCTGTTTCCTTCTTCCTTTTTGCCTGTTTTTTAACATCTATGGGCAGATTTATTAATATTTCACTCAACAGAGCACAGCAAGGCAACTTGCAGCATTGCGTTTCGTGAACCGGAGAGAGCAGAATGCACCATATCTACTACTTCTGCTCGATTAAAGAACTTGCGCACTGTGTACTGCCCAGCACCACTGCAGGCACCCTTGCCCCTTGCTCCAAGGGCACCTACATTAGAGGCAGGATTGATTTGTGCAGGGAGGCACATCTTACTGCACAAAAACAATCCTAAGAGGCAATTTTCGCTTTTTATGTGTGATGCAGAATGCATTGCTCATAGAAAGAGGATGTAACAAGGAGAAATAAAGATATTTCTTCTTGTTATGCCTGTCTGTGGTAGGTATACCATTTTGGAGCAATCCCAGGTTTACTGCAGTTTTTTTTTGTGCAGTTTTTTTTATATAGCGCAAACTCGACCCGAAGGTATTGGAGCGCTGCACAAGAGCATAAGTTACATTACACAAGGACACATTTATTTTTGGTTGGCACAGGGACATTAAGTAATTTGCCCAGAATTGCAGGATGTTGAACCAACGTTGAGACTAGAACCTGGGTCCCCATTTCCAAAGTTGTCAGCTCTGGCCGTTATGCCTTTAGTAAATCTGGGATTGCATCATATTCTATGGGTAGATGCAAGGGAACGCCCATGCTCCAGCCTTGGAATGCCTACCACAACGAAATTAAACGGAACACAATGCAAGCCACTGTGTTGCATGACATTTCTTTTCAAAGTCCCAAACCTGCAAATAGCCCCTTGCATTGCTTTGTAAATCGCAATTAAAGACCTACATTGTTTGTGATGACTTGCGACATGCAAGGTCAAAGCAAGTACTTAGTAAATCTGCCTCTTAATACTTTCACCTAGTGACTTCTTGTTCCACACACATACACAGGAAGAAACTTTTCAGCATTTCTCCTGCCACAAAGCACATATTTCAGGCCAAACTACTATTTGAGTTTCACATATTTCTGCCTCATTGTTTCTGTCTTTTTAAACTTCTGTTTTTTTATTATTGGTATTTTCACTGTCTACTTGAATAAAGGGCAGACCAACACTCTGAACTCTTAAATAATACGTTTAATAATGGCATGTGAACCTTTTTCAACTTTTTCAAGAATCCCACAAGGTTTTATCAGCAAGATCTACATTTTACCATTCCACAATCAGAACTGATGATTAGGAAAACAGGGATGATCGGACTTTATATTAAAACCTAGCTGTAACCCTGGGGTTAGTCAGATATCAGAAGAGTGCCAGAAGAAAAGTCCGTCTAGCAAGCGTCGGTCATGTCAGAGGGAGGTATAAAAAATATAACGAAGTGAGTGAGAGCTTCAAAATGGCCGCTGAGAGAGTTGATTGAGAGGGGCAGGCGGCAGACTGAATAGAAAAGGAACAGAAGTTAAAATTTATGAGAAGGGTGGAAGATGCTCGAATGAGGGGAGTTTACGTTAGCATACATAGGTGCTGCGATTCCCCATATATTTCTGCCTGTGGATCGTCCCAGCACAGTGGTTCATGGACTGTAGTGCCAGATGTAATATCTTTGCAGACAGACTTGCTATGATCCTGGGGGAGCACCTGTAGCTGCTAGAAATTGATTTTATGATTCTGCTGTGCTAACATTACTCTTCAAGGTCTAAACCACATTTAGATTCTGCACAGGCGCTGCTGAGCAGATGGTGCAGGGAATTTTTCTCTGTGACTATTCATAAATAATAAGCTCCCGCCTTGCTTGTAGGACAGACGCTGTTGTGATAATCTGGAAATGCATCTTTCATGGCAATGCTGTCAGACCTCAAGGAAATTTGTTTTGGACAGCAAGACACATAAAAAATTTACAAGCTCTTGTATTTTCACCTATATAAAAGAATAAAATATGTAGTGCCCTTCTAGAAACTAGGGACCCTGTTCACAAAAGATAAAGTTGGTTGTACA
This sequence comes from Triturus cristatus, assembly GCF_964204655.1. Classification (NCBI taxonomy): domain Eukaryota; kingdom Metazoa; phylum Chordata; class Amphibia; order Caudata; family Salamandridae; genus Triturus; species Triturus cristatus. The sequence goes on along the minus strand of NC_140594.1, from coordinate 1,089,773,454 downwards.
CTTAAGTTTATAAGCGATATTTCCTTTTTCAGGCTTGCCAGGAATTCACAAAGGAATTATTGGCATGCTGGATTTACCAATGTTTGTTTTTCCAACATGAGTGTGAAGACATCTGCATTTATAAACCGTATCCTCTCAAATTGGTGTTCCAAAGTGTAATTTCCTTTGTAAGTTTTTGGAAATGTCCACAACCTTTACATTTCCCAAGGTAGTCTCCAGCCTCTTGCCACCTTGGAAAAGGGCGGGCATTTACACCAGCCAAGGGCTGTGTAATCCCGTTCAAGAATGGAAAGTGGAAAGGATCACCCCCTGCTTTGGTGAAGATCCAGGGGAAATGTTTTCCCCGTGGAGAGAATGAATTTGACCATGGAGACAAAAATAAAAAGTAAATGTGCGCTTGCACAGTAGACTCCACTCCATTCCTACTGTGCGGAGTTCTCCGCTATGAAGAACTCTGGAAAAATGATCACTAATATACCAGCAAACCTACAGTTGGTGCATCTTTCCAGGTGTAAAATTAGGAATGATTTTGAAAATTAAGAAATGAGAACGCACACTCTGGCGGAGTGAAAATATACGCTGATACTTTTATGCATTTTTTGGGACTAGAGCCCCAGGTGATGTGCTTTACATTGGTGATAAATGTCACTAATCCTATCTCCTTCTATCTTCAACAGATTTTATTATAAATAAACGAAACATCACTTAGGAAGAGGATGAAGAAATGACTCCCTGTCATGAAATGCCATTCGACAATGCCCTGGCACTCGCTACCAGTTAAACCAATGTTTTGCCTATTATGCCATTCATTTAGGCTCTACATTAGAGGTGTACAGAGATTTCTTTTCCTGAGAACTTTGCAAAGTTCTTAATTTGTACCCTTCGCGAACTTTGCAAAGTTTCATGGTTTTGTCTTGCTTGCACTCTTGCAAATATTTTCTTTGCATAGCAAGATAACTCTAACTCCCACGGTTGTCAAGCAAGATGGAAAACGTATACAGACCCAAAACAGACACCCAAAGTCTCATAGTCATTTGGCCCTCTTGATTACAAAATATGTTTAATTTCAAATATTGGATTTGTTGTCAGAAAAAAAGCAGTTAAGAAAATTCAGGAGGTTGATTTGGACTTTTCTTTTAAGGTGCATGCAGCCCCCGCCCATCTTTCTCTTCTATTTCATTTGAAGTATTGGGAGCACTTGTAATATTTTATGTAATGTAATGTTTTATACTTTTATAAATTTTTGCACTTTTATACATTTTAATGAGATACATTGAAAAGCAATACTGATTTATTTTTAATATATTTCATAAATAAAACACCCTGAAGCATAACTACGTTGTTTATCTTGCTAATTTTTCATGGTAAATGATAATTGTGATACAATACTATGAAATTTTGGGGAGCCCTGGTCAAATTACCAGACAGAGGAGCTGAAGACTATTAATCTATTTTCAAAGGAAAAACATGCCATTCTGTAGCATCATTGTGGGTACAATAGATGACTATGGTCTATGTGCATGGATTTTCCAATCTAGGGCGTGATTCACAAATATATACTTACACTTTTGTGTATGTTCACCATTTGTTTTGCTATTCAAAAATTGAGAGTTAATAGTAAGTTTACAACTGCAAAGGCACCACAGTTGGGGTGGAGAACTCTGCACGTAGAATGGTAGGACAGACCTATCTTTTACATGCATAGTTTTCCACCCCCACTGCGGAGTTCCACTGTTGTAAGCTTACTATTAACTCGGAGTTTGTGGATAGCAAACAAATAGAAAAGATTTCACAAAAGTGTAAGTTTAACCTTCGTGAATCAGGCCGAGTGTTCACACCACATCTTTTGTAGCTCTGTTTTTATCAAAAACCTTGAAAATGTTTTTTTTTTTTTTAAAAAACGTTATTGTACGAAACAGCAGCATTACAAATATGGGCCTACAACCACCAGGGCCGGCCGCTAGTATATGCAAATCGATTGCTTGACATCACGAAGCAGTGACTGATCCCCAGAGGTCCAGAAAGGTTAGAGGATATATTCTCGGCAACTCAGAAGATAGGCAGAATACCAATATTTTAAATTTTTAAAGAAAAGGAACAAACAAAGAAACAATGAAACAAAACTCAAGGCGAGAAACAGTCTAGACGGTGTCGAGCCCCGACGGGGGGGACCTGCCATTCCAGGAAGAGAATCAGGAGGACAATAGAGATGACCAGGGGGGGAGGCAGTGGGGAAGTCAGAACAAGCAGCAATAAGGGTACAGTATTCTAGGAACCACAGGATCAGGGGGACAGAGAAATGTCCGGAGTATCTACAAAAGGGGCCGTACAGATGTTACCTCGGTAGGTGTTCCACTGACCCCAAATTCTACTCCACGCCCCAGGCTTGCCCCTAACCAGATATACCGTCGTCTCTCTGAACACGGCGGGAGGCCGTCGGGCACCCCAAAGCTGCGCAATATCCCTCTTTGCAATCATGTTCCCAAGTGCCGCCCACCGGGCCTGGGCGACGTTGTAATCATTCAGCTCCCACACATTCAACAAACATCGACGAGCCTCAGGCAACAGAGCGACCCCAGTGTGAAAATGTTTTTTAATCTCTAAACAGGCTTTTCTCTTCCTACAATTAAAATGTAATCTCCTTCCATGCTCATTTCTTAAAAGTCCTTTCAAAACTGAAAGTAATCACTCCACCTTGCTACCCGAGTTCTTCCCACTATGGCAAATTTCGTGTAATCGTAAGAAATTCATTGATTTCCCTAGATGGCAACAGCCCCTCCCAATTTATTGAATATCACTGAAGATTAAAAAACAAATAAGACAGATAGTTCTGTGTATCTCAAATACATTTTAATTCAATCTCATAAACCCTCTTTTTAAATAAATAGAATTTCTTAAAATTGAATTCCTACTCAAGATTCTGCTAATGTGAGGGGTTTGTAATACTTAATATATTTCAGAGTCACCGGATTCAGGATCAGCTCTCATTTGTTTTCACAAATAATCAAAAATCTGAAACTTCAGCATTATTGTCTTTTTTATGAAAGCTTCCATACACTCTTGTTGTGAACCCTATTTTTTTTTTTTTTTATAAAAAACATATCTTTGTGGTGTCCTTCCTAAAGATCTCATCTATCAGTAGTAAAGACCCATAAATGCCCACAAGTAAAACAAATAAAAACAGATCCAGACTCTTCCTAAACCATTGTAGGAAAGTAAGGTAAACCCACCTGCTCTGCATGCTCATCTCTAATAATACATCTTATTTGGACTTTATTATTTGCTGGTATTAAGACTCTATATACTGTGACACTACTATTCAGTACTACAGTGCTTGTGCCCTGGCCCTAAAATTGTATTGGTAAATTGGTCGCATACTCCCGTAAACCACCCATAACACAAGCCCCCATAGAGGACTGGGAGTCTGTGTTCATCCTTAGACCCCTTGACAGGCAATTCGGGGTACCTTCCACAAGGTGCAGGGGTCAACAAGAGGGCCTCATGGTGCCCCCTCGGCACCCAACCGGAGGTCGAAAACTGAAAGGGGCTCTGCTAGGGGGCACAAACATGCTTTCCGACAGGGTTTCCATGTCGGAAATGCTGGCATGGAAACCCTGCCAGAAACCGTGCATCATAATCCAGAAGGCGAAAACTCCTTCCATTTGGATTAGGGGCCAGTCTCCGACTGGCAGACGGGCTCCGGAATGACTGTCCAGTTTCAATTCCAACTGGCTGTATTGTAATCAGCCCGTCGAAATTGAGACTGATGATTTTGGTCGTAAGACTTCAAACCTAAGGTCGAAGGCTTTACGACCGAGATCGTAATCGAGTCCTTAATGTCATAAGTGGGCTGCAGTGTCTATCTACAAACCCTACATTTTTTCATCAGATGTTAACATTTTTAATTCTCTAAAAGACATAACAGTTACATTATGTATTACTCACTATCCATTATTATCAATTTCTTACCTAATTAAAAGAAAAAGTAGGATTAGTTAGCTGGTTACCATTGTTACCATTGTGTGTAAGAAATTTGTATCATAACTTTGTGGCAAGTCCAAACATTATAATTAAACTAGATGTGTGACGTTCTATTACCTAAGTTCCAGACTGACGGATTCTCTGCCGTGTTGCATTAGTTAAGAATGCCCTTTAACACTTGTTTGCTTTTCGGGTGATTGAAAGAGTGAGGAGGCAGGGGAGGTTGAAGGAACTGTGCCCACTTCCAAAAGGGAAGCACTAGGGCTATCCAATCCTGACCTCTGGTGAGGTCTTCGTGACATTTAATTCCCTGGTTTATCTGTTTTCCAAGGTCTGAACAAGAATACATATAGAAAGCATTTCCACCTGAATGGATATTGGAGCTTGGCACAGTTTCACATTCATGAAGCATAAAGATGTAAGGGGCATATGATCAAGAAACGGCGTTAAAATGATCGCCAGTTTAGCGGCAGAAAACTGCCGCTAAAGCGGTGATAATGGGCTTGATAATATGCCCTTGAGAATTCCCATAGAAGCCCATGTTCTGGTGTCAACATGGGCTTCTATTGGAATTCTCTGCGGCATATTATCAAGCCCATTATCGCCGCTTTAGCGGCAGTTTCCTGCCGCTAAGGCGGCGATAACTTTAACGCCGTGCTTGGTAATATGCCCCTAAATTCTTGCAAATTTGCACACCTTGATTTCAAACTCTGCAGGTCAGGGACATTCAACAAAGAAAGTTGAACTGAGCAGTCAGCACATTGGAGTCCAAATGTAATTGATAGCTCACATCAGAGTAGGCAGGAATGAAACCTGATGAGGACTGGGAAGAGGACAACTTCAGTCGAAAACGTACAGAAAGAATGTGCCTCATTGCACAATGTATATCGCAGATCATAGATCAGAGGAACGAGGGAGAAATGAATCAAAAACATTTCCTAGAAATCAACCTGAAGGTCTGTAGCAAAGTGGGAGCAGATGGTACTTTTAGTTCAAATCAGTAAAAATTCCTGCTTTATCACATGCAAGAGTTCTCGACCTACATGTGGAGGCTAGTTCTCAAAAGGTTTACATATAGAACAGGATTATGTATGGCAAAGGCTGTGGGATTCCCATAGAAAGGTCGTGGGTTGAAGTGTGATATTCACTTAAATTGGAATATCGCGGTTACTCACACTGAGGTGTCAGCCGCCACTGCGGAACAGCTTCAAATTATTGTTATCCTCATTTTTATAATTATTAGTCTTAGTAAAAATATTATTATATTTAGAGTTATTGTTTCATTGGTATTCAATTCTGCGATTTATAAGTGCTGTGAATAGTAGATTTTACGATTACACTATTAAGGCTCTCGTTACAAGTATTGATAAGTCGGTAATGCTAAATTCTGCCAGAATTACTAGATTTCCCATCATTCTGAGCTATTTCTTAGGAGGACTTTTCACCTGTTTTTACCTGGCGAATACGTCAACGCAAACCATGAGACAATACCGCAGGCAGTGGCATATTTACAACGGCTTTATCTCCCTTTTGTTGGCTTTTAAAGCCAAAAAAGCGGACATAAAATTATCGCCCTATTAACAAGAGGGTGCTAACATGCATTAGCGCATGTTAGCACCCTTTTACCCGACGTCTCCCTTTGCATCTCTAATGAGATGCAAAGTGGGCGTCACTGGGCAGTACAACCTTGTAAATATCGCTGATGTGCACATCGCGATATTTACAAGGCTGCTAACGCATTTTAGCAGACGTTAGTTTTGGGCGAAAACCTCTGTTATCGCCGAAAACTAACGTCTGTTAAAATGCAGATTTAGGCATATCTAATATGGGGGTGGATTGTGCTGATACGACCACAGGGTCGTATCAGCAAGGTTATCGCCATTTTGCAGGCAACATCGCTGGAAAACCAGTGATGTTCCCTGCAAAACGGCGATTTCCCCGCTATCGCTGGTAATTATTTCACCCTGAGGAAACGCGTTGTAAATAACGCGCTAACAGGGCGATATAATCCAGCGATAGACGGCGATAAATAGAAAAGCACTAAGCGCGCTTTGCGTTTATTTATCACCGTCCTTGTAAATATGCCCCGCAGTAATTCAGCATTACTCGGAATCTTAGTTCAGCCTGTATTTCAGCTGACTTGGAATTCCCCCTCACCTTGGAATGAGGTCCTCAATGGTACTCAGTGCCCGACCTCTGAAGGATGAAGTGCTGAATCAGCTTTGCTGGGATTCAAACTTGAGACCGGCAGATCACCGCCCATTTTCAGAGGTAAACATTCAAGTATGCAAGGCATATGCACCAGTAAGTTCAACTAAGGGGAGTGGAAAGAGTCTCTCTAAAGGAAAAGATTAGGAGGAAAGTCAGATTAGGGAAATACAATCCTGGGATGTAACCCTATACATGGAGGGGCAGATTTACAAGCCCCTTGCACCACCGGTGCATCACTTTTTGTGTTTTACCAGTGGCGCATGTTACTGCTCCATATTTACAAGGACAGGAAAAGCCACCCTGCGTGACTTTTCCTGTCCTTGTAAATATGGCACCTCTTCATGCAGCACTTTGCGTGAAAGGGGTGTTCCATGGGTGTTGCTGTGGGTGTTCCCACGCAACACTCATGGAACCAAACACATTTCCAGATTAACGAGGAATCGTAAATCTGGAAATGCGTGTGAATGCTACACCTCCCCAGGGGAGGCGAAGGGAGGTGCAACGAGGAGAAATGTATTCATTTGTCCTCTTTTTCTTTTCCTCTTTCTATGTGTGCTGCATTCTGCAGCACATATAGAAAGAGGAAATCACCTCTAATGATTGCTGCACATAAACAATCATTGAAATAATGGCGTCTTTCAACTTTTATGTGTGCTAATGCAGCACACATAGGAGTTGAAAATGGCATTTCAGATTGTTTTTGTGCAAGATGGGAACCCTTCCTGAACAAAAACAATCTCGCCACGACACAGGCATCCTTGCACCATGGGTGCTTGGCTCACAGACAGAGGTGAGGAATGTGAGTCCGCTGGTGAGGCTGCAGTCCGAGGAGGTGCAGCGGCGGACCCTGGGGGCCGGTGGTGTCCTGGGCACCGATGGGGAGAACCAAGTAGCTTATGGAGACAGCGCTGGCCCTCATTGGGGGCCCCCTTATATATGAAGGCCCGATAGGCGATAGAGGACACTCAGATCAGGCTGGGCTGCAGGAACCTCTGAGCCCCACCCGTAAGCTCATAGTGGTGCTGCAAGAGGAGGTGTGTGGGAAATACGAACTACCGCCTTTTTCTGAGAACATACACCATAAGACGCCGGAAGGGGTTTTGTTCTGAAGTGAGCCTGAGCCAGCAGTCCACTACATTGTGGGAGAGAGCGGCAGTGGAATAAGAGGGAACACCAGGACGATGTTAGAAGACACTGCAAGGGCCCAGTGGCAGCTATGGGGGAGGGGCTGAGGAGACTTCGCCAGTGGGGTACCGGGGCTTACAGGCCCAGGACGGATCAACAGATATGTTAGCCCCTCAACACCTGACCGCGTAGCATACGGAGCAACCACCTTTATTGTACCACCAGAACACCAGAAGTCAGCCGGTTACCAGCTGATCCCGCAATGTATCTCATAAAGGATGTCTTCAAGAAGCCGACAGATGATGAGCTCCGGCCGGGAGCCCCTCGACTAGGGATTGCCTTTTAGGCATCAATCCCCTGGAAGCTACCCCCCCTTCTGGGTCCCCCATTCACACCTGGGTTTAGATTTGACTGCGGTACCCATCTCTCCAACTCCCGCGTTTGAATTCGACACTTTCAGATTAACCTTGATCATTATCCTTACAGCGGAGACCCAGAAATATGGCCGATGCCCAGTGGAGCTGCCTTGACAGCTATAGAGGAGATCTGCCCCGGGTCACCCCCTCGGCCTTCACCTACCCAGCTGGACATTGGGCACAGTTCTTCTCGTCTCCCCGCTGTGTCTCCTTCCTCCCCCTCCCTCCGACTAATTACCGTAACATTGTTTTTTTTTCTCATGTTTTACTATGCTCTTGTAACTGATGTATTTGTAACTTACTGATCCTCATGTAAAGCGCTCTAATACCTCCGGGTCTAGCCAGCGCTATATGAAAAACTCTTCAGATAAATAAATAAAATAAATGGTGCAAGGGTGCCTGCGCCGGCGCATGGCAGCAGTTTGTGCGCCAGCGCAGGGGGAGGCACAGAGATGCGATATTTTGTAGTAAATATGGCGCATCCCTGTGCTTTTAAAGTGACTCAGTGTGACGCAGCCAGATGGCTTGAATTCCGCACTGAGTCACTTTCTTGTGAGACTGCCCCGGAATGTCTTTGTGGCTATTGGTATATTGCAGTGTTTTTCTCACAGATATCTGCACTTCTGAGCAAGCTCTGGAAGGAATCACACTTCAGTCAATCAGTCAATCAAGGGGCTTGTATAGCGCAGTTACACACCTGTGAGGGTCTCAAGGCGCTGGGGGGGCTGCTTCGTGGGCTGCTGGGGTCACCTGAAGAGCCAGGTTGTGAGGTCCCTCCTGGATTGGAGCAGTGTAGGGCTTTGCCGTGAGGAACAAAATCAGCAACAGTGCCCCTTTGCACTTTCAGTTTAAAGTGGGTGTTTAGGAAGAGAAGACATTTCTTGGATTCATTATTAGAGTAGAAAAAAAGTATTTTTAATATATGATTACCAGAACCCTGCTCCTACCGAATCTCTGCAAGGTGTAGAGGCTGTGTCCCCTCGGTTAGGTGAGCAAATACAGATCAAGGATGCTGGGTAAATGACACCTTTCCATCACATACAGTTTGGTGGATATAGTAAGCATTCATATATCAGTGCAATGTATGGGTCTACACCACACATCCGGAGAGTTATGACTGCTTTACCTATCGGGTCCCGCGTCATATAAACTTCCTTATCGTAAGAAACGCGCAACACAATCTGTTGCCTGTGTTTCTTGCTGCTATCAGACTGCAGATGCTTAAAAACATCTGCATTTTCTACTCCGAAAATCCCCTCAAGGGCCCTCCAAGGCTGCTGGGGAACTTCCCATAACTCACATACCCGTTAGGATGAACATGTACAGAGAGGGTTCTCTTCCCTCTCACACATCACTTTTATTACCCTGGAAACAACTCTTAGCAACCCAGGCTTTTAATTTTTCCTATAAAGATGTCAAGTAAGGCAACATCAACACTCTATAACACATACAATGGGCGAACATTACTTCTCCACAGTAGAACCCTAAACGTCGCGTATAAAAGAAATCATAATGCATCGTATGAAATAAATAAGTTTTATTACATCAAAAAGGCATACTTCATACTGGAGGGGGCAGCTGGCATGAAATAACCAGAGCATAACTTCTACATCCAATTCGGGAGTTGAAAGTGACAGAATGCATACCTCAATTGAAAAGTTTAACGTTTCCTAGACACAGATAGACGACACAGTGGGGCCGGTTCACGAATTGCATTTTGTAGTACGTAATGTAGTTCTATAGCAGTGCTGCTCACATACTACACAATCCTATTTACACACCTATAGCTGGAGAACTCCGCCTATCCTATCCATTCTAGATTTATCCTCGGAGAAGGTCTCCACCAAAGTGGAGGTATATCTTTTTGCAGTTAACGTGCCAGGGACAAAAGAGAATGACGGAAAATGAGAAATGCGTACTAAAAAAATGAGTGGATTTTAGGGAAATTTAAGGCGGGGTTTAGAGGGGGCATACCAATACAAACAGACAACCACAAAAGAGCAAAGACTATTGGTAACCACCAGCCAGCCTTGGAGTAAGTCATGCACCACACATGGCCACTCACAGGTGCTGCAAGAAAATACCATAGAAAACAATGGAGGCAGGGAAAAAATAATGTTAACTAAAGGTATGTAGTTCCTCTCATAGTGACGCTCAGGAGCAAAGGTAAGCCAAAGCTTAACTTGGTTAGTAGATTACAAACTTGGTGGGGTTCGGTGTAGGAAAGAGAGTGTGTGAATTCCTTCTTTCGGAACTAGGGTCCTCACACACCCAGGAAGCTAGGTGTCATGCTTCATCATATGGACCTGCTCCTTGTTGGGTCGGCACTGCAATACCCGACAGGCACCCATGAAGGGGCTCTTTATCGAAGATCTTTTGTTCCTTGCCGTATGATTTAAAAGAAGTTGGATAGTCCAAATAAATCTTTTATTCTGGCTGGCTACCCACCTCGTTAAAATATATCGAGTGGCGGCCTATCTTAATCTAAGGTTTAGTTTAGGCTATGCTATGATTCGAGTAACAATACGTAATGACAAGTTGAGTACCAAATATAGATCTGTGATGGAACACATGACGTAGGTGTGTGTTACGATTCCACCACCTTACACAATTCCACTAGTTATGTGACTCAGTACACGCATTAATGTGTGAGAAAGAATGCCCCCATATCCTACATATGGGGACCGTTAACACTCCTCCACTACGGAATGGAGATAATCAATGTATACATACAGTCACAACAAGAATACGCGAAGCACATCACAGTACTCTAGCAACGCTTCCCCTTTCAAAGATGGCCGACAATGCCGCCGCGATATGCCAAGACTCAAGCACCAATCGCTAATGCGCAACACGCCGTGACGTGTCCTGAGCCCCTCCCCTCGGCGCGTGCACCCGGAAGTGTACTTCAATGCTTTCAATGGGGCTGGACCACTTCTCCGGTGCCGGCGAGAGAGGGTTGGTGATTCTGGGCCGCATGAATAATGGAATGGTGAGTAACGAGGAACCGCCACATTAGGCTTTGATACTTAACATTATAGGCAAGCTACTAAGGTGTTGTTTGACGAGCGCTTTAGTTGAGACATTGCGCTTTTTGGTTGCTCTGACGGTGGACCCAATGAGTTCACCACGAGGCGCTTTGGCTGGTATTGCGATTCCAGCAAGCGGGCGGGAGCCCCGATGACAGTGGGCGCAAGACACTGCCTGGGAGAACAATATTTCAACCGGGCTAATCTGTGGACCATTGTGTCCTCTTCCCCAAACACCAGGGGGCACCGATAGGCACCATTGGAAACCGGTGTACAATTTGCGCACTCCCTGTTCAACACACTATAGGGCAATTGACCTGTATAAGGTTGGTTTCTTGACCAATGCCCAAGTGAACCATTGGCTCCTAACCTTATTGTTTGTGCCTTTTAAGACATCATGTTTCAGGTGTTCTCATACTCCGCCGGATACTGACTGGAGTGACTCCCTCACTTTAGAGAGGTGAGTTTTGCACGCAAATGTTCCACCCGGGTTATAACGAATGGGTGGTTTTGATGAACAATTCAAACTGACGTATGACACAACACTAACATGTATGAATGAAATTCCCCTGGTTGTCACCTTCTGGGGAGTACAGTCTTCTGTAATTTTTAAAAAATCTGTTTTTTAATTTGACACATTTACGGGTGGCCTAAATCAGGCTCCATCCTTTAATTTATTTTCTTTATATTTTTCACTTTAACTTGCCTAGATTTGAGCACAAATTAAGGCAGCACACAGAATGGATATGGAGAGAGAGTAATGGATTCTTGATGACCTAAACGTATGTGATATAGTTGTAATTCCTTCCTGTATTCCACCCCCGTTTTTAGGTCATTGGAAGATACTACAGATTACCTGTCTCGTAGTATGAACACGTGGTAGGTAGTACTTAGACCCCACCGTGCTGTGTAGATAGATTCACTAAATAGGTCCTGAAGAATTGCCACTGATCAATCTGACCAACAGGCATGAAACATGTTGGCCTGGAGAGTTGAGCATAGCCTAAACTAAACCTTAGAGTTAGATAGGCTGCCACTCGATATATTTTAACGAGGTGGGTAGCCAGCCAGAATAAAAGATTTATTTGGGCTATCCCACTTCTTTTAAATCACCCTTACACAATATCTACACATTTCAGCACACACACCCACACTGCATCATACGGCAAGAAAAAAAAGATTTCTGATAAAGAGCCCCTCCATGGGTGCCCGTTGGGTATTGCGGCGCCGACCCAACAAGGAGCAGGTCCATATGATGAAGCATGACACCTAGCTTCCTGGGTGTGTGAGGACCCTAGTTCCAAAAGAAGGGATTCCCACACTGTCTTTCCTACACCGAACCCCATCGCGTTTGTAATTTACTAACCAAGATAAGCTTGGCTTACCTTTGCTCCCGAGCGTCACTATCAGGGGAACTACATACATCATACAACATCATAGTTAACATGATCTGAGCGGGCATTTGTGTTGGACATCTATAAAAAGCCTATAAGTCCCTATATTTGTTTAAGGGAAAAAATAATAGCTCATTGGAACTAATGTAGAATAAATTATTGTGACATTGAAAAAAAAAATATATATATATATGTATATATAGTCTTAAAATATATAATTAATTAATTATTTATTATTATTTGAAAATCTGATGACAAGTTTAACTACATGTTTAAACTTTTTATTATTAAAGTATCAAAATTATGTAGATTAATTCAATACATAACTTTTCATAAAATTGACTAAATATTAAATGAAAATGTTAGTGAGGATGGGATTTCTTTCAATTATTTTTTTGAATGGTTTAGAAATCAGGGGCCATACTTATTATTGTTTCAGAAATGCAACACAGCAAGGGAACTACAGAACTTGTGTCCTGTGTTGCATGAAATAGAAGAGCTGAAATGCGCCATTGCTAGGATGTGGTGCACTTTTGTTCCATGCTAGCGCCGAAGCATTTTGTGCTGCCTAGAGCCATTACAGGCGTACGGCAAGTCATTGCGTTAAATTTCTTTACGCAAGGGGAGAGGATGTGGAGTGATGGCCAGAGCTGCCAATTTTGGAACTGGGGAACCAGGTTTGAGTCTCGGCTTCGGCTCAACATCCTGTGATTCTGGGCAAATCACTTTCCATGCCTACCAAAAATGAATGTGTCCTTGTGTAATGTAACTGGTGCTCATGTAAAGCGCTCCAATACCTTCGGGTCGAGTTTGCGCTATAAAAAAACGGGGGAACAAAAGACAGAGCAACTCGCCCCTTGTGAGGCATCATAAGTACGATTTATGGCACTGCATTGCCTTGCGATGACTTGCGTCTTGCACGGACAACACAGGCCCTTAGTAAATATGGACCCCAATTAACCCCTTCCGTGCTCCCGTCGGCCAATGGCTGTCGCGAGCACTACCTGGCTAGCGGTGCGCATGTCCGTTGGCCGACGCGCCCCTCCCACTTTTTCAAACCGCCGCACCGCGGCGGAATTCGCGCCGCGGTTAAGTGGTTAAAAAAATGTAACTCTGTAATAAGCATTTCATTTGATGTCAAGGTGCTGTAACGTTTTCTTTTTTTAGATCTAGGGAAATTATATATATTTTACATCCATTTACATGTGTACTGTACATTATTTTATTTTTAATCATCATGGAATTTGAAAATGCATCTTGAAGACGGAAAAGTTGCATTAAACAAACGAGACTTCTGATATGAGGTAGTGTAATCGTCTGGGTTATTAAAAGTGGAAACGGGTTTCTTGTTGAGTCCAGAAGCATACGCCTGTGTAGATGCACGTGAAATGCAGAGGTAAGTTAGAAAGGGCATGCGGCTGCGAGGACACGTGATCCGGGGCTTTAGGGAGCAGGAGTGACATTCTTAAGTGGAAAGTTGCACATCAGAGAGATGGGCCGAGAGGGAAGATGGTATCTCCTGAATTGCAAACATATTGCACGTTTGCCAGAGAGTTAACATTTGAACCCTTGCATGACAGATGGCCTGTCCGGGGTGTCTAGCCTGCACGATAAGATGATGAAGAAAGGGCCGTCAGAAGGAAGTATTGTGAGAGCGCGAGAGGAAAGGAAATGAGAGCTTTGCAAAGCATGCTGGGACTGAAAGATTGGCGCACGCGACGATGAAGTGAAGTTGAGTGATAAAAAAAATGGCAGATCTGGTGCAGGGTATGAAAGAAATGGAGATCTAGTAGGTATGGAAAATGGTAAAAGATGGTACACCGATAGGCTGCCTTGTTGCATTGATGGTAACCCGAGAGTTGAAAGGTCACTTTTTACTACCAGGTAAGAGGAGGAGGAAGGAATTTAAATGAGTTAGGAGAAGGTGTAAACATGAGGTTGAAAGATGCAGAAGAAGTGAATGTGCCGAAACTAAAACTGAAGGCCATGACGTTCCTTGAAGCTGTTGAGGATGTAAGTGGTGCTAAAATGCATATGGAATTTTTGAGTATTTCGACGAATACATAATGGTTTAGAGATGGTATGTCACCCCAATGCTGTTCTATTTATTGTAATGCTATATATATATTATAGCCTAACATAAGGTTCTCCAAAGTCGGTCCTGGGGGCAGTGGCGTAGCTAGGCCTTTGGCCGTCTTTAGCGGTCTCTACATTTGCAGCCCCGCGACGGCCGCAGGTAAGAGTGGGGGGGCGGGCGCAGCCCCAAGACTCATGCTGTCCGGGGCGGACCGGACCCCCAACCCCTCCTTGCTACGCCACTGCCTCGAGGACCGGATCCATGCTAGAATTTTAAGATAACTACATTTATCTAAATGGGGATATACAAAAAATCTGGCATGGATCCGGCCCTTCAGGACCTACTTTGGAAAACCCTGGGCTAACAGAGAAGAACAGATCACGACATGACATATAACTGGATAGAACGCAAACTAACATAGCCTAATATTACAGGTCGAAAAAGGACTTTGCATTGCATGAAACAACAAAGGATAATAGCACAAAACAACACATAACATAGTAACAAAGCATAGCAGAACACATTAAAACGCATCATATTATAACATAATATAATTGAACAAAACATAGCCTACCCCTTCATAGCATAACATGCAATAACTTTGCATAAAATTATATAACATAGCACTAAATCACACACTATACCATAATAGAGCAGAACAAGACAGATCATAACATATCATAACATAACAGAACACAATCTAACATTATAATATAGCATAGTAGGACAGAACATTACCGGACATAAAATAGCACACATGATACACCATATCTATTCAAATATAACAGAACATAGTATAAAATATTAGGAACAAGTCTAGAACAACAGATCATAAAGTAATATAATATAACGTACCATAACATAAAATAGCATAACACAGTTTAACATAACATTGTCCAGGTGTGGTGGTTCAGTTCTCGGAGCAAAACACTTAATTATTTTCTACCAACATTCAGCTTTCAGATACAAATTTTCGGATATCGCAGCAATCCCAGGCTGAAAAAATACTTAATTTATAATACATGGAAGTCTGCAATCCCTGTATAACATTTGGTCTCTAATTTCCTTATCACAGTCGAGTTGTGACAGGTCTGGTCACCTGTAATAATGGTAGGATGTAACTACTCGACTGTAATAACTCATTACACTTCAGTTGTGACATCATAATACCTGCTGCCAGAACCAGCAGACCAGGTGAAAGTCAGGTCAAGGAGTCATTTAAAGAAATAAGAAACAAGAGCTGGCTTATCATGCTTTTGATCTATTGGGCAGATATGCCATTTCTTTACGCAACACAGCGGGGTGACTTGCTGTGTTGCGTCACATCAAAGGGAAAGAGCTGAAATGATCCATATTTACAAAGATGTGACACATTTCTGCACTCTTCTTGCACTGCTGAACTTTGTGCTGCCCAGCACCAATGCAGAGACCCGTGCACGATAGTGCAAGGGTGCCTGCGTTACAGACAGGAATGTTTGTGTGCAGGAATGGACAACTTCCTGCACAAGTACAATCCTTAGAGGTATATTCCTCTTTCTATGTGTGCTGCAGAATGCAGCACATATGGGAAGAGGAAATAACGGTGAGAAATAAAGATATTTCTCCTTGTTATGTTCCTCTGTTGTAGGCACACCATTTTGCCGACATCCCAGGTTTACTGTCTTTAGTAAATCTGAAATTTGGACAAATGTCATGGGTGGATGCACGGAAACGTGTATCATTTTGACACATTCCCAGGTGTACAAGTCTTTATAAATCAGGGCATGCACCAAAATCCATGGGCAGGTGCATGGGAGCGCCCATGCTCCACACATGGAACGCCTTCCCAAGGCAAGGTAACGTAAGGCAGCTCTATGCTCCGCCTTGCATTACTTTGTATTTAGTAAACAACGCAAAGTTGTCTAAAAGTGTCATTTCTAAAATAGCAACGTTAAATCCAACTTTACCACTACATAAGATTTCTCATTACTAGTCCAAAGATATAAAACATGATGTAGCTACTCCTTTCAAATCAGATATTACAGTTTAAGAGTGTTTTAATGAATTCCCAAAGCTAGTCTAAGAGAGGAGCAGGCCTCACAGTAGTAAAAAACAAATGCAGCTTTTTATCACTACCAGGAAATATAAACCTAAAATGCACATGCCCTACCTTTCAGTTATACAGCACCCTGCCCTTAAAGTTACCTAAGTTCTACCTCAGTCATTTTAAATGCCAAGTCGAAGTGGCAGTACGCTGCCCACACATGCCTTGCAATGGCAGGCCTGAGACAGGTTTGCAAGGCTATTTGTGTGGGTGGCAAAACCAGTGCTACAGACCCTCTAGTAGCATATAGGGTTGTATGACATTACAAGGCATGCTTTTACCCTGCATGCTTTTACAACGCAATTTTTTACCCTGATTTGCTGTTGGGGGTGCGCTAGAGTTTGGAATATTATCATTTGCTATTCCAACTTTAGTCTGTGCAACTGTAGGAATAGGTGTTGGAGTTAAATCCAACACTTTATACCCCCTACAGCAAGCCATTTTTGTTGTAATGGCATGCAGGGTAAAAGCATTTGTTGTAATGCATGCGTTGTAACGGTTGTTTCCCAGCATATAGATCACATGCCCTGGGTATCTGTTATAACACTTTACAAGGGACTTATAAGTAATCTAAAAATGCCAATCATGTATGCACCAATGTTACCTTGTTTAAGGAAGAGAGCACAAGCACTTTGGCACTGAGTAGCAGTGGTAAAGTGCTCAGAGTCCTAAGGGCAACCAAAAGAATTCAGCAAAAGAGGAGAATAAAGGCGGCAGGTTTTGTGTGACCCTTCAGAGATGGATGTTTTCAACATGATCCTTCTCCAGCCTAAAGCCAGAATAGACTACTCAACATCTTGATGGACTTCCCTTATTAGGGCAAGAGAACATGGATAATGGACCACTACTGCAGGGCTACTTGCCAGTTCTATGTCACTCTGAACCCAGTTGGATACCTCTGACCCATGAGGAACTCTTCTTCTCATCTGTGGACTCCATCTGTGTAACACCTAACTTTAATCTGCTCACAGGTGCATACATATCAGCAGATAGTACCACAATAGCCAACACAGTGATGTGGCCCATTCCACCCCTTGGGTCTGACTTCTGTCCCCAACCAAAGGAAAACACTGTCCACAAGGACAGCAACTAACAGAGCCACTGACAGCTGTCAGTGGCCTCTGTTAGTCCACAAGCCATTCAGGGGTTTCTGTCAAGTCTCAGAGTAGGGGGCAGTAGCCTCAGGTTACTTGCACTCTTTTTCCACTCTCCCTCCTACCAGTTCAGGGGTGATATCATGAAACTGGTCCTTCAACCCTGGGTCTGTACCCTTAGGCTAAACATCTGCCTGCGAAGCAAGGACTTCTATGGGAGTACAACTACCCCCCCCCCCCCCCCCCCCCAAGTAAACCACATTCTGCATGTATTGTGCAAGAGTCTGCCTGGTGGAGGACTCCAGCTCTCTGTCCTGTGACAGTGCATGAACCCCCCCCCCCAGGCTAGAAGTGGCCTGACCATGGTTAGTCTTGGGGTGCTCTGCTCTCAGAGCTGGCGATCCCTGACCCAATGACCCTCTCACTGTAAACTGTTTCAACCTCCTACCCCTATTTCTGGGCCTCTGTAGCCTCTGCTGTGAAGTGGTAACCCTAGAAAAAACTGGTAGGGAGCCTGTGGTGGATCCCCCTTCCCCCCAGTTCTCCTGATACTGTGGGGCTCCCATCAGTGGATGGCCTCTCGGTACAGACCAGGTTACCCTGGTTGTGCCCCCTCTGGGAACAATCAAAACTCTGTGGTAGGAAATAGGGTACCTTGGGACACACCACCCACCCCGACATCTCCTCCTACTCTTAGAAGGGATATGGGACCCTTCCCCCTACTATATTGGAACCTGTCTGCGTCACTGCATACATCCCTCTCACTCTATTAAGGGGAACCTGAACTACCCTTTGGATCAGTGCCAAATGCCTTCTCAGATACTCATGTACTCATCCAGAGGTCTGCCTCCTTTGCAAGTTCTTTGGGGTCAGAGAACTTACAATCAACCAAATGTTGGCATAGCCCTGGAAACATGTGCTCTCAGGTAATCAAAATGTACAGCCCCTCAAAAGTGTTCACCAAAATTCCCTTCACCCAACCATCCAGTGCCTTTCAAAAGTACCCCACAAAATCCTCCCAGGGCTAGGGAGACAGTTTCATACTGCCCCTGAATTTCAACCTGCACTCGTCTGGTGTGAATTCATACTTCTTGACAAGGGCCTCCTTCATGGTGGGATACCTCAGCCTGTCCTCCCTTCTCTATGACGTACTTGAGATGCACCTTGATTATGCACCAATGACATAGGATCAATTATTTTATCTGGACATTCAGGCCTTGCTTGTGATCTCTTGATCTGACGAACATTGAGTTAGATGTTTAAAATGTGTAGAGTCCCGTGTGATGGACTTTCTGGGATGATGCGCTGTCCTCATGTGTCTTTTCAACTTTATTACCCTCAAAGGGGCAACAGCAAACGATGTGTCTGTTTTTTGCTTCTGTTTCTGTTTGACCAGTACCCAGTCCCATTTACTGAAGACTGTTTCGTGGCCGCGTCAGCGCTAATCGGCATATATTTTAATCTGTCACAAAAACCTTATTGGCATTCATCGATCAGTCCGATGTCTGTTGTGGTAGTTTGATTCTGATTGCTCTCCCAATATTAAGATGGTAGGACTCTCACCAGTTGTGGAGTGAGGAGCTGATCGATAGGCATGAAGGGCTTTACACATGGCTTGGTTTAGATTGATTTTCTCCATCGAAGCTCGCTGAATTACCTTATTGAAGGGTGCTCAAAAATGTTTCAACAAACATCATGAGCTTGGGCCAGAGAGGTGTCCTCTTTGGTGCTTGACATTGAGTTAAACAAGAAACTCCTTGAATTCTTTGCTATTGAAAGGCAGAGCATTATCAGATTTGAGAGTAGCAGGGATGCACCACACTGCAAAGATGTCATCAAGCTGCATGATGATTTTTTCATGGGTTGTTGATGATAAGTCTTCCACCATAGGAAAACGTGAATATTCATCAATGAATACCATATGATGTTGTCCATATCCTAGATGCCCAAAGAAATCAACTACAACTTCTTGAGTCTTCCTAGGCCATGAAACAACAACTGCAACTGACTCACGATTTCAGACTGAGCGTCGGAGGTTGTAGCTGAGAGATTTCAGTCCCATGTCAGCAGTAGATGCAAAGCCAAGTAGAAATGCACTAGATTAATTTTTTTGAAGGACATGAATTGGAGCTTGCAGTGTCATTGTTTTACGTCACATGGTTGCTGTAAATGACCCTTGACTTGGTGATAGTTTAGAAGCAGCCCACGGGTATACCTAGGTGTTTCACGGGGTAAGGCATGGAGCAGGAGAGATAGGCTGTTAAACCTTTCTAACAGCATGATTTAAATCAACACACCACTGTCTATAATGAAGGTTATGGGGCAACCTTCTTTGCTAGCACTTTATAATGAAGCTGAAGAGCCTTTATATGATGAACTTGATGATAATTGACTTTGCTTGGTTTCTACTTGTCGTAACTAATGCCACGTTTTGGCCTATTGGACATGGCGAGAATGCTTCTGGATCCTTGTGACATCATTTTCTCTTCTCACTGTGATGCACTGGGTTTCTCTTTCTCTTTTCAGACCATTATAAAGGTGTTTTCTTTCCCTTAGCCTTTGCTTGTTTGCCCTTTGGCTGGAAATGTTCCTTCATCAGGACATGAAAACCCACATCGGAAGCATAACTTTTACTTCTTCGGAGAGGTCGACTTGTGTGCGTTTTTTTGTGCTTATCTTGCTTTTCATGATCAATGCTGATTCATTATGCGCTGTTCCTGCTTCCATGTCAGCAGCTTGTCGATCTGCTTTTTCATCTGCCCTTGCAGCCATGAGCATTTTCTCTAAACTGAGTGTCAGTCTCAACATGCCTCTCCTGAAGGAATCTGAAAGATAGCCATCAATGACTCTGAGGCATCTGCATCTTCCTTATTAAAGTAACAGAACTACCAGGAGCAGATTTACAAGAAACTGACATATCTCTGCGTTATAGCAGAGATGCATCAGTTTCCCTGCGCCTGCGTGCGAAACCCTTACGCCACCATGGATGCGTTGTATTTACAATACGGCGCACTGTGCGCAAGGATTGACAGATGCATCAGAATTTCTGACGCATCTGTTGGCACAAAAGTCACACAGTGCTGGAGTTGTGTCACAGGCACAATGCAACTCCTGCAATGCATGGGGAGGGCTATACTGATTGTGCTGCATCACTACTTATGTCTGTTGGTTTTGACGCAGTGGCGTCCTAGAAGTGGGGCAGTGAAATCTTGTAGATTTCACTGCGTCACTTCTACGAGGCTTTCCTTTGTGGGAACGCCCACCCTGCATACATTATACCTGATGCAGTAATAATGTGGCGCAGGGTATTATAACGTGACGCATCCCCCGAGATGCGTCTCATTGTAAATGTGCCACAACGTGGCGCATTGTTTACACCACCGCTGCATCACAAAAAGTGACGCAACGGCGGAGCAAAAGTGACACAAGGGGCTTGTAAATGTGACTCGTATTGTTTGATAAGTGCATCAAGTCTCTCAACAAATGCATCCATCATTTCAACATTCTGTTGTCATGCTTGGTTGAATATGTACCTTTCATAGTCGACATTAGTCATCGGATTTAACATGATTCTTTTATTGTTTGGTACGATATTGCCTTCGTTTGTGAGACTTTCTTTAGCACTTCTTTCCCCCCATCACTGGAAAGGTTTTTCAAATATTTAATGATTTTCTTATCGCCTTCATTCTTCTAGAGCATCTATGAAGAAATCAAATGTTTTGTTACATGCAGCCCACCTGGCAGCAACATTCTGGCTCTTTCCAGTGTCAAACGGTGGTGGTGGCTTCAGGAATGTACATGCATCAAACTTTGCGTTCCCTTCTTTGGCCATTGTGAGCACCTGCTGATCAGGCAGCATTCTTCGTGCAACCTCTCTCCGCAACACCCCCGTTGCTTGGGCCAGATTGTCTCGTCCAATTTTGAGGTTGTGTGGTGCTTAAATTGCCTGTGCCAGTAAGTAAGTTTCTGTTTTCGTATCTGGTCATCGCTGCCTTTAGCATTTGCTTCATAGTGATGATGGCTCCATGTTATGGCGCAGCACAGTATCTCTTCTTTTAGCCTTACCAGCGTGTCTGGTGGGCTTTTCGAACATGCTCCTTTGCAGGGCCTTTAACTTCTTTGATGGCTGTGTATGGACTGGAACAGGGTTTTGACGCCACATATCCAACCGCAGACTGCTTTGCATCCATTTGGGGCACACACGACAAGCACAAGCAGTTTGCTGTTCCATTGCAAACTGTCAGGGTGACCAGCCTTGTTTCTTCGGGGCACATTTTCCATCCTCGTCGCCAGCTGTAGCATCCCCAGCCCGGGAGCATGTAAATGAACATGCCACACACAGAGCTCTGTAACAGACATCTTTATTCTTTAACATACAATCACACTCTGCATGTGTTGCATCATAGCATTCATAACAACACTTTAACACCTCACATCAGGTTACATAATTCCCATTTCGAGTCCAGTCAGAACCGCAAGGGTCCTAATGAGCCTAATATCTAAGACACTACAGCCCTTTCTACAAGTCTCTGCTTGTATGGAGCACACTGGAATCACCCTGATCACTTCCCTTTCCACTTTTCCATGCATAGTAAGCCAATCTTTAACCTGCATGACACTAAGCAAAAGAGTTCTGTATTAAACATCACTCACTTTTGAAGGAAGGCCCTAAATGATAGGGGTCATTTGCTTCCTCTCACAGCTTGTGTTCCTTGACAATATGTCCAATTACATTCATAGAGCTAAATCTATTTGACCATAATTAGCTACACAGCTGGATCATAACTAATATGTTGTATATCTAGGTTGACTCTGTGCACATACTGATGGTTATCTCATTGATATGTTTATTTGTTTTTTTAAATGTATTGTACAGAAAAGGCAAGTGGCAGAAGTTTGTTAAGTAAATAGAACCAGGCCCTGGTGTGTGAAGGGTAGAGGTGGTAAAGGGGAACCACTCACAGCCAGTAACAACCTACACTCTTCACAGTGGCAAACAGCACCAGACACTTCCTGCTTAACATTCAGAAACAGCATTGTGACTTAACATAATCCACCCAGAACCCTTCGTACAAATTGTCATTTCACATATGTCCCAGGATGGAGTTAATGAATGAAATGATGATGACAGATATATTTGTCTAGTTGGGTGAAAAATCAAAATTAGGTCCTGGTCAGTACAAATGAATACCTAATTCACCCTATTATGTAACGGGTGGAATCAGCCTCTATGCTGGTCATATTCCCCTAAATGACGGTCTCTGAGCCAAGGTTAGGAGAACCAATAGATGAACACGCAAAGAGACAAAGTTATCCCTGACATCCAACAAGCCAGATCCCGGGCCCGATCACCGTGACATTGTGTACTGAAGTGATATCTTCTAACCATATTACTTTCAAGAAGTGTGGTGCCTGACGTCATGACCAGGTCAACAGTTAATATAGCACCTACCACTCGGGGATATGCATGATTGAAGAGTGGAAGGCTAAGATAGTAGAGCAGTATTAAATGGATTATTCAATGATTGAGATCACAATAGTCCTTCAGGCCCACGCGGACATCATATAACAAACATTTTGCAATTCCTACTGTCTTTAGCAAGGTAGGAGTGAGTAAAGAGAACTATTACTTTTTCTCTACACTGGATGGTCCCTGGAATTCCCATGGAAATCATACTGAAAGGTACTCTTCAGTTTAAAATGGTGTACTCTAGGCACTATGTAGAGTTTTTGTGAACCTAGGGCAATGCCAGTACCCTTACAATATTGTAAAAGGAAGCAACCAGTACATATCTGATAAACCATCAACTCTGCCAACACATGTCCTAACCAGAGAAAATAACAAGACCAGATGCAAAGGCAGTCGGATGGGGAACTACCATTCAGGCTCACTCAGATATGAAAGCGAGGGATGAGGCTGCCATCCGGCCCCAGAGCTGATTTGTTAATTAAATGTGGAACAACCAATGATAATAACAACAGCGAAATCGAAGACTGAAAAAGTTCTGTGATAAACACTTGCCTAGTGACACAGAATTGTATTTTTTTTGCTAGATGTGGTAGAGAGGCTGGGAGTAGGGAGACTGGAGGATCATCTCCCACAATGTATAGCACTGTAAGTCCCAACAGGTGATATAAAAACCTTATAACATGGTGGCGTGGAAGAACAGTGCCAAATCTGTAAAGAAATAAAAAGCAGGAAAGAGAGCAACATGCAGTTGTACAAAACTGTGTGAATGAAGGATGAGAAGAAGTAGGAGGAGAGCTTGGAGGCTACAGAGGGATTCTGGATCTGAAACATGATGAGAGACAGGAATAACATAACTCTCAGTCAATAAAAACTGCAGTTAAGAAAACATTGTAGGCACAGCAATGATTCAGATGGGACTTAAATCACATATCACACTTCAGAGAACTAGCGCCCATGGGGTACAAACTTTTCTTTCCTCGTAAGAACATAAATGAGAAGAAGAGTGATTCCTCCATTCTGAGAGCATGAAGTGGTGGTCCTGCCCAGATGTTAAGGAAGGAAAGCTCTTGATGCCAGTATAGCTGTGAATGGCAGGACTAGTGATCAAGAAAACAGAGCACTAGCCTCTCTCACCATCCAATCCCACCATACAAATTCGCGTACAGTGAATAAAGACATTCCTAGAGTTAAGAAGGTGCACACTGGGCGCAGATAAAGACTTACACTTAACAACATGAAAGTAACAACCATGAATCCACTATTGCTTTAATGCTTGCCCATTTTGCACAAAGTCAGGTTCAGTTTCAAATCACTTATCCGTTATCATATTTGCATACCAGCAAGTAACCAGCTGAATTACTTTTTGAATAGTTTTGTACATATTTATGATGGCTATAAAGTGCAACAAATCGTAATTTTTAATTAGCTGAACTGTTATGGTTTTAACTAACTGAAAGAATACACTTAAACTTAACTTAAGCAAGAAATGAAACTTAAGCTATTGTTTTATTGATTTGAATCTGTTTTGTCATATATATTCACTTAAAAAACCATAGGTTTCAGGGGTGTTATAGTTAGCTGGACTTTTCACTTGTACAAAACCATTGAAATTCCCCCGTTATAGTTAGTTCAGCTAACTATAACTCGCGACATCACTGATGACATCTCAAATGACATCACTGATAACATCACTGATGACATCATCCAGTGAATGTGTGTTTTTCTGAAAATTAAATATGTTTTATATATGTATATCTCAAGGTCGATGGAAGAATAAATGGGTATATAAGTGTCTAAATGGATGATTTGTTTTTGAAAAATTGATTGTGTAACTGACTGATTAAGTGTATCATAGTGAATACATGGCTTAGTGAGTAATGTTTAAATATGTAAATATCTGTATCAGTCTCTCACTTTGTGTATAAGTGGCTGCATGGGTTGGTGAGTAGCTACATGGGTGTCTATATAGGTTATTAGTTGGTTTTTTGAGTATCAGTCTGAGTGTCTGCATGGTTCGGTGGGGGGTATTACGTAGTGCAGAAGTGCATGAATGAGTGACTCACTGTTTGTATGTGTTGAAGAGAGCATGTGTGCAGGACTGTATGGGTGGATGAGTGTGTGTATGGGTGTGTTAGTGAGTGAATGACTGTCTCAATAGTGTCTTTATGAGTAACTATATATGTTTTAAACTAGTATATGTGACTATTGGTGTATATAAGTGAGAGTGAGAGATTGAAAGAGTTCCTGTATGAATAAGTATGTGTTTCTATAAGTGATTGTTTAAAAGACTAAGTATGTGTAAGTTTCCGTAGAAGTAAGTGTGGTGGTGTGTGTATAACTGTATATGCAAGTAAATGTATGTTTGATTCTTTATTAGCATGAGTGACTATGTGTGTGAGTAACTCTATGGATGAGTGGCATTGTGTAACAGGATGTATAGGTGTATGCGTACATATGATGAGTGAGTACATGTATGAGTGACTGTATAGGACTGTTGGTGAATGAGTGGATGTGTATGTGGATCTTAGAATTACTGAAGAGGTTGTTGTAACTGATATTGGTATGTCCATTGTTTTGAAAATTTGAGTCTCTATTTTTGAATGTGTGTATCAAAGGTTATATTAGGGTGAGAGGAGGTCTGCCACTCTATCACAAGGATGATGTCATCAGTGATGTCATCAGTGATGTCATTTGAGATGTCATCAGTGATGTCATGAGTGATGTCACTGACCATGTCATGAGTGATGTAATATGTGACGTCATCAGCAGTGCATTGCGGGCGCGCGAGTTATAGTTAGCTGAACTAACTATAACGGGGGAATTTCAATGGTTTTGTACAAGTGAAAAGTCCAGCTAACTATAACACCCCTGAAACCTTTGGTTTTTTCCAGTGAATTTCTGAGGTTTTTTAAATGGTAATTCCTAACTATAACGTGCCTGAAACCTATGGTTTTTTCTGTAAATTTCAAAGGTTTTTTAAATGCTAATTTCTAACTATGCCTACAGAGATAGGACATGTGAAGAAAGAAGAAAAAATGCACAGAAAGAAAAAAAAGAAGTGCAGAAAGAAGCAACAGAAGTTCTCAAAGACAAAGAAAAGTGCAGGAAGAAGGATAACGTGCAGAAAGAACAAAAAGAAGAGCAGAAAGAAGCCTTGTTGCAAAATCATCCTGTACCCTCAACTTTTTCAGACAGATACTGGTGGTAACTGAGTCTGACTTACCAGTCCTAGAGCCAGTGCTATGTTAAAAGACACTTAGAATACAGTGAAAACACCTACATACACTAGGGAACATTATGCGTTGGGGTCCCCCTGTGATTAGCATGACCTCCTCTGTAAGCCCCTAGTATATAATAGGGCAGGGGGATTAAAACTACCTCTTAAAATAGGCCACAGGGCGTTTTTGCACACGTTAACTCAGGCCCCATCCCCTCCCTTCACCACTGTGTAAACACGCCCTGTGTCCGTTTTTAGTTTGGAGATTAAGTTCATTTGAATCCTGAGGGTTCCTAGGGTCCAACTAGCCCACTAGGTACCTCCAGTAAGTGCCACAGAGCTGCGTTGCAGAGAGGTGTAAAAAGTGGCACGGCCTGGACCACCTCTCTGCAATGCAGCTCAGTGGCGCTTACTGGAAGCACTTGGTGGGCTAGTTAGCCCCCAGGGGCCCTCAGTATTGAAGGGAAATTATATCCCCAATTTAAAACGTGCCATAGTGCGTGTTTGCACACGTCACCTCAGGCCCCGTCCCCTCCCTTCCCCACTGTGTAAACGCGCCCTGTGGCTGTTCTAAGTTGAGAGATTAAGTCCCCTTGAATCCTAAGGGTCCCTAGGGTCAAACTAGACCACTAGGTACCTCCAGTAAGCGCCACAGAGCTGCGTTGCAGAGAGGTGTAAAAAGGGGCTTGGCCTCAGAACACCTGTCTGCAGCGCAGGTCCCTGGCGCATACTGGAGAGGCCTGTTGGGCTAGTTAGACCTCAGGGACCCTCAGTATTGAAGAGGAATTAATTCCCCAACTTACAACTCACCAGGGGGCGCGTTTGCAGAGTGCTGCAAGGAGGGGGCATGGCCTCTGGCACAAAGCCAGTCTTTTCTTTATTTTAATTTTTTAAGAAGGGGGCTGTGTGGTTCCCCTTCTTCTTCTAATTTATTGGCCCTGATGACCCCATACCCCAGGGCCTGTCTCCTAATTATATTTTTTTGACCCCAATCCCCAGGGCCGGCCACTGTTTTTTATTATTTTTAAAAAATATATATTTATAGACACACCTAGGACATGCTGGACAAACCGTACGTACCTATCACCATGACGATTTGCGTGATATTCATTAAAAGGCGACTATGCATACAATGAATCCACGTGGAATGTATTTACACCACTAGTGAAGCTCTGACATGTCTGATGCCCTACCGTGCCTAATCCCGGTAGACACCCTTGTCGTTTATTTATACAAACATGGGTAGCTATTGACGGGCACATTTAATACACATGCACACCAAGCCATTCAAAGGGGATTTGACTAAAATTCAACCAAAACTATGCAAGAAACCCCCCTCACGGTTAATAAAACACACATCCACTGCCGGATGTGTTATACTTTTTATTTTACTCTCTGGAAAGGGGACGAACATCACTTGAGAGTCACAGCGCGCTCCTGGCAGAGCCCAATGCTGTGTTACACCCACCATTGCCTGCTGAGTGCCACACACCTCTGTGTTGTATTCCAATAGCTACTGCATATGCTGTGACACTCTCTAGCCCATGTGCACTGTAACACCACCCCGTGAATATGTCATGCCACACTTGTCTTCACACGGGTTATATTGCCCCATCTAACGTGCCTTCCTCGATGCCTATGTTATAACGCACAGTGCTATGCCATACATATTACAATCTGGGATCCATATCTTTGTCACAGTGCATATGCAACGTTACAATCCCCAGCACATATTTTATATTACAACTTTAGAGACTAGTTAGGTTACACAACACTGCCCTGTGCATATTACACTCCAAGGTGCATATCGCATAGCACGCGCTAGTGCCTGTGCTATCTCGCGCTCTTCAATGAATCTGTAATTGCGCACAATGTATTGCATATTATATTTCACGCCCGGTTCATCTTATATCACACTTTTTGGTGCATAGTTTATACCATACACCATATCTAGTTTTCATTTTCAATCGTGCTCTCATGACTATGTTCTATATAACACTGTGTTTACCTACCCTTTTCACGGGCATTATATTTTGCGATAGGGGGTGGAGGGTCAGGGGGTGTTTCTGCCAAGTGAGCCCGGAGTCACAGTCACAAACGTCCTCTTCTTCCTGAATAAAAGTGATATTATGTTGCATACTTGTTCATATTTTCAGTAGTTCGCACAGACACACGTTTTAAAAACAATAAAGTTCCTAATACCCGCCTTCTCTGAACAGTTAGCTTGCTGCCCCATCCCCCTCCTCCCTATCCTCTGTTGTGTGAATCCATGGACTAGCCTCCTCCCTCCTGCCATGCATAGTCTGATGTGCTGCCACTGCCCTCCATTTAGCATGATGTACGAGTCCACTCCTCCTGCC
Source organism: Triturus cristatus (assembly GCF_964204655.1). Classification (NCBI taxonomy): domain Eukaryota; kingdom Metazoa; phylum Chordata; class Amphibia; order Caudata; family Salamandridae; genus Triturus; species Triturus cristatus. Next base: position 1,089,744,997 of record NC_140594.1, on the reverse strand, counting down.
CTCCATTGCCCAATTCTATGCCACATCATTGACCTCCTGCTTAAACTCTGTGCTTAGCTTGCTGCCCCTATTCTCCTTCCCCCTGCCCTCCGATGTCTTTGTGCATGCTCCTGCTCCATCCTTTTTGCCCACCATATTCCATGGACCTGCCACTCCTATCTACTCTGAGTGTTCCGTTGAGCTGCCACTCCCCTCCCACCTGCCTAGCATTGTCAGATGACTGTAACCTGTCCCTGCCACCTCCACCCTGCCTGTCCACATGCCATGCCCCTATCCTCTTCCTCCTGTCCTACATGGTCCATTGTACTGCCACACCCTTCTGCCCTCCCTGGTCTGTTGAGCTGCAACTGCTCCTCCTGCCTGCCACATGCAGTCTGTTGTGAGGCCCCTTCCCCTGGACTTTCTTGTCTGTGCACAGGTCCTGACCCTCCCTTCTATCCTCCATCGTCCTTTGTGCATGCCCCTGCACCCTCTTTCTTGCCCATCATAGCCATTGTGCTGCCACTAACCCTCCCACTTGCCATGCATGGTCTTCTGTGCTGCCATGGCCCCTCCCACCTTCCCTGTGTGGTCAGTTAGCTGCCCCCGACCCCCTCCCACCTTCCCTCCATGGTCTGTGTGTATGCCATCACAGTCTCACCGTTGCTCTTCATGGTGTGTCTTGCTTCTAGTGCCCATCCTGCCTGACCTCCATGGCTATCTTGCTGCTCCTGCCCTGCCCCCTTGCCCCCAGCCCTCTGTTTACATGTGCAGACCCCTACTCCCTCCCTCCTGGCTTGTCTGTTCCATTGTAATGCCCCTGATCCGTCCCTCCTGCCCTTTATGGTCTGTTATGCTGCAGCTTTCTCTCCTGTCTGTCCATTATGGTCAGCTAGCTACCATTGCCTCTTGCCCCTCTCTTGTTCTCTGTTGTCCATGTGCATGGTCCTGTCCCCTCCCTCTTGCTTACTATGGATTGTTGTGCTGCACTCCCGTCCCACATGCCCTGTGTGGTGTATTGTGCTGCTGCAAACCCTGATGCCTGCCCTGCAGGGTCAGTTTGGTGCACCTCTCCATGTCCCTCCTGTCCTCTGTTATCCAAGTCCATGTCCCTACCCCATTTCCTTCCATGATCCAATGTACCATACTTGCGAACATTTTGAACTTGGTAAGAGGGAGATTTTTAAAAAAAAACTGGGGTATTGATTTTCCCCTTTGAGTTACATTGAAAAAGAGGAGATTGTAGACAGGAGACAGATCAAATAAAGCCCATTTGAGCTTAAAAACATTGGACTTTTCCTGGCTGAATCAGGTCTGTTGGCATGTATGGTTGTACTACCATTGCCTCTTCCTTCTGCCCACAATGGTCTATTACATTGCCAGAGCCTCTCTTGCAAGTCCTGTATTGTTGGTTTGTTGCCCCTGCCCCCCTTTCCACTGCCCTCCATAGTCTGTTGTGCTGCCACGGCCCTTCCTGCCTGCTCCGTGTGGTTAAATTGTTGCCTTTGCACCCTCCTACCTGCCTTCAATTTTCAGAGTCCGTGCCCCTGGCCTCTGCCTCTCAACAGTATCCTAATGAGCAACTAGATTGCTAACATTCTATATTTATTACAAAAGTGTGGAATGCCTGACGTCATCTTGATGTAATCAAAACTGTAATACCTAGAGCATTTCCTTTAGAAATTACATATATGAGAGGGTCTTATTGGCATCAAAATTATGGTTAGTGCTCTAAAAGACTAAAATAAGGACATATTTTCTGAGTTTTCAAATAACGACAAAGCACTTTTAAATTATTTGTTATCTTTATGTTTTTTTATCCAGTTGACCACTTGATTAAATGTTGCACTTAGGGGAGAGGATGTGGTGTTACTTCCAGAACTGCAGACTTTGCAACTGGGGAACCAGGTTGGAGTTTCTGCTTCAGCTCGACATTCTGTGATTCTGGTCAAATCACTTAGTCTCCCCATGTCTACAACCAAAATGAATTTGTTCTTGTGTGATGTAACCAATGCTCATGTAAAGCACTCCAATACCTGACAAGTCTGCACTATATAACACTGCAAAAACACAAAATAATAAGTGTTTTGCACACTTCTGTCATTGGGCTATATTTGGGCTACATCTGGGTGATTTTGGGCTACATTTGGGCTCTTTTGTCTCCGGTGGCCATCTTGGGAGATTTATTTGTTATGAAGTTTCCTAATTTCCTCATGTACTGCAGTCTCCTCAGTAGGAAATGCTTTCAGTTTTTTACTTTGATTCCATCATGAAGGTATTCAGATATGTCACACATTTGCCATAAATTCTGAATGTTAGCACTCTAGTTGCTCATTAGATCACTGTAGTAAAACTACTGTTCACCATGGAAGTCTGCTCCTGGTATTAAAAGTGCATGTTTCAGTCTGCATGTCAGAATGTTTTAATGAAATAGAAGAGGATTTGAGAAGTCACTCAAAATGTGCCCTCATTTTCTTTCTTCAGCATTAATCATAATTTCTATGGCAAAATGAACCCCCTCATTGTGTTCCTTTTTAAATTAAATGTTTTAAGTGTTACCAGTTTATTCCAATCAAGATGGCTTCAGGTGTGCCATACTTTTGTCATAATGAAGACAGTAAGCGCTTTAGTTGTTTTTAAGAACACTCTGGGACATTCTGTCATTGGGCTATACTTGGGCTACATCTGGGTGATATTTGGGCTACATTTGGGATCTTTTGTCTCTGGTGGCCATCTTGGGAGACTCATTTGTTATGAAGTTTCCTAATTTCCTCATTTACTGCAGTCTCCTCAGTAGGAAATACTTTCAGTTTTTTACTTTGATTCCATCAAGAAGGCATTCAGATGTGTCACACATTTGCCATGAATTCAGAATGTTAGCACTCTTTTTGCTCATTAGATCACTGTAGTAAAGCTACTGCTCACCAGGGGAAACTGCTGCTGGTATTGAAAGTGCATGTTTCAGTCTGTATGTCAGAATTTTTTAATGAAATAGAAGAGGATTTGAGAAGTCACTCAAAATGTGCCCTAATTATTCTTTCTGCAGCACTAATCATACTTTTTATGGAAAAGTGAACCCCCTCATTTTGTTCCTTTTTAAATTAAATGTTTTAAGAGTTACCACTTTAATCCAAGCAAGATGGCTTCAGGTGTGCCATACGTTTATCATAAGTAGGACTGTTAGCGCTCTAGTTGTTCTTTGGAACACTCTGGGAAGCTGCAGTAGAACACAAAGGAATCAACTGACAGTCTCTGCCCTTGTTGGATGTACATGTTTTACTGAGAATGTCAGACTTCATTCTCACATGACTGAGAAAGATAATGTGAATTTACAGAAAATAAGCTCTCAGTTTAGCTTACAGATCACCTTCCAAACCTCTGTGGGAAAAGCATGAGAAAATATTTTTCTCTCAATCATGATATCCCAGCAGAAGGCTTTTTCACATGGTGAAATCACCTTAGAACATACCACAATTCCTAAAATGAGTATGGTACCATCAACAAATGATTTATAATGTAACTAAAGACTTAAAACCTTCTATTAACTGCAATGCTTTTTAATGAGGTGCTATCATGTATATTGGTCCCAAGATGGCTGCCAACACTTCTTGGATGAAGTGCTGACAGCCAATCAGATCTCAGGATGAGATGTGTGGTTAGGCTCCGCCCACATATATATATGATTTTACTTTTGATTTTCTCAGGAACTACTGAACAGATTGACACCAGACCTGCAAAAGGCACATCCCTGACCTAAGGACTACCTCTCTGCCAAATTTCAAGTAATTTTGTTCAGCCGTTCGGGCTGTACCTTGGACTAAAGGTCCCTATGGAAAATTGCATGGGAAAAACGCGTTTTTGGACCCCCCTTTTTTCTCGCCCCCGCTTGACGAATCACCCCAAGACTTTCATGGTAGGAGCGGAGCGGAGCGCCCCACCTATTTTGAAAATTTTGCGAGGATTCGTCAACCGGCGCCAAAGTTATTCCAAATAGAATGTTGCGGATTTCCTATGGAAACACGGTCCTAACTATAACTATCTACTGGCGACCGCCAGTAGATAATATATATATATATATATATGTATATTGGACTTTTAGGTGCTGTTATTTAATTGGCATAAATATTGTGAGGACATAAGCACTGCACTGTGTGTGTCAGTTCTGATTTGCGTGTCTGTTGTGTGGAGCATGAGTTGTTGTTTTAAGTGTAACTTGTAAATATACGGGGGGTCATTTATGAGTCCTTGCGTCACTTTTGCGCCGCCGGTGTGTCACTTTTTGTGATGCATCAGCGGCGTAAAAACTGGACCTTGTTGCACCATATTTACAAAGTGACGCATCTAGGTAGATGCGTCACTTTGTAAACCCCTGCGCTACATTATACCTGCGTCAGGTATAATGTATGCAGGGTGGGCGTTCCCACGTAAGTAAGCATCGTAGAAGTAACGCAGTGAAATCTATGAGATTTCACTGCGCCACTTCTAGGTTGCAAATGCGTCAATATCTTGCGCCTGCCTCACAGCAGGCGTAAGACTGACGCAGGCCCTTTCACATGGGGCTTGCCCCATGTGAAAGGAAACATTGCTGGAGTTGCGTCACTTTCGTGACACACTCCAGCAATGCGTCACATTTGCGCCTACAGATACGTCAGAAATACTGACGTATCTGTGACTCCTTGCGACATGATGCGTCATACTGTAAATATGACGCATCATTGGAGTCGCAGGGAGGGCGCAGTGAAAAGTGACGCATCACTGTTTTCACGCAGTGATGCGTCACTTTTCATAAATGAGGCCCACGGTTTTTAATTTTTTTAAATTTGTATCCATAACTTCCCTCTAACTTGCCTTGCCCCAAGAAACGAGACTTAATCCATCCGCAGCTTTTTTCAAAAAAGAAGTTAAGTCGATTCTTCTGGCCAAATTCACCTGACTCATTGATATTCCCCTGTAAATATGTGCTGTTCTTGTATGTTTACCATTACTGTATTCACCTAGTTCACGGTACTTATACATTTTTATGTTGATATATCTGCACTGTAAAGCGCTCTGATACCTGCAAGGGTCTTGCTCGTGCTATATAAAACTGTCAAAATAAATAACTAATGTTATCTTTTTTTTTTATGCCAGTTTGTGGGATTTTTTTTTTTGGGGTCCACTGGTCCGTGAAGAACCTACCCAACACCCCCCTCCCCCCCAAAAAACCTAAAAAAACCAGCCCGCACACTGATCCTTTCAAGCTGGCCCACCTGGCAGTGCCAGGCAGGCCAGTCCAACGCTGCTGAGGAGAGGGCACTGGTGTGTTTGATGTGCCGAGTGCTACGTACATACTCTTTGGCTCACTTAAGTGTACAGTGTGCATGTTTGGAATCATTCACTTCCCTTCTGTAGACCGCCTCTGAAACTATTCTCAAGATTTTTCTTTAGCAGAGCTGCACTTCAAACCTCAAAGTTAATTTTAACGATTCCTCTAAAAAAAGCCACCAAATCTGATTTGAAAAAAAACACTGCATTTTATTCATTACCATAAACAAAGCTTCGAATGCATTTTTTCCAGGGCTGTAAACATATCTGCATTTAACAGAATCCAGAGGCTTTCCCAGCAAGGGAATGTATACCCTGCAGGGATGTTCCTTAGGAAAGGGGCTCAAAGACTGGCTATAATTAGGGAATACGTGTGCGGGGATGCTGATCACATGGACTCATACATCACAGAACTCAAAGGAGCAGAGCCCGCCCTGTGCTTGAATGAGGTCGGGAGGACGGGCTCGGTGCCAGCCACGGATTTAAAGTGTCAACTTGTTATTTCCTGAGACTCTAAAAACACAGAGGGTAAAGAAGACGTCCTTGTAAAATCTCCCCATAAAGACAACTTCCTGGTCACATCTGCTACCTAATTGGGGCTGTTAATTTAACCAAAAAAAAGAGTGCCTGCTGAAAGGCATGCGTCTGCCGATGCTATTTTATAAGAATATTTTATTGGCCACGTTCGGCGCCTGGAGGGACGGGCAGCGTTTTAAATGTGTACATAAAAGCATTGTCCTCTCTGGGTCCGATATCACCAGCGCCGCCGCAGAAATGTGTCAAACCAGGCGCTGCCCGGCCAGACTCATAAAAATAATATGGCGACCGCAGTTCCAGCTAACAGACTTCCACTCCTGATTAGACTGTGCCTCCTCCGGCAAGCACCCACTCGACCGCCAAGGCCCTTTTACGACAAACTCTGACCCATAACACGCCCAGATCCCCAATCAAGCAAGCCCCACTTCCCACGAAAACCCTTTCACCACAAGCCCCGCCCACCGCAAGCCCCTCCCCTATATGTCATACTTCACCACAACACATGTAATCTATAATTGGGTACTTTCACTTTTCATTACATCAAAACATAAAATTAAAGTTTTGTTTGGAGAAAAAAGGGGCTAAGTGTAGATATGGGGATCACAGACTCTTTGGGCTTAGCATGAGGAAGTTAAAACCAGAGTTTTACTGCCCTTGACAACACCCCCTTGGTTATAAACCACACATTAGTATCTCCTTTCTTGTGTTCCTGTTGTCTGGTGTAATCTCTACCTATCAAAGTCCAGCTTGTGACACTTTATTTCACATCACTATGTTGTATTGCTGTAGTGTTCATGACTATGGAGTGCTGGGTACACAGTAGGAGTATTTGTAACAAATCTTTTTAAAAAGCAATTATTGATTATGGAGGTCAACTAAACTCAAGTGTTCCTCTTAAATCTTATTTTTCTAGGCGCCCTTAGTGTAGCAGTATTAGCATACAATTAGAACAGCAATATGTTAGGTATTTTAAATTCAAATATTTTGCTCTTTCGAGTTTGTCAAGGTAACTGGTTTCTGCTCCCCCTTCATACCAAAACCAATGCACTCATCCTGATCTTGTTAGAATTATCGTCCGGTAATATCAGGAGCGGTAAATCCAGCAACGTATGTTGTGACTTCACCCTCTAGTTAACTCACTGCCTAATTTTTATCAGGTCTCAAATGAAGATAACACAAGGGATCATTTTAGAGCGCAAGATTCGTTCCCCCCGCCCTTACCACACAGATTGCTCCACATGATACCCTGAAGAATTTGTTAAAGGAAAAACTCCAGGTGTAGATTCATTAAATACATCATAGAGCTTTTGCTCTTGATTCTTGACTTAAATATGGTGTCAGAATGAGGGCCTTGTTAATATAGCAAGAAGTGGACTTTGTGCAGCTAGACAGAATGAGCTGGCTAATTCTATGGTTTTTCATTGTCCGCTATTGTCATCGTAGCTATGTTCATCAAAGAAATTTCACCAGTTCTGTATTTCTGTTCTTGGGCATGACTCCCGCATAATAGGACCTATAATCAGGGCAAGTTTGGTAATTCAATCTGATTGCTAACATGGTTGGCACCTTTGCTTAATTTAAGCCGGTTGTTTCTGGTGCTGGCCATCAGCACTTAAATCTCAACACCTGCACTTGTGACAGTTTGCCACATGGTGGAGCTGTTTGTCTAATTTAGAGATAAGCACAACAATAGTTGTTTATTAATTCAGTATACATTAAAAATTCCTAACACCTTCCACCCAAGCTATTCTTATAGCTTTGGAAGCCTTATATAGTCTGAATTGTCACACTTGTAGTCATGTGATGGTTAGTAGTAGTGTTGGCACTGCCATTAGCAGTGCTGGAAAAGGCAATGGTTGGTGCAACCTACAGTGGCCTGCTGATGAGCGCCCTGTAATTTATTTTTGTATTTTTACAAATTTAGCACTGGTTAGCACTTCCCTGTATGGTTTCTTGCAATAAGCTGATAAGGACCCGGGCCAGGAAGGCAAAGCCGGACCCGAAATGGGCCCGGGTTAAACGCCCTCCGGAGGCGGGAGCCCTCCCCCGCCCCATTAGCATGCCGGCTAGGCCGGTGGGGGCCAGAATTGGCCCCAGGAAACAAAGCGAGCCTCCTCCCCGAATCAAGGGGCGAGTAAGGTAGCGCAAGGTGGGATAAGAAGGGGCCAACGGCCCCAAGCAGGCATGTTTCTCCCCCATCGCACGAAGAAGAAAGTAATGCTGCTGGAGGACGACGGTGCCGCTTCTTGGGATGGAGAATCTGTGGACCAGGATAAGGTACGAGCTACGGCGGGGGGTTGCCCTACGCCCTTTCACGGACTTCTGCCAGGACGGGAGCAGCACGAGCAGAGCCTCCAATGCCGCCGCTTCACCCAGCATCTGATCCTCGAGCCGGATGCTCCGTATCGGGACACAGCTGGGCTTCCGGACGGACCAGCGCACCCACCACTGCCAGCATCGGCTTGCAGCTGATCATCAGGCCGGACTTGGTTTTCGACAGGAACAGCGCCGCCAGCAGTGGATTGCTGAACTGAACTTTTTTGCACCTTTTTCTTTGTTCGAAGGAATAGAAGACTCCGACAACGACGAAAGGGATCTGGTGCCCTCGCTGTTAACCCTTGCTTCTCAGACTAATGGGGCTACTGAAGAAGATGCCCCGCAACCTGGAAGATGGCAGGCCCAGAAGAGAATGGCGGTGGGCTTAACGATGGGGCCAGCACAGCGGCATTGATGGGGGTGCAGATTAATCGGGTGTGAGCTGATAGATTATCTGCTTGTGAATGTCTATACTTCAACTGAGTGTCCAGAGGTCCACAGTAAATCTGGTAGGTTAGCTTCTTGTGGTTAGAGAAAGCAATTGAATGTTTAATTTGTTACATGGTTGTGCAGAAGGCTTGGAACAAGGTATGTACATAGTTTCATATCGTGTAACAAGAGTTTGGTAGTAATATGACTGGCCAACAACTATGACTTGGCAACAGAACTAAATAGGGTAAGTGGTAATACTGAATAACCTCTAGCAGAAGTTACCCAGGACCTTTTATTTTCTAAGCAATTACACTATGAAACTTCAGAACCTTGAACTTTTATTCACCCTGTGGTCAACATAAGATCCCAGGCAAATTTTCACTACTCTAGCATAAACTTGGGTATTTTCCGTTATTTCCTGAAATTACACCATTACCTTGAACAATTTCAGTTCTTTAAAGGTAAAAATCCTTTCCCGGGCACTACAAGAATGAACTGAACGAGAGTGGCTTTTGTTCATGGCGTTTGTGATTTTTGCACATTTTTTGTAGGGTGAAATGTGTCCTCGATGTATATCATACTAAAATATAGCACTAAATGCTGGGTTTGTATTTTGCGTAATTTTGCATAACTTTTCACAAAATTTCACATAATTGTACAATCTTTACACAGCCCTCATCAGCACTGGGAAACTAGCCAATAAAATGTTTCTAAGTAGTTCTCTTTTACAGCCTTTAGCAACCAGAAAAAATTTAGCATAAAAAAGACACCAGTTTTGCAAAGTTGTGGTGTAAGGGGGTATTGCATAAACATGAAAAAGATACAAATGCCGATTTTGTTTTGAAAAAACAAGGACATCACAGCCTCAGCAACTAAGCGTTCATGTGATTTTTACACACAAGTAGGACACAATAGTAAACACTTTGTACACTTAATTTTGTTGCACAGGTGACCTGACAATAAAGAGAGCTACCATAGTTATAGAATCAACTCCCCACAGTCTCTTCCTAAAGAAGTTGCAAATTCTCTCATCATGCAGCTTTCCATTAATTTTTTGGCTTTGTGAGCTTCACAAATCCTGAAACCTAAAAAAGTTATGTTTTTATTTCCTTTCTAAGGGTTTTTTGTTGTTGTATTTTTCATATGTAGAGGGGTAAGGATTCCAACATGTTAGCTGACTTGGACTTAGAAATAGTAACATATCAGTTGTTGTTTCTTAAAGCACAGCCATTTAAGTTTGTAGCAAAGAGTTCAAGCTGAAACTGCTTCAAGATCATGAGTGAGTCATGTTTTCGGGAGTCCTTGCCCTTGTCTGATGTCCTTCGAGAGCTTGGTGCGCTATGCACAGAGTTCCATGACAGCATGGTACCAACTCTACCTCCTGAAGAACTTCCCAAAAGCGAAATGGTATCATTACCTGCACAGGTGTATGAGCCATCTCACCATTGTTCTGCTATTCCTCCCTGCGGGGTGAGGTGCCACCTTGATAGAAACACAGAGGGACCCAATACAAGTAGCCTGCAGCGGTATCCACGGAGTGATAGGTTCTCTTTTTTGGGTAACTAGTAGATTTACTGTTTCTCTTTGCCCTGAATTATTAGAACTGAAAACTACAACGCCAATAATTCCCTAGACACTGGACCTAGACTGGAAACAGCATTTAGATCGCATGCGATATATCGCATGCATTTACAACGCGGTCGTTACAACAACCGCGTTGTTACATCTCAAACAATTACATCGCAAGTCGTTACAACGACTTGCTGTAGGGGGCAGAGGGTGTTGGATTTACAATCCAAACCACTTCTCTGCTGTTGCACAAACTGGAGTAGGAATAGTAAATTATACTATTCCTAAATCCAGCGCGCCCCCTACAGCAAGTCATAGTAACGACTTGCGACGTAATGGTGCGCGATGTAATAACGCGGTCGTTGTATCGACCGCGTTGTAATGGCATGCGATGTATCGCATGGTTAGTAGAGATATATTCAACCTAGACTTGCAGGGGGAGCTGCAGTTGCTGGAGGCAGCTGATGCGCCCACCATTATACTGCAGCATGGTCGATGCAAAGAAAACTCTGACAGTGGAAGGAAAACCAGTGCTGCTGTGCCGCCCCCCTCCACCTTGGCTAAGAGAATAGGATCATCATGCATTTACCACTTGCTCCAAGCAGGTGGTAAATGTATGAGGAGTTGGGCACATCATTTTCTCTGGAGTTGGGAAAACATATGGAATTGGACCTGGTATTCCTTGGTCTGCTTTTTTATTCTCCATTCCAGGGAAAATAACTTGTAGTTGTTCTGCGGGGATACCAGCTAGAAGTAGAGCTTTCAGTCCACTGATATACCCGCATCTTTATCAGGAAACTTGTGATGGGGGCCAAAGTGGCAGGTGAAATCCATCACTATGTTTCTGTTTGGTGATGTCTCCAGAGCAATGTGTTCTGGTCGGTCCCCGGCTGAATTCTGGTGGGTCACAAAAGAGCAATTAATAAAGATGCCTTTACATTTTGTATCTATCTTGTCACATTTGCTGTGTTTCAAAGACAGGTCAAATGTCAGGCTACCTCTTCTGACAAATAACTGCTTATTCTTTTAACGTGGGGATTGGTGTTTACTTCTCTTTCTCTAACTGCAAAGTGTGAGGAGTTTTTAAATTGAACAATGTGACAATCTTGCTGGGGTACAGGGAGTGTGAAAGAAAAAGCCATAGAATTTCATGTGCGATACTGAAGCTTAAGTGATATATCTGAGACAATGTGCTTTAAAATGCACCACCAGCTACATACTACACCCTTCCCACTCTGCTGCTGAATACATTTGCTACACTTAGGGTGAAGCTGGGATTTTTCACAATCCCTATTACTACAGGGATGCGACATTGATGTCAGCACTCCCATTCTGAAAATTACTCCAGCATCACTGGTGCAAAGGTGCTGAACCATGTCCCTAAGTGCGGTTTTAAAACAAACCCTTGAAAGTGTTCCCAAGTAAGACTCTGGGTGAACCTTCCAGTGTTTTTTGCTGCTGTGCTTTTTAACTTCACAAAGCCATTTCAGTTAAGAATGTGTTCACTATGAGTGACCATACACAATGATCTCACTTGTGTGAGACTTTCACCTATAAATCGAGAAATATGGATGTTGCCCAGTGGATCTGGAGAGTCAGGTTCAAGTCCTGACATTGGGTCTGGTCACATCCCTTAATCTCCCCTGCTTAAATTAAAATAAATCTGACCTTATATAATGTAATCTGGTGGTCATGTAAAGTGGCCCATTGGCCTTAGGCAGTCTTTGTGCTATATAAAACTTCAGTGTATGTATGCGTTCAAAATGCACCACTGAGACTCGCTTTAACCCCTTCGCCGCGGCAGGAATTCTGCCACGGCGCTGGGGGGGTTTGGGGGCAGTTGCGGTGGCGCTGTGCTCGTGACGGAACCACTCCGTCACGAGTCACGGGTGAGCTGTGCTCATGACGGAGTGGTTCCGTCACGTCTCCGCCCACTGCGCTAATCGCCCGCACAGGCGGGGAATTAGCGCCGCGTGGGCGGAGCGGCCGCCAACGGCCGCAGCATGACGGAACCACTCCGTCATGAGCATAACGCACCCGTGGCTCATGACGGAGTGGTTCCGTCATGAGCACGGAAAGGGTTAACACAAACATAGTGAGGTCTGATCCTATACTCAGCTAAAGAAAAGGTTTTTCAAATTTACTAAAGTCACTCGTATCAACACCAAGATTTTCCAGTAGCCTTGTGATTTTAGTGAACGAATGTCACAGGCCAGCACCCCTTCTCTGAAAAAGTGTTCCAGCCCCAGTGCAGTTCACCATCAGCCACTTTTATAGGCAGATCAATATCTTAGCCACAGTCTGATAATGGCATGTAGCAGGGCATGGTCATGGTCCTTGTAGCGTCTTCCCAAGCCCGGGAGCAAGCAAATGAATATGCCACAGTCGGAGCTCAGAAACAGACGTCTTTATTCCTTGGCATACGATCACATTCTGCACACTCATTGCATCATAACCGTTAATAACCACACCTTAATACCTCAAAGCAAATTACATAATTCCTCTGTTGAGTCTGCCTAGATCCGCAAGGGTCCTAGCACACATAGTCTCATGACACTACGGTTGTGACAAACAATTACTGTTAGAAAGGAACACAAACAATTGTAAAGAATATGTTATTTTGGTAATTCTCAGAATTTTGAAAGCGTGTCCACTATGACATTAAAAATTGCCTCCACCTCATGTACTTTAAAGCTGGGTGGGTCGAGAAAGTTTGTTCTAAAAATTGTGTTGTGGTTCTAAAAAGGTTGAGAAGCACTGGTCTTGAGAGAATATATGATGTTATGACGCAAACAATTACAACGCATGCTTTTACAATGCGGTTTTTACATCGCAACTACCATTGCATTGCATGATTTTACAACACATGCCATTACAACGCATTTTTAAAAAACTACCATTACAACACATTCCATTACAATGCATACCATTACAACGCATAATACATTTAGGGCAACAGTAGGGTAAATGTTGGATAGTGTGGGGTAAAAATTACTATTCCCGTCTACCACAAAACCCATACCCACCCCAAAACTAAAAAATCTCTATTACTTACCTTATAATACATTGTAATGGCATGGGGTGTAATGGTATGGGCTGAAATGGCATGCATTGTAGTGACATGCGTTGTAATGGCATGCGTTGTATTGGCATGCGATGTAAAGGCAGTTGTGTTGTAACAGCTGCGTTGCAAAAGCAGTGCGATGTAATGACTGCGTTGTAATGGATGTTTCCCGTCTTGATCAAGCCCTACAGCTATCAAAACCACTGTTGATGGTACTTATTTTTAGTTACTGGACAACAATTCCAATGTGTTTGACAAGTGTGTTTCAAAGATGCTCCAGACATTTGCCCGGTGCGCTAGTGAAAATATTTGTGAATAGGGGTGTAAAACAGCAGTAGCAAATCTGGATTGATCCTGAAACCTCCAAATCCGTGTGCATCGGACCTCTGGAGGCGAAACTGTAATTACTACAATTTTCATGGAGAAGTCAAAATATTGTGTTGAGCTATCAGTTATATCCATTTGGAGAGGAGTACAAGCATTTTGTTAAAAATTAGTTCACAATGCAAGCTGATTAAAAGAAACTGCAAAAGCACAAGGCAGTGTATGCATGCAACAATTTGGAATGTTTTATGTCCTATGTTTGGGACCTAGCCCCAAGAAACTGAGAACAACTGGGATGCCAGAGTTTCCCTAAATCCAGAGGATTCCGGGGTCGCTGCTCTGCATTCCCAGACAGACTAATACTACAGGTACAACCCTTGCACTCAGAGTCACTCCCACTCAGATGTGTTGTAGTCTGACTTATGAAATACTGCCACTCCTCAGGGCTTGCTGTCTGAATTTCAGCTTCTCTCACTCCTACAGCTAGTGAAGGTGCAACGCTTTTGTTCTTTGGTGTCCTTTTTTCTTATTTTTCTCTTCTTTTCTTCTCCATTCCCTTCTTCATTTTCTTCTTTTTCTTATTTCTATTACCTATTTTATTCATGTTACTTTGTTTTTTCAATTTTTGGACTGATGCGTGACAGTTTTCCAATGTGTTTGTACTTTTGAGTGAAATAAGCGAATTTTAATAAAGAATTGTGAAAAAAATGAAGGGTACTAGAATGTCCTCTTACGGGGCTGGAAAGTGATTTAGCATTGCAGCTGGTGTTTGAGAATGAAAAAGCCCTCCAAAAGGAACTCCGGGTCTTGTGAGGTATGCCCAGACAACATTTCAAAGAACGTTGGTGAAATCACACGAACTTGACAGAAACTTCTGGAAAGATTTCCTTCAATTGCAATTTAGAAATCATATTTGTCTGCAGGATACCTTTTTTGCAGGAAATATCTTGTGGGAAGAGTGAACGTTTTTTTGCTACGAACAGCCTTGCCCGGAATTCGACTGAATTCCACACACGAGGTAAGTCCTTCTGCCTGGCTCTCATCCGAACTTATAAAAGTCGCGCACGGTTCTACCAAAGCACATTTCACGCTTTATGCGTAATTTCGCATAATTTTCATGACATCTTGTGAAACAACGCACAGTTTGGCCCACCCCTAATGTGAGATCATGGTTAATAAAATAAGTGCCAATGAATTAGGTAAATTAATTAAATGTACGTAATGCGCTAGTATATATTACCCGTTGCTTGTTTTTAATAAAACTATGATAATAATAATGTGCATTATAGTTCTTGGTATTGCATTCAATATGTTTTCTAGCTGCATCATCATTCATTTCCATAGTGTCAACATCCTCTTATACAAACACTGAAACAATACAATTGAAGAGAACATTATGCTCCTAAGCATCCGTAACTAGGCGCTTTCTTGGTAGGCTGAAGAGATACGAACATTTACATATACGCTAACTTTGACTTTTTTGGCTCTTCAAAACACCAAAGGCAGTTTCTAAGCACAAGTCACCTAGGTGCACCCAACAAAGATGGGAATGTAATGCACCTGTCTCAAAACTAAGCCTGGGCAGAGTTTGCGGAGTTCGCGGAACTCTGCGAAATGCAAAAAAACCTCTGCCACGCTACACGGAGCTCCCCTTTGCAGTAGCTGCAGTTACCCAGACAGAATGAAACCATCCCTCACACTTTCTTGCCCACATCTGCATTTCTTAAGGATAGGGCTTCATGTCTGTTGGCAACACATGACCACTCCGGTGCCCATTTTAGTGCCCCCAGATTCTGCTGAGGACCTACCACCAGAAAAGTGTGACAACTACCAGTGGGTCTAAGAAGGAGGTCTCGCTAAACCTATGACATGTAAATGTATTTGTACTTATATAGCGCACTTCTACCCAGAGGTCTCGTAGCGCTGTATTCATACCGCTGTGGAACCCTTCCTGGTTTTCCTGTGAGATGTCCACTCCTGGGCACCCCCCAAGGTGAAGCCAGGCATCCTAGCGCTGTGGGGTCCGTTGTGGAGATTAAGCAAGCTATTGCTCAGAGTTGCACAGTGGGACTCATGATTAGAATAGGCACCGAGGCGAAAATTATCAGGTCCGGGGAAATTGAATCCAAGAGCCGCCGAGGCGGGAATTGGTCCCAGGTCCCGGGCCAGACCTCTGCATCAGGGTCTGCCTATCTAACCATTGAGCCACACTTCTCCCTAATGGACATCAATTTTTAACTCACACCGTTACCAGCCACAGTCCAAAAATGGCCTTACCTACTGGGCTCACGGACTCCAGTGACCATGCTTAAGTACTCTGTGCCACATCACCGGACACCACGGGAGTATCCAAAGGAAATTGTTTTTTCCAAGGAAAGGGTGAGATGACGACGAGGGAAAATTAATTATTTCTTTAATTTTCCCTCGTGGTTGTCTGTCGAAAACCCCCCCCAACCCAGCTCCACCGCTACTGCGCTCTTACCTGCATGGGCTGCAGCTGTCTGCTAAGTACCAACGCAGGCACCCTTGTGCCATAGTACAAGGATTTCAGCAGTACAGGATTGTTTTTGTGCAGGAAGAGATGATTTCCTGCACAAAAACAATCCTGAGAGGCATTTTATTCTTTCTATGTGTGCTTCAGAATGCATCACATGTAGAAAGAGGTAATAACGAGGAGTAATGAAGATATTTCTCCTTGCTAAGCCTTGTTGGACTTGGCCCTTTTTGCAGGGTCATCCTTGAACCTTTTGCCTTCCTCCTAGCCTTTTTTCTGACATGGTGTTGGTGGTTTTACGACTCTGGGCACTTTAGCACTGCTGTCCAGTGTAAAGTGCGTGTGCTCTCTGTGATAAACATGGTAAGATTGGTCTACACCTGTTTGTGGCCTATTTAGTTTACCTGTCAGTCCCTTGTAAAGTGGTATCTCATAAACCCAGGGCTGGTAAATTAAATGCTACTGGTGGGCTTGCAGCACTGATTGCGCCACCCACCAAAGTAGCCTTTCAAACCTGTCTCAGGCCTCTGCCATTGCAGGGCCTGTGCGCGCAGTGTTACTGCCGCTGTGACATGGCAAGTGTGTGCCATGTCTGTGACCCCCCTTTTACTGAATGTCAGTCACCCCTAAGGTAGGCCTTAGCTAGCCCTATGGGCAGGGTGCATTATAGGTAAAAGGTAGGACATGTACCTTAAGTGTGTGACATGTCCTGGTAGTAACAAACACCCAAGTTGGTTTCTCACTTTTGTGAGGCTGCCCTCCCATAGGAATGCATGGGGGGTTCCCTGATAAGTGTCTCAGTGGTAATTCCTGATATGAAAGAAGCAGCGTGGTCAAGTTTGGTATGGTTGGAATAATAATAATAAATGCTGCGCAATGGTGTGTGCAGATTTATTATCACTATTTTAGAAATGTCACTTCTAGAAGTTGGCATTTCTGTGTGCTGTGTGTCTGCCTGCCTAATGTGGATTGCATGTGTGGCTTTGGAGTGACAGGGGCTGGTGAGGTGTGTGTGGCTCCAGGGAGGGCAGTGTGAGTCAGCGCTAGGCTGAATGAGACATCCTCATTTGTAGTAGTGGGAGGAGTAGTCCCCTGACCCTGAATAGGTCTGTGCCTGCCTAGGTGAATGCTGGCTCCGCCCCCCTGTGGTGTGTCACCTGACAAAGGGGAAAAGGAGCCTTGTCAACAAAGTGCTGCAAAAAACCCCAGAACCAGGATGGTTCCCGCAAACCCTGTGCCAAGGGTAGACAAAGGAGAAATGGTGTATAAGTACTGGGGCTGTGACCCCATGAAGTGTTATGATTTTGGTGCTTCCTTGGGTCCTGTTGCCACTGGGGCCCAGGAGGCACCACCACGAGGGACTGCCTCCCTGCTGGAGGGCCCTGTGTGCTGGCCTGCCTGGGCCCAGCTGTGTCCCTTGACCCTGGAGGACCCTAGCGCTTCGTGAGCACTACAACTTGATTCCTGAAGTAGAGAGGAGCGCGTGTGTCTCGCAGCGCTGGGCTGCAACGTGCCCTGATGCGGGGATTCCCATGTATTGCAGAGGACAGCGGGAGCCTACCTCACGTTTATGCTTATTTAGAGGATAGCGGGTGCCCACCCGCACTTGTGTTTATTTGGCCAACTGGTGCCCACCCCACATGTGTGTAAATCCAAAGCGGGAGCCCACCCTGCATCTTCCCGAAGAAAGGAGCTGCCGGAAGGCACCGCCACGACCCGGAAGTCAGGCAACCTGCCTGGTTGTGGGCGGGACCGCAAGAGAGAGATGCCGTCGACCTTCCGGTGGGAGCCCACCCCGCCTTCTGGTGGCCAGCAGAAGCTACCGGTGCAGGACTGAAGTCAGGCGACGCATGCCTACGAGTAGGCCTGGCTCCTGTGTACTGGTGAGAGCCCTGTGAGTCGTGCCCGTTAAGAGGAGAGACAGACGTAATCCCCCCAGCGAGGGAGAAGTCCAGAAGGGGATCGGAGCCTAGCAGGCTCCATTCCGAAGTCCCAAAGGAGGCCGCCGTGATCAGCGATGGAGAGCCCCGTTGAGTCGGCCTCCCAGTGAGCATTGTTGGTGTTGGGGCCAATTCCGATCCAGCTGACTGGCCCGTTGGCGGGCAGCCACAACCAAGGGGGCATCTCTTTGTGGCACCTGGAGGAGCCCAGTGATTGGGGCTTTCCCAGGCATGGTTAGTGCCGAAGCCACATTTTCACAGCTGCCCCGCCGGACAGTGGGCAGCTGCAATGTGGGGGCCATTTTGTGTTAAGAGCCCCGGAGGAGGGCTCAAGAGGCACAGTTGTACCAGGGCTAATTTTTCCCAGCTGCACCACAGGTTGTGGGCTGCTGCACCGGTTGGGCAATTTTGTGTTCAGAGCCCCAGAGTGGGGCTCCCCAAGCGGCACGGTGGTGCCAGTGCCATTTTCCTTTGGGGGCATTTTATTGGTGATAAGGAGGGGGTTAGACGCTCCTCCGTGCCCCAGTTCATTGCGCAGCATCTTCGCTGCATTGGCAGCTAGAGGGCCATTTGAGAGGCCCCAGTTCAAGCCCTGACATCTTTGGACAAAGGGCATTTGAGCCCAAAGTAAGGCCAGTTGGCTGTGTTCAGCATTATGGGGGTGATAGGGCGCAAGGCGCAAATGTGATTTATGCACCATGATTATTGCATAATGTGTTTATACTGGTGAGGCCTATTGCATAATGCTAATGAGGTTTGGGCCTAATGTGTTTTATGCCTAATGTGATAATGCTGAGGTCATTATTGTACCAGTAGTCACTGGTTGTGTTTTATATTTACTACCTGCATTCTGATGGTTCTGACCGTGGCCTGATTGGCCTGGTCCTGTATATAATCCCCTGTAAATATTGCCTAGTGCCAGTTGGTACAGTGTATATTGTGTGATTATGATTCTAATGTGTTTTGGATAACACAAAGGCTATTTTTTATATAATCTTGTGTGGAGTTTCTTTTGTGGTGTGCCTAGTGTGTTGCTGCTGTGTGTGTGTGTGTTGTGCAAACACTTTACACATTGCCTCTGGGATAAGTCTGACTTCTTGTGCCAAGCTACCAAGGGGGTGAGCAGGGGTTATCTTCAGCGTGCACCTCCCTTGCCCTGACCAGAGTGGTGGTTTCTGCCTGGCTTAGGCGCATGCCCTAGCCAACCAGAAGTCCCATTTCTAACAAGCCTCACTTGGAAGCATAGCATTTTGAAACATTCCCAGGTTTAGTAGTCTTCGTAATCTGGGAGTGCACCAAAAACCATGTGTTGATGCATGGGAACACCCACATTCCACCCATGGAATGCCTTCAAACCGCAGAATAACAAAGGCAGAGACTTGCACTGGCTTGCGTTACTCCAGATTTACTATGCCATGCATAGCCAGACAAAGCATGGCATAGTAAATCTGACTTAACGGCTTGCATTGCCTTGCATGACTTAAGCCCTCATTAAATCTAGGCCTTAGTCGTTTGCCCACATGTTTGAGACGGGAAACAGCGTTTACATCGCTGTCTCCACAACGCGGTATCATTACAACGCAGTCGTTTCAATGATAGCGATGTCACCACGCATACCATTACATTGCAAGTCATTTCAACGACTTGTTGTAGGGGGCGCACTGGTGTTGGATTTACAGTCCAACACCTTCCCTGCTGTTGCCCAAACTGGAGTGGGAATAGTAAATAATATTATGCCTAAGTCCAGCGTGCCCCCTACAGCAAGTCGTTCTAATGACTTGCGATGTAATGGTGTGCGTTCCAACAACGCAGTCGTTGTAACAACCGCGTTGTAATGGCTTGCAATGTATTCACATGCGTTGTAATAAGTCATATTCCTTTATGACACCTACTCATGTGCATAAACTATACCTGATTTTGGGTAGTAGTGAAGTACAAATGCACCTTGTGACATGGTCAGCGCACAGTCTAACATTGCTTGTCTGGAGGGTCCGGGAGTTATCCCTAAAGGTAGGAACAGCTATCATTACCTGAAAAAACCCACAGCCAACAGATTAGCATTCCTGCACTCTTACAATTCAACTCCACCATGAATGAGCCTATTAGCTGTACCAAATAAAGAAATTGCTAAGGCATATCCATATAGCTACTGCAAATAAAAAACAAGCATTGGCATAGCCAATAGGTCTCGCTTTTGTGACCTTATAAGTATTTAGTTATGCAGCACAATATCCTTGGTGCAACAACAACTGTTGCATGGCAAAACACTTATAAGGTCCCAAAGGCGAGACCTATTGGCTATGCTGTTTTTGTGGTACTGAAATATATAGGGATGTTATTTGTCACACTTTACAGTTTGGATTAAATCATTGATGACACTATTGTTCATAGGATCACGATGTCTCCAGTGACAACTTCTTGCTGCCCAGGTCGTGCCAAGGAGTTCCTTTTCCGGTGGTTCTGCTGTCCTGATCGAGCCGAAGGTCCTGCTACAGTTGTCTTCTCCCTTAGTGTGTGTGATTGTGGTTGTGTGTGTGGTTGTGTGTGGTTGTGGGTGTGGTTGTGTGTGTGGTTGTGGTATTGTGTGTGTGGTTGTGTGTGTGGTTGGTTGTGGTTGGTTGTGTGTGTGTGGTTGTGTGTGGGGTTGTGGTTGTGTGTGTGGTTATGGGTGTGTGTGTGGTTGTATGTGTGTGGTTGTGTGTGTGTGTGGTTGTGTGTGTGTGTGGTTGTGTGTGTGTGGTTGTGGGTGTGGTTGTGTGTGTGGTTGTGGTATTGTGTGTGTGGTTGTGTGTGTGGTTGGTTGTGGTTGGTTGTGTGTGTGTGGTTGTGTGTGGGGTTGTGGTTGTGTGTGTGGTTATGGGTGTGTGTGTGGTTGTATGTGTGTGGTTGTGTGTGTGTGTGGTTGTGTGTGTGTGTGGTTGTGTGTGTGTGGTTGTGTGTGGGGTTGTGTGTGTGGTTGTGTGTGGGGTTGTGTGTGTGGTTGTGTGTGTATGTGTTGTGTGTGTGAGTGTGTGTGTGAGTGTGTGTGGTTGTGTGTGTGTGTGGTTGTGTGTGTGTGTGGTTGAGTGTGTGTGTGTTGTGTGTGTGTGTGTGGTTGAGTGTGTTTATGTGTGTGTGGTTGTGTCTGTGTGGTTGTATGTGTGGTTGTGTGTGTGGTTTTGTGTGTGGTTGTGTGTGTAGTTGTGTGTGGTTGTGTGTGTGTGTGTGTGGTTGTGTGTGTGTGTGTGTGTATGGTTGTGTGTGTGCTTGTGGTTGTGTTTGTGTGGTTGGGTGGTTGTGAGTGGTTGTGTGTGTATGTGGTTGTGTGTTTGTGTGTGTGGTTGTGTGTTGTGTTTGTGGTTGTGTGTGTGGTTGTGTGTGTGTGGTTGTGTGTGTGGTTGTGGTTGTGTGTGTGGTTGTGTGGTTGGGTGTGGTTGTGTGTGGTTGTGTGTGTGTGGTTGTGTGTGTGTGTGGTTGTGTGTGTGGTTGTGTGTGGTTGTTTGTGTGTGTGGTTGTATCTATGGTTGTGTGTGTGGTTGTGGTTGTGTGTGTGGTTGTGTGTGTGTATGGTTGTGGTTGTGTGTGTGTAGTTGTGTGTGTGGTTGTGTGTGTGGTTGTGGTGTTGTGTGTGTGAGAGTGTGTGTGGTTGTGTGTGTGTGGTTGTGTGTGTGTGTGGTTGTGTGTGTGTGTGGTTTTGTGTGTTTATGTGTGTGGTTATGAGTGTGTATGGTTGTGTGTGTGGTTGTGTGTGGTTGTGTGTCTATGTGGTTGTATGTGTGGTTGTGTGTGTAGTTGTGTGTGGTTGTGTGTGGTTGTGTGTGTGGTTGTGTGTGTGTGTGTGTGGTTGTGTGTGTGGTTGTGGTTGTGTGTGTGCTTGTGGTTGTGGTTGTGTGTGTGGTTGTGTGTGTGTCATTGGGTGGCTGTGCGTGGTTGTGTGTGTGGTTGTGTGGATGGTTGTGTGTGTTGTTGTGTTTGTGGTTGTGTGTGTGTGTGTGGTTGTGTGTGTATGTGTGGTTTGGGTGGTTGGGTGTGGTTGTGTGTGGTTGTGGTTGTGTGTGGTTGTGTGTGTGTGGTTGTGTGTGTGTGTGTGTGTGAGTGGTTGTGTGTGGTTGTATCTGTGGTTGTGTGTATGGTTGTGGTTGTGTGTGTGGTTGTGGTTGTGTGTGTGTGGTTGTGTGTGTGGTTGTGTGTGTATGTGTTGTGTGTGTGAGTGTGTGTGGTTGTGTGTGTGGTTGTGTGTTTGTGTGGTTGAGTGTTTGTATGGTTGTGTGTGTTTGTGGTTGGGTGTGTTTATGTGTGTGTGGTTGTGTGTGTGTGGTTGCGTGTGTGTGGTTGTGTGTCTGTGTGGCTGTATGTGTGGTTGTGTTTGGTTTTGTGTGTGGTTGTGTGTGTAGTTGTGTGTGGTTGTGTGTGTGTGGCTGTGTGTGTTTGTGTGGTTGTGTGTGTGTGGTTGCGTGTGTGGTTGTGTGTGTGGTTGTGTGTGTGGTTGTGGTTGTGTGTGTGTGGTTGGGTGTGTGGTTGTGTGTGTATGTGGTTGTGTGTGTGGTTGTGTGTGTAGTTGTGTGTGTGTGTGTGTGGTTGTGTGTGTGGTTGTGTGTGTGTTGTGTTGGTGGTTGTGTGTGTGGTTGTGTGTGTGGTTGTGTGTGGTTGTGTGTGGTTGGGTGGGGTTGTGTGTGTGTGTGGGTGTGTGTGTGGTGCATGTGTGGTTGTGTGTGGTTGTGTGTGTGTGTGGTTGTATCTGTGGTTATGTGTGTGGTTGTGTGTGTGGTTGTGTGTGTGTGTGTGGTTGTGTGTGTGTGTGTGGTTGTGTGTGTGGTTGTGTGTGTGGTTGTGATTGTGTGTGTGACAGTAATACTAAAAGCATCTCAAAATAAAGGAACACAATCATCGAGTTTGGAGAAAGAGAAAGCACGTTGTAAGTCAAACGAGCGCAGCAAAGCATTGACCCAACAACAAAAACAAAACAAGATCACTTAGCGAAGACTGAGTGCTGATAATGGATACGCACAGCCCATCATCTTAAGAGTTCGATTGCAATCAATGTGCACTCAAACCTGCCCCCTCCTTGTGAGTTGCACCCCATATTTCATGAGTTATAACTGCTGCACCCACCATAGCGCTTTGAGATCTAAAGCGCAACATAGGTCTAATCGACTAAGCAGTCGCCAACATGCTCTGCTTTTAAAGAGAATGTGCCAAAAGTTTCCAGCTTCCTCATCATGTCCTCATGAAAGTGCCAACGAAAGGACTCCCTGAATGGTGCAACGGACATGAAGCAGCCGCTGCGATCAGAAATAAACACTGTGAACGTTGTCCAGTTTCACGGTAACATTTCATTAATGTTCCTTAAGGCACAAAACAGTAATACTAAAAGCATCTCAAAATAAAGGAACACAAACATCGAGTTTGTGGAAAGAGAAAGCACGTTGAGGCAGCGATGGAAGATACATTTAAGGTGGGCGTGATATTGCCTGACGGAGATGCACCCACTGGGAGAATCCCGAACGCTTGTAAGCGCGAAGGCGGGGGGAGGAGCGGAGGCAGGGAGCAAGCAAGAGGAAAGACAGATGGCGCTGAAGACTGGTGGTGGTTGTGTGTGTGTGTGTGGTTGTGTGTGTGTGTGTGTGTGTGGTTTTGTGTGTGGTTGTGTGGTTGTTGTTGTGTGTGTGTTTTTGTGGTTGTGTGTGTCACAGTAATACTAAAAGCATCTCAAAATAAAGGAACATAAACATCGAGTTTGGAGAAAGAGAAAGCACGTTGTAAGTCAAACAGGTACAGCAAAGCATTGACACAACAACAAAAACAAAACAAGATCACTGTGAGACCAGCCTCGTGGCGTGGGCCCTCCCGACCAGCAAGCTACCCTGCAACTGCACCGATCCTCGATGTCACAGACTTCCGGCCCCCATGGCCCAACATCCCGAGGGCCGGCCAGACCCCCTACACGCATGCTCAGCCGAGGGAGAGCGAAACCCCCCAAATCAGACCGAGAGGCGCCGACCCTGTCACACCTCTGGTCTCTTCCCCGAGGGAGGTTTCGATCGACCACCAGGCCCCCGGTGAGCGGCCGCCTTGCCTGCTGGGTGTCTGGAGTCCCTCCCAGACCCACCTGAACAGATCAAAGGGCCGAGCGACAGGAAGCCCCGACACACCGCCCCCAGGCACCAGACCCCTCTCCGCGAGGACTCCGGACTTCAAAGAGGAGGGGAAGTATAACAAGGGGTGCTGAAGGGACGGGAGACAGAGAAGACCTGGACTGACGAGAGCCTGCTGACCTGGTCGCGGCTCGATCGCTCCCCGAACGGAAGAACTCTGAACCATCTGAGCCCTGCTGACGCTGTCGCGGCTCCCCGAACTCTGAACCATCTGAGCCCTGCTGACGCTGTCGTGGCTCCCCGAACTCTGAACCATCTGAGCCCTGCTGACGCTGTCGCGGCTCCCCGAACTCTGAACCATCTGAGCCCTGCTGACGCCGTCGCGGCTCCCCGAACTACGAACCTCTGGTGCCTGCTGAGTGACTCGCGGCCTGCTCCTCCAAGAGAATCGGCAGAGATCGCAGAAAGAAGCAACATCCCCTCAGCTCGAGGATTGAGAGCTTTGCGCCGGATACTCCGCAGAGACACTGATTCAAAGACTGTCCCGCTACCCCTTACCCCTCATCACGAGATCGCTGCCGCTTGTGGCACTAATTCTGCACCTGCCTTCCGGATCATAAAGATCTCTGACAACCAACAATAAAGTTGTAAAGTACTCCTGTGTGGTGTCCCTCTATCCGAAGAAAGTGAGTGCAGCGTGTGCGATCCTAGGTACGAGACCCTTCCAGGAAGGGCCTCCCCGCTCTTGCTCGGCCTAACTCTGGGAAAGGTGGGCCTCCGGGTGGTCGGGACGTATTCCGCAACCTCCCCGGGAACCGCCTTCCAACATTTGGTGGCAGGCGACGGGATCCGAGCCAACACCTAGAGATCGTGCAGTAGACGGCTAACGCACTACCAAGAAGAAATGGAAGGAGAAACCGCCCTAGGTGCCGCAGGCACCAACCCGAGCACGACATTCCGAGAGGACCAGTTGGAATCTTATACGCACCGAGAACTGAAACAATTTTGCAAAGACCTTGGAATCGCTACCACTGGACTAAGCACGAAAGAGGACTTTCAGGGAGCATTAAAAACCTGGGTCGAGGCGGGGACTCCCCGGACACAAACAGAAGGAGAACCTCCTAACGAACCACGAAGCACCCCGGAGAGGAACGGCGCCCCCGAGGGGGGCCTATCCCCAGAGGAACTAGCGGACCGAGAGAGAGGTCGCAACCAAAACTAGAATTAGCAAAATTAAAAATCGAAGGAGAACTAAAACTGGCCGAAAAGAAGCTGGCGGTAGAACACTTACGCCTACAAGGAGAACTTGAGGAAAAGAAATGACAAAGAGAACACGAAGAAAGAAAACTCCAACTGGAGCACGAACGTAGCCTGAAAGAGATCGAGCTCAAGGCTAAGAATGCGGAGGCCAGACCCTCGGAAACCCAACCCATCTCCTCCACCGTGGAACCAAAGGTCCACATCCCCAAGGATGTGGTGAAGGAGTACTATAAGAACGACGACATCCAGCAATGGTTCAAAGCCTACGAAGTCGCCATGACCTCCCACCGAGTCCCGCAGAAAGACTGGGGGGCTGGGCTGTGGGGCCGGTTCCTGAACGAGGGGAGAGATACCCTGCTGGACCTGCCCTCCACGGTGAAGAACTCCTACAGTCACATGAAAGAGGCCCTTGTAGCCAGATATGGGCTCACCCCTGAAATGTACCGGCAACGGTTTCGAGACTGCAAGAAGATACCCGGTACCACCTGGGTGGAGTACGTGAACTTTTACAGCCGGGCCTTGGACGGGTGGATCAAGGGCAGCAAGGTCTCCACCTTTGAGGAGCTGTTCGACCTAATCGCATGGGAACACTTGTCCGCTAATTGCTTTGTAGAACTGCGCCAGCACCTCCGGGACAGCAAACTCACAGACCCTCGAAAACTGGCCATCGAGGCTGACCGGTGGGTCAACACCCGGGCCTCCCGGGGTCCCGTGGGAGACTACGGTCGCCACAGTCAGGGACCCCCCCGCCAGAGGGGCGGAGGGAATCAAGGCCGGCCAAGGGAACTCCCGGGGGGATCCCCGCTCAGCTCCCCTAGAGGACAACCTCCGCCCTTTCCAGCTCCACCTCCGGCCAGCACCGGGCCACCGGGGAGGCCGGGGCCCCGAGTGAGGATCACCTGTTTCCGCTGCCAACAGACCGGACACTACGCCAGCGACCCTCAATGTTCCATGTACCAGCGAACCGCCACAACCACCCCGCCGGCTCGACAAATGGCCTCCGTAGCCCTGGGGGAAGAGATGGAAGACTCCAAAGAATGGGAACCAGCCGCCATGGCCTTGGTCTCCCTAGGGGACCGGGAGATGGTCCCTGGAACGTCCCTACCCGCCAACACGAAGAAGTACCGACAGCAGGTGACGGTCAACGGTCACCGCGTCGAGGGCCTCCGGGACACGGGGGCGAGTGTCACGGCGGTTCATTGTCACCTGGTCTCCGAAGATCAGATCCTGCCCGGCGCCTTTTGATCCCGTTGTATCAGACAATTCCGAGAGCCTCTGCCGGATGGCCCTAGTTCCCTTCGAATGGGGGGGAGTCACTGGCAAGTTAAAAGTGGCTGTCCGAACCTCCCAGCCCGTGGACTGCCTCCTGGGCAACGACCTGCAGAATTCCCTGTGGGGACAAGTGGAACGAAGAGCCCATCTCGAGATGATGGGCCTACCCGAATGGGTATGCGCCACCACGCACTCGATGACTCTCAGAGTGCCTTCCTCCGAGGGGGGGGAGGCCATGCCGCTGAGCACCGCCACCATCCCCGAGGTCCAGGATGCGCCACCAGGGGCCAACGACCCCCTTCCGGACGAAGCGACCGTTCCCGACGAGGGGTCTGTGCATCCCGACCCCGAACCCCTGACCGAGCTCGGGGACCTGCCGGAAATGGCCCAGTGGCACTGCGAAGGAGGCCCCTCCCGAGAAGAATTCTGCCAAGAACAATCAACCTGCCCTTCCCTCATTGGACCCCGACAACAGGCCGAGGCCCAAGCAGCAGGCGACCGGACCGGCAACCACTGGGTATACTGGGAAAACGGCCTCCTGTACAGCGAACAGAAGTCGGCCGAGTTGGGATCGGCCCGAGTACTGGTGGTACCCCGGCGCTTCCGAAGTCTCCTCCTGGGCCTGGCCCATGATGTACCCCTGGCCGGACACTTAGACCAAGATAAGACCTACCAGCGACTCGTCACCCACTTCTATTGGCCCAAGATGCGAGCGAATGTGGAGGCCCACTGCAAGTCCTGCCTCACGTGCCAGGCCAGCGGAAAGAGTGGGGGGAAGCGCAAGGCTCCGCTACAACCCTTCCCCGTCGTCAGTACTCCTTTTGAGCGGGTAGGAATCGACATCGTGGGACCGCTGGATCCCAAGACCGCCCAGGGCCACCGGTTCATCCTCGTCCTGGTGGACCATGCCACCCGCTACCCCGAAGCCATCCCCCTCCGCACCGTGACGGCCCCCGTGGTGGGCCGGGCCTTGATGGGGATCTTCTCCCGCGTGGGGTTCCCCAGCGAAGTCGTGAGTGATCGGGGTACGAACTTTATCTCCAGATACATGAGGTCCCTCTGGCAGCAGTGCGGAGTATCGTACAAGTTCACCACCCCGTACCACCCCCAAGGGAATGGCCTAGTCGAGCGCTTTAACAGGACCCTGAAAGGAATGATCATGGGCCTCGAAGAACCTCTACGCCGGCGATGGGACGTCCTCCTCCCATGCCTCCTGTTCGCCTACCGGGAGGTTCCACAAAAATCCCTGGGGTTCAGCCCATTCGAACTGCTATATGGACACCCCGTCCGGGGGCCCCTGAGCCTGGTCAAGGAGGGTTGGGAAACGACCCTCCGGGGGACCCCTCCGGATGTGTTCCGATACATCTTGGTGCTCCGCAACCAGACCCGGAAATTCCGAGAACTCGCAGAGGCGAACCTCGAGGCTAGCCAGGAAGAGATGAAGCGCTGGTATGACCAGAATGCTATGCTGGTCGAGTTTCAGCCGGGCCAACAAGTCTGGGTCATGGCCCCGGTGAAACCCTGCGCCCTCCAAGATAAATGGACTGGACCCTTCAAGGTGGTCGAGCGGAAGAGCCAAGTCACCTATCTCGTCGATGTGCAGTCCCCGCGGAACCCCCCCCGGGTTCTCCACGTGAACCGCCTCAAACCCCACTTTGTAAGGACGGAGTTGAGTTTACTCCTGGCCACCGACTATGGGGCCGAAGAAGACACCGAGCCCCTTCCAGACCCCCTGGGGGCGAAAGAGACCGATGGTTCCGTGGAGGGGGTGAGACTATCAACCGCCCTCACAGCCCAACAGTTCGACGACTGCCGCCAGCTACTAAGGCAGTTCGTGGACCTCTTCTCCCTAACCCCTGGGGTCACCAACTGGTGTGTCCACGACGTGAACACCGGCGACAGCCCGCCCTTGAGACACCGGGCCTACCGGGTCCCTGATCGGGTCCGAACCTGCATCCAGACCGAGGTAGCAAAGATGCTGGCTCTTGGGGTGATTGAACCCTCTGACAGCCCCTGGGCCAGCCCGGTAGTCCTGGTTCCGAAAGCGACTACCCCGGGTATCGCCCCCGAGCTGAGGTTTTGCGTGGACTACCGAGGACTCAATGCGGTCACCCGAGCAGACGCTCACCCTATCCCCCGTGCAGACGAGCTCATTGACCGCCTCGGGCCGCTCGCTACCTCAGCACCTTCGACCTAACCTGTGGACACTGGCAGATTGCCCTCACCGAGGGAGCCAAGGAGCGCTCCGCCTTCTCCACCCCGGATGGGCACTACCGCTTTAGGGTGATGCCGTTTGGAATGAAGAATGCCCCGGCCACCTTCCAGCGGCTGGTGAACCGGGTCCTGTCCGGACTAGAGGGGTTCAGCGCGGCATACCTCGACTATATAGCGGTATTCAGCTCCCAATGGACCGAGCACCTCCAGCACCTCCGACAAGTCCTGCTGGCTCTGCGCCAGGCCGGCCTCACCATCAAAGCCAGCAAATGTCAAATTGGGCACGGCTCCGTAACCTATCTGGGGCACCAGGTGGGAAGCGGACAGGTCGCCCCCCTCCAGCCAAAGATCGACGCCATCTTGTCCTGGGAACCCCCCACGACCCAAACGGAAGTCCGGGCCTTCCTGGGCCTCACCGGTTACTACCGGAGGTTTATTAAGAACTATGGCAGCATTGCGGGCCCCCTCACAGAGCTGACCTCCAAAAGACACCCCAAGAAGGTACAATGGACTCCCCCCTGCCAGAAAGCGTTCGACGCCCTAAAAGCCGCTATGTGTACGGCTCCAGTGCTTAAAGCCCCCGACTACGCCCAGGAGTTTGTGGTCCAGACGGACGCCTCGGAACACGGCATCGGGGCAGTCCTCTCACAGTTCGATGACAAAGGCAAAGATCAGCCCATAGCCTTCATCAGCCGAAGGTTGCTGCCCCGAGAGCAGCGGTGGAGCACTATTGAAAGAGAGACCTTCGCAGTAGTCTGGGCCCTCAAAAAGCTACGGCCCTACCTGTTCGGAACACACTTCCGAGTGCAAACCAATCACCGACCCTTGCAGTGGTTGATGCAGATGCGAGGGGAAAACCCCAAGCTGCTTTGCTGGTCCATCTCCCTCCAGGGGATGGATTTTACTGTGGAACATCGCCCCGGGATGGACCACGCCAACGTGGATGGCCTGTCCCGATTCTTCCGCTTCAGCGAGGAGAACCCCCAAGTGGATGGGTAGTTCTCCCCGCCTTTCAGCTGGGGGGGGCATGTGTGAGACCGGCCTCGTGGCGTGGGCCCTCCAGACCAGCCAGCTACCCTGCAACCGCACCGATCCTCGATGTCACAGACTTCCGGCCCCCATGGCCCAACATCCCGAGGGCCGGCCAGACCCCCTACACGCATGCTCAGCCGAGGGAGAGCGAAACCCCCCAAATCAGACCGAGAGGCGCCGACCCTGTCACACCTCTGGTCTCTTCCCCGAGGGAGGTTTCGATCGACCACCAGGCCCCCGGTGAGCGGCCGCCTCGCCTGCTGGGTGTCTGGAGTCCCTCCCAGACTCACCTGAACAGATCAAAGGGCCGAGCGACAGGAAGTCCCGACACACCGCCCCCAGGCACCAGACCCCTCTCCGCGAGGACTCTGGACTTCAAAGAGGAGGGGAAGTATAACAAGGGGTGCTGAAGGGATGGGAGACAGAGAAGACCTGGACTGATGAGAGCCTGCTGACCTGTTCGCGGCTCGATCGCTCCCCGAACGGAAGAACTCTGAACCATCTGAGCCCTGCTGACGCTGTCGCGGCTCCCCGAACTCTGAACCATCTGAGCCCTGCTGACGCTGTCGCGGCTCCCCGAACTCTGAACCATCTGAGCCCTGCTGACGCTGTCGCGGCTCCCCGAACTCTGAACCATCTGAGCCCTGCTGACGCCGTCGCGGCTCCCCGAACTACGAACCTCCGGTGCCTGCTGAGTGACTCGCGGCCCGCTCCTCCAAGAGAATCGGCAGAGATCGCCGAAAGAAGCAACATCCCCTCAGCTCGAGGATTGAGAGCTGTGCGCCGGATACTCCGCAGAGACACTGATTCAAAGACTGTCCCGCTACCCCTTACCCCTCATCGCGAGATCGCTGCCGCTTGTGGCACTAATTCTGCACCTGCCTTCCGGATCATAAAGATCCCTGACAACCAACGATAAAGTCTATTATCTTGTAAAGTACTCCTGTGTGGTGTCCCTCTATCCGAAGAAAGTGAGTGCAGCGTGTGCGATCCTAGGTATGAGACCCTTCCAGGAAGGGCCTCCCCGCTCTTGCTCGGCCTAACTCTGGGAAAGGTGGGCCTCCGGGTGGTCGGGACGTATTCCGCAACCTCCCCGGGAACCGCCTTCCAACAATCACTTAGCGAAGACTGAGTGCTGATAATGGATACACACAGCCCATCATCTTAAGAGTAAGCCTGGGCAAAGCACTACGCTACACTCGGGTAGTTTGCGAAGTTTGCGCAACTTCGCACTACGTGAATTGCACGTAGCACAGTGCAAACACGCGTAGTGTAGCGTTGCGTAGTGCAGCGGTAATTTTTTGCTTGCTCGCGGTCCTCAACGTCAAGTTGGCGACTGCGAGCAAGCAAAATGACATCCTGGCGAGACTTTTTCCTCGTTCGCAATCAGCAACATCAAGTTGGCGCTCGCGAGCGTGGAAAATAAACCTCCCGGCGATATTCTCAACGCGGGGAGGTCAGGTTTCTCATTGCGAGTGGTCGCGTATGCTCGCGACCGCTCGCGATGAGAAACTACCAGTCCGCGTTGAGAAAGCTGCAGCTCGAGGAAAAATCTACTCGAGTGGCAGAAAACTACAGCTCGCACTGTGCAAGATGCCATTTTCAATGATTGCACAGTGCCGGATGCTTGTCCGCATTGTGCAATCATTGAAAACGGCATCTTGCACAGTGCGAACAGGGTACTACGCAGTTCGCGAAGTGCTACGCGTAGCTCACGTAGTGCAAAGTGCACTTTGTGCAGCTACGCATAGCGCTATTTCGCGAACTAAGCCCAGGGTTAAGAGTTCGATTGCAACCAATGTGCACTCAATCCTGCCCCCTTGTGAGTTGCACCCCATATTTTATGAGTTATAACTTCTGCAGCCACCATAGCGCTTTGAGATCTAAAGTGCAACATAGGTCTAATCGACTAAGCAGTCGCCAACATGCTGTGCTTTTAAAGAGAATGTGCCAAAAGATTCCAGCTTCCTCATCATGTCCTCATGAAAGCGCCAACAAAAGGACTCCCTGAATGGTGCAACGGACATGAAGCAGCCGCTGCGATCAGAAATAAACACTGTGAACGTTGTTCAGTTTCACTGTAACATTTCCTTAATGTTCCTTAAGTCACAAAACAGTAATACTAAAAGCATCTCAAAATAAAGGAACACAAACATCGAGTTTGTGGAAAGAGAAAGCACGTTGAGGCAGCGATGGAAGATACATTTAAGGTGGGCGTGATATTGCCTGACGGAGAGGCACCCACTGGGAGAATCCCGAACGCTTGTAAGCGCGAAGGCGGGGGGAGGGGCGGAGGCAGGGAGCAAGCAAGAGGAAAGACAGATGGCGCTGAAGGTTGGTGGTTCGCGCTTGCACGCTCACGTGAACGCAAGCTTGTCGCCAGCCAGCAGCACTTTGAAAACTCACCTACTAAAGTCTCTCCGAGCAGCGCATGCGCGCTGACTCAGCGAGACCTAAAAAGTGCTATGACGCACCCAGCGTTGGCCACTTCATAGCCTCTTTTTTCCCCTTCCGATGACTGTCCTCTTCCCCTCCCGTTGTCCACTTCTACCTGATTGACAAAGCCAATAGTATGCCCATAAGCAAGTTTTGCGTTGCTAATGCTTATTACATTGTTTCACTGCTTTGTACCCTCGGTTTCCCCTGACTCAAACTTTGGTGCTGGGGCACTGAATAAGAAGAGTGTCTGTTAGTACTTCTAGCTGCAGCATTGCCAAATTGTCCCATTTCGAGTTTGGAGGCAGAGAGTGAAATAAAACAGCCAGTGTGGCATCCCATGCGCTGAATATACCAGAATGGGAGTTATAGAACAGAAGTACAGTTTTATTAAATCTTCTGTTAATTATGTGGCATGGAGTGGAATCTGCCTGAAGGTAATCCCTTGAAAGTAATTATGTTCAAAGAGAGTGTTAACAAATCTAGTGGAATGCCTTGTAAGGGAGTGCCAGGTCATGGAATGTTATCTTCTGTAATGGAGTAAAAGCTGGTGGACACTAGTGCAATACCGTGCCATGCAATTACCCGTCTTGGCATTGAATCTCAAAGAGTGGAATGCAAAAATCTCTGACCTGAATGTTGAGGAAAGCCTTGCGGTGTATTCTGCTGGAACAGAATATAATCAGATGTTTTCAAACAAAAGAGCATTTCTAGGATGAAATGAGGAGACATTTTACCTGATGGCAAGCAGAGGAAATTAATATCACTAAAGTAAGATTTTTTTTGTAAAGGAATGCTGTAGACAACAAAGTGCTGGAGTGGAATTTGAGGAATGCCATTGTCTGGATTCTGCTAGAAGGAAATACCATTGCATGGAATTTTAAACCATTAAGTCGAATTGACCGGGGCAGAGCGTGTAATGTGCGGAGCGTGGATAGCGATCAGACCCTCAGAGGCCTTCAGGGTGCTTAGTGATGTCACAGAAATGAGATGGGGCCCCTTTGAGGAATGCCTATTGCTTGCTAAACCAGTCCTTCTGAAGTTCTACTGCACCATCTATTCATGAAGGATTCCCTCCAGTGAGTGACGTCATCGCAGATCTTAAACTTGCCAGACTTCTTCAAACAAAGGCACATTCTGGAATCTGAGTTGGTGATCGCTGACTTTACAAGCCCAGGTAGTGAGAAGTGATCACTTCATATCTACAAGCTAGCTTAGTGTAAATCGTATTCATGAATTTTATTGACGTCTTTGGTAAGTTGGTGCAATCGAGAATTGGGTAAGGTTGCTACTGCATTGATTGTGTGAAGTACACAAAAAAGGAACCCAGACACTCGGTTGGGCTGCTATCAGGAAAAAGTGGTGAGGCAGCGCGGGGGCCCAAAAAATTTACATAAAACTTGCCCCCCGGCTCTTCAGCTCCCGACGATGTACAAACTTGGTTGGTCCACGGCACACTCTTCATGAAGGATTTTCAGGACGTACCCGCAAGATAAACGTAAATATAAAGAATCAACTTAGAGTAAATTGTGTAGCCGGAAGTTATCCTGCTGATTGGGTTTGGATCAGCCGTAGGAACCAATGTCGAACACCTCGGCCTGGAAATTAATAAAACATCTCCTCTAGATATAAAGCATTGGTATGTTTAATCAAAAAGTGACAGAGAGTTGTTTTAGTGTAATTATTAAGATTGTGAGGAAGGGTCTGGTGAACCCGTGCCACTCTAAGAATAATCAATGTTGTGGATTTGGGGATTTGGGCGGAGATGCACCCACTGGGAGAAACCCGAACGCTTGTAAGCGCGAAGGCGGGTGGAGGGGTGGAGGCAGGGAGCAAGCAAGAGGAAAGACAGATGGCGCTGAAGGCTGGCGGTTCGCGCGTGCACTCTCGCGTGAACGCAAGCTTGTCGCCAGCCAGCAGCACTTTGAAAACTCACCTACTAAAGTCTCTACGAGCAGTGCATGCGCGCTGACTCAGCGAGACCTAAAAACAAGTGGGCTCCTTGGTTTAATGATGATAAAAAGGCTCATCATTAAACCTCAGGGAGGCATTTGGAAGCCACATGGAGGAAAAAATATGAGGAGTGTGCCAAAACATTCTACAAGAAACACCTGAGTGATTACTATTGGCCCATTCCTTTGGCCAAATGTTGCTTTTGACACAGCACAATCAACCCTAGTGTCATCAAACCCCTTAGAGAACAGGCTACACAGCCTTCCAGCTGGCATGCAACAACATAGTAAGTTTCTTCCAAAAGAAAATCCCCACTGTGTGCAGAGAAGCATGATGGCGACTTATGAGCCACATGCTCATTGAAAGCATTTCACTTTAGACCAAAGTTACTTTACCTTTCCTCTTCCATTTCAGGCCCATAATGCATGCACACAGGGGCTGCTAAGAAGAGACAATATGTCAGACCACCCCAATGACCCATTGCTGGGCTGGCTATTATGTGCTTTCTTTTAGCATTTTTTGAACTGATATTAAATCTCAACTTTTGACTCATATGTGGGGAACTACTACATTCAAGCTAAGGTAACCAGCACACTCCATTTTATTATTCACACAATTTAAAGCCCTGGGCTAGTGACTGCCAGGCCAATGCCTTTGGGGCAATGTAGTCTTTGTTTGCTTCCATTAAAAGAACTAGACTATCATAACAGATAACAATGATTTATAGATGAAATGTTGATGACTGGAATCTCTGTCTGTGATGATATGGAATGAAGTAGGTATGCTGCTTCAGTCACTCAGTCACCAAACCATGCACCATCACCTTCTCTATTAATTTCCTTTTTCTACTCCTGACCCCCAGCCAAAGGCAAGTTAACAGAGATAGTGGTTGTGTCCCAGCTCCAGGATCATCTGGACAAGAATGCGCTGTTGCACACATATGAGCCCTGGTTTGATATGGCCCGTAGAACTGAGAATGACTGTCAACATGGTTGTAATACTAGGCCTGTTCAAAGCTGTCAGTGGTGTAGACCTTGACATCCTGCCTGAGATGCTTGCTATGATAGTGGAGATCCAGCGACTGGATATTTTTTTTGTTTAGCTTTCCTACTCAATAGGCGACCATGGTCAAATAGAGCCATATCGACTTTGGGTCAAGCATTCTGGACTGTGAGGCACTAGAAGAATCGCAGCTATCACTGTGACTTTTCAATAGCTACTTCAGATCTCTCTTGGTAAAGTCATTTGTGAAAGTGGCATTTTTCTAAAAGTATGATGGCCTTCCATCATTAGATGATTTTCAGGCTTCTGATTCAGTTTTTAACTCTCTTCTTCACACTATAAATAGATCTGTAAATCTAGTTCAGTGAGTTTTGATTATCAACAAGAAGAATATGGACATAAAAGAATATTGAGGGACAAGATATTGAAAGGTAACCGCATATAGGGAATTATAGATTTACTATTCCTAACTACATACCTTAGTAGGTATACATATGTATGTAGAGTTAGGTACAGAAAATCTACACTTACTTACCTGTTGTTAAATCTGTCAGTCTTAGGGTGGTCTTCCCCAAAATGTTGCCTTCATCCTCCGCATTTTGCTGATCTAGTTTTTGCTTGCATTAGAACTGTGCACTTTACCACTGCTGATAAGTGTTAAAGTGCATG
This sequence comes from Triturus cristatus, assembly GCF_964204655.1. Taxonomy (NCBI): domain Eukaryota; kingdom Metazoa; phylum Chordata; class Amphibia; order Caudata; family Salamandridae; genus Triturus; species Triturus cristatus. Next base: position 1,089,709,126 of record NC_140594.1, on the reverse strand, counting down.
TGCTCACTCCTTACAACATGGTAACATTGGTCTATCCCCAATTGGCCTATTTAGTTTACTTATAAGTCCCTAGTGAAGTGGTACTACATGTACCCAGGGTCTTTAAATGTGATACTACTAGTAGGCCTGCAGCACTGATTGTGCCACTCACTTAGGCAACCCTTTAAAACATGTCTCAGGCCTGCCATTACAGCCAGTGTGTGCAGTTTTTAAGCTACCTTTTCGACCTTCCAAAATAAACCTTTTGCCAGGCCTAAACCTTCCTTTTTAATACATGTAAGTCACCCCTAGGGTAGGCCTGGTCAGCTTAGAGTTCAGGGTGTAGTGTATTTAAAAAGTAGGACATGTATTTTTAAATTTTACATATCCAGGTAGTGATAAACTCTTACATTCGTTTTTCACTACAGCAAAGTCCACCTCTCCCATAGACTAACATGGGAGTTACCTTATTACATTTAATAAGTTGCAATTTTTAAATCGGGGCAGGTAGGCAGTTCATGTTTGGTATCTTTGGAATTGTAATGAAAAATCCTAACTTATGGTGAAGTCGGATTTTTAATTACAGTTATGAAAATGCCACTATTAGAAAGTTGGGATTTTCCTGCCTTAGTAATTTAGTCCCTGCAGCCTGTCTCTGGGACACATGACTAGGTGTAGTTGGCAGTTGGGCTTTGTGAATTCCTCCTAGATAGTCACACATAATCTTGAACTTAGGTGTGCCTGGAAGGCCATCACTGACAGGATGAGAGGGAGGAGCTGGGCTCAGCCCCACTTACACTTGACAAGGCTGTGTCCAGCTGCCACACAAAGGGCTGTATACCCCCTGTAGTTAGTCAGGAACCAGGACAGGGAAGGCAGAATGCCTGTGGCCTTCAAAGGGAATTTCTAGAAGCTTCTCCCACCTTCCAGAGGAAGCATACAAGGTAGAAATATTGGACCTCAGACACCACCTCTACAGTACACTTCTGAACCTGTGGATACTCTGCCAGGTAGAATAACTGCTGTGCTGCTGAACGTCTTCAACTCAGCTGAACTGCTGCCCTGCTGAACTACTGCCTTGATGGACTGTTGCTTTGCTGTGCTGAACTGCTGACTGCTGCCCTCTTGCCTTGGAGAGAAGGACTGGATCTGCATCTCTTGAACCTAGAACCCAAGAGTGACTCCAAGAGCTGAATGACTGGCCTCCTGAGCAGAAGCCTTCAGGACACAACAGGCTTACGACAACCGTGCATCTGCACCGGAATTCTCCCATCTGTGAATCTACCCTGCCAAGTGTTGCCACCCTAGTTCTGGACCCTTGGAAGTTAGCTTAAGGTGCTCTGCCAGCCTCTGTGGATCCAGCGAAACCGATGGATTTCCTCTGCTGCATGGTGTAATCCTGAACAGAACTGATGCATCGCTTCTGCTGCGTGGACAGAACCTTCACAAAGACCTGCATCGCATTCCAGCCCTTTGCTGCATCGGACTGCCACATCCTGACCCATCATCTACACAGGCCTTCCCATCGCTTGTCGACCGCAGCCTCAATGAGGATGCAGCCTTCCAGGTCTTCAGAACTGAAGCATTACTCCAACTGTGTGACGCTTCCTTGATACCGGACTTCGCAACCCAAGCCCTCGTTGATGGGATCTTTGAAGACGTTGCAGGACCTTCCACCACAGCCTCGCTGCATCTCAGAACCAACACATCACTTTGGCTGCGTGACGCATCTTTGACAAGGGTTCTCGCAACGCTCCATAAGCCTATGGCCGGCCCATGCGCCATCGCTGTCGGCCTGAACTTGTGACTTAGTCCTGGTCTGCCGAGACCAGATATCCACAGTTGGTGCTTTACGCCTTTTGGGTGCTGATTTTACTAATATATTTTAAATAGAATATGTGTTGTTCTATTGATTGGATTTTTGTCATTTTGGTCTTGTTTTATTTATGATAAAGTACTGTGTTTTTCTAAATCTGGTGTGGGGTCCTTTTGTGGTGTTTTCACCATCTTACTGTTTGAAGTGTTGCACCAATACTTCATACATTGCCTCTGAGTTACGCCTGACTGCTCTGTGCCAAGCTACTCGAGGGTTGAGCATCACTTAATTTAGGGTTTGCTTGTGACATCACCCTGAGGAGAATTGTATTTGCTGCTTGAGAAGGGTTAGACCTCCCTTAACCAGTTACCCAATTTCTTACACCTGTCGATATTTTCTTTTGTATTCTGTCCTCGATATTTAGTACCCCCAATAGTCTGACTGATATTCCTTTGTTCCTCTTCCTGAGAGTCATTCTCACCTCTCTCCTGGAGGGCAGAAGGTTGTTTCAAAGACAGCTCTACCAGTCTTCAGCGACAGACTAAGAGAGATGCTTTACACTACCACACTTGTGGTGGCACAATCAGTGCAGCAGTCCACAAGAGACACTTAACTTACAGGCCATGGGTACCCCTGGGACTATACACTAGGGATTAATAAGAATGGTAACTTATGCCATTTAAACATATACTTTTAAGAGTTAGAGCACAGACATTAAGGCCTGGTAAGCAGAGCAAGTGCATTACAGATCCATTACACCATTACCTAATAGTCAAAAAGTGGGGGCAAAAAAGCAGGGGTGAACCTGTAAAAAGCCATTTCCTCACTGTCAGTTTAAGGCTGGTTCACAGCAGCCCAACAGAAATGCAACATTCAAAACAACATAGGAACAGCTAAACCATACAAACACAAAATGGTTTGTGATGCACCTCCCTCTAGGTAAAGACACGGGTTCTTACGTTATATCCCTCCTGCGTTTAAACAAAACAATGAGCCCTAGGCTCTCACAGTGTGCAACGCCACTGCCCCTGCCGTTCCTAAGGGGCGGTTAGATTAACCAACATACACTTTGCGAATGTATTCTTGCTTGCAAATTTAAATCCAAAGGAAAAAAGTCGTCCGGCTTATTCCACTATGGACTCTCAGTTTAATTCCCGCCTCCATTGAGGTGTATGCTGGCCGAGACAAAGTGTGTCCACTATGCCTATTAGACTATTTTGTCATGCGAAAGTCCAACTTCGACGACAGTACAATGTAAAAAGGCTGATGTGCGAAAGTAACGCGGTCCCGGACTTTGAAGTGTGAAACATTTTCAGTGCTCAAAAGCCGGATGACTTTTTTCCTTTGGATTTAAATTTGCAAGCAACAATACATTCGCCTTGATGAAGTTCTTCTAATAGAACAAAGCGCGTTGGCTGTTTGGTGTATATCTCTCAATTGAAAAGAAGAATAAAGAACTTTGAACATTATTAATATTGGACGGACATTCGCAAAGTAATTTATCTATGGACATTGGGACTGTGTGGTGCAACCTACAGTTGGCAAAGCAGAAATGCAACATTGCCTAGGACCAGTGTGAAAAGGCCTGGCACTGGTGCAGTTCACCATGGACAGATGATCCTTCTAAAGGAGACATACTGTGCCTTGCTCGTGGTGCTGACATTTCTTGTTTGGAAAGCTGCAAAAAGTTGCAGGTATACAATAATCTCGGCAAACCTCTGACGTCCATTGCTGACTAATGCATACTCACAGACATGGACACTGGTCGATTCACCAGGATAACAGAAGTAACATCACCCAGACTCTGACTCTACAGTTCAGTGCTTAATTTGAGCTGGTAGTTTCTGGTGCTAGGCACCGGTACTTAATTGTCAGCACCAGCACTTATGACAGTCTGCCACATGATGGTGATATCTGCCTAATTTAGGGGTGAGCACAACAACAGCTGTTTGTAAATTGAATATACATTCACAATGGCTAATGCCTGCCACTCAAACAATTCTTATAGATTTGGAGGTCTAGAATAGTTGAACTGTCACATTTGTAAAAGTGTGATGTTTAGTAGTTGTGTTGATTCTTTAAATGGCAGCGCTGGCAGGGGCAATGGATGGTGCAAGCTGCAGTGTTCTCCTGACGAGGGCCCTGGCAGTTATATTCTTACAAATAAAGCTCTGCTGCAGATAAAGTTCATAGCTTGACCCCTTTACTTCCCTTAGTCCTTCAACCGCCTCTTATGCACAGAGACTGAGAATGGGCAAGGAAAGGATAATGAATGCAAACCGGAGATAGTAAACAAGCTTCTAAGTGTCATGTCTACGTTTTTTTTTAATCTTGTTAGTTTTAAGACCAGGGTAATAAAAGGCAAAGTGAAATGGCTTTGAATCATGCAGCAGGTGCAGTGGTATGTAAAAACAAAAGGGAGTGAACCCACTAGCCAAGAGACAGGGTACAGGAAGTACAGCTAAAGAGAAACTCTCTTGGACCTGATTGGATTTACCACATATAATTCATTCCCACTCAATTCTTTTAGGATCAAACCAATCTTCAAGGATCTCATATACACCCAGAATATGGGCACCAACAAACAACTACAAGCACATTGGTGAACAACTCAAAAGGATCTATAAAAATTCAATTTTATTAAAAAGATTGTTTCTGGAAACATAAAAATACAATGATGTGATAAGAAGTCACAGTTAAAAGTCACAAATTACAGTACACAAGAGATAGTGAGGTATGTGAATAACATTCAAATCTTCATATAATGGTTATTTCATAAGAATCATTCTTTTTCAACAAAGTCCAACAATCGATATTGAGATTGGATATGGAAAGTTCTATGAATATAACCCAAATGAACAAAAAAGGGCATCAACACGTTTCGGTGGCAATAGATTATTCAGAAACCACCTTCATCAGGACTAGAATGTCTATTTTCTGGTTCAAATTTGCGTAACCTAGTTAAAACACAAACATAAGCATAGAATCACAATCATGTAATAATACATCAATTAAAAGAATCTTATATCTAATCCAAAAATCAGATCATTATAAAAGCATGACTTATCCACAAAATGGAATAGATACATGCACAATGTGATTGTACAATTGTTGATGGGGTCCACAAATTAATCAGTACTACCATTCACATAAACACTTATACCAACACTCATACTAGCAGTCAAACTCGAGCGTTTTATCACAGCGCTACAACACAGGAGTATATTAACTCTCCTATAATGGAAACAAAGGGAACCTCCTCCTCTGTTTTATCGCCCTAGGCTTAGACCAAGAGCTCTAAGTGGGTCTCAGAATCCTGAGGGCCTCATCTATATAAACTGTTGCATCACTGAGTGAAAACAGTGACGTAACAGTTTTCACTGCGCCCTCCTTGCGACACGATGGATGCACTATATTTAATGTACGGCGCTCCATGTCGCAGTGAGTTACAGATACGTCAGCATTTCTGACGTATCTGTAGGTGCAGTAATGGCGCATTGCTGGAGTGTGTCACAAAAGTGACGCAACTCCAGCAATGTGTCATTTCACATGGGCAAGTCCCATGTTAAAAGCGCCTGGCTCAGTCTTATGCCTGCTGTGAGGCAGGCGTAAGATTTTGACGCAGTGGCGTCCTAGAATTGGTGCAGTGAAATCTGATAGATTTCACTGTGCCACTTCTACGAGGCTTCGAACGTTTAGTACCAGGGGTAGCAGCTTGAACTCTTTACGGGAGAACGCCCACACTGCATACATTATACCTGACTCAGGTATAATGTAGCGCAGGGGTTTAAAGTGAAGCATCTGCTTAGATGCGTTACTTTGTAAATAGGGTGCAACACGGCGCATTTTTTACGCCGCCGGTGGGTCACAAAATATAGTGATGCAACGGAGGCACAAAAGTGTTGCAAGTCCTCCTAAATAAGGCCCTAAGTTTATTTGCCAATGGGGAATCATTTTCCATGCCCGCATTAGGGTCCACAGCAAGCTTCGAAAGGTTGCTACCTGGGGTAGCAGCTTGAACTCCCAACTGACTTATACACCAATACCTTTCTATGGAGACGGATGCCACCCTGCAGCTTCAGAGATGTGCTCACGAAAACACATACGGTCAGGGCCGGACTGGCCGTAGTGTGCACCAGGCATTTCCCCGGTGGTTCGCCAGGGTGGGGCCGGGTTTGGGCCCCTGGTGGGCCGGTTTTGTTACCAAATCAAATCAGGTGTCTGTTACCGGGGGCAGGGCCGGACTGGCCGTAGCGGGCACCGGGCAATCCCCCGGTCGGCCGCATGGGTGGGGGCCGGCTTTGGGTCCCTGGGGGCCATTTTTGTTCCAGGGTCGTCGGCCCTGTAACAAAATCGGCCGAAAACCGGCCCTGGCAAAGAGCTCGCCCCCCCCCCCCCACCCCTGGGGTGGGTGGCCGAGCACTTTGTCCGGTCCGGTTTTGGTTCCCAGTCCGGCCCTGACAGGGGGACTGCAATATCGGCCCCCTGTAACAAAATTGGCCGAAACCAGCCCTAGCAAACAGCTCGACCGCACCCTCCTGCCCCCCAGGGGGCTGGCCGAGCAATTTGTCAGGGCCAGTTTCAGTTCCCAGTGGGGCCCTGCATACGGTTAATATAATGCACTATTTACTTGCTGAAAAGAAGCGCGTCCGCAGACACGCACACACACACGCACCCGTACACACTGACACGTCATCCCCTTCACACTTGTGGATAACTCCCAAACCTTCAGAGATTCATACATTCTGCTCAAACTATGACAGCTTTTCCATGGACTGAAGGACCCGGTAGTCGTGCAGAACGGATGTCAGCACAACAGTCTTAGCAAGAGGCAGCGAAAATGAGCTGAATGATGCAGAACAGACCAAGAGCGCCACCCACTGACCTCATGTGGTACTGTAGTCTATTAAATTCCGCTTTAATCAAGAACGTTGGACTTTCAAGTAGCCTGGGGGTGACTTTAACCATAAACACATTAGTGTGTTTCGTTCCGAGGTAACACATTCTCAGAAAGACTTCAAATCGGCGCAGAGACGCTGGCATTCATTTCCATGCCTAATCAAGGTCATCATCTCAGTGCCGGGATTTCTTTAATCAGGCAGGATGAAAACACAAGGGCACCCCTATCTTTTTAGCAACTTAAAGCTCCCTTAATGTATTAATTTGAGGAACAGAATACCTGCGTGTTGGTTTAATTAAACGAAGGATTGAACAAATGCCGAACGGTTGTCTGACAGGAAAGAGATTCTTTGTGGAACTAGACGGTTAAGCACAGAGGAAATCTGCGGTGGAAAAATCAGATAAAAAGAAAAGGGGCTGAAAATAAAAGCAGGGGCGTGCCTTAGTCCGCGGTATTTGCGGTTGTGTGTGGAAGGTGGGTCTGAGATTTCCCAATAAGCGTGGAAGTGGACCCAAATAAAACATAGAAGGGGGGAGGTCACTGAGGGGTGTCTGAAGGGTTAGGAGTTGGCCAGGCCCAGTGTAGGACTGGCATTTCAGGTAGCATGGTCCTACCTGACAGGTTGAAAATGCCAGTGCATGGGGTCATTTCTTAGTTCCCGTGTCCTGTGATAGAACCAACAACAACAAAGGGCCTCATTTATGAAAAGTGACGCATCGCTGCGTGAAAACAGTGATGTGTCACTTTTCATTGAGCCCTCCTTGCGACATGCTGGATGCTTCGGGGCTTATTTATGAGCCCCTTGTGCCAGTTTTGCGCCGCTGGTGCGTCACTTTTAGTGACGCAGTGGTGGTGTAAATAATGCGCCATGTTGCGCCATATTTACGAAGTGACGCATCTAGGCAGATGCATCACTTCGTAAGCCCTTGCGCTACATTATACCTGCGTCAGGTATAATGTATGCAGGGTGGGTGCTCCCCGCAAGATAGGGTCATAGGAGTGGTGCAGCGAAATCTATGAGATTTCGCTGCGCCACTTCTAGGACACCAATGCGTCACAACCTTACGTCTGCCTCATTGCAGGCGTAAGAGTGACGCAGGCCCTTTCACATGGGACTCGCCCCATGTGAAAGGAACATTGCTGGAGTTGCTTCGGGCTTCCGACACAACTCCAGCAATGCGCCATTTTATGTGCTGACAGATACCTCAGTTATACTGAAGTATCTGTCCTTCCTTACGACATGATGCGTCATATTGTAAATATGACGCATCATTGGTGTAGCAAGGAGGGCGCACTGAAAAGTGGAGCATCGCTGCTTTCACGCAGCGATGCACCACTTCTCGTAAATGAGGCCCTTCATATTTACAATATGAATCATCATGTCGCAAGGAGTTACAGATACGTCAGTATTTCTGATGTATAAGTAGGCGCAAAAATGACGCATTGCTGGAGTGTGTCACAAAAGTGACGCAACTTCAGCAATGGGTCATTAAACATGGGCAAGTTCCATTTCAATGTGCCCGCGGCAGTCTTACGCCTGCTGTGAGGCAGGCATAAGACTGCTGTGAGGCAGGCGTAAGATATTGATGCATTTACGTCCTAGATGAGACGCAGTGAAATCTCATAGATTTCACTGCATCACTTCTACGAGGCTTACTTGCGTCAGAACGCTCACCCTGCATACATTATACCTGGGGCAGGTCAAGAGCACTATAACATTCTGAACCACAATATATCTAAGGGGTTTACTGGTACAAGTGGGCACCATTAGCTCGTACAAATCTAGCACCTGCATGATTTGCTAAACTGCCCAGTGCAACATACCCAGTTTATCCCAGCAGGTTCCATTGCACATTAAATCAGTGGAATATAACCGTAAAGCAGATATAAAGTCGATTTTGCAACGCGGTTCTTATGGGGTATTTTTCTTCCTACAACTGAACAATGAAGTGACTCAGACCTGAACATCCCAAAAAATGAACAGGTTTAGCAGCCCGTGACCACTGTGTAGAAAATGCACTGGGCAACACAATGTGAATATAAGCTTACTCTGCACAGCAGATACCAGTGCCGAACTCAAAACAGCAGAGAGCACACACAATGTTGTGTCATCTGCAGTCCCACACTGCAGAATATATGTTCTTTGCAGTCAGGTCAGTAAAAAAAAACACAAAAAGCCAGGAATGGCAAAGTAAATAGGCATGGCTAGCATTTTTAAAACAGCTCCAGCAACAAGAAAATGGTTTGCTTTCTGTAAACAATTCATCTAAGAAAAAACATTTAATTTGGGATGCATCAGTGTACTTCTGAGATGCAAAATAGGCCTTTGTGCACTGCAGAGCCGACACTTGAGGGTATTTGGACTGGTACACGAAAAATCCAATAGCATTAGGTGCGAAAAAGTACTTCGCGAGGCAGAGTCAAGACCCACTTACCTATACTTAGAAGAATTGGTAACAATAGGTCTGACAGACAGACATGTTGATGAGGCAGACCTGAAGCTTAGGATCTTGTGAGACAAGGCTAGGGCTGGCCATTGGTGTGATGTATACAGAGAGTTCTTTTGAAGCAAGTCTAGGTCTGGCTCTGTGTACATTTTATGCAATCGGCTGAAGTGAGACCACACTAGCACACCACGGCTCTTATGAGTCAAGGCTAGGGCTGGTAATGTGTACAGACCTGAAGCTTATGGTCTCTAAACTCGCAGCAATAGACAATGGGCACACAAGGGCTGTTTGTGGGGAGTTTACCCTAAAACACATCATTAAGAATTTGTGGGAGGAATCTGTGCTCGATCACAGAGTTGTACCTTTATCTCTCAAAGTAATACCATCCCACAAAGCCCTTACAACCAATATAAAATAGCATATCAAGAAAAGACAGCGCAAGCGCTGTCTAGGCTCAACCTAAAAAGCCTGAGTTTTTAACAAAACATAGAAATAAATAATTCACTACTGTACAAATACATTTGCAAAATAATTATGCCTTACATTATTGTCAGCATAGACAACAGACACAGATGATGGATGGAATGCCGAGCAAATTAAACATTCCTCCCTTCGTCAAGACATCTGGGCTAAATCCATCGTTCTTTTGCTCACCATGCCACACCAGTTTTGACCTAGCCATATGCAAATCAGTCTAGCCTGTAGTGCCAAGCCAGGTCCTCCCTGGACTGGAACCTAGAACCCTAGGACCGGTTTCGGCGGGCATCACCCTTCATCAGCCAGGCTAGCTTGAATCCAGTTACACAGTGAGCCCGGGACCCAAGTCTGGGCATACCCAGCGCACTTAGTGTGTGAAAGCAAAAGACACACAGATGATGGACGGAATGCAAAGAAAAACCAAACATTCACTGCAAGTCAAGAGATCTTGGTTAAATCCATTGGTCTTTTGCTCACCATGCCACTCCAGTTTGGACCGAGCCATATGACAATAAGTCTTGATCCTGTTCCTCATGGGAACAGTCCAGCCTGAACCTCTAAGCCAGGTCCTCCCAGGACCAGAAACAAGCATCCTGGAACCAGTTTTGTGCATCAACCCTCTTCAGCCAGGCTAGCTTGAATCTAGTGACATAGTGAGCCCGGGACCCACATCTGGGCATACCAAGCGCACTTAGGGCGAGAAAGCACAAGAAACACAGATGATGGACGGAATGCAGAGCAAATCAAACATTCACCCTCAGCCAAGAGTTATTGACAGGGCATAACATTTTAGAATGATGCCTATTAGTAGAGGAATACACAACACAGCCAACAAGTTAACTAAAGTAAAGGTCAGCATTTTTTGTAAACAATGCTACCACACGGATACAATTGTGGGGTTGGTGAGGACGTGTATAAATTGTACAATGCAGGCTGGAATGCTGGTGTTCCCACTGTGCTTTGCAAAACAGGTCTTCGAAAAACAGTACCTGCAGGCTCCAGGAAGTCAAACGAGGTCACGTTGCAAACTACCAATCTGGAAAGCAGCTAGGTTATCAGGCATGCCTACAAAATAAATTCAATGGACAAACCATTCATTCTGGTTGAAGTGGTTCGATACTTAATAGACCTCATTAGAAGGGTCAGACTCTGAAAGGGTACTTTCAGCTCAAAAAACCCTAGAAACCTCATAGACATGCTTTGCTTTAAGACAGACATTGCACTCACATTTCTTTCCCCCTTTGAAAAAACATGAAATGCATGCACTAAATTTAAATAAACAGCTGCTACTGGACATAGAAGGTTGCACCCTCCACTTACACCGAGCAACCGGAGAGACTGCCAAAGGAGAGGGCAGGAAGAGATTCTCTGGGATGCAGGTTCATGCCTTGACGGTGGACAGCAGTCAGCACAGGAAGCAGCAACTGTGCCCTCAGCCTGCAGCAGGTCACAAGCACCATCTTTCCCACTGGCAGAGTGCACTGGCTCTGCCTCCAACACTCAACAAAATTCAAACCAGAGGAGGCGCACGCCCAGCCTCAGCTGCCACCCCAGCAGAGCATACAGTGAGTGTGCAGCGCGATTCCTGTAAGCTGATGAGTAAGCCTGGGCAAAGCACTACGCTACGCTCGCGTAGTTTGTGAAGTTTGTGCTACTTTGCACTATGCGAATTGCACGTAGCACAGTGCAAACACACGTAGCGTTGCGTAGTGCAGCGGTCCTTTTTTGCTTGCTCGCGGTCCTCAACGTCAAGTTGGCGACCGAGAGCAAGCAAAATGACATCCCGGCGAGACTTTTTCCTCGTTCGCGATCAGCAACATCAAGTTGGCGATCGCGAGCGTGGAAAATAAACCTCCCGACGAGATTCTCAACGCGGGGACGTCAGTTTCTCATTGTGAGTGGTCGCGTATGCTCGCGACCGCTCGTGGTGAGAAACTACCAGTCCACGTTGAGAAAGCTGCAGCTCGAGTAAAAATCTACTCGAGCAGCAGAAAACTACAGCTCGCACTGTGCAAGATGCTGTTTTCAATGATTGCACAGTGCCGGATGCTTGTCCGCACTGTGCAATCATTGAAAACAGCATCTTGCACAGTGCGAACAGGGTACTACGCAGTATGCGAAGTGCTACGCGTAGCTCGCGTAGTGCGAAGTGCACTTTGCGTAGCTACGCGTAGCGCTACTTAGCGAACTACGCCCAGGGTTACTGACGAGAGCCGCTCTTTGTTTTCCATGTTTCTGCCAGGGTTGTTACTGTCTTCTTAAGTGGTGGCACTCACAAACAAGTCACAAGGCTTTTGAGAAATAAAATGCCAGAGAAAAATCGGTAACGCCTTGTGGGCTCGCACCTATCCCTTAAGCAGGAAACGTAGTGCACGAGTCAGAAGGGCCAAGTCACTTAACCCTCCACACAGGCGAAAACTCCTTAAAACATTTATCAACCTTTTGACTCAGCGCAGTTGATTTTTATCACTAGTAATGGTTAATCAAGCAGTCCCAAAAAATATCTCCAGGAATATATCAAATATTGCACAGAATCAGTCTTCTTTATTTATATGAATGAAATAAAAGCCTTTGTATGCATATGAAACCCGAAGCACGGCACACAGAAGCTGCGCTGCGAAAATGAAAGCTGTGTGGGCTCCACAAACATAATTTAACTTTGTATACGCACGCCACAAAAGTAAATGCCATCAGCACCAAAACACATGATTCCGAAAACACAAGCGATATTTTTTTTTTAAAAAGATAGTGCACCACATCTAACCTAAATAGACAGGATGGAAAGAGTACATGCAATGGGCCCAGTAACCATGGGAGGTAATCAAACACTAAAAGGAGGGACACATACAGCCAATGTACCACTTAAAAATGATGGGTGTGCTCGAAGCCCATAGAGGAGGTACAGCATGTCTCGATCAGCGCATGTGCGCTCCCAGGCTCAACCTAATAAAAAAGATGTTTACCGCCAACTCTTGAACAGGATTAATCATGAGGACTTTCCATCAGTACCACTGAATTGGGTGATTGTAATATATGCTACTTACAGTGCCTAGAAACTGAATACATGTTGTATAAAGTGCTATAAAACAAGATATTAATAGCTGCATCACACTTTATTAAATCAATTAAAGCACTCCAGTGATGTTACTAAATTACAAGACAAAACTCATGAAACATGTAGAAGATTGTCTCTAATTTATTGGTTGCAGGTAGTTCTGACATTGCCACTCAAAGGGAACAGGAAAATGATATCACAACACTACTGTGATCATTTATTGCAGTTGAGTTGTGGTGTCGCAAGTCTTGCTTCAAGAGCAAGCAGTGTGTAAAGCACCTTCCTCACCCACTAGCCACCAGAATGCCTTCATATTCCTAACCACCTCCTATCTTCCCTCACCGCCCTCTCTTGTTATGACCTCTGAGCTTGCTGCTGCCCCCAGTAACTGTACCTCTCTGTCTCACTTTTGTACATCCACTCTCCCACCTCTCTGTGTTCAGTGGTAACCTTGCAGTGTCAATTTTCAGTCCCCTCACTTGTTCCTCTCTCGTCAAGCAGTATAACTATCGTTAGTGTAACAGGTCCCGTGTTATATATAGGTTACACTGCGCTGGTTTGCGCCACAGCACACCTTCAGGTGTGTGCACTGGGCAAAGACTGCAACCTATCACAATGAATGTGTTGCCCCAGCTCAGCTGTAAAGTCTTGCCTAGCCTTGGTTTGGTGCATTAGTTAACAGTGGACCAGCTGTTCAAATCCAACATCCCCCCTTTCACTGTGCAGTTTGCAACCTGGTCTGCATTTTGACTGAGGTTGAGGTGCACCTGCCAGTGGGTGCAGTCGTTGACTGCTCCCGCCTGCTGTGAATGTCTGGAAGACCCATGGGACCCCTTCCACCCCTTTCAGTGGGTGGCACTAGGGAGGCATACTGACTGGATGCCACCTCTATGTGATGCAGCCCATTCACGCGGAATAGCTCATTTGCCTCTGTGGCCCTGTCTATAATATGGCATGGGTGCAAAGTCAATATTTGTCCTCATTTGCAGGGGGCTATGCCCATGCAAATAAGCAAATGCCTGCTTGAGCTACACTGGTGCTACATGTGTGAAGATGCAACCTGCATTTCAGAAGGGGCTGTAAAAGTGTCTGTGGTCCCTTCTGTTATGTCAAAGTGGTGCAACAGCAAGTGCACATACGTGTTACCTACCAATGTTACTTTGCCACTGCAGTGGCACCAGGGCCCAGGAATGTGAAAAGACCAATAACCCCAGTTATGCCAGTTGCCTCTATTGGGGCGCATGCCACTGTCTATAGGGCAATGTATTCAATACCACACTGTCACTCAAGTCTCTGCTCCACTCCTCTACTTGTTCCGCCATGCGCACTCAACCAACTTTACACTCACTCTGTAAAAGCTCACCTTTTTGCAACATTTTCTTGCTTTGTAGCTTTTCTTATCTTTCGAAGAACCTGTGATTGTGTCAAATTATCCAGATAATGCCATTGACAAATGCCTAAGGTGACGTCAGTCTGGAACAAATTCCTCGTTATCTATATTTCAAGGTCAGACCGTGAATGCCTAATGGAAACAGTGTAGTCTGAATTGACGCACTTTGTCACACTGATGTATCCTGCTTTGTCTTGAACTATCTTATTGGTTCATACTGGTTTTGTCCAGAATTAAGTGAAAATTCCCTGATGTAAGGTAAATGTAAATGACCAAAACTATAAAAACCCCATGAAGTGGCCATTGATTTAGAGCGGTCCCCACTCTAGATTATCACCGAAGTCCTGCCAGATATCCTATGAGAGACAGCCAGACTTCTGTGCTGCCACTGCCACCCAGACAACATGGACATCACATTGCCAAGTATGTGGAGTGGGGTTGTGTGGAGCTACAACAGCCTGGTCTTTTATGCTCAAGCATTGGTGTACTGAAATAAGTTCAGGCATATATGGGTGGGAAAGGCAAACCTTGCAAAACTAAACCAAATTCTTAGTTTACACAACACCGAGGATTCAGGGAAGTGCTTCTCGCTAGTGTGTCCAGTGTGTAACACACTTGGGTTTGCTTGTGTTACTGTGGTGCTTACTGTGCAAGCTATTGTTCTGGTGATCACATTTTCTGTAGGAAGAGAAAACAGGCTGTGAAAGAAGCCCAGGAAGGGACACTGAGAGAAAACAAGCACATGGCACATATTAAAAGAGGGCACAGAAGAAAGGTGTTTTTTTAAATACATTCAACTCTATTGTTTTGTCTTTTACAGTGTGTATCATCAACAAACTTCACACACAGAAGAGCACCAAAGTTTCATGAACGGTGGTGGCACTGGAGCGAATAGGCAATGCCTGGATGGGTCACAGGAGCAGTGGGGACCCCATGTAGAGAGGGCACTAAAGAGAAAAGGGCAAAGCTGACCGACATCTTACTTATTCCATTTGAAAAGAGATTTAAAGCTATTCTGTGTGCCCTTACACATCTGCAAAGCTTGTCTGTTCAATTCTCTTGACAGAGAGGGTTTACTTACATGGCAGTTCATTAGGAAACACACATGCAGAAAACCCCAGAGGATTGTAAGCACCGCATTTCAAGATGTAGACAAGCTTGCTGTCATGTCTCCACAGTGCTCACATGTTCAAAACGCCATCCAGGGACACCAGAGGACCGAAACTGCTGATTAAGTGGTCTCAGACGACCCTGCTCAGCCCTGTTTACTGATGGGGACAGGGCAGACAGGGTATGCCCTTGTATATATTGGGAGATCAGTGGCTTCCTGTTTGTGCAGACTTTGGAGAACCACACTTCTCACGCGCAATAATAGTGAAAACAGAAGTGCACACATATTATGTTTCACATCTACGGAGATGTGGAACATAATATATCTACTTGTAAAGGTACAATCACCTGGAGTGACATTTATGGCCCTGAATAATAGACTTTTATTGGTTTCCTATTCAGTGGTACTCCTTTTATCGACCTCGAAAGGATGAAAGGCTGATCGGAAACACTAGGATTCAAAACTGCTACCATGGGTCCAACACATTCTTGGAGCACATGCATTATTCTGCTGAGCGCAGAATCTATAAGGACAGGGTGTTGCTTATTTCTTAGCCCTTTTTGGGCCTGGCTTTCTTTGCAGTGTCAACCCCAGATTTTTACTTTCTTTTGCTGAACCCATTTTAGTTGGCTTTTAGGACTCTGTGCACATTTTCCCTGCTAATAAGTGGTAAGGTGCTTGTGTTCAACCTTTAAAACATGGTAAAATTGACCTCCATATGGTTGCAAACGTAATTAACTTAGTTTCTAGGATATGGGTATACTTGTACCTAGAGATGTACACTAAATACTGCTAGTGGTCTGCAGCACTCATTGTGCCACCCACTAAAGTAGCTTGTAAAACAAGTCTTGTAAAACGTTAGCTCGTAAAACAGGGCTGCCACTGCAGCCTGTAGTTCAGTTTATTCTTCCATTTTGACCTGGCAAAATAAACCTTTTGCCAGGTCTAACCCTTCCTTTTTAATAATTATGAGAGACCCTCAAGCTAGGCCCTAACCGCCCCTAGGGCAGGGTGCATGGCCTTCAAAAAGAACAACATGTGGGTTTTAAGTTTTACTTGTGCTGGCAGTGAAACACTTCTAGTCATACCTCTGGTGTGAGTCTTTCTCCCTGTAGACTAGCACTGGGTTACCATATTACACTAAATACACTTAATAATTAATAACTTCAGTTTGTGACCATTTAGAGAACTGCTGTTCCCCCCTTCTTAATTCTTATAAGTCACCCCTAAGTTAGGCCCTAACCACACCTACCACAGGGTCCATGAACTATAAAGTTCAGGGCCTTTGGATTTAAGTTTTACATGTCCTGGCAGTGATAAACTCCTAAAGTAATTTTCCACAGTTGTAAGACTATCTCACCCATAGACTAACTCTGGGTTACTGTAATACACTTCTTGGGACCAGTTAGAGAAATTTTGGTTCCAATCAATGAATTGTACTTTGAAGTCCTCTTTAATTGTCAAGTAGGATTTTAAGTTACTATCCTGAAAATGCAATTTTTAGAAGGTTGGCATTTTTCTGCTTTAACCAAATCTTCCTTTCTGCAAGCGTCCGGGGCCACGTGACTGTGAATGGCTCTCCTGTTGTGGGCGGTGTCTTTTAATGGCAGGGGGGTAAAAGAGGCCTAGGGTGTGTGGGGAGTGGATTTCTTCACATGGAGCCTGGTGAGGAGTTGCACCCTGCCCTGATTAGATTTCAAAGAGCCCTGCCTGCAACACAAACAAAGAAACCTGATGCCAGGCCTTCCTTTGCCTTTGTTACCCTAGCCATTTGGGACCCAGACATAAGGAAGGGGAAGAACTGACCAAAACCATGTTAGTGGGAGGAGGTTGGGGCAGGGAATGCCACCACACAAAGGCTGACGCTAGGTATAAAAGTGGCACCTTCAGAACCTCATGGACCTGTGGAAGAGTCAGAAGAAGGACTGCCCTGCTGACTAAAGAAGGAGGACTGCACCTGCTAGCCTTAAACCCAGACTCCCCAGAAGTGACTCCAAGGGCCAGTTGGCTGACCTCCTTTTTGAGCTACAGGGACACAACAAGCTTCCAGAGGACTTCTAGCAACTGCCCAGCTGACCAGCCCCAACTGGACAAGCCTAGACCTGCCTGAGACCAGTTATTGGCCTCTGATCCCAAAGAGGTTCTTCCTAGATCTGGGACCCTTGGCTGGCATTAGAGTGTACACATCCTGAATTTAAAGTGAGAATTCAGAAGTTTTTGGCTCCTCTTGCCCGTGAAGCTGCTTTTTTTTCACCAAGAAATTACTACTTTCGACCACAGCCAATGCAAAGCCTTTGCGAAGTGCGCACTCCATGCCAACAGCAACCACCGCGATGATTGCCAATGGGAAGCTCCAGAAAGACCTTTTTGTTCCCACAGCTCCCAACAACCGCCAACGAAAAGCCCCAGTGACTGTTGCCTCTTCGTGCTACAACAGCAACCATCTACGATGTTTGACCTGCCTCTCATACTGACAATTAACTCTTCGTGGCCCTCACCAAAGTGAACAGCAGCTCCTTGATGGAGCGGTCTAGAAGGTAACTCTTCAGTGGGATGACCCTGGTCCCTATACACGACCCACGCTCCATCGTGATCAGCCTGAACTAGTACCTTTACCCAAGTCCAGCACAACCAAAGATAACCACTAGTGGCTCTCTGTGATTTTTCGCACCGTTGCAGCTAAACCTTTAAAAACTCATATCTACTGATTGGATTTTGGTCATTTTTAGTGTCATTTTTAGGTCTCGCGAGCCAAAGGCTCGAAGAGACATTTTATATGTGGGCTTCTCAAAGTGCTGCCGTGGCCTAAAGCTACAGTGCACGTGAACGTGCACGCGCGCAGCGCCATGTGTCTTTCCTCCGTAGCGATCGTAATCACGATCACTTTTACTTTCGCGGGCTCCTCTGTTGCTGACATTCCCCCCTCCCTTCTCGCCCAGCCCTTCTTGTCACCTCGGCTTGTTTATAGCGCAAACTGGTATACAACCTTTACAACGCAACTTTTACAACGCACTACACTTACAACGCATTTTTTACAACGCAACATCCACTACAACGCATTCCATTACATCGCAGGACACTACAACGCATTTTTAAAAACTACCTTTAAAACGCATTCCATTACGTCGCATACTACCTTTACAACGCATACCATTACAACGCATAATATTACATTAAAACCCCTACACTATCCAACACTTACCCTACTGTTGCACCCCCTGGAGTTAGAATAGTAATTTTTACCCCTATACTATCCAACACTTACCCTACTGTTGCACCCCCTGGAGTTAGAATAGTAATTTTTACCCCTATACTATCCAACACTTACCCTACTGTTGCACCCCCTGGAGTTAGAATAGTAATTTTTATCCCTATACTATCCAACACTTACCCTACTGTTGCACCCCCTGGAGTTAGAATAGTAATTTTTACCCCTATACTATCCAACACTTACCCTACTGTTGCACCCCCTGGAGTTAGAATTGTAATTTTTACCCCTATACTATCCAACACTTACCCTACTGTTGCACCCCCTGGAGTTAGAATAGTAATTTTTACCCCTACACTATCCAACACTTACCCTACTATTGCACCCCCTGGAGTTAGAATAGTAATTTTTACCCCCATACTATCCAACACTTACCCTACTGTTGCACCCCCTGGAGTTAGAATAGTAATTTTTACCCCCATACTATCCAACACTTACCCTACTGTTGCACCCCCTGGAGTTAGAATAGTAATTTTTACCCCTATACTATCCAACACTTACCCCACTGTTGCACCCCCTGGAGTTAGAATAGTAATTTTTACCTCTATACTATCCAACACTTACCCTACTGTTGCACCCCCTGGAGTAAGAATAGTAATTTTTACCCCTATATTATCCAACAATTACTCTACTGTTGCATCCCCTGGAGTAAGATTAGTAATTTTTACCCCTATACTATCCAATACTTACCTTAAATGCAATGTAATATTATGCGTTGTAATGGTATGCGTTGTAAAGGTAGTATGCGATGTAATGGAATGCGTTGTAAAGGTAGTTTTTAAAAATGCGTTGTAGTGTCCTGCGATGTAATGGAATGCGTTGTAGTGGATGTTGCGTTGTAAAAAATGCGTTGTAAGTGCATGCGTTGTAAAAGTGTGCGTTGTAACGACATACATCCGCGCGAACTCGACCCGAACGAAGGTCGAAGATAAAAAGCGCTTTTACGCGAGCACCAGTTACAGTACACAAGGACACATTCATTTTTTGCAGGCACGGGGAGATTAAGTGATTTGCCCAGGATCACTGTTTGTCTTACTTATCCATGCGTTCTCACTCAACAAACTTTCTATATAGCATAGCAATCAAAATAAATTGTCAATTTCAAATTAATTCTAAATTGGCCGCCAAGGACCATGAATGCATGATTCTCAGGGCTCCTAAATGGGGATGAAGAACTGGACCATAAACTTGGTCTTACACACTTAGCCTCACTCTTTTAACATGAATATTTCAGTGAATCACTCTCTAAGAGATGTAACAATGTATTAAATGATGGACTATTTACCACACACGTTACAATTACAGCCATGCGAGTTTCACACCTGAAAAGAGCGGGTTTGCAATAATTTCAGGCATAATCCTGTAAATTCAGTCAACTCGTGTTTTGCATGATTCCTTGTTTAAATTAGATTTTTCTAGAGCACGTGAAATGAAGTCCACCGGGGTGACCTGCGTTACCCGCTTCCTCTGATAACTTCTGTGGGGCAGTAACGCCTGAGCCGCTAGAGGTCCCTGTTTAGCAGACAACATTTAATGAACGACGCCCATGAGAGAGGTGTCATGGGCGCCAATAAATTACACACTGATTAGGAATTCCTACCTAATCCTTCAAAGCCTGGTTAACTGTGGCAGCGGCTCTATGTACTTTGCATACACGGTTATACTAATGTGCTATTATTATATTTCTTAGTGCGCTGGTCCTCCATTATTTCAGCGCATCATTATCCGATGCTCCTTTATCTTATCATAACTACTGATTATGAGAAATAATTAACTTTGCTGTTCTTTTCACTCTACGGGCAAAGAGGCTAAAGGCAGATATTCGATTGCGTAAGAGGATTTGTTGTGCTTGTTTTCACATGCAGTAAATACGCAGCTGGTGGAAGAAAGGGTGTGGCTTAACAGCTACAGCGGCCGACTTTGAAGCACCAGGTTTGAGTCTTGTGGGTGGCTCAAGCATCCTGTGATTCTGGGCAAATCACTTCATCTCCCCGTGCCTAAAAAAATAAATGAATGTGTCCTCTGCAATGCAACTGGTGTTCGTGTAAAGTGCTTAGGTACCTTCGGGTCGAGTAGGCGCGATCTACTGGATGTAGCCTAATGGCCATAACAGTCGCCCTCAAAGCTGGAGAACCGGGTTCGAGTCTCGGTAACGGCACTCAACACCCTGTGTTACTGGGCAAATCACTAAGGGGCATATCAACAAGGGCTTTATCTCTGCTTTTTTGGCTTTAAAAGCCAAAAAAGCAGAGATAAAACTAGCACCCTATCAACAACAGGGTGCTAACATGCAAATTCGCATGTTAGCACCCTTTTACTCTATGCTTCCCCTTGCATCTCTAATGAGATGCAAAGGGGGCGTTCCAGAGTAAAATAATAGGAGAAATGTCGCTAAGCGACATTTCTCCTATTATCAAGAATGTCGCTAACCCTGTTAGAGACAAAAAAAGCAGCGCTAACCGCGGTTAACGCTGCTTTTTTACGTCTGGTATTTTTCTGACTTAGCCATGATATCCTATGGAAGGAGGATATCATGGCTAAGTTTGCCTGTCCCTATCAACAAGGTAACGTGTGATTATTGCTGGTTTTCCAGCGATAATCTCACGTTAGCCTGTTAGCGTGTAGATTTTTATCGCTATTGAGATAAGCGTTGCTAATAGCACGCTATCTCAGCGATAAAAATTCACGCTAGCCGGCGATAATTATCCTCATGCTAAGAGCGCTTAGCGATAATTATCGCCGGTTGTTGTTGATATGCCCCTTAATCTCCCCGTGCCTAAAATGAACGTGTCCATCTGGATTGAAACTGGTGCTCGTGTAAACGCTCTGATACCAGATTTCTCGGGTCTAGTTCGCGCAATGTACAACTCTACAAAAACTATATATTGGCTTCCAAATGCATATCTATTCATGTATTTAGGAGAGTTTGGCAGCAAATGCCATCAGCCACTCAACCTTATAAACAGCAGTTTCGAAGTACTGGGAATTTTTTATTTATTTTTATTTACCGATCCATCTTGGATTGGCAAATTAAAAACAATAGGCAACCGCGTCATTTGCTAGGCCCTTGCTTGCACAGTGATGCATGTGTGCACATATGAAACCCAGAAGGATGTGATAGGACTCACGCCCGCTCCCTCATTCCCTGAGTTTTTGACACCCCTATAGCTCTAAAATATCTAAGCAGGTTAAACGTTTGCAGGGCGACTCAGGGGGATGAAGCCCCCACCCTCAGCAAACTTTCACTTTTGTTAACAATCCAGTTACAGCGGAGGGTTTATGTACACACACGTCACTTTCCTTCAAAGCTCACTCATCTCAGATAACTCGTCCTCCACCACGTGGGACAGGGGCTGGTCACATTTCTGTTTGTTTTGCACAATATTTTAAGCATATTTTTTCATACTGGTGTGCTCTGTGTGTACAACATCCATGCACTGCGGCTGGGGATACTTGTAACCTGAAGGATGGTAACAGGCTCCTTTCTTGTCCCCTGGAACGCAGTGGATGCCACATTGTCGCTAATTCCAATATTGGACAGAAGCGCATCCCTACCAGAAGAACGCCTCATAAACATTGTTCCCCCGGGTAACTGGAACGGATCGAGGTCAGAGCAGGCTCAGTTCTACGAGGTGTGTTTTTACTTTCAAAGAATTTTTATAATGTATCGTTTATACTTTATTATGCATGTATTCTGTGTTTTCTTTTATGACCTAATTTAGGTCGAATAAAGATTTTTTGATGATGATGACTCGGGAAACCTTCTTTGAGACTCAAACACAGAGCCTCATAAACGAAGGATGGACATTTATAAATATCTCTATTACAGCATACCATAAACTACTAGAGTCATTAGCTTTTAATCAAGGTTTTATTAATGTGTATATTTTTTACTCGCTTTCTGTTCTTTGTTTATATGTATTCTTCTTCAGTTGTTTGTACAGCGCTCCGATGTCCGCAAATCGCGTTCACACCTTATAAAACACCCTAAATAAATAAACAAGCATTTACAATGCAATAGGTCTCGCATTTGCGAGAGTTTATGCTATTGGCATTGTAAATGACAATGCCTTTCATTTATTTGTTTAAAAAACCAACACATTAATAAAAGGCATTGTAATCTATAATGTCAATAGCTTAAACTCTAGTAAATGCGAGACCTATTGCATGCAAATGCTTGTTTCAATTACATTTTATTCTATTTGTCTAAGTGAGTTTAGGATGTTTCTTATTTAGTGTTTTCACTTTATTAAGCTGCATAAATACTTCACATATTGCCTCCAAGTTAATCCTAACTGATTTTGTGCCAAGCTACCAGAAAGTTAAATACATTTTTATTTAGTAAATTTTGTGTTTCAACCTGACAAGGATTGTGTTTTTTATTTGAGTGCTGCTTATACTCCTCTAAAAGAAAACCCCAATTTCTTACACTCCTGGCATGTCTGTGCCAGTTTCTCCACCATGTAGACACAGCTTTCGCATGTGCCACACTGCAACAGCTCCCATTGCTGAGACTCAGTGAACCAGTGCATGCACTCTATATTTTTTTATGGATCCCTTCATTGCAGTTTTAACGCAGATATAAAAATGGAACATGAATCAGCATCTTGCATTGGCGGTTCCAGAAGAACTATGGGGCATATTATCAAGGACGGCATTAAAATTATCGCCGGTTTATCGGCAGAAAACTGCAGCTAAAGCGGCGATAATGGGCTTGATAATATGCCCTGGGGAAATCCAATAGAAGCCCATGTTCACACCAGAACATGGACTTCTATTGGAATTATCCAGGGCATAGTGTTCTGCCGCTAAACCGGCATAATACAGTCACAGTAGATTTGTAGGAGCAGTATCACATGACATGAGCATTCATTTCCAGAAGATACCCCAAACTGAACCCAGGATTGAATAGCCCACAAGTCCCTTACTGTCCCCATATTCCCACAATCCATAATTCCACTGCAATGCTGCACACATCTCAAACTTTAATGGACACCTTGGGGCTTCATACACCCCCTTTTCTACCGACATCCACCAATATATGCCCTTTAGACACTGGGACCTCTATTACCGCATTCTTATCAACCATTAGGCCCAGAAATAAAGTCTAGGAGACCGTCAAGCCAGGTCCATGTCATTTGGAACTCCTAAAATCACCTCATGTGTAAATAGGACATCTTGGCCCACCAATGCCTGCAGTCCAATGCTTGCAGCTCTGTCCTGACCTCTGGACAAAATATCTGAAATTCCCTACTAATTCATAGCCATCGCATGAAAGTTCCTTCTTCAACACTGCAATTCATGTGCACACATTCATTCACCATAGCCATTGCAAACATTTTGGTTCTCTTTTAAAACACTATGAGTAGGACTTTTGATTGTGTAAGATGTAAGTCTAGTGTGTATAGCTATTTCTCTAGTGTGCATCAATGCAGCCCCTTCAATTTGCATCTTGCATAACCCCTATTTCTCTTTCCCCCCTTTCCCTTAAGCGCATAAATGAGTTGGCGGTATTATGGACCAACATTTGATGTGGGTTTTCATTCTGAACTCGTGGGGAGAGATATGTAATGATCTCAATAAATTGCAGCTCACCCTTCCACAGAGAAGGGGAGTGTTCTGAAGTTCAGTCCTCACTGGGTCCAGGTTCTATGCTAGAAAACCTTGGCTCCTATTGGTGCTTTCTCTCTTTGTCTATTGTAAAAATTGATAGAGGATTCCCCCCCCCCCCCACTGATTTCTATCTATACAGGAGTGTAATCTAAGCAGGCTGTGCTTGGTAGGTCTATGAGGCATAAGTCCTGATTGCACCAGGATTTATAAGTATTGAGATTGTTGATAAAAGCTTCTGTTGCCGGTTAACACACTTTGTGAATTAAAGTGAGCATTGCATAGTACAAGTTTCCAGGTAGTATTCCAGTGGTCCTGGCTTCATTGAATATTTCCAACACTGCCTTCCCTTCTTTTTCCATTAAACGTTTGAGTGGTTCTGCCCAGAGTTCTTTAGGCCCAGGGACTGTCCCATTCTGCAATTGGTATGCCACATCCAAGAACTCATATACTGTCCTTTCTTACTCTGTCCTCACTGCCACACCAGACTCAAGTGTGGCATATGAGTCTCATCAGAGGGACTCTATAGTTCATTCATGGACTCTTTCCCAGGGTTTATCTACAAGTGAGTGTACTGCTTATCAAACACCTGCGCTGTCCCTGTGCCATCGCGTTTCTCTCCACCCTCCTCATTCACCACCATCTCGTCCCATTGGGTCCCTCCATCCTTTCTACCTAACCAAGCTAAAATGCATCTTATTTTATTACACACTTAATATAGTTTCTGCTGCTAGCTTAGATATTGGGTATTTGCCTCTGTAATAACCTACATATATTTTCATCTGACATGATCAAGTCTACCTAGTTTTAGAGGGTTTTTCTAGCTCCTCCATACTCACCTGATGAAAGACAGAAAGCACTGGTAAGTTCTCCAAGTACAATTTATTGTAGGTGCCAACAAGTTAAGGAGATAAGGAGACAACAGTCAACAGAATCTCCACCTCAGCCTACTGCGACCAACTGGAAACACATAGCTGTTATCTGGAATCCTGCTCATGAACGTTCCTAAACAGAACCCTCGTGAGCATGATTCGAACACAACACACCTCGCCCTTTTCAACCCAACAGACCCTACACAATTGTAAACAACATTAGAACATTGGAACGTTGGAAGCTCCATTGAAAACAATGGAGTGCTCCGGGCTTATAACGGCTGGTATAAGCCCGGAGCTCCAACATTCCAATGCTTCTTTGTGGCTGTGAACAAAGGCTTCAGGGAGCCGGAGGGGACTTGAATCCCCTTGCGCTCCCTGAAGGCTTTGTTTTATTTGTTAGAACATTCTGCCTTCTAGTGGCA
Organism: Triturus cristatus; assembly: GCF_964204655.1. Classification (NCBI taxonomy): domain Eukaryota; kingdom Metazoa; phylum Chordata; class Amphibia; order Caudata; family Salamandridae; genus Triturus; species Triturus cristatus. The sequence continues at coordinate 1,089,683,776 of NC_140594.1, read as the reverse complement.
GAATGTTCTAATAACCTTCGTAGCAGGGCTATCCGGCTTTTAAAGTCCCTCTGCTCTGTTAAAGTCCCTCGCCTTCGGCTTGGGCCTTTAACGATGCAGCGGGCCTTTAATAGCCGGTATAGCCCGCTACGGCGGGCTATAAGGCTATATTATAACAATACAATTACATTCTACAGAACGAACCAAAATGCCATACTTTTCACAAATTCTATATAGATATAAACCTTAAACTGATATAATGTATAAATATACATGTTGTAGTAAATAAGTAAGTAGTAAAACACAAATAATGATACAAAATATTTACACTGTGTGAATAGAGCAAATACATTTCAAAGTTTGGAAATTTAGCTGGCACAAACTTAACTCTGTTTGGTCTACATTGATTAGTCAGACCAGCCACCACTTTGCACTTAAAGAAGAATGACTGTTAAACACCCCTCTGAGTACACTCAGTTTCACGATATTCAGGCCCTAATAACATCTCTGCACATCATGCTTATTTTCACAATTTAACCACAATTCCACCATTGACCATTTTCCAATATCACAGCACTTGAATTTCCACTAACCCCTTGGGGCCAGATGTACGACCGCTTTTAGCACTCACAAAAGGGAAATCGGCCCATGTGCGACCGCTAGAAAATGTGGTGGTATGTACAAAACCTATTTTGCGAGTCGTTAACCAATTACTGACTGGCCAAATAGGGTTTGCGAGTTGCTATTAGGAAGGGGCGTGCCAAGGGCGTCCCTTCCTCATAGCGAGATGCACTTGTATGTACGATTGTTTTGCAACTGCAATAGCTGCCGGAAAACACTCGCAGTTAACAACCTACTTCAGGTAGGTGGTAAACCACTTGCAAATGGGATGGTTCCCCAGGGGACCCCTTCCTTTTGTGAATGGATGCGAAAATATTTTTTAAGAACAGTCAGTGTTCCCAAGGACCACTGTCTACTCATAAAAAAAGGAACAGGAACATTTAATTTTTCTTTTTTAAATGCAGCCCGTTTTTCTTTGAGGAAAATGGGTTGCATTAAAAAAAACAACTACGTTATTGAAAAAGCAGTCACAGACATAGTGGTCTGCTGACCCCAGCAGGCTACCATCCCTGGGAGTGCTGGCCATTGCCAGTGGGTAGCAAATTGCGACCTGCCTCATGAATATGGATGAGGCACTTCATTTGCGACCCCATTAGGAATCACATACAGTGTCTGAGACACTGGTGTACATTCCATTTTGTGAGTCGTAAAACATCGCAATTTGCTACACGCAAAAAGGAATGGTTGTACATCTGGCCCTTGGACTTCATGAGGTTGACTACATCTCACTCCATCTTTTCTCACATTGACTTTGGATAACTTCACCCGCACCCAATCGCCTTTAATACTTTGCAACTTCTTTTCACATTTGATGGAATCAAACCTGATCTTACTTTGACTACATCCGAGGGTAGTATCTTTATGAAACCTCCTCCCCACAGAACCGCCTGATAATTCATTATCTACCAAAGCACCAGACCAGAATAACCACGCTGGTTAATTTGTGTCCAAAGCATAGCCCTAACTAGCAACTTCAATATCCACACCTCTCAAAGATGCTCCATATACATATTCCACCACCATCCTGTTCATATGATCTACACGACCATTTCTTTGTGGGTGATACAGACTACAATGTTTGTGCTTAATACCAGCACCACGTAAAATCTCCAGTATTTCTTTTGAGGTAAACTACACTCCAATGTCTGACATCAATTCGCCAGGAAATCCCTCTCTGGCAAAATATCAGTGAAGACAGCAAGGACACTTCTCGTGTGAGTTTCTCTTACAAATCTAACTTCCAACCATTTAGATACTTAGGGCCCATTTAAAAAAAGTAAACTTATACCAAAGTCTAAGTTTACGATTTTCAGTATTCACAAAGGTAAGTAATGAGTCTTTACGTCTGCACTTGGGGCAGATTTTCCGCACTGGGAACAGAATCCCCTCATTCATTCCGCATCATCTTCTTCCTCTTCAACTTGGTTGATTATGTTAGTTCCAAAGGAATTAGTAGATGTGAAAGACAATCCGCCTTCTTGTTCTTCCCTCCCGGGATATGCACGACCTCAAAGTGATGCTCCAAAAGTTTCAAGATGAGTCTAACCAATTTTGAAGTAGCTCTACTGGTATTAACATTGGAACTATTCCAAATGGGAATCAACAGTTCATGATCTGTTCTGATAGCAAAATAAATGTGTACCCCAGACATAGCATTTAAACTTTTCCACAGCCCAAGTGCAGGCTAGCATTTCACACTCTTGTGGTTTCAAGGCACATGAAGCAAAGGCAATGGTGTTCTCGTTGCCTGCACACTCCTGCGTTAATACCGCACCAACCCCAACATTACAGACATACAGCATAATACACATCTCCCTCCCCCCGGTGAAAAGGAACTCAGTAAGGGAGCATCACTAAGCTTTTTCTTTATGACATCAAAAGCTACTTGCTGCTCCACACTCTACACAAATTTAGCACTCTTTTTCAACTACCTTAACAAAGGTTCTGCAACAATGGCGAAATTCTGAATGAACTTGGTGTAGAATTCACACATGCCCATGAAAACGCAAAGTTCATCACAATCTTTGGGTTTAAACACATCTACGATGGCCTTGAGCAAACCAGGTCTAGTTGAAATTCCCTTGCAGGACACCACAATTCCAAAGATTTCTACCTTCTTAACTCTGAAAACACACTTTTCCTATCTTAATTTCAAATCTAATGCCGCCATTGCTTTTGTACCTTGTTCAACCTGTTATTGTTTCGACAATCATCCTTACCATGAACCAACATGTCATCTTGAAAAATAGAAATTTAGGGATACCAACCAGTACATCCCCAATTACTCTCTAAAAAGTGGCAGCTGCCAATGCCAAACAAAATGGTATTCTACAGAACTAGAAAACACTATCCAAAGTGTCAAAAGCTGTTAAATGGTTGGATTTCTCACTGAAAAGAGGCTGATGATATGCAGAGAGCATATCCAATTTGGAAAATAGAGACACTTCATAAAATGATACAATCAACTCATCAGTCTTGGGTTGAGGATGCCCATCAACCCATAGTGCCTTATTTAGACTCCTTAAATCTATGCAACTGCATAGTTCTGTGTTTTTCTTGTGAGCGATAACAATAGGAGACAACCATAAGAAGGACTCAGTTGGTTCTATAACACCCTCTTGACATAGATTTTTCAACAGTTCAGTCAATTCTTGTCTGATGCTCAATGGAGCATAATGTGTGCATAACAAGCAGTGTTCCTTTTTTAAATTTTTTATGGTGCTCAAAAATGCTTACCATACCCAATTGCTCTGCAAAGATATCTTTGTATTGCTCTAAAATTTTATTAATGCTTATGGAAGATCCATCCACTTCATTTACACTTAGGACATGAGGATGACAACCAGGTCTCAACTGAAGACCCAAACACCCTTGATGGTGCCACCCTAAGATGTCGGGCCCTGCAACCGGCATGTATACTTTTCCCACAACTATACGATCCCTATCTTGTATAGGCTTTCAAAATATCCTTCTGAATCGATCTTGACTCCACTGTACCCTGGTACAACAGTGGATGGAAACCTCACCGAGGGTACCCACTTCGTGCTCACTTCGTACATTATGACTGCAGTATAAATAAACGTAGTTCCACTCAAACAACCCTATGATTTTTGGCTCTGACATGTGTATCGCGTTGTAGGAATTAAATATCCTAAACAACAAACAAGCTAAGTAATATGACTGGCATGCATGTTGCTTCTAATTAGCGTGAAATGCACAAATGAATAATCAATAAAGCAAGTAGCGTGTGTATCGCCAAACCCACGACCAATACAAAATGGCCGCTAAAAACACTAAAACTCACGTAGAAATACAATAGCTGCTAATGGCGGGCATATTGCTGAGTTCTTGATGGAAGAATCGCTACCAAAACTGTAAAACACACTGCAAAATGGCTGCCAAGGTTGTGGAATGCATGAAAAATGTGCCAGCCATAAAAAAGGCCACCAATCTGTGCAACTGAAACGCACCGCTAAATGGCTGCCAAAGTTGTGGATCGTAAGTCAGGTGAATGACATGCTTATCGCTGAGAGTGTGACCAAGGAAAGATGGCCATCTGTCAGCATGCAGCCACAAAAGTAGGGTGGAGCAATAAGGAAAACTCCACCCCCACAGCAAGAATGTTACCAGTATGCCCCGATGTCTATTTGGAGCGCAGCCACCAGCAGTGAAAAAGCAGGGAGAGGTGTGGTGCATTGGTCAGAGTGTCTGACTCCCGAGCATGGGGTTCATGGTTCGATCAACAGAGGCAGCTCTGCTTTCTGCTCAGCACAGAATCATGTGACTCTGGGCAATAACTCACTTAATCTCTCCGACGGCCCCCAGTGCCTTGAAACCCTTAAGAAGATGACATGTTTGTGCTTTACAAATAAGAATTATTATTATTAGCTCCAACGTGGATATGCTATGCACCTCGTCGCCAGCGATGAAAGACATAATATGCAGGTAAGTTCTCCAAGTACAAGTTAATGTAGCTGCCAACAAGTTATGGAAAAATGGGAGAAAAATGAAGAGCAGAACCTCCTTCTCAAACCCTTGCGACCAACTGGCAAAACATAGCCGTTATCTGGAATCTGAACGTTCCTGAACGGAATCCTCATGAGCATGATTCAAACACATCACCTTAATCCGTTCTTCCAATGACCTGACCTTCTTCAGGCACTGACTTTCTTTGAAAAACATTTAAGCCATTATCTGCCCTCTAAGGAGGTAGTCGCTGAGATGCATAAAAAGTGTCTGAATAATCAATTAAGAGTAGATAACAGAAATCTCTATAGGTTGGCACTAATAGTTACCAAGGTACAGCCCTATTGTCAACGAAGTGGGTGGAAGAGACAATGTCAGTTTCCTTAGTGTGATAAAATTTTGCACCGGTCCAGACGGAGGGGTAAACAAACATAATTTAATTTAATGTACCAAAATGTCACCTGCATCTAGGGTGACCAACCGTCCATACATTTCACGGACCGCCTGTAATTTGGACCTCAAGTCTGGTGTCCGTGACGATCCCTCTTACGGACGCCTTTTGTCTATGATTTTGGGCCTTGCAGGGAGCAAAGCTGTTCCCCTGCGAGAGGCATCAGCTCCCTGATAGGGCCGCCTCGCATTCATCCTCGGAGTACAAGAGCAGCCCCACCCCGCCCATTGTCATTCTGTATGTTGGCTGATTGCCAAATACAGAATGACAATGGGCCAGTTGGGGCTGGTACAGCATGTGGTGGGAATCCTCCTGCCTCAGTGTAGGGCAGGGCATTCTGTTAGGAATACATGGAAGAAATGTACAAAACAAATGTACAAAAATGCCCATGCTGCTATGTGCCGGTTCATGAAAAGAAGCTGGCGAAAGAAGTTAAAAAGAAGAGGTTATAGATTTTTCGCAGTCCCATCATTTCAGAGCTGAAGCACTTTTAATAATATATACAACAAAGCCATAGTTGCTGCTTTTTTATTTATTTTATGCAACTAACATCCATTGACAAAGCCAATAGTCATGGCTTGTTGTAGGTCTAATGTTACTGGATGCAATGATAGAAACAGTAAAATACCATTCGTGCAGCACATTATGCTCAGCACATATTTTTAGCTTAGGTATTTTGAACCACGGCCTTAATTACATCAGACGCCCCTTGGGGAGATCCCCAGTTTTTTCATCCCACTTAAAGCCCTGGAAACTACACCTTGTCACAGCCCCCTCATGGCCTGGCAGTGTGCATTATGCATGATTCATGACAAGTCATCACAAGTTTTTAGATTACCTATGTGTAGGGGCATAGTGAGCCCTCCCCTACCCCACCCCATCCCTTGCTTTAGGAACTACAGTGTGGGTAAAGTTCTTGATGGGCCTCTTCTTTCTGCAACTCAGTAGACAAAGGCTCAGGTGGGTGGGTGAGTTAGTGACGGAATGGGTAAATGGCTGGATGGATTAGTGAAAGGATGAATGGATGAGTGAAAGGGTAAATGGATGGATAATGAGAGAAAGGATGGATGGATGGGTGGATGAGTGAGTGAGTGGAAGGATGGATGAGGGTAAATAGATGGATGAATGGGTGGAGGGGAAGATGGATGGGTGCAAGGGTGTATGGATCATTAAAAGGATGGATGGATGAGTGAAAGGGTGGATGATGGGAAAGTGAATGGGTGGATAGATGAGAGAAATGTTGAATGGATTGATGAATTGATCATTGAAATGGTGAATGAATGGATGAGTGAAAGAATGGATGTAAGGATGGAGGAGTGAGTGAGAGGGAGGGTAAAAGGACAAAAGGATGGATAGATGAGTGAAAGTATGGATGAGTGATAGAGACAATGGATGGATTCATGAGTGGATGAGTAAATGGATGAGTGGGTGGATGGGTGAATGGTGGGTGGATAAGTGAAAGGGGAATGGATAGATGAAGGGAGGATGAATGAGTGAAAGCATGGATGAATGATTAGCAGAATGGATGGGTGAATGGGTGCATGGATGAGTGAAAATAAGAATGTAAAGATGGATGAGTGAAATAATGCATACATGAGTGAAAGGGAGGATGGAGAGCTGGAAGAAAGGATGGATGAGTGAAAGGTTGAATTGGTGGACGGATGAGTGACTGGGTGGATGGATGGGTAAGGGAAAGGATGGCTGGATGGGTGAAAGGGTAAATGGTTGGCTGGATAAATGAATGGATGGATGGGTGAAAGAGTGGATTGCTGAGTGAAAGGATGGCTTTGATGAAAGGGTACATGGTTGGATGGATGAGTTAATGTATGCATGGGTGGAAGAGTGGATGGATGAGTGAAAGGATGGCTGGATGGGTGAAAGGGTAAATGGGTGGATGGATGAATGAATGAATGGATGGATGGGTGAAATAGTGGATGGATGAGTGAAAGGATGGCTTTGGTGAAAGGGTACATGGTTGGATGGATGAGTGAATGTATGTATGGGTGGAAGAGTGGATGGATGAGTGAAACGGTGGATTGGGTGAAAGGGTGGATGGATGATGGATGGATGTGTGAAAGAGTGGGTGGATGGAGGGATTGATGAGTGAAATGATGGATGGAATGATAGATGATGGATAGGTTTGCATATGGTTAAAAAGGTTTGTATATGGATGGGCACACAGATGTAATGACAGAATGAATGGTGAAAGACTGAATGATGAATGAAAGAATTAATAGATGACAGAATGAAAATTTGAAATGATGGATATCAGGGGTTTGATGGAAGGATGAATGGCTAGATCCTTGGACAAGAGGCTCTTCTAGGGAGGGTTGTGATGACTGACTTTGCTTTCTTGGTGCTATAAGTGCTTTAGTTCAAAGTAAAATTACATTGTGAATTACACTGTGCGCACTGCAACGCCAAACCGGCGATGCAGCACGCAATGTAATTCATTTTATTTATTTATTTAGTTACTGAACTCCGTTTGGCCCTAATTCGGAGTTTACTATCCTCCACCTTGCCCCTCCCCGTCTCACCGCCCCGCAGCACTCCCTCCAGGAGCCGCTACTGTACCTGCATCTTGTTTGTGTGAATACAATTCGGGATGGAACTTTGCAATATCTTGCTTGGAAAGAAAGCGTGAGAAGGACAGTGGCTTCTCCATAAAACTGCATCATATTAATAGTCGATAACAGCCCGGATATGAGCATCTAGATTTGTCCTGTAATGAAAAAAGCACACAGACCCTTCCATTTTAATAAAAGAGCTATGCTGAGCATGCAAGGAAAAAAATCAATGTTTCATATTGCGATGATGCATCAACATTTGGAACACTGTTTGCAAACCCCACCATCACAATAAATGCAGGGACTTAAAACACAAATAACTGAAGGTGGGGGACAGCCGAACATAAAGAAAGAGCTCCTCATCAGAGCTAGTAAGTGCTATATAAATGCAATTTCAAGAACAGAACAAACAGCAGATTACGAGATGGATACAATAAAGTGTGCCCGATGTGCAAAGCAGTATAAACCTCAGCTAAGGTTGCTCTTTGGACAGCAGGCATCTTGTTACTAAAGGACAGGCACTGTGGGCTAACCAGAGTAACCCAGTGTAAAGGTTGACATCTGTCTGCATTTCAAATTAGAAGTATAACTAGGGCCGGACAGGCCTTTCTTTCCCCCGGGCATTTCCCCAGTGGGCTGGAGCCTTGGAGGCTGGTTTTGAAAGTCCACGACCGCTGCTGGTGCCTCTGTCATTTTCCCCAGCTCCCCCTGGTTAATTGCAGCAGGCACAGAGAGGCTTCAAGAGAGAGAGAACAAGAGGGAGGGAGTAGGAAGTTAGAGAGCAAGTGATCAGAGTGGGAGAGGAGAGAAGGAGAGAGGAGAATGGATAAATGGAAAAAGTGGAATAGCACAAGAATAGGAAGGGAGTGGAGCTGGTTTGATCATTTTTGCCAAGGCTGTTTTTCTTCCATCTTCGGCCCTGAGTATAACCAACTATATAAAAAAATATTGTGTTTTATTCAGTGAACTGCTCGAGCAGGGAAATAGGTAATTGGTAGCGGCAAATTAGAAAGGTCTAGTCTTGATTACACCTAAGAACTCTTCTTCCATCACTCTGCACTTGTTGTCTACTTATCTCACCCAGGCTGGAGTTGTTTTGTACCGCAAGCATTTTTGTTGTGTCCTAGTCAGACAAGGTTATTGTGCTGTGGTCTGGGTGTAAACATTACATTGGGTCTATGTTGAAGGTGTCAGCTGAACTCTTCGCTTCTGTCTGTCTCTTATCAATTTGTTTCCCTCCATCCCAACATGTTGCTTCACAATATCACCACCCCTATTTTTGTTTTGGTCTATGCCCAAACGTCATTTGAGTGTGCCTTTTGGACAGTGTTTAATTTGTTGAAGAATAAGTGCTGGTTCCCAAAGCTTTGCTCAGAAGCCCACAGCGAGCACCACAGTGCCGAATACCAAGGCTGCATTGTCTGGAGTCCACCTCAGGACATTTTCATCCACCTCCTGACACTCCCTGCCCCTTCATTTCACTCCTGCAGGCTCTTCCTTTCTCCCTTTGTGACGTTTTGTCCGTCTTTTTCATTCTTTCTCTGTTGTGCACTTTCCCTCTATTCCTCTCCAGAAATGTTGGATGAGGATAAATAAATGCCTGTCCCCGAAAGTATGTCCACCGGCTCAAAGTAAGCACTGCTGGTGTCACACATGAACCTGGTCCCATGTATGACATGAGTCTCCTGCAGACACATCGGTGTCATGTTTCCTATTATGACTTAAAAAATGTTGGGCATTTTCACAGGGAGTTTAAACCTTTAATATTAAGGTAAATTAGATCGAATATGAATCATGACGTTGGGCTCCAAGGGCCAGATGCATCAACAATACATTTTGCGATTTCCTAATTGTGAATTCTTGCGATTCGCCATTAGAAAATCGCAAAATCGAATGCATGGAAGTGTGTTCAACAATTTCTGCGATTCCTAGGGGATAGCACATGACCTACCTCATGAATATTAATGAGGTAGGTCGCAATTTGCGACCCCCTAGGAATAGCAAAAATCATGGGGCTGATGGCCTGCTGGGGTCAGCAGACCACCGTGTCCGTGATTGCTTTTAAATAAAGCAATCTTTTTTTTGTAAAGCACCCCGTTTTCCTTAAAGGAAAATGGGATGCTTTACAAAAGAGAAAATGAAAACTTTTCCTTTCATTTTCTAAGAGCGAATTGGCTACCACCTACTTGAAGTAGGTGGTAAAATGCGAATGTTTTACGACCGTATTTCGGTCGCAAAACATTCATGCATACCGATGCGATTCGGTATTAGGAAGGGACGCCCTAAACATGCCTCTTCCTAATAGTGAATTGCAAACCCATTTTGTGATTCGGTAACAGGTTACCGAATCGTAAAATAGGGTTTGCTACATCAGAAAGGCATTTTTTTGCATTCGCAAATCGACCGCTTGCGAAGGCAAAAGATGCTTGATGCATATGGCCCCCAAGATCCCTTGCACTATGGCAAAACATCTGCTTCAATTATGAGCCCCTCTATGTGCCAATTGTGCCTCAACTCAGAATATATGTTTCCAGCATATTTGTGCCCACTATAACAACCCCCTGAAAAAAGGGCCCTTAAAACTCCGACTCATAGCCTATGTGGATCCGCGTCCTTGGCTCATGCCATTGCATGAATGGTTGCACCTCCTTTAAGAACAAGGTATCTCCAGGGGGGTAACATTTGCCCCAACAGCCCCCTCAGTGTGGAGACGCCTTGCATTCAAGGGGGCCCCATCTAGCGTGGTGCACGGACAGCGGGCCCCTGGCCTGACAGCTCCTAACTGGGTCTGCAGAATGTGTGGGCCTCCATGTATTTTGCAGTGGGACCCCCTTATGTTTTGTTATGCCATTGGGTATTTCCCCTAATCAGTGTAACTTCCAGTTGTACTTATTACATTACTTGGCAGGACCACCCTTCCCCCTCTCCAAACAGATATATAGTATATCCTGTTAGGTGCGGTCTAAGTCATCCAAGCCACCATACACAGTGGCTACAAGGGTATAGGGATGCATTCATGGTACGTATTATACTTAGTTCATACTATAAACTAAGCAGTCACTCCGGTCCCATTATACAGACTGCGTAAGAAAGTGCCTCTTTTTCTATGGTCACTCCTTACATTTTTGGACTGATACTGTTGGTTTTTTGACTGGGACCTGCAGACAATGCCCCAGTGCATGTGCTCTGACCCCTTGAAGCGTATGTGCAATTGGCTTATTCCTAATTGGCATATTTAACTTACCTAAATTACCCTAGCAGATGGTACAAGGTGTACCCAGGGCTTGTTGGTTAAATGCCATTAGTGGTCTGCAGCACTTATTGTACCACCACTGCAGTGACAAAGGTAAAATATGCCACTGCAGCCTATTTGGGCAGCTTTTAAGTGGCCAATGCGGCATAGGCAAAATAACTCCTTTTGCTAAATTAGAACCTTCCTTTTGAATATTTATAAGTCATCACTAGGGAAGGTATTAGTAGACCATAGGCAGGGTGCAAAATATAAAGACAGGTTAATTGTATGTTTTACATATCCTGAAAGTGAAAACAGGAAATTGTTGTTTTCACTGATGCAAGCCATTCACTAACATGCGGTTACACTAGCCCATGCCCTGAGCGCTAACTTCAATTTGGGGCCACCAAACATAGCACAACTAGGTATCATAATATTTGTTACATTAAACCTGATTTATTGCTAAAGTCGGATTTAAAGTAACTTTTCATGCAAAAGTGACTTCAGAAAGTAACCACTTTCTTGCCCCAAAGTCCAAGTACTTATTTCTGAATAACCACAGTAGTTGGTATTTGAGACAGTCTACTGTCCTCTTTCTAGGAGGCGGAAACAGTCATGTGCTTCTCCCCACCAGCTCTGCATTGCCCTATCACACCATTTTGATCTATACCAACCCATACCCTCCGTGTTGCTTCTGCCTCGGGTTTCCTCCGTGTTAGACTTGCCATCCTTGGCGTGGTTTCCCTGACTTTGTTGCCTCTACCTCCTGCATTTTTGACTGTGTGCTGGAATTCGTTTTTGCTTGCTTAGATGCTTTGGGCACTTTGCCACTGCTGATCAGTGTTAAAATGCAAGTGCTTTCTGTGTAAATTGCAGTTATGATTGGTTATCCATGATTGGCATATTTGATTTACTGGTACGTCCCTAGTAAAGTGCACTGACTGTGCCAAGGGCCTGTGAATCAAATGCTACTAGTGGGCCTGCAGGACTGATCGTGCCACCCACACGAGTAGCCTTTCAAATGTGTCTCAGAGCTGCCACTGCAGTGTCTGCAGACAGTTTTTAACTGCCATGTCAACCTAGCAATTGCGCCCATTTATTTGCCAGGCCCTAACCTTCCTTTTTCTTACATATACATCACTCATAAGGTAGTCCCAAGGTAGCCCCATGGGCATGGGCATGGTGCAGTGCATGTGAAAGGATGGGCATGCACTGGTGTGTGTTACATGCCCAAATAGTGAAAAACTGTGCATTTTGTGAGCACTATTGCAAGGACTGGCTCTATCATTGGACCATCACTGTAAAATTTTACATGTGTAACTTTCAATTTGGAAAAGCTATAGATTGGGAGGTTTGGCTCTCTGAACTCACAATTTAACACACCTTTTAGTAAAGGTGGTTTTTTAATTGTGTGTTTGAAAATGGCGCTTTTAGAAATTAGGCAATTTCTTTTTTAACCATCCTGTGTACCTATACCTGTTTGTGTATTCACTGTCTGGTTTTGGAGTTATAGGAGCTGAAGATGTGCACTGACGCAGCCGGTGCAGGTATGAGCAGTGGGACAGGGCAGGGGTGGGGCGGGAGGGAATGTAGTTGATGCCTATGTTTTGTTCTCCGCAGTTGCTAATTAAAATATTAAATATTCATTATTGCAATAATACTGATGATTCTCAACATAATATCATAATCTTAACATTGATGACTGGATCAGCAAAAGATAAAATGTAACTCCAGCAAAACAACAATCCTGTTAGTGGGAGCTCTTACCACAATATGGCTGTAGGAAATTGTGCCTGCTGTGTTAGAAGTAAGCACTGTCCTAAAGATTAGGAAGCTTATTTACAAGCCCATTTCTCCGCCAGTGCGTCACTTCTTTTGACGCACCGGAGGCAAAGTGGGCCTACCCATATTTACAAGGCAATGTAAAGCCACCCTGCGTGGCTTTTCATGGCCTTGTAAATATGACCCCCTTTCACACATTACTCTGCGCAAAAGGGGTGTTCCATGGGTGTTGCTGTGGGTGTCCCCACGCAACATCCATGGAACCTGACACATTCCCAGATTTACAAAGTTTTGTAAACCTGGAAATGCGTCAGATTCCTACGCCTTCCCCGGGGAGGTGTAAGGGAGGTGCAACAAGGAGAAATACCTTCATTTCTCCTCGTTTTTCCTTGTTCTATGCGTGCTGCATTCCACAGCACACGTAGAAAGAGGAACACATCTCTCATGATTGTTTTTGTGCAGAAAGGTGTCCTTTCTGCACAAAAACAATCGCCCCTACAACATAGACACCATTGCACCATGGCACAAGGGTGCCTACATTGGCACATGGCAGCTCATTGTGCGCCAGCGCAGGGGAAAAGGACAAGAAAGCGCCATATCTTGTAGATACAGCATATTCCTGCCCTTTTCTTGTGAGGCAGCGCAGCAGGAAGGCTTGCGGTACTGCTGTGCGTCGAAATATTGTAAATGAGGCCCTAGGAATCCTGTAAATCTGATGGATCATTATTTAGGAAATACAAAATATCATCAGAAATGCATGTACGTTTTTATCCTCTATACCTACTTAGAAAAAAACTTCAAGCTTCTCAGTTTCCCTCAAATGGTTCATACATTATTGGAAGTTGTAATTCACATAGATTGTGCAAACAGTATTGTGCGATTTTACAATATATATTCTTAAAATTGCAGCAACGCAGCTGTGTATGCTTTACTAAGACTACTAAGACATCACAGTACTAGGTATCCTTAACAAAAAATAACCTGCATCTGCTCCTTTATTTACTGCATGGTACATAATGAGATAGGATACTAAGATAAGATAAGTTAAGTTAAGATAAGATCACACAACATAACACAACACAACACAGCATAACACAACGCAACACATAACATAACTGTCTCAGAGGACTTGGGGAGTTCTCTGCTTTAATAAGACACCATATTAATTGTGGATATATGAAGAACACTTAGAATTAATATGTGGAAATACACAGACATATAATAACCTGAATATTGCATAGGATGAGTGAGAGAGGTTGGTAGCTCACAAGCTCATCAGTTGAGCTGATGAAGATCAGCATGTGCACAACCACTCAATCAATCAATCAACAAAATTTGTATAGCGCGCTACTCACCCGTAAGGGTCTCAAGGCGCTGAGGAGGGGGGACGCTACAGCTCAAACAGCCAGGTCTTGAGTTGTTTCCTGAAGGAGAGATGGTCCAGGGTCAGCCGTAGGTGGGTGGGGAGGGAGTTCCATGTCTTGGCTGCCAGGTAGGAGAAGGATCTTCCTCCGACGGTGGATTTGCAGATTCGTGGGACGGAGGCGAGGGCGAGGCTGGCGGAGCGGAGTTGGCGGGTGGGTGTGTAGAATGTAAGTCGGCTGTTGAGGTACTTCGGGCCCGTTGTGTGGAGAGCCTTGTGAGCGTGGGTGAGGAGTCTGAACGTGATCCTCTTGCTGATGGGGAGCCAGTGCAGGTCTTTCAGGTGGGCAGAGATGTGGCTGTGGCGGGGGATGTCCAGGATGAGTCGTGCTTAGGCGTTCTGAATGCGCTGGAGTCTTTTCTGTAGTTTGGCTGTGGTTCCAGCGTAGAGGGTGTTCCCGTAGTCCAGACAGCTGGTGACGAGGGCCTGGGTAACGGTCTTCCTGGTATCAGTGGGGATCCATCGGAAGATCTTTCGGAGCATGCGCAGGGTGTTGAAGCAGGATGAGGAGACGGCGTTGACTTGCTTGGTCATCGTGAGGGAGGAGTCCAGGATGAAGCCTATGTTGCGTGCGTGGTCCGTTGGCTTGTGTGCGGTTCCCAGGGTGGGGGGCCACCAGGTGTCGTCCCAGGCGGTGGGAGATGGTCCGAGGATGAGGACTTCCATCTTGTCTGAGTTCAGTTTAAGCCGGCTGATCTTCATCCATTCCGCGACGTCTTTCATTCCTTCCTGGAGGTTGGCTTTGGCGTCGGCGGGGTTGTTGGTGAGGGAGAGGATCAGCTGGGTGTCATCGGCATAGGAGATGATGTTGAGGTTGTGTTGGCATGCGATGGCTGCGAGAGGGCTCATGTAGACGTTGAAGAGGGGGGGGCTGAGTGAGGATCCTTGCGGAACGCCGCAGATGACTTCGGTGGCCGAGGAGCGGAACGGGGGGAGGCGGACTCTTTGCGTTCTTCCGTCGAGGAACGAGATGATCCACTCCAGGGCCGCTCCTTGGATTCCGGTGTTGCTGAGGCGCTGTATCAGGGTGCGGTGGCATACGGTATCGAAGGCTGCTGAGAGGTCCAGGAGGAGGAGGGCGGCAGTTTCCCCGTTGTCGAGCAGGGACCTGATGTCGTCGGTGGCTGCGATGAGGGCGGTCTCGGTGCTGTGGTTTGCTCGGAAGCCGGACTGTGAGGGGTCGAGGGATCCGTTGGTCTCGAGGAAGGTGGAGAGTTGTCTGTTGACAGTCTTCTCGATGACTTTGGCTGGAAAGGGGAGGAGCGAGATGGGGTGGAAGTTCTTGAGGTCCGTGGGGTCCACGGTGGGTTTCTTCAGGAGGTTTTAGGGACACTGTGGCATTGGGGCTTTGTTAATCTGGCGGATGCATTTTGAATTCATCCAAATATGCCTAAATCAATATCCTGGTTTCAACGTTAATTGTTTACTTTCTGTCAAAACTAAGTGCCAGGGCTCTCCTCTGGAGGTCACTGCAGCTTGCACCACACATTGCCCCTACCAGCACTGCCAATGATAGTAACAACACAACTACTAACCATCACACTCCTACAAGTGTGAAAATTGAGACTATTTCAGGCCCCCAAAGCTATAAGAATGGCTTGGGCAGCAAGTAATATTAAATTTTAATGCATATTGAATGAATAAATAACTGTTGTGGTGGTCATTTCTAAATAACCCAGAGAGTGCCACCTTGTGGCAGTGTTGACAATTAAGTGCCGGTGCCGAGCACCAGAAACCAACTGCTCAAATTAAGCACTGCTTTCTGTATAGGTCTATGCTATTTTCCGTAAAGTGAACAAGAAGGATGGTTCTACCCCTTTCTGATTGGATGATCTCAGGGACCGCTTTGGGGTAAACTATGCCTACCACAGAATGCATTTCTCTAAGGAGAAGTATTATCAAATGGAACTTTAATCAATGTGGGCACCAGAAGAGGCAAAGCCATTTTAATTCATTTTTGGATACCAATTGATTGGACCAAATTAAAGACCTACTTGTGGGCCAGTCTTCTAGACTCTACTGAAGAAAGAGAGTTCCAGTTGGTGCTTGCTGTGTCAGAGAATACCTGACATACCCCTTAATGCATGGAGTCTCTCCACTTTACTAATCATTGAAAGCCACTACTCCTTTCTCTTCTACAGCTTGGAAGTGAGCTCTCACTCTCAAAGTTAGTTGTCATTATTGAACACATAGATCAACTTAAAAGCTACATGGTTTCTACACAAGCCCAACATATCTAGAGGACTTCGGTGTGTGATGGTTTCGGCAAATATTTACTGCTATAAAGAATACTGAAAGTACATGCACAGGTTACAACAGAGAATTTACAGATGACCAGTAGGTTGATTGACCTACATTTGCTGATTTATCAAAATGGTGGTAAATTAGGTGAGTCTTGAAGTTTGAAGTTTATTTATTAACTGTTCGAATAATGAAAATCATTACAGTAAAAGTAAACAGTATAAAAGACTAGTATTTGCACTTAGCAAAATGCCACCCTCCTTTCCCTAGCGCCCTCTTGTTCAACCAGAACCTGGATTTGTAATGATCATGTGCCCTTAAACAAGTTTGTACCACCCCCAAAGTTCTGTGAAGTCATACTGATTAAGCACACCTCGTAAAAAATGTTTAAAAGCACAGTCATCAAGAGCTGATAAAAGGGAAGCACACTCCTCAATACTTCTCAAGGACCAGTCTGCTTGCTTCAGCAGCGATTGGTGTACCAGTCGCCAAAATTGGATTGCTTTCATTCGCAGCTTTTAAGCTAACCCTAATCAGATGCGTGAATTTCCCCAGTCTTGCTAAAATCATTGTTTTTGCTTTGGAAAAGCACATGGCTGATGCTTCGCTGCAGGTCTTTACTTCTTTAGCGATGCAAATCGGGTGCAGGAGTTGCCGACGTATGTTGTGGAGGTTGGGACAGCAGCATAGGAGATGCAACTAGGATTCCCTCGTGTAAGAACACAGTCAGTATTTTATGTTTTCCCCCTTGCGGGCCCATACAGGATTAAAATCAGCGATTCCTAATGTAATTAATCCCATATAAAATATTTCGCTTCGAGCTTGTGGTGTAAGGGCCTCGCTTAGGTAAGGTTGTGCTTTTCCTAGCATATAGGATGTCCCCGTGTCTCTCATCCCGGTTTTTCCTTCTGTACCCCTCGCTGCCCCCGTGTCTCTGCCCGGTTTTTCCTTCTGTACCCCTCGCTGCCCCCGTGTCTCCGCCTGGTTTTTCCTTCTTCACTCCTTGCTGCCCCCGTGCCTCTCCGCCCGTTTTTGCCTTCTGTTTCTCAGCCGCCCCTGTATTCTTGTGCCCTGTTTGCCTTCTGTGACACTTGTTTTTCCTGTATTTCTATGCCCTTTTTGCCTTCTGTGCCACTCGTTTTCCCTCGTTTTTTGTGCCCTTTTGCCTCCTGTTCCCTTCATCGTCCCTCACCGCCCCGCCGCTGCGTCCCCTGCAGCCCTGCCCCCCTGCCTGCTCACTGTCCAATCGCTACCCCCGCCTCCCACCTCCCAGCTGCTCCTCCCTCCCACCTCCCCATATATGCCGGCCGCTGCGTGGTGAGGAGAGCGACCCTTGACCCCATCAGGTAGGTCGCTCCCCCTCTGCACAGCACCACCTGGGTGTCCCTGCCCCAGCTGCCGCAGCTGCTGAGGAAGTTCGAGGCCCTCCACCACCCGCAGGCTACCACCTGCGCTTCATCCCTGGTGGCCAGTGGTAGGCAGTAGGTTTGTTCATCTTTCGCTCTATTGTTTTATTGTATTGCCTGTATTTCATTGTTGTGTCTGTGACTGCTGTTGTTCTGTCTTCCCCCGCTGCCTGTTCGTGGTCCGTGCCCATTTTCGTCCCTCTGTTCCCCTCGCTGTCCCTGTGTCTCTCAGCCCGGTTTTTCCTTCTGTACCCCTTGCTTCCCCGTGTCTCTGCCCATTTTTTCCTTCTGTACCCCTCGCTGCCTACGTGCCTCTCCGCCCGTTTTTGCCTTCTGTTTCTCAGCCGCCCCTTGTGCCCTGTTTGCCTTCTGTGACACTCGCTTTTCCTGTATTTCTGTGCCCTTTTTGCCTTCTGTGCCAGTCATTTTTCCCTGTATTTCTGTGCCCTCTTGCCTTCTGTGACACTTGTTTTCCCTCGTTTTTTGTGCCCTTTTGCCTTCTGTTCCCTTCATCGTCCCTCACCGCCCCACCACTGCGTCCCCTGCGTCCCGCCCCCCTGACTGCCCACTGCCCATTCGCTGCCCCCACCTCCCACCTCCCAGCTGCTCCTCCCTCCCACCACCCCATATATGCCGGCCACTGCGCGGCCGCGCCACTGTTGTGCCGAAGGCACGCCTAAGGCACGCCCAAGGCACGCCCATCTGTGCCAGTCCGTGCCTGGACCGTGCCCAGCGCCAGGATCCCTGGCCCCCGCACCCGCCACGACGACCACCGCCACTACGACGCCAGCACTCTGCACGCTCTCAACTCCGGACGGAACCACACCTGCTTCAAGGCCGCTCCGAAATGCACACACGGTCCCTTCACCTGCCGGAACTGCAGCTACACCAGCCTCAGAGCCGACGAACCACCCGCCAAGAAAGACACCAACCACCTTCGATGCATACTACTGAACACCCGCTCCGCATGCAAACACACTGTCGAGCTCTGAGACCTGCTCAACACAACATCCCCGGACGTCGCCTTCCTGCCAGAGACCTGGCTGAACGACTCCTCCACACCCGACATCGCCATAGCCATCCCAGACGGCTACAAGATCACCCGCAGAGACTGCACCAATGGAGTCGAGGAGGAATTGATATTGTCCACAAGAACAGCATCAGGGTCTCGACTAGCACCGACGACGCGCTCAGCTCCACCGAACACATGCACTTCCAGATCCACACGGACCCTAACTCCACCCTCAGAGGCACCCTCATCTACCGCCCCCCTGGACCCCATCCCCAGTTCAGCGACTCCATCGCCGACTTCATCAGCACGCATGCCCTGAACTCCACCGACTACATCCTCCCCGGAGACCTGAACTTTCACCTTGAGAACAACAACGACAATCGATAACCTCGCCAACTTCGGACTGAAGCAACTCGTCACAACGCCCACCCACTCCGCCGGCCACACGCTCGACCCCGTCTTCTCCTCAAGC
This sequence comes from Triturus cristatus, assembly GCF_964204655.1. NCBI lineage: Eukaryota > Metazoa > Chordata > Amphibia > Caudata > Salamandridae > Triturus > Triturus cristatus. Next base: position 1,089,664,624 of record NC_140594.1, on the reverse strand, counting down.
CCGCACGTCTCCGTCAGCCACACCACTGAACTCCTCTGGACCGACCACTGCTGCATCCACTTCGTCTTCCAGAAACCCACCACACACCACCGCACCCAACTGATCCACCACCGCTGCTGGAGCAAAATCACCGAAGACCAACTACATGCAAACCTCGCTCTCAGCCCACCCACCGAACACTCCAACACCGACGACGCTGCCCACAGCCTCAGACGCTGGATCGAGGACTGCACCAACACCCTCGCCCTGCTGAAGAAACCCCCTCACAGAGACACTAGCAAGAGGGCCAGCTGGTTCACCCCAGAACTCCTTGCCACCAAGCAAGCCTGCAGGAAACTAGAGAAGGAATGGCACAGTGAACAAACTCCGGACAGCCACGCAGCAAGGACGCCATCCGCAACCACCACCACCTCATCAGGGCGGCCAAGAGGACCTCCTTCAAAGACCGCCTCGACAACAACACACACAAGGAGCTCTTCAACATCGTGAAGGAACTCTCCAACCCCAGCTCCAACACCAACAACATCCTGCCTTCACAAGCCCTGTGCGACTCCCTCGCCACCTTCTTCCACCGCAAGATAGCAGACATCCACGACAGCTTCAACATACAGACAGCCCCAACAGACAGATACACAACAGACCCTGAGCACACCATCGACCACGACCCCCTGCTAGCCTGGGCCAGCGTGAGCGTCGATGACACCATCAAGACCATGAGCACAATCCACTCCGGCTCTCCGTCAGACCCATTCCCGCACCACATCTTCAACAAAGCAAGAGAAATCGTCAACAGACAGCTAACCCGATAAATCGAAGAAAACAGAATCCTGGACCCTTCCCAGTCAGGGTTCCGCAGCAACCACAGCACCGAGACTGCCCTCAACGCCGCCACCAATGACATCAGGACCCTGCTGGACAACGGTGAGACCGCAGCACACATCCTCCTAGACCTCTCCGCTGCCTTCGACACCGTCTGCCACTGCACACTATGCGCACGCCTCCACGCAGCAGGGATCCGAGACAAGGCTCTGGAATGGACCACCTCTTTCTCTCCAGCAGAACCCAGAGCATCCACCTCCCCCCATTCCGTTCTAAAGCCTCCGAGATCATCTGTGGCGTACCCCAAGGATCCTCCCTCAGCCCGACACTGTTCAACATTTACATGGCCCCGCTCGCACACATCGCCCGACAGCACGACCTCAACATAATCTCCTACGCCGACGACACTCAACTGATCCTCTCCCTCACCAAAGACCCCATCACCACCAAAGCCAACCTCCACGAAGGAATGAAGGCCGTCACCGACTGGATGAAGATCAGCTGTCTGAAGCTGAACTCGGACAAGGCGGAGGTCCTCATCCTCGGCTCCAACCCTTCAGCCTTGGACGACTCCTGGTGGCCGACGGCACTGGGGGCAGCACGACACCCACTGACCATGCACGCTACCTGGGAATCATCCTCGACTCAACGCTCTCAATGACCAAGCAAGTCAATGCTGTCTCCTCCTCCTGCTTCAACACCCTCCGCATGCTCCGCAAGATCTACAGATGGACCCCGACAGATACAAGAAAGACAGTCACCCAGGCCCTCGTCAGCAGCAGACTCAACTACGGAAACGCCCTCTATGCGGGAGCCCCGACCAAGCTCATCAAACGACTACAACGCATCCAAAACACATAGGCACAACTGATCCTCGACGTACCACGACATGGCCACATCACCCTCCACTTGAGAAACCTGCACTGGCTCCCCGTCAACAAGAGGATATCCTTTAAGCTCCTCATCCACGCACACAAAGCACTCCACAAGACCGGCAAAGCCTACCTCAATGGCTCTCCTTCTACATCCACAACCACCAGCTACGCTCTGCCGACCTCTCACTCGCCACCGTCCCGTGCATCCGAAGAACAACCACCGGCAGGAGATCCTTCTCCCACCTCGCCGCCAAGACATGGAACACCCTCCCACTGAGCCTATGACAGACCCAAACCTGCTGACCTTCCGAAGGGTACTCAAGACCTGGCTGTTCGATCAGTAGCGGCCCCCACCTCAGCGCCTTGAGACCCTCGAGTATGTAGTGCGCTTTACAAATGATTGATTGATTGGTTCAATGGATCAAGATGAGAGCTTGAGCGGAGGGCCTAAGTGTCTCGCTCGAAAGATAATACATACACTTGTCTATTTATCACTTTTTTCAAAACATTTAGTGGAATTTCTGGTGACCGCAGGCTTGTTTCCTCTGTTTTCAGTGTGCTAACGGCTTTGCCAAGGCCAATATGCCAGACCGAGCCTGTCTCTTCGAATATTGATCTCAATTGATGTCTTAAGGAGTCGTCTGGAGCCCTCAGAATCCTTAGGTGTAAACAAAAATTAGGTGGGTCAATATGTGCTCTTATGTTCATGGTGTGAACCCTGAATATCTAAACCAGAATATTGATGGCACAGAATATCGAGTACACAATATTGAAACTAAAATATCGACAGGTAAGTAAGTATTGATTTTCCATATCTACCTCCACATATATGTACTATTGAGATATATATATGTAGATGTGGAATTATGAGTAGTAAGTCTATACTTTCCTACAGGCACTTACCTTTCGTCATTTTGTCTCTCAATATTCTGCCCAAGATATTATCATAGATCGATATTCTGGAGGTCGATATCCAATCGTACAACCTGTGTGCATGGATTAATAGTCTGTTTGTATGTGCCTACATTCATTTGTATGTCATTTGCTTTCTCGCAATAAGTGCGCCGGTATGCCCAGACGCAGGATCCGGAATTACTGTACCACAAGAGTCAAGCTGATGAGGGGTGATACCCCAAAACCAGTCCAAGGATGCTTGTTTCCAGTACAGGGAGGACCTGGACTTGCAGTTCAGCTGGACTGTTCCCATGAGGAGCCGGATCCAAACTGGGGGGCATGGTGAGCAAAAGAACGATGATGGATTCAACCCAGATCCATGACTGAGGGTGAATGTTTGATTTTTTTCTGCATTTCATCCATCATTTTTGTGTCTTTTACATTCATTTGCATGCACGTGAGTCAGTATGTATTTTTTATATCTGACTGCACATGACACAAATCCCTCGTGTGGGACCACATGGCAATCTTTAGAAAGGCTAAGACGCTTACCTACATTGGCTCAAGATTAATGCATTACATGAAAGCGCTTGGAAGGGTGAGTGCTTGATGGCTAACCATCATTTTCTTTTCTTCCACTTGCACTCATCATAATGCATAACATGGTGCAGTGCATAATATGCATGCATTTTTACGAAATAAAATGTATGACTTAAGAATATAAGACCTTGTTTAGATTCTAAAGAGTTTATATTAGTGCTCAATGGACTTCTGGCAGAAAGGGATGTTTATGAAATAATAGAATCCATTCCAGCGAAATTTTGTATAATGTAAGTTACACAGAACAAGAGCAATAAATATGTGATGGTTTTCTGCAACCAAGTCATAGAGGAAACACAAAATAGCCAATGAAGCGTTGCAAAATCAGAAAATGAGTTTCCAAAATTGTCTGGTTAGCAATGAGAAGAATATTCTTGAAAAATAAACCCTTTCAAATTTCTAAACATGAGCTGTTCTCCTACCAAGCACAAAGTTGGATGCAGCAGACAACCAGCTGACAAATTAGGGGAGGAAGAATAAGGGAAAGAAATACGTCTTGAAATTGAATTTATGTCTGATGAAAGGCCACTATCAGGGCTGTGGAGCAAAAAATACAAATGCGAGAAGTAAGTGCTTTCTGTATCTCATTTCATCTGATAAATGAGCGCGCGCATGCTGGCAAAAAAAATGTACTTTCAAGAAATAAGCAGAAGCCATTTGTAAAAGAATACCTTTACCTTTTGAGCAAAGCCATCATAAATCCGGCTCTAGTATCTTAGTAAAGAGAGGGACAAAGAAACAGATGAGGAGAGAATGCTGAAGATAAATCATGCCCACCTGTGCACAAATGGAGCAAATGTTCTTTTGCGCGTTTTCCTTCTTTTGTCATAGGAGGTTGAGAAAACTTGGGGGCATATTATCAAGGCGGAGCTATGAAATTATCGCCGCTTTTTTCCGTCCGTTTTCGGGCGAAAAGCGGCGATAATTTCATCACCTTATCAGCAAAGACACGCTATCGCTTGTTTTGCTGACTTAGCGCCCGTTTCCAGCACGCCTAACTTTTCATCGCTAATGAGATGCAAAGTAGGCGTGGCTGTGAAACCAACCAGGGAAAATATCGCGAACGCAGCTTCGCGATATTAACTAGGAAGGTTAGCGATTTTTTAAATCGCGCTAAGTATGCCTTAACGCAGGAATTTAACGTCTGTTAAGTTCCTGACTAAGGCATACTTAACATGGGGGGTGGATACTGTGGCTAAGACCACAGGCCCTATCATCTAGGATATCGATGTTTTCCACCATGGAAAACGGCGATATCCACACTATCCCTTGAATTTTTATCGCTTCGGCGATGCGCGTTGTTGATAACGCACTCACCGGGCGATAAATTCCAGAGATAGCTGGCGATAAATATACAAGCGCTAAGAGCGCATTGCGATATTTATCGCCGGCCCTTGTTAATATGCCCCTTGGTTTACTCTAGTATTAATTGAGGGCACCCTGGTTAAGCATTGTTGCAGGGATTCTGCTGATACACAGAACTATGCGAAGAACCCCAGGACCTCAGTGAATTGTGGTGTACCAGAAACTCACCTCAGAACCCAGAACCCAGTATCCGGCTAGCATAAGTGTCCCATTCGTTATCCGAGGTTTAGCTCGGCGGTCCCAATGAATAGACAACCCAGAACAAGCGACTCAGTACATACTCAGGAATGGTGGGAATCGGAAATACCTGTTCGTATATTATTCTCACATCAGTCCACAACAATAATCAACAGAGACACGTTGTAAATAAAAGGGGTTTATTTTTATAGACCACGTGTCCTAAGATGCAGTACTTTGGCTAATACAAGCAGACAAATGATTAATATCAAAACCAGCAACATAGTTACAATACCATAGAATATAAAAGGGGTGATCATATTATAATGACAGTGGATACTACCACCTTCCCTTTACTAAGAAGCTAATATTATTATTATGCTAATAGAAGGTCTCTTAGGCTTGAATAGGGGACCCCATACCTCAAAGATCAGCTTAGTGAAATCACATCACAGGAGCATCAGGAGTCTTCTCGCAGGAAGGCTCGTCTTCGGTCTGAATAATAAACATGATGTCTGTGATACTAAAAGCACTAATTTTCAGGCATTTGCAGCTGCGCGTGTGTTATGGCTAAATAGTGGGCCGATCAACCTAGAGTGAAAAACATGCATTGTGTAATAACCCAGACTGTTTGTCACACCATGTACAGACCAAGGTCGCTGCGCAGAGTTTGGGATGGTAACAACAGATTGCTCTTGTGTGAAGCAAGTCTCGAGTCAGCAGTTTGTTTTAAGAAATAACATGTAAACGTAGTGCCGTGTGCAAAAGCAAAAAGATGGCTTTCTAACATCTAACGTGGTTATGCTAACTTAACAATGCCTGTACGTAATCAGAGAGAACTCACTACACTCCCCCTTGATCGAAGCACTATTTAGTAGGCAAGAAAAGAGAGAACGCAGAGTTCAGTTTCGTCAGAGCAGAACAAGGCGTAACCAATCCAAAGGGTCAGAATGAGTAAAGTCTGAAACGAAAAAATTGAAAAACAAAAGCGGAAACTGTGGTGTCCGGAAAAAAATATAATTAAATTAAAAAAAAACTCAAAACAACCATCAGGGAGAAAGCAAAAAAAGAAAAAGATAAATGCCTCGGCAGGGTGTTGTCCAGGAGCGACAGGCGCCAAGGACGACAGTGCAGTCAATCCATGAATGTATAGGCAGCATATGTGGCAACCGCTTCCAACAAAAAATCATTTGCAGGGCCAGCGAAAGTCTCAGCCATCCAATCCATCAACGAGAAGGAACACACGTGTTCTTCAATCAGCGGAGCTTCCAGCACGATCAGAGGGCATCCGGAATGTTCCTCCAAATAGCTCATAGCCAAGAAGTTGTAGGCAGCTGTAGAGATGTCCCAATTACCCAGGATCCCATGTGCTGCTCCACAAGCCATTATCCGGACACCAGAACAGGTCAACTCGTGAGACACTAAGGGCCTCACTAGTCGATCGAAATCCGGCACCGGAGACACCAGGCTGGTCAAGCACAAATCCAAAGGCCATTCAAAGGGACAATCCAGGCAGTGAAGCACAGGCTGCACGCAGGTGAAGTAGCAATACCGGAAAGATAATCCATATGCCAGGCTTAAGGTCGCCAATGGCAGAGTTCCATAAAAGTCAAGCATCCTATCTCGAAGAAGATGCAGGCGGGACAGGTGCACGTGCGGCACAGAAGGAGCAGCCATTCCGTAGGATGAAAAGGAAAAGCAGCACACCCGCCACTAGCGCCAGAAGCAGCGGAACACCTCCAAAGATGCTCGAGAAAAGGGAATGAAAAAAGCCCGGAACCACACCAAAAATAGTTTGGAAAGAGGTCACGAGACCCGAGCCCACAAGTTTAAAAAAATGAGCCAGGCCGGTTGTGGACGAGGCATTGAAAATAGTTTGGATCAAAGAGCCGAAATGCAGGGGGAGGTCAGTATTCAGAAGCGCCTGTACCTCTGTGCGCGTATTAGCAACGTGAAGGTCGAATGTTTCACGAGAGGAAGTCAAAGACACCTCTTTTTGGGACAATAAGGCTCTTATTCTGCTCAACTTGTTGAACTCTGCTTTCAAGGTTGGAATCGAAGGCCAGATGGAAGCATCCAGCCGCCCATGCGGGGGTGGAAAGAGAACATTATTGCAGCAGACCACTTTCTGCGAGACAGTTACAATATACGGGATTCCCACTAACATCCCACAGCAAGCTTCACTATTCAAAATCAAATAACTACCGTTAGCAAGCAGTGTGAAAGAAGGCGTAATCACAGGCACTGGGACACCCCGTAGGATGCATGCCAAGTTCGGTGCTTGTACATTGCATGCGCCGTGTAATTGAATGTGCCTACATACCAAGGAATGGTCAGGTGACGTGGTACATTCCTCGCCCTTCAAATAAACCTCAGTCCCGTCCCTAGTACATCTATACGTAAAGGGGAGGGACCAAACCTCATGTATGAAAGCGGTGCCCAGCGGTTCATATCTACCCAAAGCATAATGTTTCATACAAGACGTAAACTTAAAAAGCGCAAAAGGTAGAGTTATCAATCCGTGGACTAACCACGTAGCCGAATTGATCTCTGCTACAGAAAAAGGCAATGGTTCTAATTTTTCAATATGTAACAATGAAAATGTAGCATCCTTCATGGACATAAATCGCTGCTTGTCAGTAAGGTTAAAAGGAAGGAACAACGATGAAGTGTTAAGATAGTCCCAAGGGACTCTCCCTGCCTTTAAAGTCTGCAATGTCCATGCAAACTGCATAACAGAACGCAACTGGTTTTGACCATGATATAACACAGACATATCATCATGCACAATATCAACTACTGATGAAACAATATTATCTAATGTATAAATCCTAGAAGAGAGAGTGCTAATGCTATTATCTATAACGGCTAAAACCTTCTCCATGTTTGCTTGGTCAATAGCTCGCAATCTGGAAGCCGCCTCAATCTGTGACAACTTCCAGACTTCGTTGTAAATAGCATACGCCCACCTCTTGGTTCTGCCACCCACAGGACCCTTAACAAAATCATTCAAATCTATTTTGTCATGTAATTGTGATAAATGAACTTTGACAGACGCCAAAGTGGAATGTTGCAGCCAAGATTGACATAACTTGCCCACAGAGTATGTAGTTACAGTATGTGACGACTCAAACCGAGGGTCTACGCGTTCCTGAGTATACCCCGGTTTCAGTCCCAGAAAACGTCGTTGACAGAAATCTGAACTGCTTTGCCAAATTAACCAACCCTCACTATTAACTTTCGAAATATTGAAAGATGTATTTGAAACTAAGGATTGCAAAGCAGCAAGGGACAGATCTGTGTGGTTATCCCAATTGGGATAAGCGCCCAGATCCGGCACTGCAGGCGACTTTAATTTTTTAGAAGTAGCCAATCCAAAACAGGTGGTTTGGAAGATGGATGAATTTAAAAATAAAATATGATTTGGTATAAGACAGGCACGGTGTAAAGCCTCTGTACCCTGTACCTGCCACGGCTTGGAACCCCAAACCGACTTTAGATCAATAGTAGCCTTCCATACATCATAACCTTTGATTGACAACTCGTCCATAAAGGACTTAGAATAAAGTAGCTTCGTGTGTGTCAGTCTAACCTTTGCGGCAGACTCAGGCAGCACCTTAAAATAAAACGCTGCCGGGTTGGAAACACTGAAATCCGAAAAATATGAGTACTTGTTAACTAGTGTTTGTGAACTTCCGAATTCGGGAGTAGGACAGTGTTCCCATTGGGTAAAATTTACAAAATTTCTAAATGTATTTGCTTTATGCAGGAAATGATTGCCATAATGTTGAAAACAATACTGTTCCGCATAATTAGCCGCATTTTCGTATAAATCTTCAGCATCAAAAGCGGCATAATATTTCAAATCAGAAAACAGTGATTCAATGGCGTGTACATCCCAATCATCAGAACGTATGTTCTGCCTAACCACATCACCCATAGAAACACGAAATACATTAGGTACATTAATGACCTCTGTAGGCCCATGAATTTGGAATTTAACAGCATCCCATGCGATTCCATCCAAGACGGGCCAGGCAGTAATATTCACAAAAGTCTGGTCCCTCTTCATGATGTGGGACGAGGAGTGGGGGGCCAAAGTTCCATTGATAAGTCTAATTGTCGATCTCTCACTCAGATAGTGGCCATCCACAAGACGGAAAAAAACTATCACGAATCCAATGGACATAAACAAAAAAATACTGAAAAGCAACAGCCAAATGAATGTCCAAGGGGCAATCAAAAAATGTCTCTTAAACCAGCTGAAAAAAACAGCAATGTTCGATGGGGGGCTTGAAGACAACGAGTTAGTGTCAAAGGAGAAACGGGACTGTCCAAGCGCCGTAGATTGTAAAACAGGCGAGGGACCACGTGTAGGATAAGCATACTCAGTCTCTTCGGGCAAACCACCAGCCGATGGTATCAACAAGGGATCAGTAACCGATTGCATCTCGATGGCAACATCAGGCAAGGTGTTAGAAGCAAGAGTCAACATTGAATTTCTTTGCATCGTCTGGCATGAAACTGCTGGAGTCATGCTAAGAAGTATCGGCCACTCGCTGAAGTTTGACATTGTCAATAGAGATGTACCTGTTTTCTTTGCGACCAGGAAGTGGAGGTAAAATGACTGTTCTTGTACCCTGCACACCAAGCACTGGAACTGGTGCACGATAAGAGGGGCCGAACTCCTTCTTGTTCTCCACCTTCTCACGGACCAGATCTCCAACTCGGGGTAGCCAGCCGACTACCGGAACCTGAACTTCAACTTCAGATGTGGAGGGCATGTGTTCCTTCGATAGAGTGTCTCTGGCTTCTTGTAGAGTCTGTAAAACAGCACAGTGATCATCTACGTCAAAGGGTGCGGTCGACGCCGCCATGTCTAGACCATCAAGGTCTGGTACAAACATTCTGATTCCGAAGAGCATCATGTACGGGGTCCGCCCACCCAGAGACCTTCTAGGGAGATTATTAAGTGCACGTTGAACGTTATACAAATGGGCTAGCCAGTTCCGGCCTGTGCCTAAAACACGGGCTGTCAATGATTGCTTTAAGTCACGGTTCATTCGCTCCACCACACTATTACCCTCAGGTCGGTAGGGGGACGAAAATTTGACTAGGACCCCCAAATTTCTCATAGCCTCCTTGTAAGCCTTAGAGGCGAACGCAGGGCCCTGATCAGAATGGAAGGTACCACACGCAAAGGTTCCCACAAAGACACGCAAATCTCTGATGACAGTCCGCGAGTCAGCACTCCTTTGTGGCCATACCCACAGAAAACGCGTGCACGAATCCACTGCAACCAAGATGTACTTGTACGCAGTATCAGAAGAAAAAGGACCGCAGTGATCCAAATAAACACAACCAAATGGTTTATTGGATATGTACAACTGCGTTTGTGATGGGCGCGCAACAGTAGAAGGTTTAATCTGTTGGCAAATGTCACAATCAAGAACATAAGCGCGCGCTTGTTTATATAAACCAAACCACCAGTAACGTTGTTGTAGCAGAGATATAGTGGCTGACACTCCGGCGTGGGCTGACGCCAACCCCTCATGAGCAGCCAGAATCAGTGCGGGTCTGCAGTCCGCGTTGGGAATAATTCTGTCACCAACGTCGTTAATCCTCACTAATGGGACATTATCAGGACTTAAATGGTAAATGTAACGAGAAGGAAAACCCTTCGGGTAATCGCCTCCCTTTTCTGTAGCAGCAATAGCTGCCAAGATGTCATCATCAATCTTACTCTTTGATCTGGTTACTGCTGCCACTAAGTATGTAGCCACTGCTGTTTTTGCTGCCTCGTCAGCCAAGCTGTTGCCGACAGCATGGACACCAAGTCGTTGGTGACCAAGAGTGTGAATTACATTCACGAGTGGGAGACGTTCTTTAAAGTCTGCCACTCGAACCCAAAGCGTTTTATGCTTAATTGTGCCACCTTTTGTGTCTCGATAATCATTCTGAGACCAGAAGTGTAAATTGTCATTATAGGACTGGACACAGTAGAAAGAATCACTCACAATTAGAGTAGTGACTCGGGGATCAGCAAACTCCAGTGCAAGCACTAGAGCCCGAAGCTCCGCCAATTGCGCGGTACAATCGCCCAATGACTGCGCATGCACTGCATCAGATTGGAATTCACCATTTACGAAAGTACCTACGACAATTGCGCAAGCCGCTGAGTAGGCGTGCTTTGATCCAATTGCGGGCTGCGCAGACCCGTCAGTGTATATGACACAATGGTATTCTTCGAGCGGGCGCAAAGACAGAGGAGCCGGATGAACGAATTCATACTGCAAGAACTCTTGAGTCTGTAATGAGGCATCAAAGATGTAGGTGACGTCTGGCGACGTCAGTGTCGTGGCCCATTGTATCCACCGAGGATGCAAAGCTTTAGAATTTGGTACACTTGCCTTTGTCACCGCTTCTAAGGCGGGATAGGGTGTTACAACCAGAATCTGTTTCCCATGTGACAGTGCGCGTTCTTTAAGGATCGCCATCTGTACAGCAGTCAGAACTTTTTCGACCGCGGAAAAACGTAATTCAGCAGAGGTGTACAAGTGGGATTTGTACGCAATGGGGACTGTATCGCCCTCATTAAACGTCAAATACGTGAAACCCACGGCGCCTGGCACTATTCTTATTACCAGGTTGGTGCGGTTATCACGTGTCAGCAAATATTGTGAAGCAAGAAGGTCAGCCTGTAAAGACTGTAAAATTTTAGAATGTTCCAGCTGCCAGCTAGACTTCGAAAATGTGGGTTGTACCAAGGCGTAAAGCGGCTTGATACGCTGGGCATAATCAGGAATGTACGTACGGCCGAAATTTAGAAAGCCCAGCAGAAATTGTAATTTCTTTAGTGTCGTTGGCGCACTCAAGCATGCGCACTTCTCCAGAAAGTGGGGAGCTAACCCCTTACCTTCATTATTGAGCTCGTAGCCCAAAAACAACACTGTATATTCCGCGATGTGAGACTTCGCAAAATTGAATTTGTAGCCATAGTCAGCAAAACTCACTACAATATTGTCGACTCGAGACAGATGCGGCAACAGCTCGTCATCCGTGAGGTAGATATCGTCAACATAGGAGTATGCCTCGGGGTCTATTCTTTCTAAGAGAGAAACCACGCGAGCGGAAAAGACGCCAGGGCTATTTTTGTAGCCCATGGCTAATCTCGTAAACTGTTTTTGTTTTCCGCCCGAAGTAAACGCTGTCCACTGGCTACTCAGTGTGGACAGGTTATGGCTAAAAAAGCCATTGGAAATGTCAAGTGTCGTTTTAAACCGTTTACGCACGAGACTGTCGACTAGAGCCGAGCTATGTGTATTTTGTACCGCGCAGGTCCGGCAATGGGAGTTTAGGTGCCGGTAATCCAAAACTAAACGGTACGAGCCGTCAGGCTTCGTCACAGTGAATAAAGGGTTATTCATAGGGGACACACATGTTTCAATTACACCCTGATATTCCAATTGTTCAAGGATCGCCGCGACGTGAGGTCTAGCTTCACGACGCATGGGATATTGGGGCTGTGGCTGGGGCATAGACCGCAATGGAATCTCATGGCAGGGGGACAACCGGTCCCAACCCACCTGAGTACGATACACCGCTGGCGCAAGCGCCAGCGCCCACTCACCAGCGTACATTTCAGCTTGGTCCTTAGGCACCGTGTGCGCAAAGGACGGGAGGATTTTCTCCTCCCCTCTAGGAGCTTCCAAAATGAAGGCTGGGGGCCAATCTGCCTCCGCTAGGAGGATATCATAGGTGGTGGTCAGATTATCCCAAAAAATCCCTTTTATAGTACGTTGTATGTCACCCTCTATTAATAAGACTATTTCATAAAGTCTATCAGGGGGAGCCACTCTGGTATCAGCTGTTTCAACAGTAACCAATACATCAGTTGCTGTCGCCGCCAGAAATGGACGCAGAGCTTGACGGACTATGGTAATTTCTGCCGCGCTGTCCAGTAGCGTCAGCGCCCATGTCCGGTTCTGAAGCTGTGTCCGCACTATCTGAGGCATATTTTGCCGTCAGAGCCGCCACTTTCTTCTTCTGAAACGGGGGTCTTTGTCGAGCAAACTCGTCCTGCTTGCCTTTACCCTCAGTCTGTCGGGGTTGGTCACGCTGTTGTGGAGCACCCCGACCTTTGCCACCGCCTCCGCCACCAGACTGTGTAGCCGATGTTTCCTGTGAAGAACGAGGAGAGCGCGGTTCAGAAACCTGAAATCTATCAGGAGACTTAATAGTAGCACGATCTCGCAGATCATAAGTGCGTTCACTACTTGACTGAACGGGAGAGGCAGGCCGAGAGCCCTGTTTCTGCTGCTGCTTTCCCTGTTGTTTAGTCCGCCAAGGTTGTTTTGGAAAAATTGGCCGACCATCCTTACCAAAAGTTTCTGCCTTACCCTGCTGCTTAGAATCGGGATTTTTGATCACAGGCTTAACTCCTAAAGAGCTACGACCCAAATCACGATATGCTTCTGCAATTATTTTTGCAAATTCCTGCGGCTTGTCCTCTTCAGCAACTTTCTTCAGTTCATTACGAACCTGAAAGTGCAACGCATCACCCTTAAGGTTTCCCATTATCATGGTAGCCACCAGGCCAAAATCTCCGAGGAGCCGCATCCCCAATTCTATCGCAGACTCCGCTCCATGGTCCTCTTGAACCTGTTTAATTATGGAGGGCAGCTGTAACATAGACGGAGTGCCGAAGCACTGCGCGTACGTCGCAGCAAAAATCTTACCCCAAGATACACAATCATCCATATGGGGAACTAAGTCTTTAGGCAAACTAATGGTGAGGATCCTGTGTTTTTCCACAGGAGTTGTATGCGGATAAACCGCCTCTATTTGGTCAAATTTTTCAGCAAGCCAAAAAGGATAATCATCCCTTGTGAGGGGGCGCTTGCCCACAACAGAATTGACCATAACAGGACTAATGACCACCGCGTGACGATCACTAGGTTGTCCTGCACTAACAGGCGCCCCCGCCTGTACAGTGCGCGACACATACTGCACCAACGCCCTATATACTGATATAAGGGCAGTGTGTAGTACACGCAATTCAGCCACCGTCACCGTGAGGTAACGGGGATGAGGCGTAAATCCGGCTAGTACCGGCCAAGTGGCCCCCGCAATTGATAAAGGGCCCATTCTCGGCGGTATAACCACATGGGGGAGGGCGCCATTAAACCAAATCTGATGTTGCCAAGCAGATATTGGTATCTCCTGTGTCCTATACGGCGCATAGTTAGCAGGCACGGCAGTAGCAGTGTAAGAATGAAAGGTATCGTCATCCCCACTGACTGCCGGAATCGTCACCCAGGAATAGAACAACTCAAACGGGTGAGCCGCATCGGCTCCCACCACAAAGATGACGTCCATGCCCGTGTCCGGCACCCCATACTGCGTCAAATGACGTTTCAGAGCCGCACGGCTGTGCGCCGCAATGTCTACTGCCATAAGGACAAACTATACTTCAAGTATTTTTAGTAGCACAAGGGTTCAATAACCTTTTTAATGATCAAGCTTGAAGGAACCTATATCAATAGAACTAGGTAGGTTTAAATCCGTCAGACTTGTTATCCGGAAACAAGAATGAGGGTGCTGTGGACTAAATGTAAGCACTACTAAGGCGTTTCAACTCATAGACCAAACGTTAGGTGCGCCATGTTGCAGGGATTCTGCTGATACACAGAACTATGCGAAGAACCCCAGGACCTCAGTGAATTGTGGTGTACCAGAAACTCACCTCAGAACCCAGAACCCAGTATCCGGCTAGCATAAGTGTCCCATTCGTTATCCGAGGTTTAGCTCGGCGGTCCCAATGAATAGACAACCCAGAACAAGCGACTCAGTACATACTCAGGAATGGTGGGAATCGGAAATACCTGTTCGTATATTATTCTCACATCAGTCCACAACAATAATCAACAGAGACACGTTGTAAATAAAAGGGGTTTATTTTTATAGACCACGTGTCCTAAGATGCAGTACTTTGGCTAATACAAGCAGACAAATGATTAATATCAAAACCAGCAACATAGTTACAATACCATAGAATATAAAAGGGGTGATCATATTATAATGACAGTGGATACTACCACCTTCCCTTTACTAAGAAGCTAATATTATTATTATGCTAATAGAAGGTCTCTTAGGCTTGAATAGGGGACCCCATACCTCAAAGATCAGCTTAGTGAAATCACATCACAGGAGCATCAGGAGTCTTCTCGCAGGAAGGCTCGTCTTCGGTCTGAATAATAAACATGATGTCTGTGATACTAAAAGCACTAATTTTCAGGCATTTGCAGCTGCGCGTGTGTTATGGCTAAATAGTGGGCCGATCAACCTAGAGTGAAAAACATGCATTGTGTAATAACCCAGACTGTTTGTCACACCATGTACAGACCAAGGTCGCTGCGCAGAGTTTGGGATGGTAACAACAGATTGCTCTTGTGTGAAGCAAGTCTCGAGTCAGCAGTTTGTTTTAAGAAATAACATGTAAACGTAGTGCCGTGTGCAAAAGCAAAAAGATGGCTTTCTAACATCTAACGTGGTTATGCTAACTTAACAATGCCTGTACGTAATCAGAGAGAACTCACTACAGCATGGAGCTACAGTGACCTAATAGGACCTGGCTTTTCGACGCAGATGCAGCAACCTCAGCGCCCAGATACCCCAAGGGGTGATAGTGCTGCACTTTAGAAATAATTAATTGATTGATTGAAACATTTACTTCTTTTCCATGGCTTAAAAATGTGAAAGATGAAGCTATGTTTAAGGCGAAACCTGTTTGTTTTGTTTCTCATTATGAATGCAGCTTGACTGGTGCTAGGTCTGTTTGATGCTTTTGATGTGTTATCAACTGAGCAGGCAGAAAAAGTGATACAAAAATGATTGGTACTTTTTCCTGCACCACTGAAAACGCTAATGCATTGCTTGAGCAAACAAAAGAAGCACGCATCTACTGTCGGGTAACAACAGACAGATGTACAGATATAATATAGAGATTTTGCGCCAGTGCACAGTCACGCAATGTGCTGAAAATTGGGCCACAGTCTTTAAAAAATATTTACTCGACAGCGCAAAACATTTTGTTCTTGAAACTAGCCCTAAAGGTAACACAAATAAAAGGAGCGGCTCCTCCATTAGAGTGGAGGAGCGTAGCCCCACTAAAAAATGCCCCAAGAAAATCCCCAGAGCTGAAAAATAAAATGGTAATAAAGTTTCTTTATTGCAATTTTATTTTTCACCAACCTGTCCCGAACCAAGTGGGGCTGAAGGGAAGTGGCCATTGCTCCTGAGTGGCAGCAGCGAGCTGTGCACTTCAGTTTAAAGTGTGCATGTGATTTTGGCCAGTGGTCTTGCGATGGCCAGCCAGATGTGCATTTTTAACCTCTCTCAATCAGGGAATTTATAAGCGCACTACTCACCCGTGTGGGTCTCAAGGCACTGGGGGGGAGAGGAGGAGGGGTCAGCAGCTCCATTTCAGTCGAAGAGCCAGGTCTTCAGAGCCTTCCTGAAGGTGTTCAGGGAGGGGGCATGTCTGATGTCGGTGGGGAGCTCGTTCCAGGTCTTGGCTGAGATGTAGGAGAAGGATCTTCCCCCTGCTCTGGCTCTGCGGATGCGCGGGGTTTCGGCAAGGATGAGGTTGGTGGAGCAGAGGTTTCATTTGGGTATGTGGAAGGTGATTCTGTTGTTGAGGTATTGGGGTCCGGTGTTGTGTAGGCGTAGGTGAGTATCTTGAAGGTGACTCTTTTCTCGACAGTGAGTCAGTGAAGCTCCAGTAGGTGTTGGCTGATGTGTTCGTGGCGTGCGACCCTGAGGACGAGTCTCGCGGCGTTGTTTTGTATTGTCTCGAGCTTGTGGAGTAGATTCTTGTTGATGCCGGCATAGAGGCCGTTTCCGTAGTCCAGCCTGCTGGTAATGAGTGCGTGGGTGACTGTCTTCCTTGACTCGGGAGATCAATTTGAAGGTCTTACGAAGGATGCGGTGGGTTCTGAAGCAGCTGGAGGTGACGGCGTTGACCTGTCGATACATGGAGTGGGAGGAGCCGAGTACGATGCCGAGGTTCTTGTCATGGTCCGTGGGGGTCAGAGGGCTGCCGAGGGAGGTTTGCCACCAGGTGTTGATCCATGCCGAGGGGGTGGTTCAGAGGACGAGGACATCTGTCTTATCCGAGTTGATTTTTAGGCAGCTGTTGTTCATCCAGGCTGCGACCTCCTGCATTTCTTCCTGGAAGTTGAGTCTGGTGGTGGGGGGATCCTTGCTGAGGGGGAGGATGAGCTGGGTGTCGTCGGTGTAGGAGACTATGCTGAGGCCGTGCTGTTGGACGATGGTGGCGAGGGGAGCCATGTAGATGTTGAAGAGGGTTGGGCTGAGTGATGATCCCTGTGGGACTCCGCAGTTGATTTCCATGGGTTCGGAGAGGAAGGGTGGCAGTCTGAACCTTTGACTCCTGCCGGTGGGGAATGATCTGATCCAGTAGAGGGCGGTGTCTTGTATGCTGCCGTCGTGTAGTCTGGCTGCGTGTATGCGGTGGGAGACAGTGTTGAAAGTAGAATCAGCGCTGCGGTGTGGCCTTGTTCGAGGAGGGTACGGATGTCGTTAGTGGCTGCGAGTAGGGCGGTCTTGGTGCTGTGGTTCTTCAGAATCCAGATTGAGAAGGGTCGAGGATGGTATTATCTTCGATGAACCTCATCAGTTCTGCGTTGACTGTCTTCTCTGTGACTTTTGCTGCAAGAGGGAGGATCAAGGTGGGCCAGTAGTTCTTGAGGTCCGTCGGGTCTGCTGAGGGCTTCTTAAACAGGGGCCTGACTTCTGCGTGTTTCCAGTCGTCGGGGAAGGAGCCGGTCTTGAAGGTGGTGTTGATGGTGCATTGTAACATGGGTGCTATGGGGGTGGTGGCTCTGTGGTATATATGGGGTGAGAATGGGTCTGTGGGGGCTCCGGAGTGGATACCTTTCATGGTCGCGGCGGTCTCCTCAGTCGTGATCGGTGTCCAGGGGGAGATGGTGTTCTGGCTGGCGTTGCCGCAGGGCGGGTTGGCTGCTGGTTCAGTCGTGTGGTCGTTGAAGTTGTCGTAGAGGTTCTTTATCTTCAGGTGAAAGTAGGATCCGAGTTTGTCGCAGAGGTCCTGGGAGTGGGTGATGTGCATGGCTTCGCTACTGGGCTTGGTGAATTCCTGGATGACGCTGAAAAGTTCTTTGGAGTTGGCGAGGATTCTCTTGTGGATGAAGGTCCTTTTGGTGGTTCTGATGCGTTGATGGTATTCCGGCACCTTGTAGGTGGTGTAGTTTTCGGGTGTTTTGCTATTTCTCCAGTTCTTCTCCAGGCGTCTGCAGGTGCTTCTCGTTTCTTGGAGATCGGTGGTGAATCAGTCTGCTTTCCTGGGGCGTTGCTTGTTGGGATTGCATGTTGGGTTGAGCTTTTCTGCGCAGTTGGCGATCCACGTGCGGAATTCCCTGACCGCGAGGTTGGCGTCGGTTGCAGCGGAGAGGGTGTTGTCTAACGCAGCTGGATTATAGAAAGCACAGGCCTCCAGTGTTCTTAAGAGGGAGGCCACTCCCTCCAATTCTGGTGCATCTCTGATGCTGGTTAACACATGTGAGCAGCACCAGGATTGGTTAGGGAAGTTGGCTGAGTCCTATGTTGGAGCATCAAAGAGCGTGGAGGACGTCCTGCAGCAAGCAAGGAATGTAAGTGCCCATTTCTAATATTTATTTTAGTACCACTAATTTGCCTGCCTCACCACTCTCCATGCATGCCAGCCACCACTAACAAATAGTACTCTATGTTGCTCTGCACTAATTTGCATCAAGGGAGTGTCCCCTGGGTTGTTTATGGGCATTCACTTTCTACCACCCATGGTATAATATGACACAAATTCAATTTGACTAAAATAGTTAGACAAACAAAAATAATAATGTGTACAACATTCATTCCACATGTGAAAAGTTGAAAAGTTTGTCTAGGCATAGCATTTTGTACTTGAAGCGCACCTTTCCAGCACTGTGCTAAACATCACGCACACATCTTTGCACTATGGTGAAACGTTGTGTGCCTGGCGGTAGGCAGGCTGTTTGGGCACCAGTGCCAGTGCCAGCACTGTGCAAAAGAGCAACATCACCATATCTGCAGTGCTCTATCCTGTTTTTCTATGGAAAAAAGGGGTTACGTCCATCTCGGGGGCCTAGTGAGACGTGATACAATGTATGAAAAAAATAGAAAACCAGGCCACCACTTTGCAAGGCTGCTATTATAATTCTTAAAAATTGGTTCCTGTACCACTTAACTTATATTGACCTAGGCTGATATTTATACTGGGTTTCCATCAATTTTTATAAGATTATTTTGAGAATTGCTTCCTTACCATATAAGTGCCCCATTGTACTTTGCAATGTAAGTTGTGGTCTTGCTGCTTCCAAATGATATCAAGCCATCAAATGATGAAGCTTTAGTGCCTTAATAATTAAGAACAGCTTAATTTCCCTACAAATCAGAGCACCTTAGAGCAATAAATCCCCTTTACACATGTGCCATTTCAGTTTAATGCAATCTTTTTAGGGTTTTGCCCAGAAAGTGGAACATCTCCCTAAATATGGCCTTAATTATGAAGTTGCATGGAAGTATAATGAAAATGTTTGCGGCAGAAATAGCTTTACCCGGAACCATTTCTGCAGTACATAGAAACTGATGCAAAAATGTAGAGTAACTTGCAGTTGTAAATCAGGCACCCCAAGGTGAACATCACAATAAGACCCCGAGGGAAGCACTTAACAACCAGAATCTAGTATGCTGGATTAGGAGACAACCCAAATGGTCAGAACCATGCATGAAATGCACCAAGACACACCTTTCCACATCAGAGCAGAGACAAAGCCTGTCAAGGGAATTACTTTTTCAAAACAAGCCCAGCATGGCAGAGGCGTCCAAGAGAACCTGAAGCAAAGAAACACATTGTCCTAGTCAGCAGCAATTTAAGCTCCTGCCAGTGCCCCAACAGAATCATGCCCATCTAGAAGCACCAAGCAAAGCACATAACCAAGACCAAAGAAGGACGGTAGAATAGGGAAAACCCTAACAAGAAACAGTACAACAGTAGGAAAAGCAAGCCAGGGTACACCAAGCTTTAAACCCAAGAAGAAGTACAGGGGTTATGTACTGCTGCAACCCACACCAAAAATTGAATGAGAGCCAATATGCTCAATATGAAAGGACAAACCAAACAGAAGAGGCACACCTGGTGCCCTCTACACCCCTACCTCCAAGAACATGAAAGCAGCCAGGATGTCAGAACCTTACAGGAAGCAGACGCTCAGTGGTGGACGACCCAACTGAGGGACAACATGGTACACCAGCAGGGGAAGCTACTTCCTGCAGCTAACATGAAATAAGGACTATAGAATGAGAAGGGCATGGTCATCACCAAAGGCTCTAACCCCTCAACCTCAACACTTGGCTGGAGTCAGATTGTACCCACATTGGGTACAAGTCACAACTATAAGGAGTCCACAACAAGAGCTGCACACCCAATCAAAAAACCAACATGGAAGTGGGAGTGGAAGATTCAATAGGAAAAAGGCCATACCAAATCAGCCCACCTCACCTACAACGACCTATAAGTAAACAGCAACGAGAGAAGAGGGTGACAAGTCAAGAGGCTAGATCCATCCATGGGGTCAAAGGATCAGAGAGCCAAAAACCCAAATGTAACATGAGTGAGGGTATAAGGCAAATGTGGTGTAGACATCTAACATACAATGGATGCAGTTACCTAATTCCAAGATTATGGACACCCAGCTTTAGGCCTGCAAGGAGCAAGTAGGGAGAACAGGTATTAACCACACGCCTGCACCTCGACAGCACCCAGTGAGGTAGAAAGGGTCACCAAGAAGTCTTCAACACTATATATGGTGAGGCTGTGGCTTTTCGAGGGATCACTCAGAAGGCTGGAGGGGCAGGAATGGGCACCAGTGAGAAAATTGCCAAAAACCAGTATCCCAACAGTGAGCAAGAAGAGCATGCCCTTAACAGAATATGAATCTGCAATGAAGCTTAAACAAACCAGGTCAGAAGAGTTGGACTGATGCATACATTCAACCACTAAAAGCTAGGAGTGGGCCCACAGATGAAGCAACAAGACAAAACAAACCATAGCAGTGAAGTGAGAGCACTCCACAACAAGTGGAAACCACAAGGGGAAAACCATAAAAGCAACACACAAGCACTAGTCCCAACAGCAACTGAGTAAAGACACCAACACAGTGCCATTCTGCACACCTGCCTACAGTAACACAAAGGGAGCCATACTCTGAGCCAAGCCTAACCACAGCAGATAGCATAGGGAACAGTTCCAAACAAAACTCCACCCAAAGAGAAAGAAAGGATGCAGGAAGGCCAAGTCAGAATGAAGTAACCCACTCAGAGAAATAGCTGTACTCCTACCAAACAGCAGCCTAAAGGCCAAAGGAGGGAAAGGGACAGGGGTACAACACCTTCAGAAGATGTCCAGCCAAAGCCAAACACAGACCACACCCAGTGCTTAGTTTGTAAAACAAATAACTGCCAGGGCTCTAGTCAGGAGGCCTCTGCAGCTTGTGCCACCCACTGCCACTGCCGTTGTTGCCAATGACAGTACCTACAACTACTAACCAGCACACTGCTACAAGTGTGATAATTCAGCCCATTCCAGGCCCCCAAAGCTGTACAAATAGCTTGGGCGGAAGGTATTAGCTGTTTTAATGCATAGTGAATTAATACAAAATTGCTGTTCTGCTCCTCACTAAATTATACAAACAGCACCACTATGTGCCAGCTGTCATAAGTGCTAGTGTTGTCAATTAAGTGTTGTTGCTGACAATAAAGTGCTGGTGCTGAGCACCGGAAACCACCGGCTCAAATTAAGCACTGGCCACACCCCATGGGCCAACCCACCATCAACTTCCACATCAAAGAAAAAAGATGAAAAAATTAAGCTAAGCCCTGCACCATAAACACCAAGCCATTGCAAAGTAAACAGATGGAACATCATACACAACCCCTCAACAGCAACAAAAAAACAAAAAGTGGGGTATGGCAAGGCAGGAACTGCCAACATTAGACTTATCCAACATAGTCCAAGGCACACCAGAAGCAAAGGAACAGCCCAACAGACCCCCCCACACTAAACAAGAATAAGAAGCAGGACAAAAAGGAATAATTGACCTTGATAGGGAGGCACAAAACACCAACTGCTTTTTACCTGTGGAAAGAAGGAGTCGTTCGACGGAGAGAAAATCAACATCTGTCTTACTGAGGTGTTCAACTGGTTTAGCCAAAATCAGTTACTCTGTAATTCAGTTAAATCTGAAATTATCTTTTTTGGACATACCCCAGACAATGAATGGCGCCAATGGTGGCCAAGGAATTGTGCCCCCCCAGCAAAGCCGGCTTGCACGGCAAAAAATCTGGGAGTAAAAATAGATTCCGAACTGACGATGAAAACCCAGGTCCAAGCTACGGCGGGCACATGCTTTGGACTGCTGAAAACTATCCGAAACTTCCTCCCTCTTCTCTCAATTGCGCATAAGAAAACAGTGGTCCAGGCTTTGATCATGTCCAGATTAGACTATGTGAACGTACTGTATTTGGGTCTTCCAGACTATCTGTTGAATCGTCTGCAGGTGGTTCAAAATGCTGCGGCCAGGGCTGTTTTAACAGTGGGGCTAGGAGACCATATGTCCTCACACCTGAGTACCTTACATTGGCTGCCAGTAAGACAAAGGATATGTTTTAAATCCTTGGTCCTAACGTTTAAAGCCATAAATAAGATTAGTGCGCCATATCTTAGAAATAAGATTCAGCTACATAAACCCTTCAGAACACTTCGTTCATCCTCACAACATTTACTCAATGTACCCAAATTTCTCCTTTCCCGTAAAGGTAGTCGCTCCTTTCAGGTGGTCCCAGCAAAGCTTTGGAATAGCCTCCCTTTAAAGCTGCGACAGGAATGCGACCTTTTAAACTTTCCTAAGGGTGTGGAAACCTGGCTCTTTCAGAACTAGAATGGGAGTAGATGACAGTTTGCTTTCTGTGTAGGGGTTAAATCAGCGCCGGGACACTCCTTGGAGTAGCTGCGCGCTTAATAAATACCCAATTAACAGAACATAACATCCAGCAGGTACCTGACTGGTAAAAATTGAGTTAGTGGTTGACTGGGCTGTGAGCCCTGGTCAAGCATCAACCAAAATCCTAGTCCAGTAAGGCACAAGCAAACCCCAAATTAACCTATGCCCAAACCCCTGGTAGCTTGGCACAGAGCAGGCTTAACTTAGAGGCAATTTGTAAACTATTTGTCCAACACTTCAAACAGTAAAAGAATCTGAAAACACCACACTTAAAGGCCCACACCAGGTTAGAAAAATAGAGTTTAATCTAATAACTAAAACAAGTCCAAAACAAAAAAATCCAATTAGTGGAACCGGAGTCATGAATTTTTAAAGACCAAAAGGCACCAGCCACAGCTATCTGGTCGCACTGAACTGGGTAAAAGTAAAATTTCAGGCTGACCGCAAATTAGTGCAGGTTTGATACAGTCCCAGATGAGTCGCGCTGAAGTTTTATCTTCTCAAGATTTGTGCGAAGGTTCCCGTTCATGTGGTGCGAACAGCAGGCCGGGCGCCGCGGATGGGTGGGCTGGAGCTTTGTGGTGGCAGTTCTCCGCAGGTGGTCGATGCTTGCTGTGCGAATGGATGGGCTGGTGGCAGTTCGTACTGAATTTACATGCAAGTGGCATGGTTCTATGTGAACGGGCCTGTTGGCAGTTGCGAAGAGTCCAAAAGCTTGATTTCAAGAGACTTTTTTTAAATACATAGCACCCTGCTCTCTGGGTTGTTCAGGGCCTACCCTAGGTGTGACTTATATGAATTAAAAAGTAAGGTTTGGGCCTGGTAAAGGGTTTACTTTGCCAGGTCGACATGGCAGTTTCAAAAACTGCACACACAGGCTACAATGACAGGCCTGAGAGATGTTTAAAGTGCTACTTAAGTGGGTGGCACAATCAGTGCTGCAGCCCCACTAGTAGCATTTAATTTACAGTCCCAGGGCACAGGTAGTGCTTCTTTACTAAGGACTTACAGGTAAATAAAGTATACCGATTGGGTATGACGCCCATGATAACATGAGTAAAGAAAACCTGCACTAGAAGTAGAGCCGTATCTAAGACATAATATAATATTTAATAGATATAAGATTTACAGCAGGGGTCCCTGTCCTCCAAACTCTATAGAAGGTCCATTGTCTAACACATCATCTCCAGATCACAGTTCAGGGTTCTTGATACACAAAGTACTTGGAAAACAGTTGTTAATGTCACACGATTTCACGTGATTGATATGACCAATCAGTAATAAGGTTGTCTGAAGGATGCCAATTCACTGATAGCCTTGGGGCCATCAAAGTGACATTATGCTTGCTTTTCCACCACCCTCTGTCACGCTAATCACATCACAGAGTTTGACCCACTGCAGATCATTCCCCTCATCAGCCTTCTATTTGCTGCTGAATGGCTAGACTGAATGTAAGGAATGTAAAGTAATCAAAGTAATCAGGGCCCTCTGGGCACTGCCTTCATTTACCCCTGGGTGACAAATGCAGTGCCAGGGCAATCTAAGGTGTTCCTCTTAAGAGTGACTAGAGCTTCTGAATTCCCCTGGTTGACTTCCATGGGTTGTAGTCAGTATACAATTATATTCGATTATTAATTGTGTAAAGTGAATAGCTTGTACAATATATTCTACATAGTGAATTGGCTGTGGGATTTTGTACCCATCAGTTAAAAAAAGAGCTTTTGGTATTCTAAAACGGATGTGGGGCCAAGTTTACATAGAAATCATGCAAAGCAGCACAGCAAGTAAAGTTGCTGTGCTACGTTGCATAACAGTGCCATATCTACTAAAATGTGGCACTGTTATGGGCTCTCCCTGCGCTTCCGCACTTTTAGCTGCTATGTCGTAGTGCAAGAATGTCTGCATTTTGGGAAGTACAGGGCCATTGGAATCATGCAATTGTGTGGCCATGGCATTTTTCGCATAATTAAGGATTTGCCACACGTGCCACTAAATCCATCATCCGATTCCAAATATGTAGAGTTTAACAACAACAATAGATTATAGCTCAAAGGGTCCAAAAATTACTAAAAATTCAGCAACACTTGTTGCTGTGCAGTAGAACTCCCTTTTTAAAGGTTGACTGGTCATCTTTTTAGGTTGAGCCTAGGCAGTGTTTGCGCTGTCTCTTTGGGACATGTATACACTTTGTGGGCTTCCAGCGCACCCATTGCCTTTTTATTCGTTATTTCGATTGTCCTTTAAAAAGGCTTGCTTGCTAATGGTTAATCTTCCCTTTTTGTCCCTCCTTTTTGTGTTTTCGTTCCTCCCATGGACCACAGCCCAATTACTGGTATCTTTACTCTTTGGTGTTTATGTGTTCATTTTGGGGAACTATTTTTTCTTTGTTTCCTGCTTGTGTTTGTCTGTGTCTGCACCCGTCCCCGCCTTGCCACTCTTCAGTCCTTGTTTGTGTTTGTTAATCCCTTACAGCCAAAGGGCAGGATGGACCTTGGAAGCATTATTTTTGAATCCATACAGAATGAGTATAAACTTGTGCCTCTGTTATTATTGCGAGCGCATCCCCATCCCTGAAACACATATGGTACCTTCTTTGTGAATATGAACTGATGAGCGTTATGTGGGTTGCGATGTTTTTGTAAAGTAATGACATTTTTCAGGTCGATAAAATCTGGCTTTGCACAACATGATTAAACACTGTACCACATTGATTTTGTTTGTCGCTCTGTTATGCCCCCAAATTCCTGATTAAAAAGGACGTGTGAAATTTGTTATAAACAAAAGAAAGCAGTCGTCTTTGTCTCAATGGTCGCGAGATTAATTTGGTTTGTGAGGTAATTCCGCTCATTATAACTGGACGAACAGTGGTGATCTTCTCTTACTCCCCCCCCTTGCCCTCCTTCATGGGCTGGACCATCGCCACTGCGGTGTGTTACCTTCCATTTGCCGCTCCGAAATGACCAGTTGTGATTTGGTTTGCTGCAAAGAAGCATTTGCTCCCATTGACTACACAGCCATTGTGACAATTTTGTTTTTCTTGGCTCTTGAGTAAGGAACCATCATTCTCTCAGAGGCCGAGCATCCAGTTGCCAAGGTGGCTCGGCTCTCAGGGGTCACCGGAAGTAGTGGCGCTGCCATGCTGGGTGCTTTGTTGTAGTTTCCGGTACACTCTGACGAGGGAAGATTTTTTTTATAA
Organism: Triturus cristatus; assembly: GCF_964204655.1. Lineage (NCBI taxonomy): Eukaryota > Metazoa > Chordata > Amphibia > Caudata > Salamandridae > Triturus > Triturus cristatus. The sequence continues at coordinate 1,089,638,594 of NC_140594.1, read as the reverse complement.
CAACAGCGACGCGCCATGGAGGCCAACTGGACTGCTTTCCTGCTCCAGGTAAGGGCCCCTTGGGTTATGACGAGTGAACATTTAAAAATGTAAATGCTTATTTTCTGTGGTGGCAAGGTCAGGGTCCATATACTGCAGGAGATGAAAATCTGAACTCCGTGATAGTCCATGGGAGATGGGTTACATCCGTACCCGCATTTTTTAAAAATATGCTGTAAACAAATTGTTTAGTCTAACAGAAAGAACATATGAGCTGCTTTCTTGTTTCCTCTGCCGAACATCTGCAGCCCTGTTCACAATTAATTTGTCATAACTTTCAAGTGACTGTACTCCTTCCCAACTATTGCAAAAAATGCAGCTCCTCAAAATACGTTGGTGATCTTGAGAATAAAAGTAGACCCAGGTACATAGCTTACACCACTGTGTAATTATTAATTATCTCACGCTGCCTACTCCCCATGATAGATTGCCTTTTCTTAAACAACATCTTTTGCAAACAGTGGGTTTATTTGCATGCCCGCCACAGTGATTTTGGTTTTTTTACTTACACTCCTACAAAAATAATATTAGATTTGTTTTGGTATCATCAGTAGATCTACCCACCTCACTCCAATCTACTCCACTCCAATATAGCCTACCCCACTCCACCCTAATCTACCCCACTCCACTCTACTCCTACTCCATCTACCTCACTCCACTCTACCCCACTTCTCTCTTCCCCAATCAACTGCACTCCCCTCTTCAACAGTCCACTGCGCTCTTCCCCAATCTACTCCACTCCACTCTACATCAAAATATCCCACTCCACTCTACACTGATGTAGCACTCTCAAATCTACCCCACTCTAATCCACCCCACTCCAATCCAATCTACCCCACTACAACCCAAAATACTCCAATTAAATCTACCCCTACTCCTCTACATCAAACTAGACCACTCCAATCCACCCCAATCCGCTCCATTCTACTCCAATCCACCCCACTCTACCACACTCTGCCCACTCCAATCTACCCCACTCCACCCCCTCTATCCCACTCCAATCTACCCCACTGCACCCCACTCTACCTTAATCCACCCCACTCCATTCTACCCCACTCCACTCCACACCAATGTACCTCACTCCACCCCATCTACTCCAATACACTCCACTCAATTCTACTCCAATCTACCCCAATCCACCCCACTCTATTCTACCCCACTCCACTCTAGACCAATCTACCCCACTCCACCCCAATACACTCAACTCAATTCTACACCAGTCTACCCAAATCTGCTTACTCCAATCTACCCAAACCACTCCAATCTACCCAGCTCCACTCTTCCACAATCACCCCACGTTTCCGCAATATACCCCACTCCACTCCAATCTACCCCTATATATCCACCTCCAATCTACCTAACTCCAATCTGCCCCAATCCACCCACTCTACCCCCACTCCGCTCTACACCAGTCTAGCCCACTCCACCCCAATCTACGCCACTCTACCCCACTCCAATATGCCCCACCCCACCCCAAAATAACCCAACTACAATTAGTTCATCAGCTTACTCACGGTGCTGGTCATATATTAGATGCTATTTTTTCTAATAACCAGTCTATTTCTGTTAAGGTGTTTCTCCTGCTTACATGGTCCGACCATAAAGCTATTGTTTTCAAATTAACTGTTTCCTCCTCTATTCAAAACAGAATAGTAGACCCTAACCCTACTTCACATCATCTCTGGATGAAAACCAACTTTGATTTAATGCGGCTATATCTCTCTCAGGTTTCTCCCGTTTTATTACTGGACCCAAATCAGGCTCAGGTTGATCCAGTTTTATTACCAGACCCAAATCTGGCTGCAGCCAACTATACAGATTGGCTTAACTCTGCTATTTCCAAGGCCGTTCCAAAAAAAACAGTGGTCAAAACAAATTAAAACAATCTGCAGCTTGGTTTACAGAAACACTTTGCCTTGAAAAACAAAAATGTAGAAGGCTTGAAAGGAAATGGAGATCCAACTACAACTCCTTTGACAAAGAAATATATAAACTCTTCCTTGCCAAGTATAAGGCAGTTATCAGTAATAAAAAATATATATTTTTACGTATCTTTAACGGGATGTTCAAAACTGGGATCTTTCCCGATATGTGGAAAAAAGCCTCCTTCTTGCCACTGCTTAAGAAGCCTAATTTAGACCCAGATAACCCTGCAAACTATTGTCCCATTTCCAGGTTACCATTTCCTGCAAAAATAGTAGAAAAATTAATACATTCACAATTGGCACAGTTCATTCAGGTAAATCAATTACTGGACCCTACACAATTCGGCTTTAAGGCCGAGCATAGCACAGAGGTGGCACTAACAAAAACCACAGATGTGTTAAGACACATCCTGGACTCTCATACTTCTCGACCTTTTGGCGGCCTTCGACACGGTTGATCATGTCACTCTCATTGGTCGTCTAAAAAAACTTGCCATACCTACCAAATCTCTGGCTTTACTTCAGTCTTTTTTAACAGGCATAGATCACGTAATCAGGCTTGAGAAATTTTCATCTAGGTCCTTTTCGCTTCCATGTGGGGTCCCTCAGGGATCCTCACTGAGCCCATTGCTCTTCAATATTTATGCCACCGAACTGGCCTCCCTGATTAGATCTTTTGGGTTCTCCCTTCACCTCTTCTTATGCTGATGATGCGCAGATCAATTTTTCCGCCGCTAATAATGTAGATGCCACTATCTCCCTATTTCGCGACTGTATGAGAGCTGTCAGCAATTGGATGAGTAAACATTGTCTTAAGCTGAACTCTAATAACACCTAGGTCATACTTTTCGGTAATAAACCACATTTCTGGAGCCCACCTTGTTGGCCATCTGAGCTAGGAACACTCGCCATTCCGGTTCAAAAAGTGAGAAATTTAGGAATACTTATATATGATGAATTAGATTTTAACAAACACATCAGCTCAGTTGTCTCTTCTAGTTTTAATACCTTGAGAATTATCAGGAAGATCCTCCCGTTCATTCCACTGAATTGAAGAAAAACAGTCATTTCATTACTAATTCTTACCAAACTGGATAATGGTAATGGACTTTATGTCAAACTTCAAAAGCAATATTTGAAAAAGTTACAGAGCAGACAGAATGCGGCAGTGAGACTTATTCTTGATCTTCCTAAATTCCAAACTGTTTCTGCCTCCATCAGGGGACTCCACTGGCTTTCAGTGAGCAACCAAATTAAATTTAAGGCGCTGTGCCTTACCTATAAGGCATTGCATGACTCAGCTCATTGTCAGCTAAAATAGTCCCTAACCTGGTAGGTTCCCAGCAGAGACTTACGATCTAAAAACACCATAAGGGTCTCTCGCCTCCTCAATTTTAAGAGATTCAAACAGGAGGGCAGCTGTTAGCCCAAGCACTTTGGAACGGCCTGCCTATAAGCATTAGAGCGGCTCCCACCGTATTGATTTTCACGAGACTGCTCAAAACTTGGCTCTTTAACATCTAGTCCTCTTTCCTTCTGCCAAACGGCTAACCCTATCAGCGCCAAGACTCCCGCGGGTATTTGTGCGCTTTAGAAATATATTAACATAACAAAATAATACTCCACCGCAATCTACCCCAATCCACCCCACTCAATTCTCCCCCACTCTACCCCACTGCACTCTACACCAATCTACCTCACTCCACCCCAATGTACCCATTCCACTTTACCCCAGTCTACTCCACTGCAATCTACCCTACCCCAGTAATGTTTAGCCATGCTGAACAGCAGCCACACTGGTGTATATAATAGCTGAAACACATTGCCAAAGCCAATAGCTCTTGCGTAGGCAAGACCTATTGGCTTTGCCAATGCTTGTTATTGCGTGTTGCTATATTTGGGTATGAAACTGGTACTAGGGAGGAGCAACCTATGCCCAGAGTGTGTTAACAAGTGTAAACATGAGCCACATTACGCTGCATATTTTGTTTTTTCTTCCCACATAATTTAGTCAACCCTGCCACATGATTTGGCCTTCCCATGCTGCATAATTCTAGTGGCCCTGGATGCGGTAAAATGCAGCACCAATGCAAAGAAGGAAAAATGAAGGGAAATGAAAACATTTCTCCTCATTACACCTGCATTAGAGAGGTGCAGGATTCTGATGCAAATCCCTGTTTACAATTGTTTGTAGATAGGATTTGAGTTAAAACCCATGGTTGGTTGCATGGGAACGCCATGCACTGGCATAGAACACCCCCAACACTACAGGCCAGATATACAAACATTTAGCTCTCTGTTTGTATCACAAAAGTGACGCAATCCTGCCCAATTTTTTTTTGGTTATTTGATTTCTAGCACAATACTTGTTTGCACTAGACAGTTGCCTAAAAGTAATGCATAGCAGTGCAAAGCGCTGCTTTGCATTACTTAGCATCCAGGGGGCATTACATGGGTGGGTCCCATGCAACCACCCATAATTTGTGACTCAAAACCCTATCTACCCAAAATTTGACACAGGGTTTTGGTACAAAATTAAAGACACTTAAAAGCTGTTGTTAAAAGGAGCATTGTTTTCATTTCTCCTTTCTTTTCCGACTTTGCATGTGTGCTGCACTGTACAGCACACATACAAAGTAGAGAAAGTTTTAAAAGTTGTCTAGACATAGGGGCAGATATACAAGCCCCTTGCGACACATTTACGCCGTCGTTTCGTCACTTTTGTGATACAGTGGCGGCGTAAATCATGCACCATGTTGCGCCGTATTTACAACGTGGCACATCTAGGGAGATGAGTCACGTTGTAAATCCCTGCGCCATATGAAACCTGCGTCAGGTTCCATGTGGGTGTTCCAGCGCAGGGTGGGCGTTCCCTCGCAGGTACGCCTCATAAAAGTGACGCAATGAAATCTACAAGATTTCACTGAGTCACTTTCACGGCCATGCTGCGTCAAAACCCTGCGCCTGCTTGGAGCAGGCGTAAGGATTCACGCAGCATGTTAGGCATAGGGCACCCCCGAGACTCCAGCAATGCGCCGCATTTCCACCGGGGGATGCGACACGCATCTGCCCATCCATGCGCCACGGCGCACTGCATTGTTAATGTGGCGCATCAGTGGTGGCGCACGGGTGGTTTTGCGGTTCGCAAGTCTTCTGGCACATCCCTGCTGATTTGCAGAGATGCGCCAGACCTTGTAAATCTGCCCCATAGTATTTTGTACTAGAATGGAACCTTTCCCGTAAAGAACCTATGCTAGACTCATGCTAACACCCTTACACTATGGTGCAAAGGCATGTGCGTGGCGCTCGGCAGCAAAATTCTGAGCCTGCCCTAGAGGGGACGAGAGAGACATATCTCTGTAGATATAACGTTATCCTCCTCTCTCATTCTCACGCAACGCAGCACAGCATTTTTGGCTACTGCGTTGCATGAGATTTTAGTAAATCTGGTTAGCCCATTGCACTGCCCTGCATTGCGTTACTTTGGGTTACAATCCAACACAAATCTCGATTTGCCAGTAGACTTTACGCCGGGTGTGCGTTAAGAAAGTAAGGCAAACCTGGGGTAAAGTTTTGGTCTCAGGATGTTCAGGTTCTGCGAAATCTTCAGGAAAAAAATATTTTTTTCTTGCATGCGTATTGTTTGAACGTCAGGAAGGCGATGTTTGACAACTGCAGACAGTCGTGCATTGAAATGTCTAGCTTTTCTTCTGGCTCTCCGGTTTACCAGGGTGAAAACAGAGCAGCCGTCAGGCCGTAATGAGAGGGCACATTGTGGAAAAAATGCGAGATTTCAGCAGCAAACCCGACACTCGGAAAGGCCAGCGCCACAAATTCCCTTAACACGAAAGAAGGATGTGTGCAGGCAGCGAGGGCGAGAGCAGAATATTCAAGTGTGACAAAGAAATGAACACGAGAAGTAAATCCCGCCGAATTCCACACTGCGCGGCGGAATCAATTTTTATTTTTATGGAAATTAGCATAAAAAGCAGACATTTTAGGGTAAGCAAAAATTCCGATCTAGGAAATACGGTGAATGTTATTTATTTTGATTTTTCAGAAGCTTCTGACACAATGGCACCGAAAAGATGAGTACGTAGAAAAGCACCGAAATCAGAGATAAAAATGTGCGGCTGGATAAGAGTCCCGGGCGAAGCGCGAGGCGGAAATTTATTAATGACGAGATTTCCAATTTCGCGCGAGTCGGAGATCGGCAGAGTTCGTGACTCGGTCCAGAGCGCGCTGCCTTATTCTTAAACATGTTAGCGCTGGGAATGAGTAGAGATGTTTCGATTTTGAATGGTTATGCAAAGCGATGTCTGAGGGCGCGGGCGAGCGAATACATGAATGTGTTTATTTGCAGAGGGTGTCGGGGCAGGAGTCTGTGCAGGCCGTTCCCAGCGCATCCCGAAGGTGATGGAGGGAGGTCGCGCTAGCACAGGTAGACCTGAGAAATGGGGACCAGTGTCAGACCTGGCAGAGATTTTCAAAGCAGCCCCTCGCCCCCCACCCCCCAAGCATCAATTCAGTAGGGTAGCAACTAGGAAAGCTATGGGCTCTGATGCAAGAAAGGAAGATGGCCACGTTGGCTCCTGTTGGGGTGGTAAAATACAGCACTTTTCAATGGGCTCCTCAGAGCTATAGGCCCTGGTGCCACTGCACCTGCTGCACCAATGGAAGCTACGCCCCTGCATTCATGCTCCCTCTCTTCTCCTTTTCTCACCGATTTCTCTCCATTCGATCTCTTTCCTCCCACTCTCTTTCACTTGGTTTTATCTTTCTTTCTCTCCTCTATCTCTCTGCTTATGCCCCCACCCAGCCTGCTGCACCCATCCTGTGGGAGATGGCGAAAGTGACAGAGTCACTAATAGCAGTCACAAGGCTTCAAAACCCAAGGGCTTATTTACAAGCCCCTTGGCCAGCCGGTAGGTCACTTTCTCCATATTAAAAGTGACGCTCTGGCGGCGCAAGGGGCTTGTAAATAAGCCCCACATTCTCCAAATGGCTCCAGAACCTCCCACCACAAGCCAAAGAAATTCCCAGTGAGTGAATAGCCAGTCCAGCACCGCCTGTGAAAGCAGAAGTTGTTCAAAACAGGCCTCCTCGAGCAAACAGAATACAAGGGGCATATTACCAAGAAACGCCGTTACATTAGCGCCGCTTTAGCGGCAGAAAACTGCCGCTAAAGCAGAGATATTGGGCTTGATAATATGCCCTTGAGGATTCCCATAGAAGCCCATATTCTGGTGTGAACATGGGCTGCTATGGGAATTCTCTGCGGCATATTATCAAGCCAATTATCGCCGCTTTTGGCAATTTTCTGCCGCTAAAGCGGTGATAATGTTAACGCCGTGCTTGATAATATGCCCCAAGTAAGTAGTGTAAAACCTAGTAGATCTGGTTTAAATGTGCTAACACATGCAAAGAGCGTTTGTGAGGGCCATTGTTTACATGGCCCACCATTTTGAAGTCTAGAATTATGTTAACTAATTGGCTGGGAGGTGGCCGAAAGGAGACGTGGCTGTGCTTTACAATATTTCTAAACAGACAAATACAGTGATATCAAAATTCAAACCTACATGAAGGGTTGTAGATAATTCATGGACAAGCGGCTGGGGGAAACTTAGCATGTCCCTTCTTTACAGAGGTGTGCTGTGTTTCTATTAGCAGTGCAGACCTCTGTGCATTTGGACCTGCTTCTTTGCTATTGCATGTTGCCAGTTGTGGGGCTGGGTAATGTGGCCGGTGATGTATGTGGCTTTGACCGATGCAAGGTCACTGCCCCCAGGGAATTGACAGCGGCCCATAGTGTTGTAATGTTACACCTTGAGCTATCAGTGCAATGGTGAAGAAAGGGAAATGTAGGTACACCAGTGTGGGTGCAAGACTAGAAATGTGGATGCTGAATCGGGTGACAGTCACAGGGGGCTTGATGACTGGATATGTGAGAGATTTCTGATGACACCGGAGGGCAGAGACACACTGTGAACACTTGAAGGCAGGGGTGTAAACAATGAAGGGTTGGACATGGTAACACTGATGCCGCATTGATGGGAGATCCTGAGGCAATGCAGTCTGGCAGGAACAGCATGGCAGTGACAGGAGCTGTGCTGCTTTCAAGAATTCATTGCGTGCATGCCATGCTGCCTATATACGCAAAATGAAGAAGGGCTCAGCGCCAGTCTTACTCAACCAGCAGTGAGCAACCTGGAGCACATGCATCTGTATGTTAAAATATTTTTAAATTTTAAAAATGTTTCAGAAATCAAGAGTTATTTTATGTATTTTATGGGCAGTGTTGTGATTTCAAGTCAAGTCAAAAGATACTTTATTTCGGCCTTACAAGACCTTGAAAGCACATATAAAACAATTACAAATTCATCACAATTAATCAATGTAAAAAATTTTGTATACTCATGGGAAAATATAAGAACATCTAAAAAGTAAAAATATTGAATAGCTTGGTAGGCATTAAGTATCTTGATCATACAATGCAAAGTCAAATATATTAAGAGATAAAACTAATTCAAATGCAGTGTCCGGAGTCTTTGGAAAGTGCAGAGGGTGGGTAGTTTAAACTTGTACTTTCTTTAAAACTGCGCACCGAGCACACCACATTGAGAACAAGTAACGGGAGACAGAATAAACAATTGGCATGCCAGTATCATATTTCAGGATTCTGTAGGCCTATAGGCAATGGGAAGTTCCAAGGTTCCTACAAAGCTGTATTAACCAACGAGCACTTATAGCCTTGTAGGTGTGGCAGAAAAACAACACATGCAAGTCGGTCTCCGTGCAGTTTTTGCAAGATGGACAATCTTTTGTCGGACTACCCCCCACTTATAGGTAACAGCACATAAGGGGAGTAGGCCATACCTGTACTGCATGTAGAGTTTTTTAGCTAGGGAGGGTTGTATGTTATCAATGCTAGGTTCTAGGAGGTATAGGAATTTGACATCTAGAAAGGATGTAGTAAGTGTGCCTGTCCTGGGGCCCCTCTGGAGTAAATTGAGATGGTGATCCTTAAAGTTTTTTATCAGGACTTTTCTTGGTGTTACCGAAGAGCTTTCTTCCAGGCTATCCCATAAGTCTCCCATTCCAATGGCTACAAAGGAGTTCTTAATAGAGGTGAGCCAGAAAATTTTGCTTGCCCCCCTGAGATTGGCCACCTCCCTCAATTCCTCCTTGTACGTGGATAATCCTGGGGTACTCCATAGGCGGCGCCAGTAAAGTAGGGGTCTGAGCGCTACCTCCTGTGCCATTGGGCTCACGCCCAGGTCCATTCGGAGCGGAGTTAAAGGGGTGCTATTGGGAAGACCCATCAGCTGTATAAGGAATGAGTTTACGATCCTTACAAGTTGTTCGGTTGGCCTATGGCCCCATAATTCAGCTCCGTACAGGGCAACCCCTCTAACTTGTGCCTTAAAGATTTCCAACACCGGCCCCAGCATCTTACGTACACACTTCTTCTGCTGTTTCGCAAGTCCCCTGATGTTTGCGTCAGCTTGAGAAAAACCTTCCTGATTTGATCACCCCACTCCATTTTCTCGTTGAGGGTTAGGCCCAAATAGTCACAGCCAGAGACTTTCTCTAAAGATTCCACGGCTAGTTGTGGATTGGGACTCTTTGAGTGGCCTGCATTGAACACCATATATTTTGTTTTCTGGGTGTTTATTTCCAGGCCCCTGTTCTTACAGAATATAAAAAAATATCCAGTGCCCTTTGGATACCCATCGGAGATTTTGACAGCAGGAGTGTGTCATCTGCAAACATCAAGGCAGGTACCTTGCGGCCCGCTAGTTTTGGAGCGTCTATGTCCCCTCCCGCTGCCAATGCTCCCACTAGGCCATTTATAAAGGTTGTGATTTGGAGTTTGTGTTGTTGTGGTATTGCTACTTGTGTAATATTTTATTTTTTTGTGTTTGATTTTTAAAATAAATTTAGTAGTCCATATTTTATTTAAGGAGTATTGGGGGAATGAGTGGATAGTGTTTTCTTTTAAAAATAATTAAATCTTTTTCCATAACCGACATTATTACATTTTTATGCTAGTGTATTATGTTGGGGTGGTTGAGGAATACTGTTTATTTTAATTAGTATTTATTCATTTCAAAGGGATACTGTGTGAATCTGATATATTTGTTATATTTTTTTAAGATATTTAATTTTTAAGTTTTAATGTATTTAGGATTTGTAAATTAGTTACATATAAATTCAAAACATACAAGTCAATGCTTACTAAGTTTATTTGTGTGTCTTCTATTGGAACAACCAATGTATGCACTGTCCAGCAATGTTTATTAGATTAGAGTTAGCATAGTATGTCTGATCCTCCTCCCAATGTTTGTTAGACGGAATTGTTACAGTAGGAAATCTGATACCCCTACTCAGTATTTGTTACACCGGAGTTACAAAAGTAAATCTAACCCTCCAATTTATGCACTTTCCTCAATGTGTGTCGGATTGGAGTTAGAATATTAAACCTGCCCCCATGTATGCACTATCCATAGTAGATGTTATACTGATATAAGAACACTAATGGCCTTGTTCACTGTTTTGCAGATGGGTACTCCTAAAAAAAATATGGCAGATGTATCATCCACTGTATTACAAGTACAATATAGCCAATCACCCTTGTAAAATGGTGAACGGGGCACCCGCCATGCTAAAATAAGTCCAAATTCTGACTCTCCTTATGTATGCATTTTCCACAATGTTATTTTGATTGGAGTTAGAATAGTAAATTGCAACACCTCCACATATGCATTTGACAATTGTTTGCAGTATTCATGTTAGCATAGTCTTTATTATTTTTTAAATCTTTTTAAAAACTTTCGAATTGGAATTAGGTTACTACATATTACATTATCATGGATTTTAAAAGCAATTTTGACCATATTTAATATAAAAATCTATATTTCCAAAGCATATTTTTACTTAATTTTCCATTATTTACTGTCATTTTATTTTTTAACATTTTCGAATTATTCATTTCAGTTAAACTTTTCAACTATGTTAACGGTAAAACGCATTTAAAATATGTTCGATATTATTTATTATTATTATGATTTATAAGTATATGTGGAGCTTTATTCTTAAACATAAATTACAGTCACTATATATTTTTGTTTATTAATTCAGATTTTTTTATTAAAAGAAATCGGAATAGAGAATTGTAAACTCATTTGTATTTTTTAAATCAAATATAAATGTTTTTTAAAGGCATATGCATTTACTATTGTTTTCTGAAAGATAGTGAAATATTATATATAATGCTAGTTTTATATCATTAATATATAGTTGAACTATTTACATTTAAAAAAAAAATATTTCATTTTTATTTTATATTAAAATAGTGTTACCCGCAATTAAATATGTACTCGCCATTATGGCAGTATTTTGGACCACAACATTTTTTACCATAATTTTTTACACTTTATATATTAAGTATTTTTGATATTCAAGGTTTGATCGCAATATTTTTGTAGCATGTGAATTTTGTGGTTGATATGTTGACATAAAACCAGTGATAGTGGTGGAGGTTTTTTGTTATAATAATAGTAGTGGTATCAGCAGTACTAGTATCAGCAAATTGGGTTGTTACAACAGTAAAAATGGCAATGGTTGTAGGAGGCCTTAACATCTTACACAGATTCTGTGTGCGGCTAGAGTGAAATCCTTCAGAAATATGGTGTTACAGAGGCAGATGAATGAGGGGTCCTCCCTAAGAATGCTGTAAGGTGTTGGATTTTCTGTTCAGAGACTGCCTGAGGACAGATGCAACGTTTGCGTCTAAATTCATTGGCAGTATAGGTTTTATTCTCGGCATACATGAGAAGCATACATGAACAGAATGTATAGATTTCACATTCACAGAGCTAATTTCCTGCTCAATTATATGTATTTATTTATTTATTTAGTTGGGAAGCAGTGATTGGTGGCCAAATATAGTTGGCTGGTGACCTAATCAGGGACATCCCTAACACGGAAACAGACAATGTGGAGTGTGTTGATTCCTGATGAAGCTATTCATTGTCGGAGATGATTCTCTCAACTAAATAGTTCCCCTTGGATTTGAGAAGCACATTTTTAACAAGGGGAAAAGATGGAATGGCACTGACTTCCTTAAATTGAGTTTGAATCTTGAATCCTGAATGCATTACTTCTTCAATCAACAGGCACAATGCTGCTGGCTTTGGAGATTGTGCACAAAAATGATCAAACAATTGAAAAGTGAAAAGGATCACAGAGGGACAGAAGCACTTGCATGGTCATGGCTTAAAAAAGATGTGCTGTTTTGGCCTGTCCTGTATTTTTAACCTAATAAACTTAACAATCTGTGAATCCACTGGAGGTGCTTCACATTTATTCATTAGGGGGGCACACAAAGTGCAATCCCATCCATATAGGAGGGTGGCTGATTTCTAATCTTGGTGATTTAAGACTTTTTACCTTACCCCTGCCCAATGGAAGAGGACCTACTAGTGTAGTGTAGTTCCTATTTCCCTAATAGGCTCTGCGCATTGTAATAATATACCCTATAGGTTTGGCATTGGACGGAGGTCAGTATGCCCCTATCGAGTAAATTAAAATTAATTACTTTGTGCCAGCTAACTTGGAGGCCACTAGAACCTCCTTGTAAACAAGAAGGGAGTAGTTTCTGGCAACCGCATAAACATGACAACTTTGTTTCCCTTTAGAATCCGAATGCTCTCAGAATCGTGGAAACAACAGATAACAGTTTCACTCAGCTAATCGTGTATGATTAGTTTCTTCAGAGCTACACAGAAAGAATAGACGGGCATTTCAATATAAGGATTTATTGAACAGTCTTGTTTCTCGAGTAAGAGATATGAGCTGTTACAATCGTAAGACAGTATGCGATATAGATTATGTACAGTGTAAGCAGTAGAAAGAACTAATACTGCACTAGCATTTTCTTTTAGCTATGACACATATTCATATACATAAATAACACAAGCTAAAATTGTGAGTACTCATAAGATGCTTCTCTAACTAGTTCTATCCCAGTGTACCTAACCTAAGTGGTAAGATGTAGGTAAGATGTAGGTGATGTATGCTATAGTATGGTATGCTATAGTCTGGTATGCTATAGTCTGGTATGCCAAGAGTCCCTCTAGGTTCTAGTCAGCTCCATACCTTGAGAATGAGAGAGGTGGGAATCTCTTTCTGGGTCTCGAACTCTAACACCCCGCGAAGGGAGTCAGAACACTAGAAGCTGGATTCTGTGCGAGCAGGGATAACAGCGTCTCTTGTCAGTGCGTCAGGCCAGGACACGGGCTCCTCTAAAGTCGAGGTCTCCTCCTACTTGCTTGGGCAAGGGAAGTTATATTTATACCTGGTAGGTGCCTTGGAATGTTAGCATTGACGTAAAGTCGGGCAGAGGAAGACGTCAGGAATGAACCCTTAAGGAATAGTGGTTCATGCATAATAAATGAGTTCTTGGAGAAATCAATAATCCTGGGCTAGGGAAACTCCCAAGAGCTTAAGAGTCTGGTTTCTAAGAACTCGTTGTGACGTTGGGGTGGACGGCTCTAGGTGACCATGCCTGTATTTGGATAGCATGGCTAATGCCTAAATAAGGACTGGGATCTTCTGCCTATATAAGGGCAATGCGAATTGTGCCTATATAAGGACATGTTTCAGGGAAACCTATATACGGACACCTAAAGTAGAATACAACACTAGTCTCTTCCCACTGAACCATATAGGACCTTGCATTTTCCCCATAGTGTGTGCTGTGCTATAGGTCTGTTGTAAGTTTGTGTGATACTAATTGATGGGTGAAAGGTGTCCTCAGGGACATAGTCAGTGGCGGTGCGTCCATTGGGGGCATTGGGGAGTTGCCCCCCCGCCCAAGCCTGCAGATCCCTCGGCGTCTCTGAACTTAAGTAAACTGTCAGTTTACTTAAGTTCAGAGACACCAAGAGAGAACTGTCAGTCATGTCAGTCAGTATGACATTGGACCGCCCACCTCCTTCAGAGTCTGAGGGGGGTGGGCGGTCTGGCGTCATGTTGACTGACAGGCATTGTCTGGGGCAACAGGCAGCAGCACACAAGAGCGCATGAGTGGGGACGGAGGGCGAATTTTTGCGCCGTGCCCAGTCATGCGCACTAGTGTTTCCACAGGCTGGTGCATGCCCATTAGGAGAGCGAGGGTTGAGCCAAGGCTCAAACCTTGGTCTCCTAATGGGCAGGTGGGTGGAGCGTAAGCCTGTTCTAAGCCAATCCTGGTGCTGCTCCAGCGCCAGGATTCGCTGAGAGGGGTCTTGCCAACAGTGATGGGCTGTTCAAGTGTAGGCGCCAGAACAGACTCGAGGCGGTGCGGACCTGCTCAGGTAGGATTGATTTTATTACATTATTTTTAAAAAACTCACCCCCTCGCGACACCCCCCATCCCCCCACACGAGCCGCGACTGCAGAATAGACAGGCACATCACCGACCGACTCCGAACCCTGACTGGACACTGCCTGGCCTTCCATAGCAGAGCATAGTTGGACGTAGTGAAGGTGTCCTGGTCCAATCGCGGTACAAAAGGGGGAGGTGATGGACGGAGCATCAGAACCAATCAAACACTCACACCCAGTCAACAGATCCGGGTTTGATCCATCACCGTTCTTTAGCCCACTCTGCCACCCCAGTTCAGACATGGCCATATGCAAATCAGTCTGACCCTGTGCCTCATGGGAACAGTCCAGCCCGAACTGCCACGCCATGCCTTCCCTGGACCGGAAACAAGCTTCCTAGGACCGGTTTCTGGCATTTCAGCCGTCTTCAGCCAGGCTTGCTTGAATCCAGTGGCAAAGTGAGCAAGGGACTCACGTCTGAGCATACCCTGCCAACTTATGGCGAACAAAGCGGTACAAAAGGGGGAGGTGATGGACGGAGCCTCAGAACCAATCAAACACTCACACCCAGTCAACAGATCCGGGTTTGATCCATCACCGTTCTTTAGCCCACTCTGCCACCCCAGTTCAGACATGGCCATATGCACATCAGTCTGACCCTGGGCCTCATGGGAACAGTCCAGCCCGAACTGCCAAGCCATGCCTTCCCTGGACCGGAAACAAGCTTCCTAGGACCGGTTTCTGGCATTTCAGCCGTCTTCAGCCAGGCTTGCTTGAATCCAGTGGCAAAGTGAGCAAGGGACTCACGTCTGAGCATACCCTGCCAACTTATGGCGAACAAAGCCGTACAAAAGGGGGAGGTGATGGACGGAGCATCAGAACCAATCAAACACTCACACCCAGTCAACAGATCCGGGTTTGATCCATCACCGTTCTTTAGCCCACTCTGCCACCCCAGTTCAGACATGGCCATATGCAAATCAGTCTGACCCTGTGCCTCATGGGAACAGTCCAGCCCGAACTGCCAAGCCATGCCTTTCCTGGACCGGAAACAAGCTTCCTAGGACCGGTTTCTGGCATTTCAGCCATCTTCAGCCAGGCTTGCTTGAATCCAGTGGCAAAGTGAGCAAGGGACTCACGTCTGAGCATACCCTGCCAACTTATGGCGAACAAAGCGGTACAAAAGGGGGAGGTGATGGACGGAGCATCAGAACCAATCAAACACTCACACCCAGTCAACAGATCTGGGTTTGATCCATCACCGTTCTTTAGCCCACTCTGCCACCCCAGTTCAGACATGGCCATATGCAAATCAGTCTGACCCTGTGCCTCATGGGAACAGTCCAGCCCGAACTGCCAAGCCATGCCTTCCCTGGACCGGAAACAAGCTTCCTAGGACTGGTTTCTGGCATTTCAGCCGTCTTCAGCCAGCCTTGCTTGAATCCTGTGGCAAAGTGAGCAAGGGACTCACGTCTGAGCATACCCTGCCAACTTATGGCGAACAAAGCGGTACAAAAGGGGGAGGTGATGGACGGAGCATCAGAACCAATCAAACACTCACACCCAGTCAACAGATCCGGGTTTGATCCATCACCGTTCTTTAGCCCACTCTGCCACCCCAGTTCAGACATGGCCATATGCAAATCAGTCTGACCCTGTGCCTCATGGGAACAGTCCAGCCCGAACTGCCAAGCCATGCCTTCCCTGGACCGGAAACAAGCTTCCTAGGACCGGTTTCTGGCATTTCAGCCGTCTTCAGCCAGGCTTGCTTGAATCCAGTGGCAAAGTGAGCAAGGGACTCACGTCTGAGCATACCCTGCCAACTTATGGCGAACAAAGCGGTACAAAAGGGGGAGGTGATGGACGGAGCATCAGAACCAATCAAACACTCACACCCAGTCAACAGATCCGGGTTTGATCCATCACCGTTCTTTAGCCCACTCTGCCACCCCAGTTCAGACATGGCCATATGCATATCAGTCTGACCCTGTGCCTCATGGGAACAGTCCAGCCCGAACTGCCAAGCCATGCCTTCCCTGGACCGGAAACAAGCTTCCTAGGACCGGTTTCTGGCATTTCAGCCGTCTTCAGCCAGGCTTGCTTGAATCCAGTGGCAAAGTGAGCAAGGGACTCACGTCTGAGCATACCCTGCCAACTTATGGCGAACAAAGCGGTACAAAAGGGGGAGGTGATGGACGGAGCATCAGAACCAATCAAACACTCACACCCAGTCAACAGATCCGGGTTTGATCCATCACCGTTCTTTAGCCCACTCTGCCACCCCAGTTCAGACATGGCCATATGCAAATCAGTCTGACCCTGTGCCTCATGGGAACAGTCCAGCCCGAACTGCCAAGCCATGCCTTCCCTGGACCGGAAACAAGCTTCCTAGGACCGGTTTCTGGCATTTCAGCCGTCTTCAGCCAGGCTTGCTTGAATCCAGTGGCAAAGTGAGCAAGGGACTCACGTCTGAGCATACCCTGCCAACTTATGGCGAACAAAGCGGTACAAAAGGGGGGAGGTGATGCGGTCCAATCACAACACTCGATCAAATCTGCCGGAAGGGGTCTGAGCCCCTATAACAGGGGGTCTTCCTACCCTCTAAGGCCGCTAAGGCTAGGAACGTTAGCGGGTATGGAGGCCCAAAGTCACACACACCAAGGGGAACACGGACTGGTTTTAAAAAGCAGGCCCGCAACCCCCCCCCGCTCTTGTTAATTCCACCCCTCTACATCAGTGGCGCTTCTGCCCCCAGCTATCTCACCAGTGGCCCCACCACATTTTTTGCTAAATATATTGATATGTGGTAATCCTGCACACTGTTATTTCACTATGGCCACTATCGTCACAATGTGCTACCAGTGAGTGATGTTGCAGTCTCAGCGAAGAGGTCATGCATTGACTGGGCACGGAGTCTGTAGTCCCCTTCCTGAGAACGTGTGATGCTAAATGGTGTGAGCATAGTACAACGTTAGTGCTTTATGGGCAGAATGAGGACACTGGTGAAAAATGTCAGGAACACCCACAGCAAGGCGGTGGCACAGAGGGGCAACCTATGGGCCACGTGAGAAGCAGGTGACTCGTGAAGCTGTTACGGTTGGGCGATCTAAGGTATTTGCGTCAGATGCAGTGTCACACACAAGCGTGGAAATGTGAGTCGCACAATATGCTTGCACTGGTGCACAGCATGATAAACTGGAATGGGGCAGCAGCAGAGGACACACTGGTGAGCGCTCATGCACGTCGATCACACTTTTGGCCAGTGCAAGGAGCTAGCACTGTGAACGTTGCAAGACTACGGCAGACAGTATTTGAAGCCAGTGGGCAGTAAGAAATGCTGGTGCCAGCAAGCAGGTCATGGAACTGACACTGGTGGGCACTATGAGATGCTGTAAGTGGCACCAGCAGGCAGTATGAGAGGCTGACACCGGTAGGCAGTACGAGATGCTGTCAATAGCACCAGCGGGCAGTATGAGAGGCTGACACCGGTAGTAGGCAGTATGAGATGCTGTCAATAGCACCAGTGGGCCGTGTAAAAACTGACACTGGTGGGCACTGGGAGATGCTGGCCGACTTTTATTTCCAGAATTTTCTTGTTCTGGGTTTAAGGACAGCGAACAGAATTTTAACAGCCAAATCGGCTACCTGCAAAAGTTTCAAAAACATGCGACAAAATCATTCCCGAAAGGGTAATAATTTTTAAGTGCGCGCATTCATAATTTAATGTTAATGTTCACCCTATTTATTTAGTCGCATGGCATGCGTTTATTTCTTGCACTATTCCTGTACCATGATTGGCATAATTAAGCGAGGGAATGAAAGGGGGCCATTATTTTACATATCACCGGTAAACAATGGCGAGGGAAGGAGAAGGGGGTTGTGGCGGACTGGTATGTATGTGTTTTTCAAGTTCTCGGTAATCCACTGGAGGCTGTTCTATAAATGATTATTGAAGGGATGCAAGCTAGCCTATAATTACAGGAAAGAAAGTGGCAGCTCTGGCATTTCATAACTATGTGTCATTGAAAACAAAAAGTGCTTTGTGAGTTTGTCACCAATGATAATTTAGATAGAGGCTCATTACTGAACATCACAACACTTTAAAAACCTTTCGCCTTCATGCTGGAGAAGAAAGGACTATTTTAATGGCGAGGTTCTTTTGTGTTCTCTTGAAAAATTCAATCAAGACAAAACGTCGTTGACTATTAGTGTAGTATACCGCCTGTATTCTAATGAGAGCGCATCGATAAATTGCATGTATCTTCAAGACTGGAACAAATCAATACAAACATGTTAGTGATGGTGGTGGCGTGATGGGGAGTTGTCTTGAAAAATATGCAGGACTGCTACAAAGGAGTGAGCACATTTTGTAGTTTCTGTTCACGAGAAAAAACATGCAAAGCGATCTGGTCTACAGTGTCTTTGTGGACGAAATTTTTTTTTTAAAGAGTTTCCATATTAGTAATAGAGAGCTTTTGCTATAGGTAGCAGGGGCAAAATAAGGTTTCTTTGTGCCATCAGTATGTGAAAATTGTCCCACCAGCTCCCAATTGGTTGTAAAGGACGAGATAATCTAGCTGCAATGTCACTTTACCTGCTGCACCATAGCTGCATGAGGACCATGGGGTTTGCCCTATACATTGCTTTATAGACATTCTAGGTCATGTGAACTCGGTAACGCTCTTGGTATTCAGTCTTTGTTGCAACCAATTGTTGGTTTAAATGTGTCTTTGATTTTGCAAGTCATGATTGTCAAATGGGCATGATTAATAAGTCACCAAACTTATTTCGGTGTTACAGGATAAGGGAAACAGCAGTATCAAATTAGAAGGGTAAAGATGAAGAAAATGAAGGATTTATGTGTAAACAGCAGGCAGGAAATGTATAGAATGTGTTACCTTTCCATACTGCCATCATAGCTATGGGCAAGATTCATTCAAACGCAGCAACACATTTAAAAGGCACTTTTCTCGGTGTATTTTTCCAGCACTAGGTCTCGGCAGTAGAAGTAATTGTTAATAAAGTGATAATATATGTCAGAGTTGCGTGTCGCGGCATCTTTTTCATTCCTTTTACCGTTCTGGTTAGCAGGGAAAGTGCGTAGTTTGATGCCGATGTATCCCGCACATTTCTTACTTACCCCCAGTTTCCAAACGTCCGTGTGGCGCGGCAGTAGACTACCACTGTTATAGTTTCCAGGCTTACTCTGTTTCCCATTACTGCACTGCGATAGTTTGTTCCGGGACGGCAAGGTGAAAAAAATAAGCAGATGTAGGTTTAGGAACAAAACATATGCATCTATTCAATATCACACGCAAATCACCCCCACCCCAGACCCCCCTCTTGCGCCCGGGCCCCTTGTGAACACGTAAAGCATCGCGGACCACCGGTTTCCAAGTCGTCCGATAGTTTGTCATCTCTTCGTACCATTTTCATCCTGAGTTCCTCTGGGGTATTGTGCAGAATTGTCAATAATTCATTCACAGTTTGTATTGTCGCACGGTGTGTTTTTCATTCTAAAGTTTATTTGACATTTCGTGAAACTAAGGTGTAAAAGCATCATTAGGGAGGTTGTTGGCATATTATAGAAAGACTGCAAGTTCGGGGAGACTTGAAATGTCAGCCAGATAAATATTTCTTAATGTTACTCCTGAGCCTGCATCACCCCTTACCAAGCGCATTTAAGGACCTTTATTCTAGTGACAGTCAATCAATAAAACGTGTTTGCCTATTTCATGTCATATCTCTTTCTTCACGTCCTCTCAGGTACTACTTATAGCAAGTAGTGTAAGTTTCTATACTACCTTGTCTCTTACAGGGTGCAGCAACAGTGTTTTTTAGGAGTCTTCTTTTTAAATCATATTGAAACTCTCTAATTTGAATTAAAAAAAGCATTAAAAATGCTTAAGTTGTTAAAAGCCCCTTACTACTGCTTTGCGACCAAGCTGCTGATAGAATTAGGATATCCACATGAACCTTCCTGCTTTCTCAAATTTGCTTGAAAATGCACCATTTGTCCACTCTTTTTTCAAATTTTTCACGGGGGGGGACCTCCCAAACCCCCGTAGGCTGGTACGGCTCGCTCTCTCGCTGCGGTGAAGTATGACAATTATTTTACGCCCTACCAATTTCAAATGTCACCAGCCGCCTCTGGACATAGTGTGTACGTGCACTAAATGGTGGTCCCTACTGTTCTCCCCATATGGACAAGACAACCTCTATGTACTTTGTCAACTGGGTCCTGGTGGTCTGAGGCCATTTAGATATGTTATGTTCCAAACTATTTTCTGCTCACACCATACTTCTTTTCCCCTTCTTTTGTTTTTGTGTTCAGAATAGTTTATTATATTTTTAGTAAACATATAGACAATACAACAAATAGTACAATAAAAGTACCAAATAGTAAAATGAAGATTATCAGCATCAATAACATTATAACAGGTACATTATAATATAATATCTTATAATATACTATTACAGAAAATGAAAAGGGATGGGGAAGAAACAATTATACATATGATATTAATAATCATAAGATATAACTACTAATAAATAGAAACCTTTTAAAATTATCTATAACAATCTTAACTTATAGAGAAATATCTTTTAAGAAGAAAAGTAGTTATCAATAGGTTTCCAGAATAAATGAAAAGAATTACAATTATGAATAACACCATTTAAAGATAAATGAGCTCCTCTTCTAGTAAAAATCACCCAAGACCACCAAACATGAACAGATAATAATGAAACATCTTTCCAACATGAGGTAATGGATTTTAAGGCTGCTGATAATAAGAAATTAAAAAGCTTACCTTCTAAGTCAATTAATTTATGAGAAAGAATAACAGATTTACAAATTATCAATTTGAATGATAAATCATCATGAATATTAAATATTTTTTTACTAACATCCCAAACTTCAGTCCAAAATTTAAAAATAGAAGGACAATCAAAAATCATATGTTTTAACGAACCAGTATATAAATTACAATGCCAACAAGTTGAAGTTGGAAGAAGTTTGGCTTTAAATAATTTCTGTGGGGACCATAAACAATTATATAAAATATATGAGTTTGTTTGATAAAGTGAAACAGGTAACCATCCTGAAATGCTATTAAGCCAAATAAATTTCCAAGTTTTGCAAGATAAAGATAAAGAAAGTTCATTATTCCAAAATGTCATAAGCGAAGTAAAATTGTCACCTTTAAATGTAATCATTTTTTTATACAATAGTGAAACAACATGAGGGAAGGTAGAAAGAGATTGAATATAAATTGCTAAATCTGATTTAACACTAGAAGGAATACAATTAGGAAATGAATCTAAAATAGAATTACATAACAATTCATATTTGGGCAAATCAGAGGAAGGTAAATTAGATTTCTCTTGTAGAACATCAAAAGAAATGAAAGCATTGTTATAATAAATGTATTTTAAGCAAAAAATACCAGCCTTAATCCAAGAATGCCAATATCTAACATTTTTTGTAAGTTTTATACTTGAATTATACCATAACGACATATCTTCAGTGATGGACATAGGTGATTGAAAGATTAAATCGACATTGTTTAAAATTAATTTAGTGGATTTCAAAATAACATATTTATTAAAAAATGTTGATTTATTGGACATTGTTAACAAAGAAGTTAGGGGAAACGGATTTACTAAACTCTTTTCTATAGAAATCCATATAGGGGGATTAATCAAATGAGAATGATTAAACCAAAGAGAACTTTGTTGTAATATTAAAGCTTTATGGTAACAAAGAAAGTCTGGTGCACCAAAGCCTCCATTACCTTTAGGTAATTTTAAATTTTTATAACTAATACGAGGTGCCTTATTACTCTAAAGAAACTTGGTTAGAAGCCGGTCTATATCTTTATACAATTTCATAGGATATTGAGTAGGGATTATGGCGGAGTAGAACATTTTTGGTGCTTATGTCATTTTTATGGATTCCATTTTTCCCCACCATGAAAGATGAAGTGGAGACCATTTAGATATTTTATCCTTGATATAGCTTAAAATAGACTCACAATTTAAAGATATTGTAGTTTTTATAGAAGATGAAAATAAACTGCCTAGATATTTAAACTTTTCCCTTTGCCAAATTATATCTTTCATAGGTAACATATCTGGGTTGCAATGAATATTAATAGGAAAGAACTCTGTTTTATTAGTATTTAACTTGTAACCGGAAAATATGGAATAAAATAAAATAATCTCAAATAAAGGAGGAAATGAGGAAATAGGATTACTAATAAATAAAAGTACATCATCTGCATAAACTAACATTTTAACAATAGCTCCTTTAATATTAAACCATTAATGACTTTACAATTCCTAATTGAAACAAGTAAGGGTTCAATTACGAGAAGAAAAAGGAGCGGGGAAGGGGACATCCTTGTCTTGTACCTCTGAAAAGGGAGAACTAGTTTGAAGTTTGGCCATTAATAAACAAACGAGCTGTAGGGCTAGAATAAAGAGCAGATATCATACGAATAAATACGTCTCCAAAATTAAATGCAAATAAAGTACGAAACAAAAATTGCCAATGAACTTTATCGAAGGCTTTTTCAGCATCTAATGCTAATACACCTACAGGTGTATGTATATTGGACCCTTGTTCTATATCATGTAATAATGTTCTTGTATTGTTAGCAGAATGTATATTTCTCATAAGCCCAGATTGATCTGGTTGAATTATACCATCTAAAACATAGGTCAATCTAGTAGAAAGTATTTTAGCATAGAACTTACAATCTTGATTTAATAAAGAAATAGGATGGTAATTTGAAACAAGTGACGGATCCTTATTAGGTTTAGGTAATACAACAATTAACGCTTCCGTAAAAGAACCAGTAACAGTGATTGTGGAAGGGGGCATGGCTTAGGCACTGATGAGTACGGTCGCGTGAGCTGAGAGCTCCGCGCCGACCCCATGATTTCTCCTGCAAGGACGCCGGCTTGTTGTCCTGGCGGTTTCGGAGGGGGGCCCCCCTCGCGGCGAGGACCCACGAAGTGTGTGGGCTGAGAACTGGCTGCCCCGTGCCGAGATCGGCGACTACGGAGAAGACGGCCGCGAAATAGGAGAGCCGCGTAGCAGCAAAAGCGATGACTGGAGACGGCCGCTGAGAAGTCCCGCATGCAGCGCAGCCCGGTGAATGTCCGTTGCTGGCTCCCGGGAAGTGTTGGATGGATCGGTGATGACCGGCAGCAGAGCCTGACTTCTCCGACGGCAGTGAGAGGCGGGGCCGCAGCGAAGACAAACCTTCCGGGGTGATTGCTCGCAGCGCCGCTGAGAATGAGGCGGCTACCCCCACTGGTATAGTTCTTGGAGGAGGCAGTGGGTGAAGAGCGCGGCCGGTCGACAGAATCAAAAGCAACCCCCCCAGTTCGGAGTCACAGTGACAGGAAAGTGAGTGCTGAATCTAGCTTTCAAGAGGTCAAGAACGATATGGATGATCCAACTGTTAAAAAAGATATTGCTTTTGTCCAGTCGATTCACAATTAGATCGCAAATGAGTCAATAAATGAGAAAGGTGAGATCAGTATTGGCTGCAAATCTAAACTTCACGGAGGTGGCCGAGTTGGAGCCCCTGCTGAGAGAAGTTCTTACTTTGTGGGCAGACGCGGCAGCCCTGGCGGCATACAGGGGAGACCCCGGCAGTGCTGCTTATTGGTGCAAAGGTGCCTGTTTGATCGAGGTGCTTGACTCCCATGTGCTCCCCCAGGAGGTGGCCTTCTTGGATGGGCGTGTCCTGAGGCTTGCTTTTGGGTCCGGCACGGGCGGAAGGAGCCGGATGGATACTGCTGCATTGCCGGTGGACCCCCTGAGGCAGATCAATACATCCTGAAACTGCATTGTATATACTAAGAGCCGGAGTATTTGCAGGGTGACCCGGTTGGAGGCCCTTCAGGTGTCCGCTGGGCAGTGAAGTGCACTCGGTGCCCCATAACTGCATGTAAATAGAGTGCATAGATGCAGATGGTGGGCGCTGGTCCAACACTGGGACTGAACTTACTGCCATTGAGGGTGCCCGCCACGGCCCACGTACGTCAGAGGGGGTAGGAGCTATCGCCGCGCAGTGGTGATATCGGCAGCCGACCAGGGGAGTGACGACGACCTGGCGTCAAGTCTCCACGGGGAGAGGCGTGGATGCAGCCGCCTGCGATGATGGATGGGCGTCGGTGAAGAGCCCTGACGGCAGAACTTACTGGCGACGAGAACTGGCCTACGTGGAGCTGAGGAGCTGATGGACAGAAGGTGAGGCTTTTCCCCATTGGCGGTGGAATAGCTGTCATAGAGGGCCCAAACTTTGTCTGTGACAGCCCCGTGTACTTTGCTGTGGGAAACCCTGGTGCAGCACTGCGGTGTCTTGATGATGGGAATGACAGAACTGGTTGCCTGACCGGATGTGTAGCCGTCGCCCTACAACAGAGAAAAACCGGGACACCGCAGTGCAGTCCTGAGGCAGTATGGGTTGTTTTGGTCATCGAGGTATCCACAACAACGACAGACATACGACTATGGGGAAGCCACGTAGCAGGCAGGGAGGAGCGCAACCGGAACCGGACAGCGACGTGGGGGTGCAGAAAGTGCACGGAAAAGCAGAGTCGTCTTCAGAGGGGATGATGCAGCAACAGGTGGATCTGATTCTCCGAGCGATCACTGACACGAAAGAGGCGCTGCAACAGGACATTGCTCAAGTGTCGTTGGGGCTGGGACTCCTGCGAGCGGATCATGCGAAGCTGGTGGATAGGGTGAAGCAGACCGAGACCACTCTGGAAGCTCTGGAACCATCGCAGAAAGCACTAGATGTTCAAATGGGGGATGTTATTCATCGGATCTAAGCACTAGAGAAGAGGGCCGAGGATGCTGAAGGACGCAATAGACGGAACAATGTACGAGTGGTGGGCCTGCCGGAAGGTATTGAAGATGGAAGTATGCTTGATTATCTGGAGAACTGGTTCCATAGCAAAGTGGCCCAGGAGGGTTTAATACTGTTTTACACGTTGGAACGGGCACGCAGGCGCCTAGGAGACCCCCCAGACCTGTAGTGGCCTGCTGGAGCAGAGTTTTCTATTGAAAATTTATTGAGATTTAAACTCCAGTTTATGTTTATATGTCATAATTAAAATTACTGATAAATTAATTGTGAAACATTAATGTTGTTTAAAGTTTCTGACTAACCAACATTACTAATGAAAGAATTACACGCGGGAATGCATTTATGTTGCTTTATTAATACGTTAACTAAATTGGTGAGCAAATTAATTAAATAAGTGTCGCAAAAGTGCTATTTGTTTCGTGTTTGCGCTTTTAAATAACGTGCTTTAATGCTTTTATATGTCGCAGGTGGCTAGTTAATTACATACACATAAGGGTATAAGTGGGAATTAACACTGTTTAATCATTACGATGTAGTAATGTTGTTTTGTATTTCTTTTAATTAAGATGGTCCGTTTTGGCCTAATCCAAGATGGCCGATATTTACTGCCTGCATTTGAGTTGCTGAAAAATGAAGAGAGGCCTCGCTGAATATGGTTAGAAACCACCTGACTTCGGCCTCTGTCTGTATTAAAAGTTTCCGTGAGGACAGCAGCTCCAGGCATGCTGCCAGTTGCCCTTGGAGAAGAATAAAGCCACAATGAACTCTGATAAACTTGCGGTGGCTTCACTATGATTCCGAGGAAGAGCATTCATGGATGTAACATTTTCTAGCTTGAGCTTCCTTCTTCCGTGTTTTTATTTTTGTGATTTTTGTGAGCGGAGGTTTTTCTAAATGTTGCGAGTCAACATCCTTTCCTGCTCGCTCTGCTCAGCGGCTCAACGGACGTTTAGAGTTTGTTTGTTACTTTTAATTTGTTATTTTCACTATAAATATGTTAGACTAGAGAGGGTCTAAGGCCACTTCTTCCCGAACCTATGCTCGTGAGGATCAACGCTGATTGAGAGGACGGCGACTCGGGAGACTTTACTGAGAGACCTGTCCTGACCCAAATGACACTTAGCTAGAATAGGTAACTATGAGAATAATGATTTCACTATTGATTGATTTTCCTTTGAACTAATTTTGATAAAAAGATAACCTTTGTTTGAATTCCAGTTTCGGGTGGTTATTTCTTTGTCATTTATTGAGTTTCAAATGTATTTCCTATGTTTAAAATCATGACTCAGGACAATTTCTTTAGGTTGCATTGACCTCGTTTAGACGCAGATTGTTTAGGTTTCTCCTATATATTCAGTGTGGATAGAGTAATAGAATGAATGTAAGTGTGATGGGCCCTAGCGTATGATGAGTGCATGTGCGCATGACTGTGAAATTACTCTGTCCGTGGAAGTAGGGAGAATTTATATGTTCCGATCTGCAGCAGTTTCCTGGTAGCAGTATGATGGTTTGATTATTGTCTTGATCTGATAGATTGCTTGTACATAGGCTTTTTGATTCATTGATTCATTGATTGATGTTGGTATATGTACTAATACTATATGTTGAGGTCGTCGTATTGAGTTCTATGTAGTGTGTACGGCTTCTGGAACATAGGGAGCTGGTGACGGTTCCGTAGTAGGGCAGAGGGAAGTGAGTGCTGCTCTCGGGAAAGACGGGATTGTTGGCCCTGTACGTATGCGGGGAAAAAGGTGTGACAATTGAAGTTGCGCGTCACATTGTCTGGGTTCGGAATCAGTGACATCGTCGTGTGTTACTATTAGAGACATATTTTCAGTATAAGAGGAGTGTGTATGGTAGTGAAGGTTATCTGTGAAAATCTGGTCTTAAGTCCCAGGGATCCGTAAGGTTTGCCGTTAAAGCTTATCGCTGGAGAAGTAATAGGTATTCTCTGAGATTGTCTGAAGGACTGGGCAGAGGTAAGCGCTGCTTGGTTAACATGTGTTATAATTCTGTAGTGGGACAGACTGTTCGCTGTTCTCGGGAAAGGCAGGATTCTGTGTGGATGTACTATATTTTCTAGTGTGAAAGTGCGTGAATGTATGAGCATTTAGTTGATTGTGAAACTCTTTGGAGCATTCCTGGAGGAAACAGTTATTGATGCATGTTAGAAGGGCAGAGTAGAGGGATGTGCTACTGTGTCAACGAAAGTAATTATTCCGTAGTGGAGCAGAGGTAAGCGCTGTTCTAGAGAGAAGCGGGATTCTAGTGAGAAAGAATTTTCTTTACTATTCTGTGGTTAGCGAAGCAGACAATGGAGATGTTTATATGTTGTAACTAATAGATTTTGTAGAATCTGAAACTAAGTCTACTGAGAAGGCTTTGTAAAGGAGGGGTAGACGAGTGACAGAAGACAGAGTAGAAGCGACTGCAGCGACTACTGACGTCATACAGACCGCGCTGTGATTGGGGAGTGGATTGGAACAGTGCTCGCGCTGTGATTAGTGCGTTGGTGTGAGCCGCGCAGGGATTGGAAGGAGTACAGGGTGACGTAGACGCCCCAGGATTGGTGCGTTAGTGTGAGTCGCGCTGTTATTGGACAAAAGATCGTACATTTGTGGAAAGGACTAGAGGGTTGTAGTAAACGCGAAAATGTATTATCAACCGGAGGAAAAGAAGAAGAAATCCTTGTTCGGTAAAATTAAAAGATGGTTCGACAAGGATAAGAACATAATAACTAGGGAAGGTGAATTGCTACCTCCGACAAGAACTCCTGCATCCTTCATGGTTGCGAAATATGGGTATCATACCTGTATTTGGTTAGACAACTGGGCTAAGTACACTAAGGACGATGGTGTTTTAGCGTTCCCGGAACATGGTTCATTTAATCTGGCCGTGTTAAGAAATTTACGGGAAAAGATGATGTGTCTAGAGCCTAGACCAAGGCCGACACAGTTCGAGGCGTTGGTGGAATGGGAAGATGAGGTGCATGAGCGAGAAAAGCAGAGGAGTGGAGGCAATTATAGGTATATTTTTGGGAGGAAATATGATCGTGAAACTCATCATGATCGAATGAGGAGATGGCGAGATGCTAGTATGTCAGAGGGATTATATCCTATGAGAACTGTTGAGGAAGCGGAAGGGAGAAAAGGTGCAGAAAAGGTGCCTGATACAGAAGTGAGAAGGTATGGGGCTAATGATTATGAGGATGAGGTCTTGGATGACATGATTTACAAAAGACCACCTCCATATCGACCAGAACCAGAAGAGAGAACGCCGGTTGCTACTCCCATAAGAGATACTTTACAAATTGTTAAAACTGAGATTGTGACTCCTGATTTGAAAAGTGGTAGCTCTTTCACGGAAAGGGAGAGAGAGAGAGAGCGAGAGAGAGAGAATCAAATCGGTGATGAGAAAACAAGAGAATTGGCCAGAACCACATCTGAGCTGAAAATTAGAGAGCTGACAAAAAATCTAGAAGCTGTTACAGTGCCTGTAACCATAGGTCCGGTTATGCCTATTTTTGATAAGCAAAGAATGGGTGAAAATGGTTTGACGGTTCCCTGTGTAGGAAATGGTTTGGTTGGTTCTTGTTCTTTGGAGGACTCAGGAATGAGGACGGGAGAAAATAATTTGAGACAGTTGAGACGTGACACATGTAGTGGATGATCAGATGTACAGCCTAGTTCAGGATTGAATACTGGTTGTATGGGAGGAACGATTTTGGAACCACAGAGGATGGCAGAACAAGTGGGTGCAGTGAAAATATCTACAGAAATAACAGCTGAGGATTTGAATGATTGGTTGAAAGTTCTCCAAAAGAAGGATAAAGATGCACAGGCAATTGATGTAGCCAGGTTGCGCATAGAATTGGAAGAGCTCATTGCAGCAACAATTCCTACAGAAATGTTAAAAAATCATCATGATGGAGAGTTGTTATTTATGTGCAAGAGTATCACCTGGAGGGCTAAGAGTACACATGACAGGTTAAAAGCAATAGCGAGTGAACAAGGAGTTGACATGGATAAGGTGAAAGCTTTGCAGAAGCCTTACAGGGTGGATTTCTCTGATAAGGACATTAAGAATCTAAATGATGTTGGCAGAACAGGACAGATTAAGGAAATGATTTCCTTATTGCGAAAATGGGGTGATGTGGAAAAATGGAAGGATAGGTGGTACAAGAAAAGGGAAGATTCAGTGGACAGGACTTACTCAGCTTTTCCCATGAGAGAAAAGGAGAAAACAGTGGATGCTTATCCTATGAGAGAGATTCCTGGAGGAGTATATGTACATGTCCCATGGACTAGACAGTATATTTTGTCATTTACGAATGATTTTCCTCGACTGAGAGAAAAGCCCGTCGAGTGGTATAGGCAGGTAGACAGGTTTGTGAAATTGTCAAAAGTGCTGTGGATTGACCTGAATAGTCTGTTTGATATAATTGTTCCAGCAGACTTGTGGGCAGAGTGCAAGATAGTTGTAGATTGGCCTGCTAAGGAGTACCAAAGAGATTCGAAAACAGGAGCACCAGACCCAGAGGTGATGAAGAAGTATGAACAGGTTATTGTGTTCCTGAAAAATAAGGTACCCCCGAAAGAGACAGACTGGGTTAAGATAGATCGAACACATCAGGAAGCAAAAGAATCAGTTCATGCTTTTTATGAAAGGCTGATACTGGCTTTTAAACAGTTCAGTGGAGACGAACAACTGGGTGATAAGGATTTGAGTCATTTTGTATACAGATTTGTATATGGCCTGAGACCTGAAATCAGTGAAAGGATTAGAGAGCATACAGTTGATTGGCAGAGTAAAAAGATTGATGAAATCTTGAGACATGTGAAGTATTTCAGTGATGAGATTGAGGCAAAACAAAGAAAGCTGAAAGAGAACGCAATGTGGGCACAGGTGAAGGTTGCTGAAAGACAAGAAGCACAGCTGGTGGAACAAGCAAATAATCCAGGAAATAGGCCCAGATATGGTGCAGGAAAAGGAAAGGGGAATTTAGAGGAGGCCAAGAAAAAGTTCCCATGTCACAACTGTGGACAATTGGGGCATTGGAGATCCGAGTGTACCAATCCACCATTAGTGAGTAATGAGAATAAATCATTGAATCAACAGGTGCAGAACGAGGGGTGTAATCATCAGCAGCAACAGCAGAAGGTTGTCAGACAGCAGAGTCAAGAGCCAAAACCGCCCTTGCCGCAGAATAGAGGGTCTCAAAAGTATAACCAGGACTCAGGATTCTACAATGATGAGCAGGTAAACAAACCGAGACGTACTAACCTGGTACAGCAGTACTGGTTAAAGAATGAGGGGAGGGAGTCTGAAGGGGACTATTGACGGTGCCGAAGAGAGGAGGAAGAGTGCATACTTGGTGCAACTCTAGAAATAGACCAGGCAGGACCATTTGTAGATGGAAAAACAAATGGGGAGAGTGTTACTTTTTTGGTAGACACAGGAGCAACGAGATCAACTGTCAGGTCAGCAGATATAAGAAATCTTCCTCTCTCGGACGAAGCAATCCAAGTGGTTGGTGTAGCCAATACACAGATTAAGACTCGTCTTACCGAACCAGTAAGGGTAAGAATAGGGAAATTTTCAGACATGCACAGATTTGTAGTCTGTGACACTAGTCCAGTGAACTTGTTAGGTAGGGACTTATTGTGTAAGATGAATTGCACAATTTTTTGTACTCCGGATGGAATGGCTTTTGAGACACCAGATGAGGATGTTCTGTATAGGATGACTCTAGATAATAGAGAGAGTGAGATTGTTGGTACGTATGCTGTGTTCAATCCAGATGATTTGCCTCAAGAGTTGAGACACACAGTGAAAACAGCGGTTTGGGATTTTACTGGGGAAGATGTGGGATTGATGAATAATGTAGATCCAGTCAAGATTTCAGTGAAAGAGGGAATCACTTACCCTAATATCCCACAGTACAGATTGACACCAGAGATAATTGAGGGAATAACCCCTATAATTGATAAGATGATTCAACAGGGTGTTTTGAGAGAGTTATTGAGTAGCCCGTGTAATTCACCGATAATGGGGCTAAAGAAACCTAATGGAAAGTTCAGGATTGTACAAGATTTGAGAAAAGTTAACAAAATTGTGGTGGCATGTTGTCCCATTGTGCCAAATCCGTCAGTGATTTTGTATCAGATTCCTCATGATGCTGAATGGTACACAGTGATTGATTTGTGTCATGCTTTCTTTTCAATTCCATTGCATCATGACAGCCAGCCGATTTTTGCATTTCGGTTTGGACAGCGTATTTTGGCATGGTGTCGTATCCCACAGGGGTATACAGAGAGTCCTTCGATATTCAATCAGTTGTTGAAGAAATCATTGGAGAGTTTGATCATGCCTGAAAGCTCAGTACTAGTGCAGTACATCGATGACCTACTTGTGGCATCGAAGACACGTGAAGCTTGTGAAGTAGATACCATAGCTTTACTGAATCATCTGGCAGATGGAGGGTTAAAGGTATCTCCAGCCAAATTGCAATTTTGCAAGAAAGAGGTGCATTATCTTGGACACAATATTGAAAGAGGTCTGAGAAAAGTGACCGATGACAGGATCAAAATTATCAGAGGAATGAGAGCCCCAATGACCCAGAGAGAAGTGAGGATGTTTCTGGGGATGGTGGGTTATTGTCGTCAGTGGATAAGTAATTTCTCCCTGATAGCAAAGCCATTGATTAAATTGACCAAAAGTGAAGTGAAAGACCCATTGGAACTGAATGCAGAACAAATGGCAGCATTTGAAGAGTTAAAGAGCAGAATGTGGGAAGCTCCTGCTTTAGGAATGCCAGACTATGAGAAAGAGTTTGAGTTGTATTGCAGTGAGAGAAATGGATGTGTACTTTCAGTGTTGATTCAGAAGCATGGACAACTGAGAAGGCCAATTGTGTACTTCTCATCAACACTTGACCCCGTAGCTGTGGGTTTGCCTGAAAGCAGTAGCTGCTACATGCAGAAGCTTGGAACAGAGTGAGGGTATAATAATGGGATATCCTGTAAGGGTATTCGTACCTCATGATGTGGCAATTCTTTTGACAAGAAGCAGAACTCAATATATGTCACACAGTCGGCTGACTAAATATGAGAAAATCATTCTGGGAGCATCAAATGTGACTCTTGAGAGATGTGTGAATGTGAATCCAGCAACTCTGTTGCCAGATGCTGAAAATGTGAGTGTGGGAGATGATGTTGATCATGATTGTTTGGATGTGCTTGACTACTGCACAAAACCCAGACCAGACATAAGAGATTTGCCATTACCTGAGAGTGATCATGTGCTGTTTGTGGATGGATTATGTCTGAGAACTGATGATGGTGTGCTGAGTGCAGCATATGCGGTGTGTAAGGTTTCAGAAGTTATGGAAGCTTCGTCTTTGAAAGGAGTAAGATCTGCTCAAGTGGCTGAATTGGTGGCATTGACAAAAGCTTGCAAGATTGGGAAGAATTTGAAAGTGACTGTGATGACTGATAGTCAGTATGGATTTGAAGTGGTTCGTGACTTTGGACAACTTTGGCTTCAGAGAGGTTTCTTGACGTCTAGTGGGACTCCAATAAAGAATGCTGAAGTGATTGGGAAGTTGCTTGAGGCGATAAAGCTGCCTAAAGAATTAGCGGTTGTAAAATGTGCTGCTCATGGACAAGGAGATGATTTTGTTACTCTTGGAAATCGTTTTGCAAATGACATAGCACAGTATTGTGCAAAGAACAATCATTCGATTAATCGGGGACGAGAAAGGGAGATGTCTTTTTGTTCTGTGATGTTTACTAATGTCCTGGAAACGTGGGATGAAGTGAAACAGTTGCAGGATGAAGCAGGAGATGAGGAAATGAGAGATTGGATCAAGGCAGGTTGTGCCCCAAGAGAGACAGATCATGTTTGGATCTATAGAGATGGAAGACCAGTCATGCCTAATTCAATGTTATCAACAATGGCAAGAATGTATCATGGTCAGGGACATCTGGGGAGGGACGCAATGATTAGGTCCTTTAAGCAAACCTGGTACAATGCAAAGTTCAGGCTGATTGCAGAGAGCATCTGTCAAAGATGTTTGATTTGTCAACAGTTCAATACAGGAAAAAAGACAGTGGTGAGCCTAGGAACAATAGGCAGAGAAGGAGGTCCTTTTACCAGAATGCAAATAGATTTCATTGAAATGCCCCAAGTAAATAAATTGAGGTATGTTCTAGTGGTAGTCTGTTTGTTCTCAAGATGGGTGGAGGCCTATCCGACTAGGAGGAATGATGGAATAACAGTGGCAAAGTTACTGTTAAGAGAGTTGATTCCTAGGTACGGGTTCCCAGTGACAATTGAGTCAGACAGAGGTGGACACTTCTACAATGAGCTGATTGGTTTAATTTGTGAAGCATTGAGCATACAGCAGAAGCTACATTGTGCATACAGACCAGAAGCTTCTGGTGTTGTTGAACAGATGAATGGCACAATCAAAAACCGAATTGGTAAGATGTGTTTAGCCACTGGAATGAAATGGCCTGATGTCTTGCCTCTAGTACTAATGACTATTAGGTCTACTCCAGATAGAACCACAGGGTTGAGTCCACATGAAATATTGATGGGATGTGCGATGAGACATGCTTTCGTGCCTGTCAACAAGTTGATGACAATAACTGATGATATGATTTTGGAATACTGTAAAGGCCTGGCTGACGCAGTTCATTCTGTGTTTCACCAGGTTGGAGAAGACGCCACCACACTTGAGAAGAAGCAAGCCCATGATCTGAGTCCAGGGGACTGGGTGAGGATTAAGGTGCACAGAAGAAGAAATTGCTTGGTTCCAAGGTGGGGAAGGCCAAGACAAGTCATTCTGACTACGACAACTGCAGTAAAGTGTGCTGGTGTGAAAAACTGGGTTCATGCAAGTCATACTCTAAGAGTTCCGAATCCAAAGGATGGGACTGGTAAAGAGTATTTTGAAGAATCAGATTCCAGTGACGATGCGGAGACTGAACCAGTGAGAAGAAAAAAGAATCCTGAAAGGGGAGAAGGAGAAAGAGAATCATAGTCAGGTGATTCTTTTTTCTTTCCGAGAGAGACTTCAAGAGGAACATTGAGAGACACAGGGGAGAGTTCGGATTCTGTAAGAGTGCCTGAAGTTCCAGCAAGCAGTGGAGAGGAAAGAGGAGGAAAGAGCAATTCCACAGAGACTACACCTGAATCAGATGAAGAGGTTGAAGATCCACCTGAGATTGTTTCTGAAGAAGTAGGGTCAGAAGGAGATAGAGAGGGACAGATTGCGGAAGACCCCCGAGGAGGTGTAGGGAAAATTCCTGATAAGCTAGGTGAAGGGACAAGTAGACAGCAAGAAGATTGCGTGTCGTTGACCCGAGGAGGGATAGTAGCAGGGAAATCTCAATTGGTGGGGAAGAAGTCTGTGGAGCAAAGGAGAATTGTTGAGGAACAAGAGGCAAATGAAACAGAATCAGATGGAAGTGAGAATGAGAAATCAGAGGGTCGAGTTCTGAGAAAGAGAACTTGGATCGGAGAAAGAAATAATAAAGAAGTAAGACCGAAAAGGAGTGTAAGAGGAGATCTTTGGCCTAACAAGATAAAGAGGCTGAGGTACAGACTGACACGAGCAAGTTCAAGTTCATTGAAAGCTGAACAGGTGAACGAGGTGTCGAGTCAGAATCAAGCAAAGGGTGATAAACAAAAGGTCTCAAAAGAACCAAAGGAGATCAAGAGAATCAGAAAACCTAACCAGAAGTATAGGTCACCGGAATGGACGTATGTGGCACTGTCTGAAGGTGAAGAGGCAGAGAGTCAAGGAAATCCAGAGGGGACCGTACGAGAAGTGGTTGAGGAGGAGAAAACTGTCGGAGTCCTGAGGGTTATCTTGACTGACATTGGAGAAGAGTCAGATGACACTGCCAAAGTAGTAAAATGGCTAACACAGAAAATAATCAAAGTAGATGTGCCTTCTTGAAAAGATGGTGTAGAATGTGCTGCTGCTGTTCAGGATTATTAATGCTGTTATGGGGTGTACTAGCTTTATTAGTTACCTTTAGGGTTACAAGAGACACTTTTGGAATACACACTGAGAATGTGACTAACATAGAGAAGAGTTCACAGAAAGTAGTGCCAACTAGAAGTAGTAACATTTACATACATGAAGATAGGTCGATTAATGATTTTTCTAGCAATGTTATTTCGAAGTTGTTGTACGAATATGTAAAGACAATGGAAGTAAGGGATTGCTACGTTTGTATGCAATTGCCTGCATCCGTTTCAGAGGGTGTTACTTATCATCATTTACCAGCCACGTATGGGATTTCATGTAGTGTGCTAAGTAGTGTTTTTTTATTTGTTAGGGAAAATAGATTATGAGATGTCTAACAGAGATAACATTTTTGGACAATTACCTATGAATAGAAAGCTGAATCCAGCTAGAGAAGCTAACATTTTTGGTGAGATTTTTATTGAAACAGAGGAATTAACATTAGATTACATTTTTAGAAACAATTTAACTTGCAGTTTGAAAGAAGAAGAAAATGCTTTTCTGGACATGGTAGAGAAAAGGAGAGTGAGTATGCATGAAAAGGCAGGGAAATATAAAGTGAGTGAGACAATATGGGATATTGAGATGGGAAAGGAGTTGAGGAATGGGGCCAGTCCAACTTTGGCTTTAGATGCACCACAGAAGGGTAAATTATGCATTACCAGAAGGAAATCCCAATATGATAATTACTTTGTTGGGACTAGTGAGTGTCATGATACATACTTTATTGCAACAGGATGGGGTTTTAAAGGTGGAGAAGATCCGGTTTTCCCGGGAGTGTATTATATTTGTGGAAATAAGGCTTATAACAGGTTGCCTGACCATTGGTATGGCACTTGTTATGTTGGCCTGGTCTTTCCAAAGATTTTTCATATAGATAAGATAGAAGATGTAGAACACATTAATCTACTAACACGCTTTAAGAGAGAAACTTGGTCAGAAATTGTAGGTGATATCTTTGGAGCATTAATTCCAGCAGTGGGAATTTCATTAAATGCATATGGAATTCGGAAACTGTCAACAGTGGTGGATCGCTTATCGACAAGTACCGCTGGAGGGTTTCTTTTGGTAAATACGGAGATGATTGCCGTACGTGCCATGTCTATGCAAAATCGACTTGCCCTTGATATTCTATTGGCCAAGGAGGGTGGAGTCTGTGGAATGCTGAAAGTTCAACATTGTTGCACTTACATTCCTGACGATAGTAGAGATCTGAAGATCTATATCAAAAATATTACTGATTTGCATGAAGAATTAGTACCACTGGAAGCTGAAAGTATCTGGACTAAAATGGCTAATAAGCTACTTGCTGCTAAGAGTTTTATTGCTAAAATAGGTAGTACCATTATTGGTAAAATATTATTTCCTTTGACATGTGTAATTGTTGCTTTATTGATACTTAGATTGGGGTGTTTGTGTTGTAAAAACAGGGGAGGGAAAAAGAGAATAATTAGAGGAAATACTGAAAAGAAACAAAAGAGGTCAAAGAGAGACCCACAAGAAATAGGATTAGAAGAATTGAGGGAGAGTGTTTACTTGGAGTCGAAGAGGGATGATGAAAGAGAGTCTGGTGTTTAATGTTGTGTCATAAAAGACATTTCAATTTCTCCTAAAAATGGGGACTACATTTTTTTTTTTGGGTTGGTTTTTTGTGGTGATATATATCACCAAAGAGGGGATTGCTGGAGCAGAGTTTTCTATTGAAAATTTATTGAGATTTAAACTCCAGTTTATGTTTATATGTCATAATTAAAATTACTGATAAATTAATTGTTAAACATTAATGTTGTTTAAAGTTTCTGACTAACCAACATTACTAATGAAAGAATTACACGCGGGAATGCATTTATGTTGCTTTATTAATACGTGAACTAAATTGGTGAGCAAATTAATTAAATAAGTGTCGCAAAAGTGCTATTTGTTTCGTGTTTGCGCTTTTAAATAACGTGCTTTAATGCTTTTATATGTCGCAGGTGGCTAGTTAATTATATACACATAAGGGTATTAGTGGGAATTAACACTGTTTAATCATTACGATGTAGTAATGTTGTTTTGTATTTCTTTTAATTAAGATGGTCCGTTTTGGCCTAATCCAAGATGGCCGATATTTACAGCCTGCATTTGAGTTGCTGAAAAATGAAGAGAGGCCTCGCTGAATATGGTTAGAAACCACCTGACTTCGGCCTCTGTCTGTATTAAAAGTTTCCGTGAGGACAGCAGCTCCAGGCATGCTGCCAGTTGCCCTTGGAGAAGAATAAAGCCACAATGAACTCTGATAAACTTGCTGTGGCTTCACTATGATTCTGAGGAAGAGCATTCATGGATGTAACATTTTCTAGCTTGAGCTTCCTTCTTCCGTGTTTTTATTTTTGTGATTTTTGTGAGCGGAGGTTTTTCTAAATGTTGCGAGTCAACATCCTTTCCTGCTCGCTCTGCTCAGCGGCTCAACGGACGTTTAGAGTTTGTTTGTTACTTTTAATTTGTTATTTTCACTATAAATATGTTAGACTAGAGAGGGTCTAAGGCAACTTCTTCCCGAACCTATGCTCGTGAGGATCGACGCTGATTGAGAGGACGGCGACTCGGGAGACTTTACTGAGAGACCTGTCCTGACCCAAATGACACTTAGCTAGAATAGGTAACTATGAGAATAATGATTTCACTATTGATTGATTTTCCTTTGAACTAATTTTGATAAAAAGATAACCTTTGTTTGAATTCCAGTTTCGGGTGGTTATTTCTTTGCCATTTATTGAGTTTCAAATGTATTTCCTATGTTTAAAATCATGACTCAGGACAATTTCTTTAGGTTGCATTGACCTCGTTTAGACGCAGATTGTTTAGGTTTCTCCTATATATTCAGTGTGGATAGAGTAATAGAATGAATGTAAGTGTGATGGGCCCTAGCGTATGATGAGTGCATGTGCGCATGACTGTGAAATTACTCTGTCCGTGGAAGTAGGGAGAATTTATATGTTCCGATCTGCAGCAGTTTCCTGGTAGCAGTATGATGGTTTGATTATTGTCTTGATCTGATAGATTGCTTGTACATAGGCTTTTTGATTCATTGATTCATTGATTGATGTTGGTATATGTACTAATACTATATGTTGAGGTCGTCGTATTGAGTTCTATGTAGTGTGTACGGCTTCTGGAACATAGGGAGCTGGTGACGGTTCCGTAGTAGGGCAGAGGGAAGTGAGTGC
The DNA here is from genome assembly GCF_964204655.1 of Triturus cristatus. NCBI lineage: Eukaryota > Metazoa > Chordata > Amphibia > Caudata > Salamandridae > Triturus > Triturus cristatus. The sequence continues at coordinate 1,089,600,124 of NC_140594.1, read as the reverse complement.
TGCTCTCGGGAAAGACGGGATTGTTGGCCCTGTACGTATGCGGGGAAAAAGGTGTGACAATTGAAGTTGCGCGTCACATTGTCTGGGTTCGGAATCAGTGACATCGTCGTGTGTTACTATTAGAGACATATTTTCAGTATAAGAGGAGTGTGTATGGTAGTGAAGGTTATCTGTGAAAATCTGGTCTTAAGTCCCAGGGATCCGTAAGGTTTGCCGTTAAAGCTTATCGCTGGAGAAGTAATAGGTATTCTCTGAGATTGTCTGAAGGACTGGGCAGAGGTAAGCGCTGCTTGGTTAACATGTGTTATAATTCTGTAGTGGGACAGACTGTTCGCTGTTCTCGGGAAAGGCAGGATTCTGTGTGGATGTACTATATTTTCTAGTGTGAAAGTGCGTGAATGTATGAGCATTTAGTTGATTGTGAAACTCTTTGGAGCATTCCTGGAGGAAACAGTTATTGATGCATGTTAGAAGGGCAGAGTAGAGGGATGTGCTACTGTGTCAACGAAAGTAATTATTCCGTAGTGGAGCAGAGGTAAGCGCTGTTCTAGAGAGAAGCGGGATTCTAGTGAGAAAGAATTTTCTTTACTATTCTGTGGTTAGCGAAGCAGACAATGGAGATGTTTATATGTTGTAACTAATAGATTTTGTAGAATCGCAAAACAATCTTTCATAATGACCTCGACGACGCATGGAGTTGGCTGGAATCCTATCGGGCAGGAGCAGGTACAGCGGGACGCTCTGGGGGACGGGGGCGAATACGCCCCGGCTGAGCTGTGAGCGGCACCCTGGAAGACGACGCGGTGGAGCGCAAAGGCCTACTACCACTCAGACGAAGAAAGAAAGACTGGCGGTTCTGCAGGCTGTGACAGGGCTGTCCCATGCGTGTGACACTGCGCTACTGAGACCAACAGACTCTGAGAAGGGCTCGGATGGTTCGGATTCCGATGGAACTGATGTGGGGAGTGTTACCAGAGGGTTTCTGGGGGGACTGTTTTGATGGGTACTAGTTGTATGGAGCCTGTTCTGGGGTGGGGAGGTGGGGGGGTTTGGGGGGTTGTTGGGGGTCTTGTTGGGGGGGTTCACATCACCGGCGCGCCAATATGAGGCGAGCAGTCACAACACAAGTACAAATTGCATTATGGGGTCTGTACCTGAACTGAAATGTATTACATGGAATGTGCGGGGGATGCACACGATGACGAGACGCCATAAAATTCACGCTTATCTGGTACGTAGAGGGGCACAAATAGCTTTTCTCCAGGAAACCCATATAGATAGAGTTGAGGGCCGGGCCCTGCAGCGTCATTGGAGAGGGCAGCTTTTCTATACAACATATTATGCCTATGCTAGGGGAGCACTGATTTGGGTGAGAGCGGGGGTTCCTTTTCAGCCGACCCAGCAGTTGGTGGACCCGGATGGGAAATACGTGGCTGTCATGGGTAGATTGGATGGGAGGGATGCGACACTGCAGTGTGTATGCCCCCAATGTGGAACATAAATCCTTTTTTGATACATTAACGGGGAAACTGGCACCTTATTTAACAAGTTCAGTGTTATTGGGGGGCGATTTTAATTCCGTCCTGGATGCTGAGCTGGACAGATCACACCCCCCATTGCCCCAGACACCTGCCCATAAGCTATCGAAACTTAGGAGGGACTGGCAGGCTGAATGGGGATTGAAAGATACATGGCGGGCTCACAACAGGGGAGAACGGGATTATTATTATTATTCTCCCCTCCATGATTTGCACGTGCGGCTGGATGCGGTGCTATGCTCTCCGGATGTACATGCATTGGTGCGAGGTAGTGAGTATCTGGCGAAGACGATTTCAGACCATAACCCACTGTTATTGATGGTGGGATGGTCTCGAGAGCGACCTGTTGTCCCCACCTGGCGGCTGCGTCCAGAGGCCTTGGAGGACCCAGTGTTTTGAGCTGAGATTCAAGAGGGAATAGAGCGTTACTTTATCGAGAATGGGGTGACGGCTTCGACTCTGGGACTGGAATGGGATGCATTCAAAGTGGTAATAAGGGGATTATGCATTGCTAAGCATACAGGGATATGGAAAACGTTGTTGCAGGATATAGAAAAGGGGGAACAACGGTTGAGACGGGCAGAGAAAGCTTTATGCTGAATACAATACTATGTTATGTACAATGTCTCTGTCATTCGGAGTTAAAAAGTTAATAAACAGATATTTAAAAAAAAAAACAGTGCCTGTGGAACCAAAAAAGGTAAATAATTTAAATAAATGAGAAATAAGTTGTGATTGAAATTCCTTGCAAAATTCTGCTGGATTGCCATCTGGTCCTGGGGATTTTTTTAGTTTAAGAGATTTAGGGCCTCATGTAGGTAGCTAAATACCGGTCGGTAACGGCCGAAATTCTGTAAATATCCCGTTACCGACCGGTATTTAGCTATTTGAGATGTAGGAGGCATATTTCAGGATTCGGTAATTTACCGAATCGGTAAAATTACCGATTCGGTAAAATGACCGATTCGGTAAATACCGAATCCTGAAATGATATGTAGGAAACACTCTAATGAGTGATGAGTAGGAATTAGAATTCGGTATTTACCACCAAATATAGGTTGGTGATAAATACCGAATACCTTGCAAAACGCAATATTTTGCAGTTGTAAGAGTGCCATGTGGCAGACATACATGCCCTTAGGGCATGTATGTGCGCCACATGTGCACACATGCAAGAATCAGGGGTGCAACAGGGTGTCAATGTGACACCCTGCCACCCTTGTATATGCTCCCCCCATTACCGAATCGGTATTTACCGATTCGGTAATGGTGACTGGCTTCCCATTGATTCCTATGGGCCTCCAGGCCCATAGGAATCAATGGGAAGGTATGCCCCATTACCGAATCGGTAAATACCGATTCATATTTACCGAATTTTTCCGATTCGGTAAAAATGACCGAATCATTACCTACATCACATTTACCGATTCATAAATACCGAATCGGTAAAATTCGGTATTTATGAATCGGTAAATGTGTTTCTACCTACATATGGCCCTTAATAGCGAATCGAATTTCATCTTCAGTGATAGGCAGATCCAATTTACTTATAGTTAAATGGGAAATTTTGGGTAAACCACATGTAGACAAGAAGGTATCAATTAAAGAAGAATCATCAAAATTAGGTTTATTATATAGAATAGTGTAAAAATTTAGAAATTCATTAACAATATCGTGTTGTGAAATGGCAATTTTCCCATTGGGAACATGAATCGAATTTATTTGAGATTTATCTTTTTTAATACATAAATAATTAGCTAAAAGCTGCCCAGATCTAATAGTATTAAAACAAAATTTGGCTTTGGATTTGGAGAGTTGAATACCAGCTCTTTTGCTAAGAATGGAATTAAATTCATATCTAAGTTTTTGTAAGTTCAACCTATACTGTGGATCATTAGTGGTAATAAACAGCCTTTCAAATTTTGCAATTTGTTTGTCCAATTCTTTAATTCATAAATTAACATTTTTATTTTCATGTGCCATTAGAGACATAGAAGTACCTCTAAAATAAGCTTTAAACGCATTCCATCTATTCACCATGGATGTAGAACCATCTGGATTCTGATGAAAATAATCATGAATATCATCTAATACTTTCAATTTATTTAGTTCATTAAGAACAATATCTATATTCATTCTCCATCTGGATTGTGATTTAAAATTAGAGTTAGCCTGGAAAACAAAAGAAATTAAAGCATGATCCGAGATATCAACATTACCAATGGTAGGATTAACCACAGAGTTAATTAATTGTCTGGAAATTAGCAAATAATCAAGCCTCGAGTGTGAATTATGTGGATTAGAGAAAAAGGTGAACAATTTTTCCGTGGGAAAATGTAGTCGCCAAATTTCAAGCAATTTTGCAGTTTTAAGGAGAGTTTTGAAAGTAAAAAAAGCTTTTGGAGGAAGAAATTTAGTGAGAGACATTCTATCCAATAGAGGATCAGAAATAAGTTTGAAGTCACCTCCAACTATAAGAGGAACATTACCTAACTTGAGTATTTCAGTATTTAAATTAGACCAAAACAGAGGATCATCAGCAGTTGGACCATAAACATTAATTAAAAACATAATAGAATCATACATTTTTATTTTAACTATGACATATCTACCTTCTGGATCTGCTAATTTACTTAAAATTTGACAATGTAATCTTTTAGCAAAAATAATAGCTACACCCTTTTTCTTACCCTTGGCCGCAGAGGAGACAATAGTATCAACCCACTTTTTTTTCATGTATTCTAATATCTTATCTTCAATATGTGTTTCCTGAATAAAACAAATATCTGCTTTACAACGTCCAAAATAATCTAAAATCTTTGTACGTTTTACCGGATGTCTTACACCTTTGACATTTAAAGAGGTTATTTTAACATTATGAACATTTGCCATGATAAAATAGAGAGAAAAAACAAAGAGCTGAGAAGAGGAGAAAAAGTTAAAGAAAAATATAAAAAGTTAGTAGTTCTAGTATAATGTGTAAGGAAAAGAAGGGAAAAGAAAAAAGACAAACAGACATAAAAAAGACAACCACAAATAAACATGAGTAACAGAATTGAAATGCACACGCGCTTAACAAGCATGACCAACCGTTGGAGCCCAACTTGAAGGGAATATTAAAATTAGTCAGAAATACATATTTTCAGAATATTCAAGTAGCAGACTCATTCCTGTCCATAGAATGTGGTGAGTGTTGTTCCAAGAATAACTTGAGATCGTCTGGATGCTGAAAGGACTTTGAAAGGTTATCTTTCCAAATTCGCATTTTTGAAGGATCAAATAGGCCATATTTAAAACCAAGACTTCTCAATTGAGGACGAATATCCAAAAATTCCTTGCGAATCTTAACAGTCTCTTTAGCAAAGTCTTGGTGAATGAAGATCTTATTGCCATTAACCATTAAGAATGGTATTTCTCTTGCTGCTTTTCGTATCATAACCAAATGATGGTGGCGCAAAACCTTAAAAATAATTTGTCTAGGCTTATATTTGACGAGGATTGCGATGAGATGGAATTCTATGTGCTTTATCAATTTCAAAGGCCTCCGTAAATGTAATGTTTAACAGACCAGGTATCAGTGGTATTAGTCCACTAAGACACCAGGGGCCTCATGTAGGTAGCCAAATACCGGTCGGTAACGGCCGATTTTCGGTAATTATACCGTTACCGACCGGTATTTAGGCTTTTGGTATGTAGGGGGACAATTTCTGTATTCGGAATTTACCGAATCGGTAAAATTACCGAATCGGTAATTTTACCGATTCGGTAAATTCAGAATACAGAAATGAGATGTAGGGGGAGTGTGTGGGTGATGTTTGGAGTCGGTATTTACCACCAACTAATAGTTGGTGGTAAATATAGAATGGATGTGGAAATGCATTTCAGAGCGCCTAGAAGTGTGCAATGTGGCAGACATACATGCCCTTAGGGCATGTATGTGTGCCACATGTGCACACATGGCCATTTCAGGGGTGCAACAGGGTGTCAATGTGACACCCTGCCACCCTTGCATGTGTTCCCCCCATTACCGAATCGGTATTTACCGATTCGGTAATGAAGCATACCTTCCCATCAATGCCTCATTACCGAATCGGTAAATACCGATTCGGTAATTACCGACTCACTCCGATTCGGTAACATTTACCGAATTTTTACCTACATACACTTTACCGATTCTTAAATACCGATTCGGTATGATTCGGTATTTTAGAATCGGTAAAGTGTATGCCACCTACATGAGGCCCCAGAACTTGCTTGTACCAGTTTAACTAATTTCAGAAAACGTTTGAATGAAGTCTCTGCCTTAGCATTCTAGAGGTATAGAATTTATAGTTGTGAAGGCCTTGATCTTCTATTAAAATTTCCAATCTTTACTGCTGAAGCCTGTGGGTCGAGTGCATAGTCCCAGCTCTATAATTACCCCAGCCAACCAAAATGATTGACTGCAACCAGCCAGTTCCCAGAGGCAAGCCCCTAAATTATTGTACCACTAGGGGACAATGTTATATATCACCCAATCACCTTGCATTGACTGGACAACAGTTAATGGCCCTAAGTCATCTCTCCACCTGCAAATGTTAGCCAGGTGCTTCTCACCCTTCAGCTACCTTTTGTGCACCGTCCACCCTAACCAGACAGCAAGACATTTGCTGATCAAATCTGTGACACCTTAAAATAGCCTTTCATTCTTACTTGGTATCACTTTCCAGCTTAGGGTGGTGGAGTTGTGGACTTACAATATTTTTAACTGTGATGCTGGAAACTAAGCTACTCAGACTCACACCCTCTGCATTATCCTGCCATTTAAACTGGACCACCAAAAAATATGGTCAGATTGTAGATGCATCTACTACAATGAATGACTGAAGTAAATACCGACTACCACTTTCCAGAGGAACATTTACTTCTCAGCTTCACTAATCTGAAGAGTCAAGTGACTAAAAAGGTGTAACTTGGTTGCCCAACTTGTGTGCATAGAATCTGAGCCCTGGAACATTTGTGGAAAATGAATGCATTCACCATAGATATTCTAGTATCTGTAGTTAACTCAGCCCCCACAGATAAAGCCCCACAGAAGACACTGAAGGTAAAAACCCATAGATCTTCACTTTCTCCATCACTTTATCAGCTTTTAAAGTTATAAGAAAGACTATTATGCATAAGCATTGGCAAAGTCAATCGGTCTAGCCTTGGCAAGCTGGTGAAATGGTTATTTTTTATTGCAAGCATATGAAAAAAAAAAAAACAAGAAAAAAGGCAAACATTCTCCCACTTAAATGTGACAGTCATATGCTTAAATAAAAATTCCACATTTCAAAATAATTTGACCTTTTTTCATAATTTTAATGGAGCAGTATGAGTGCTTCCTAGGCACAAAATTTACATAGAACAGATATAGAACCGCCTTAATGTTTTAATGCACATCACAGGGAAATCTAGTTCTTATTCATGCAAAGAAAGGTTACTATTGAAATTGAAGGACTGCAACTAGAAAGCAATGTTTAAATACACATATTATTAAATAATATGAAATAGGCTAAAAAATTAGGGGGGTGGGATGGCAAATTAATGTATTAGCCAGCCAGGCTTGGGTCTGACGATCACTTGTTTTTAAATAAATGCACACATGTGATCAGGGAAAAATACAATTATTCACTGTGAAAGAAAACCAATAGGTGAAATGTGCTGAGCCATTGTTCCATGCTGTAGACTTTTGTGGGCATAAGCAAAATGTGAAAGACAGTTGAACAAACCAATTAACATAGAGGATTGGTCCAAAACCCTCTCTCTATGCATGCTAAAGCTTTCTCCCTGCCGACCGGAAAGTAAATGGTGACAACAACTACACCTTCACTTGATCAAAAAATTCTGTTTAAATATGAATATATCTAGCCTAGGGCAGATATATTACCAATACACTTTTATCCATCTTTTTTTCATAACAATACTTCTAGAGGATCGATATGGTGGCATTAGGGAGACATTGACACTTCACTAATCATAGAGCGAGAATAAAGGTTTCAGTGCTAGCATGCTCCATTGTCAAATAAAGCATGTTACAATGCATGCTATTACATCGCGTTCCATTGCAACGCGGTCGTTACAACAACCGCGTTGTTAGAGCGCATTATCTTTACATCGCAAGTCATTAGATCAACTTGCTGTAGGGGGCGCGCTGTACTTAGGAATATATAATTTACTATTCCAGCTTGTGCAACAGTAGGGAAGGTGTTGGAATTGTAAATTATATCATTCCTTAGTTTAGACCGCCCCTTACAGCAAGTCGATATAATGACTTGCGATGTAAAGGTATCGCATACTAACAACGTGGTTGTTGTAACAACCGTGTTGTAAAAGCACGCAATGTAATGGCAGCGTTGTAAAAGCTGTCCCTCCATTGTCAGACATAGCACAGCCAGTGCCCTGAACAAAGTACCCAAGTTTTGTTTAAAGATAATGATAGCTCCAAATTAATCTTGCTAGACAAGTTGATCCACCAGAGAGAATAACAGCAAAAGCAGCAAGAGTCAAATAAAAGAAAGTGCATGGTGCTAACTCGCATCTAATTATTTACAAAAATGTTTTATTAAATAATAATGTGCAGAATATGCATTTTAAAATGAAGTCTTTTTAATGCAAAAGGTGTTGTAGACAATCATACTTAATCCCTACAGGCCTGTTACCTAGAAGTCGTACGAATTATAAAGTTGACATGACTGAAGATGCCATTTTTTTATGTGTAGGGCCATTAATACTGAAATGATTCTTTTTCGCTTTCACTGACAGCTGTGCAAGTTGTTTTTCTTCCCTTTGCTGCAGATGTTGCGATTTCAGAAGCTACTGTTTATTACTTAATGACTAGTCATTTGTTGTATTAGACGACTGATAGTGAGGTTCACACCGCAAAAGCGATCCTTGACCCTGCTACCAGGCAGGGCGCTCCCCTCGCCACCGCACAGCACCATCTGTGTGACGCTGCACTGAGCCCGCTGCTGTCGCTCGCATTGGTTCGTGCCCCGCATAGTCTTCACTGCCATCGGTAATTGCGCTCTGCCTCTGTTATTTGTACTGTACTTAGCACTGTTGTCTTTCCCTGTTTTTTAATTTAATTAGCGCTGTTGTCTTTTGACCGTTCTTATTTTTCCCTTCTGTGCCCTCTATTTGCCTTCTGCAACCCCCGCCCGCTCCCATCTTCGTTTTCCCCCCGCTCGTCCCCTGTGGCCCTGCCCCCCTGCTCTCCCATTCGCTGCCTCGATCACGCCTCCCAGCTGCTTCTCCCTCCCACATACTCTCATATGGAGGCCGCGCAGTGGGCGCGCAGCGGCCGCACGCAGCAGCCGCGCCGCTGGCGCACCGAAGGCACGCCTAAGGCAAGCCCTTCTGTGCCCGTCCCTGCCTGGACCGTGCCCAGCACCAGAACTCCTGGCCTCCGTGAATGTCACGATGCCTGTCTCCGCTACAACTCCAGCACCCTCTGCGCACTCAACGCCAGACGATCATGCACCTGCTGCCTGGCCGCCCCGAAGAGCACCCAAGGACCCTTCTCCTGCCGGAACTGCAGCTTCACCAGCATCCGGCCCACCAACCCACCTACCAAAGAAGCCAACTACCTCAGATGCATCCGTCTCAACACCCGCTCTGCCCGCAAACATACCGTTGAACTCTGGGACCTACTCGACTCCAACACCGCAGAAGTCGCCCTTCTGACAGAGACCTGGCTGAACCCCTCCTCGGCACCGACATTGCCATAGCCATCCCGGAAGGCTACAAGATCACACGCAAGGACCGCACCAACGGAATAGGAGGAGGAATTGCCATCATCCACAGGAACACTCTCAAAGTCTCGACAAACACCGATGACACCCTCAGCACATCCGAGCACCTGCACATCCAGATCCACACCGACCGCCACACCACCCTCAGAGGAACCCTCGTCTACAGACCCCCGGACCCTGACCACAGTTCAGCGACTCCATTGCTGACTTCGTCAGCACACACACCCTCACCTCCACGGACTACATCCTCCTCGGGGACCTGAACTTCCACCTCGAGAACAACAACGACTCCAACTCTTCCACCCTGATCGACAATCTCGCCAACCTCGGACTCAGACAACTCGTCACAACACCCACCCACTCCGCCGGCCACACGCTTGACCCCATCTTCTCCGCAAGCCCCCACGTCTACTTCAACCACATCACCGAACTGTACTGGACTGACCACCGTTGCACCCACTTCACCTTCCGGAAACCCGCCTCGCACTACCGCACCCAACGGATGCCTCGCCACTGCTGGAGCAAAGTTACCGAAGACCAGCTAACCACCACCCTCGCCCGGAGCCCACCTGCAGACCCGATTGACCCCGACGCCGCCACCCGCAACCTCAGGCAGTGGACCGACGACTGCGCCAACACCCTTGCCCCGCTTAAGAAACCCTCCAACAGCCACACCAGAAAGAAAGCCAGCTGGTTCACTGAAGACCTCCAGGCCTCCAAGCAAACCTGCCGAAAGCTAGAGAAGAACTGGATCTGTGAACGTACACCGGAAAGCTACGCAGCCCACAAGAACCCCACCCGCAGATACCCCCACCTCATCAGATCTGCCAAAAGGGCCTCTTTCAAAGACCGCCTAGACAAAAACACACACAACAGCTAAGAGCTCTTCAACATTGTGAAGGAACACTTCAACCCCAGCTCCAACACCAACGACATCGCACCCTCGCAAGACCTGTGCGACTCGCTGGCCACCTTCTTCCACTGCAAGATTGCAGACATCCACGACAGCTTCAAGGCCGCGACCGCCCCGGAAACCACCGAGACCGCCGCCCCCTCGACCACCACCCGCACCAACCACCTGCTCTCCTGGACCAACATCAACGACGACGACACCATCAAGATCATGAACACCGTCCACTCCGGATCCCCGTCAGAGCCATGCCCACACCACATCTTCAACAAAGCAAGAACCACCATCGCACCCCATCTCCGGAAAGCCATCAACATCTCCTTCGAGACAGCAACCTTCCTGGAGAGCTGAAAGCACGCCAAGATCAACGCCCTACTCAAGAAACCCAAGGCGTACCCCAAGAACCTCAAGAACTTCTGACCCATCTCCCTGCTCCCGTTCCCAGCGAAGGTCATCGAGAAGTCCGTCAACAAACAACTGACCAGCTTCCTCGAGGAGAACAGCATCCTGGACCCGTCCCAGTCCGGGTTCCGCAGCAACCACAGCACTGAAACTGCCCTCATCACCGCCACCGACGACATCAGGACCCTGCTGGACAATGCAGAAACCCCGACCCTCATCCTCCTGGACCTGTCAGCTGCCTTCGACCCGGTCTGCCACCGCACACTACGAACACGCCTCTACAACGCCGGGATCCTCCAAGAGAAGGCCCTGGACTGGACCACCTCCTTCCTCTCTGGCAGAACACAGAGTGTCTGCCTCCCCCCCTTCCGCTCCAAAGCCACCGAGATCATCTGCGGCGTTCCCCAGGGCTCATCCGTCAGCACAACGCTGTTCAACATCTACATGGCACCGCTCGCCCACGTCACCTGACTGCACGACCTCAACATCATCTCTTACACCGATGACACCCAGCTGATCCTCTCCCTCACCAAGGACCCCCACACCACCAAAACTAACCTCCACAAAGGAATGAAGGCTGTCGCCAACTGGATGCAATACAGCCGACTGAAGCTGAACTCGGACAAGACAGAGGTCCTCATCCTCGGATCCACCCCCTCAGTCTGGGACGACTCCTGGTGGCCGACTACACTAGGAACAGCTCCAACGCCCACCGACCACGCACGCAACCTAGGGGTCATCCTCGATTCCACCCTCTCCATGACGAAGCAGGTCAACGCCGTCTCTTCCTCTTGCTTCAACACCCTATGCATGCTCCGCAGGATCTACAAATGGATCCCCACCGAAACGAGAAGGACGGCACCCAAGCCCTCGTCAGCAGCAGACTGGACTACAGAAATGCCCTCTACACAGGAGCCTCAGCCAAACTCCTGAAACGGCTCCAACGCATCCAGAACGCCTCCGCACGCCTGGTCCTCGACATTCCTCGCCGCAGCCACATCACACCCAACCTGAGAGACCTGCACTGGCTCCCAGTCAACAAGAGGATAACCTTCAAGCTCCTCACCCATGCACAAAAAGCACTCCACAATACTGGACCAGCGTACCTCAACAGCCGACTCAGCTTCTACACCTCCATCCGCCAGCTCTGCTCCGCCGATCCCGCCCTCACCACTATCCAACGCATCCGAACAGTGACTGCCGGCGGCAGATCATTCTCTCACCTCGCCGCCAAGACATGGAACACCCTCCCCGTCCACCTACGACAGACCCAAGACCTACTGACGTTCAGAAGATGCCTCAAAACCTGGCTTTTCGAACAGTAGCAGCATTCCCGACCCCTAGCACCTTGAGACCCTCACGGGTAAGTAGTGTGCTCTACAAATGCTTTGATTGATTGATTGATTGAAAAGATGAGGGCGACAGGGAGGATGATTGATGGGAAAAAGATACTGCAAGCAAAAAAGGATGTTGCCAACATTTAAGGACACATGGTTAAAAGGAAATTGTACTCTGGTGAGAAGATGGTGAATAGAGCTGTTCCCAGGAGAGTACTGAAATCTTATTGGTCAACATGAAGAATAGAAAATAAATAATATATTGATGTGGCAACATAGAAAATGAGTGTTTATATTAGTGCATGCTTCTAGACTAGTTTAAGAAGATTCTTTCTATTAGACTTCTCATTTCCAGCATTTGGTGTATGTCCCTTTTTCTGACTCTCGGAGAGGAGACGCTGTACTGAGTTGTCTGGACATCTCTTTATGAGAAGTCTTATTTTATTTCTGAATCTGCTATTATTTGAGCTGAGAATACTTTCCAGCTGATTCTGCTAAAAGCGTTATGCTTTAATTTGATTCTCTCATCAGAACTCTTCATGGCTATCTGAACTGACACCTTTAATCCTTCACACATCTATTTTAGCTTAGTTTAGAAAAGGGAAGTTTCTTTATGGAACGTGCTTGTTACTTATATCGTATTGATGCTTTATTTTGATTTACTACATTTACCTTCTTTATTACTAAAGATTGATTGATCGACTTTGTTTAACTTTTAATGATGACATTTGGAGAATAATACTTAAAAGAATGAATAACAAAAATATTTAAAAATAAAACCCTTTAACTCAACGGTACTCTCTTTATTGATTGAACTAAAGAAATGATAATTGATAATGATTTAATTGAGATTTAACTCTACGTCTCAGCTGAAAACAAAGATCTTTTACGTGGGGTTCTTGGTGATGAGTAAGTGACGAGAGGAACCCTGTGTTCCAGCAATGGTTTATCAGCTCCCACTGCTGACTGACAGCCTGAGCAATTGCCTCCATTGCTAAATGTGTTTATATAGGCTATGAGTATGCTTAGTAGGGGTCGGCAAAACTCACGGAATTCTGCGGAGTTACATAAAAACTCTGCAAGATTTTGCGGAGTTCCATGAGCATGCAGAATTCAGCACTTCGTGGAGCTCATGCTGATTTTTAGTGCCGGGAGCTTGTACCGCACTCTAAAAGCAGCATGAACTGCACCACGTGGCATGTTTCTTTCTGACACTCAAGTAGATTTTTTTACTCGAGCAGCAGCTTTCTCAACACAAATGGTTGCGACCTACCGCGACCGCCATATTGAGAAAATCTCGCTGGGTGGTATTCTAGCACCCAAAAATCATTGTAGGGGATACAAATTCTCGATTGCGCTTCCCAACTTAACGTTGGCATGCAGTGCATGAGAAAAAACTATGTAGCGGTTGGCGGAGCTTTGCCGGAACTCTGCCTTATGGAGGAGTGAAGTTTATCGTCCATCCCTAATGCTTAGCTGTGCACAAGCTGTTCACCTGATTCTAGTGTCTATCAAAAATACCTAAATAAATCCCTGTCTTTGAATGAAAATTATGCTCAATCTCTCTACAGTCTTTGCATCTTCAACTTGCATGCTATATCAAAAATCATCCTCTATATTTCAAAATCCTGCTTTAAAAACTGTCCTTTACTTAAAACGTCTGATTGCTGCCTCTCCTTTATTTATTTTAAATGTCCCCCTCCTTCCCTTCCAACCATGACATGCCTCCTCTCTCTGAGCACAACCTCTCTAAGTCACATGCAACTTTGCCCTAATGTCTGTTAATGTATTTCTGAAACCTGCCCACCACTCATTTCAAAGATAACAACCTTGCCTTTTTTGAAAGTCAAATCAAACATCCTAAAAGTAGCTAATCTCCTGTGGCTCATCATCTATCAATCCCATAAACCATCTGCATGAACTCACCTGTCCTCCCCACTAATGGTCACATACATTCCTACTAATGTAATCCATAATAAAGAAAGTGTAATTAATGCATGGAATGGTTTGATTGAGATCACAAGACTTATTCCAGTAACACTGGACTAGCCACTAACCTTGGGTTTGAAACACCATGCTAGCCGGCGTACAGCGCTTTAATGCCTCCTTAGGGGTAGTAAGCACTATATAAATGCAATTACAATTAAAATATGTTTTTATTTATTTATTTGTTTGTAATTCTGTATAGCGCTGCAGCTCCTTATGGGTTTTAGCTCACACTGAGTAGAACATGTTTACGCAGACTAGCAGTGCATCCCTATGAATATACCTTTCGAAAAAGTTACTTCTGTGTGCATGCTTGGCAGTGATAACCCTACTAAAGTGATCCATGAATTATGAATATGGGTCTCTGCACAGTGATAGAACCACGTCCAATGTGGCTCTTACTGCCCTGCAGAAGACTAAAGCAGGACTTTGTTCAGTGCAAGATACCATCGATTTCACACTGCAGAGTCTGAAAGGAGAATGATCCATTATTCATACAGAACTTCTGGACAAAACGCCTCTTTTATGACTCTGAATCACCCACTGAGTCATTATCTGCTTGACCCCTGCCCTTCAAACACGAGTCCCAACACAGACATGTTGTGATAACCTCAGCGACTTAATGCTGCTACTCAAAGCAACACCAGAATTAAATCGAATTAGTCTAAAACAGCAGACAGAAAATTCCAGAGGGGATTATTAGTAATTGATAGGTGCACGAATTACTACATGCAATGTTTATCCCAAAATTCACAGCCCCATTTATCAGTAACAGATGCATTTACAATCCGTGCATTGTGAGAGCACCTATCACACGTTGATATCTTTGTGATATTTTTGTGTGTTACTTGTGTTCACTGATGCCACACATTCAAGTACAGCGCCCTATAAATGCAGACAGATTTTAGCCTTAGGGAAATATTAACTAGAAAATGACGCAGTGCGACGCGGTGAGTCATTTTACTGCGCCGAGCTGCGTCATTAGGAAAGTGCAGGGATGTGCTGTATCTACAGCAATGCAATGCATCTCTGTGCTCTCCTCTGCGCTTGCGCACAATTGACTGCCTAGCGCCAATGCAGGTACCCTTGCACCATGTGCCTACGTTGCAGGGATGATTGTTTTTGTGCCCTTCTTCTATGTGTGCAGCAGAATGCAACACACATAGAAAGAGAAACTAATGAGTAGGAATTCATGTATTTCTCCTTGTTGCACCACCTTAACACCTTCCCTGGTGTGGCGTTTGAATCTGACACATTCCCAGGTTTACGAAACCTTGTCAATCTGGGAATGGATCAGAATCCATGGGTGTTGCGCAGGAACACCCACAGGAACACCCATGGAATGCCCCTTTCACGCAGAGTAATGCGTGAAAGGGGGCTATATTTACAATGCCATGAAAAGCCGCTCAGGGGGGCTTTGCATGGCTTTATAAATATGGCTCAGCATTGTGCGTCACGGGAGCATCAAACAAAGTGACGCTCCAACAGCTCAGGGACCTTTGTAATTGTGCCCCTTGGAGTCCACTTCTATGGTCTCTAGAGGTTGTTGAAAACCCTACACCCAAGTTACAGGCCTGAGCTCCAGGTGAAAGTCTTAAGCAACTGGTATAACCCAAAGGCAGAAGGGGTGTAAGGATATTAGAGTATTCCACCCACTGAGTACATGGTATTCTAAAATAAACCGGGAGAAACAGAAAGACAAACTTTGGAATATTGGAGAAGAAGGGTGATACCAGCTATAATACCAGCCTTTATTGGCCCTGAACCACAACATTGTCTTTACTGGAGCTCTCTACATTCCAGTGTTCTAACAGAACTACAGAGTTCAGTCGTGGTGAATTAGTGATTCTTTTTTTGCCATTTACCTAAATTAATAAAACCTATTTTTTACACTTATCAAACATGGCAGCAAGATACTTTGGGCCTGATTTTGAGTTTGGTGGTCCGGGAGCAGACCGCCATGCCGGCAGCCCACACCTGCACCACCAAACCCCTGGTTGGACCACCTGACAGATTACGAGAGTTTCTCATGTCTGGCAGGCTTTTTTTGGCATTCCCACGATAGTGCCTCTGAAAATGGGCACCGCAGTGACTGCCAAAAATAGTTTCTGCACGGCATGGACTAAAAAGTCCATTCTGTGCAGGAACTGAGGTGCCTGCACACAGGGGGCACATGTTGTGCCCCCCTGCATGCACTCCATGGCCCTCAGGAAAAAGGGGACCTAGTGCAGCTCCCTTTGATTCCTCTCCGCCACGGTTTTCATGGACGAGGAACCACCATAAAAACTGTGGCGGAGAAGAAACTCGTAATATGCTTGGCAGGACCGCAGCGCTACCGCTAAGCATATTGCTGCCTCTACCCCACCGTGTCACCACCAGAGTTCTCTTGTGGCTGTGGCAGTCCTATGGCGGTCTGACTGCCTTAGTTGTAATAGGGTGGTTGAAGCACCAGTGTGTCTGTGGCTGGACCGCCACGCCTCGGACCGCCAGACTCATAAATAGGCCCTTAGTTGTTAGCTATTTGGGGGCATTAAAGTAATGAAGAAATAAAGAGTTTTATCATCATGGGGGGGGGGCGGTGATTCCATGACTGCATAGTAGGTAAGAAGGATGCTAGGAGTTAGAAGAAAGATGTGTATTTTAAAGAAAGTGGGAGAGAGCATTAAGGTTGGGATGATGGACCTGCATTTGTCGAGGGTTAATGTGGGGGTTTCCATTTCAAAATGTGTGGGTCTTGAAAAACAAGTAGAGAATATCGTTATACCTTAATACCATAGGCAAAATATATAAGTATAGATTTTCTCTGCATAACTCCATACATATTCTTTGATGTTATACATCTTCAAGCTAGGTAGATGTAGAGTTAGAAATAGTACATTTAAGTTTCTCTCTAAGCATCTACATTTTGATATTTCGGTCCATGATATTTTGGCTATGATATTATGTATCACACTATTACCTACTCAATATTCGAGACTAGAACCGTTCTCGAAACTGTCTATTTCTATCTCTTGTTTCATGCTGAATTATTTCTGGTGGCCATTTATTCAGATATTCAATCAGACCAGTATAAGTGAACCCGGATCATTCAACCTGCCCGACAGAAGCCCCAAAAGATTGCAGTTATCTATAGTAACTCAAATCCAAACCAAACAAAATGTTTGATAACCAACTGAAGAATCCTATTATGATATAGTCAGGGAAACTGGGTATCAATTTACCACAAGAGTAAAGTAAATAGTCTGAGATAGATTCATCAGGTGTTCCAGCTCGACCTTGATCACCCAATCGATTACTTTGTTCTACATAGATCTTTAAGGTAAGCTGAAACACTATGATAATGTATCTTACGATGACATTTCCTCTGTTGGAAATGCCATAATAGACATACAAATACATTCATTCAATGGCCCAAACTTTGATAATACTGCACCCAGTTGGAAAAAATAATAGCGTGTATTGTCTCCCCCTGTAACGAATGTATGACATTACAACACATACATTTACAATGCATGCCTTTACAACACAGTTTTTACATCACAACATCCTTTACAATGCATTCTTTTACATCGCATGCCATTACATCGCATTTTCAGAAACTACCTTTACAACGCATTCCATTACATCGCATTATACCTTTACGATGCATACCAGTACAATGCATACCATTTCATCACATTTTTAGGTAAGTGTTGGATAGTATAGGGGTAATAATTACTATTCTAACTCCAGTGAGTTCAACAGTAGGGTAAGTGTTGCATAGTGTAGGGGTAAAAATTACTATTCTAACTCCAGTGAGTGCAACAGTATGGTAAGTGTTGGATAGTGTAAGGGTACTATGCATTATAATGGTATGCATTGTAATGACTTGCGATGTAATGCCTGCGTTGTAGTGACATGCATTGTAGTGACATGCGATGTAATGGCTGCATTGTAGTGACATGCGATGTAATGGCTGCATTGTAATGACCTGCTATGTAAAGCTAGTGTGATGTAATGACTGCATTGTAAAGGTTCTGTCCCCCCTGTAACTGATTATTTTGATTGAAGAATCACATTCTTTATCAAGATGCACTATTTTAGGGAGCCAATGGCAGTTTTGATGCTTGTGAGACTATTCATGTAAAGACAATGGGCCCGATTCACGTAGGTAAACTGAGATGAAAGTCTAACTTTACGACTTATGGTATTCACAAAGGATATGTAGGAGTAGTAAAGTTAGTTTTGGTCTCAGTTAATCTTAAGACTAAAACTTAAGTTTAACTGAGACAAAAGTCTAACTTTACTACTCCTAAATGCTGTTTGTGAATACCAAAATTTGTAAAGTTAGACTTTTGTCTCAGTTTCGGTCTCAGTTAATCTTAAGACCAAAACGTAAGTTTAACTGAGACAAAAGTCTAATTTCACTACTCGTAAATGCTGTTTGTGAATACCTGAATTTGTAAAGTTAGACTTTTGTCTCAGTTTAATTTTGCGAATTGGGGCCCATCAAATGTAAAGATGTTCGATTCAGGTGCATGTGTCTTCGCCCTGGTGCCTCTGGACTTCCGATTTTTGGAACTTCAGGTTTTGTGTGCTAAATGTCATCCATTTTGTCAACAGAGGGACCATTTCCGGATTCTTATGGCATGGTGGAAAAGAAGGTTGATGCTGAATCCATTCCCACTATTCATCATTAGAATCTCTCCTGGACTGATTTGATGGATGGACAGGATCTGTTTGAGTAAAAGCCAAGAAACAGATTAAAAGAGCTTTATTAATTAGCAAAGACGATCATCTCCATATAATAACATAAGGAAAAAGTTTGTAATTTCTTGAACCATTTCATGAAAGTCTCACAAAATTATGCAAAATAATGCTTTTAGTGAAAACGTTGCTTGTAGGTTTCTAGCAATACTTTTTACATGCAAGGGATTACTTCACATAAAATGACAGGCAAGTTATCATTAAAAGACTGGTTTGACCAAGCTTGATTTGCCTAATACTAATTTTTCCCAGCCCTAGTATATACACAGATGAGATTGTCTAAATGAAGAACTCAAAAGATACCCAAAACACATCAATGTCCCAGAGATCTAATCATAAACACACCCTTCTGAATATGTTTTCAAACAACCAGTGAACGACCATGATCACTTCTGCCATCAAACAGACTACAATACAGTAATCTGCTAACTCAAATAAATCTCAGGACCTAAAACGAGAACAGAATACACCCCTAAAGGAATAGCAGGAACAATGCCAATAATACCAAGGCACAGTGCAGGGGATGAAACATTGTACATTTAATCACACACCCTTCCTTCAGGGCACACATGTACACAACATGGAACCATCATCAAAACGACTTAAGACCAATCATTGAAAGCTGTGATAGCATTGATAAAACACAAGATAAGCACACAGTAGTAAACAAATTAAAGAATTTTAAGAACATTATACAAATAATGGGCAAATACAGACCACATTTCAATTCCTACCATGATGGCACACAAATTCTTAGATCTTCACATACCAGTTGGTGCAGAAGAATTAAGTACACACAGAGCATCCAGTTAGCATACTCCAACTTCAGGGTACTCTGGAACCACCACCTAAGGCAATCTTCTAGGTGGATGTCAGTTGGATAAAACCAAATGACATACTGATAACAAGGACCACTCATCCGTACATTTACATGACACGTAACCTGCAACATCACAACCTGAAAACCATTTCAGAAGATCTGCAGGACAACCACAACAGCTACTGCATTGTCCACAAACAAATACCCTCTAGCTCTAAAGAGCACACAACATTTGGGGATTTCCTCTCTCACTGACTGTACTAATTGCGACCTTGGAGTTTTTTCTATTGTTACGCTTCATACGGTATCTCACCATGGATTCTCCACACTCAAACAAGCCCCACGGGACTGCTGTGGCCACTTCTGGAGGTTGTAAAGATTCAGCTGTTAGCACCCGCAAGCGCGCCAAGAAAGATCCGTCCTCCCCATCAAAGTCACCTCTTCCTCTGACGTTAGAGGACATCATGGATGAACTGCGTCTCATTCGACCCTTCATGACGGATACCACTGCTACTCTCCAGAGAATTGAAGAGAAATGGTCCGGTCTAGATTCATGACTTTCAGATGTTGAGCAAAAAATAAGTGATGCACAGGACGTTGTTGCCAGAGTTGACAGCCTCACTAAAGAAGTTACTCAACTTAAGAAGACTACAGAAGACTTAGAAAATCGCAATAGGCGCAACAACCTCCGCATTTACGGAATTCCAAAAGGTTCTGAAGGTTCGGACATGATTTCTTTCTTGAAAACTCAAGTCCTGCAGATTGTTGGTCTCCCGAAGTCTATGGATTTCAACATTCAAAGGGCGCATAGATTAGGAATGCATCTTCTTCAACTAAACCAAGAGGCATTATTGCCTACTTTCTACTGTACTCTGATCTCATGGCAATCCTCAATGCTGCCAAGCAACACAAGTAGATGCTTTGGTCTGGCCACAAAGTTTTCTTCAGTCAGGATGTCTCCAAGCCAACCGCCAACCGGCAAAAGGAATTTCTCGATCTCAGACCAGCATTGAGATCCACGAATGCCCGTTATGGTCTTATCCATCCTTGCTTTTTCAAAGTGACTTACAAGGACAGAACTTTTACTTTTGATGATCCAGCGGACCTTCGGAAATTCATTCATCTTCATAAAGGAGAACTTATGGAACCGAGCAAACCTTAATTGTTGTTTCGTTTTTTCTCTTCCCTGTTTCTTAGGTTTTAACTATGCAGTGTTCAAGCCTTAACTGTTTTCTTGTTTGTTCTCTCCCATGTCTCTTACGACTCCCTTGTTCTGTTTTGCCGCTGACGTTCATACCCATGTTGTCCTTATGTCTGTAATGTATGACTCACTCCGCTGCATTGTTTCCCTAATGTTTGGTAAGTTCCCTTCCTTTTTGTTTTATTTGTTTACTATTTTGTCTTTGGATTTTTTCCCTCATCTCTACCTTATCATAGTATGGCAAACCTGTTTACCCTCGGTGTCCCCCTTCTGGAGTGGCTGTCTTGTTTTTCGCCCACCCCCCTCCCTCATTAATGTTCTCTTGTTGTTGAGCATTATGACTAAAAAAGCTGGCTTTCTGTCATCTTTTCTTTGAAAATTCTTATTGGGCGACTATACTCCCCATTTCTTTTCTTCTTCCTTCCTTTTTTCCTCTTATCTCTCTCCTTCGCTTTCCCTTGCGAACCCGCCTTTGTATTTATTGCACCTACATTTTTCCACTTTCCCTTTACGGCACTTTATTGTTCTGTCCTACGCTGATCTCTATGGTTACATCAAGCTACCTTCTCTATTTTCCTTCCTTTTGGTTACTTCCTTTTATTTGTTCTCTACTGATATCTATGGGTTTTTCTTTATCTATATCTGTTTCTCATTCTCAATGGTTTATCTTCCTTTCTGGTGGTCCTTCACATCTCTTTTACTATTATCACTTTTAGTGTTATATTTTCTTCCTGTTTTATTTTGCATAAGTTTTATTGATGAAAGGTCTCCGCATCATTTCATGGAATGTTAAAGGTAGTTGTAATCCTGTCAAGAAACAACATGTTTTGTCTCACCTTGCTAAATTAAAATGTCATGTAGCGTTGTTACAAGAATCGCAAGGGGTCAATTTTCCTAACCTTAGACGTTACCATTCCACATTTACCCTGAAGCAGATATGGACCTTTTTATCGGAGCCCACAGATTCCTCTATAACAGCATGAAGCTCGTTGGAACGGGCTCAATACACTCCTTTCTCCTTTATCTCAGCTACCCGCCTTTCCCAACCCCCGAAGCATTTCTCTTCACCTATTTTTGTTCATTCCAAAGCACTCGCAATTTCTCTGCTTAATACCCATCTTTCTTCTACAGATCAAACCTCACGCACTCCAGTCTGGTATAATAAGCATTTAAAGATTAACAATAGAGCTCTATTTTGGAAGGAATGGATTTACAAAGGCATTATCACAATTGAACACCTGGTGAAGGATGGGTCCTTTATGGACTTCTCGGAGATTCAAAACCGTTACAGTATTTCCTCCTCACACGCCTTTCATTACTCTTTGCTTAAGGATTCTCTTAATTGTCTCTTTTCCCTGGGAAGCTCTATTGATACACCTGATCAGACTCCCTCTCCTTCTTTTGATTTTCCACTCAATTTAAAGCTGCTGCCATTTACAAGATATTATCCCGTCCTGTTAAGGCTAAAATCAAATCAAATCTGGAGCTTCTACGAGAAAAGCACTTGGCCTTAGATCTCTCCTTTCAAACATGAGACTCCATCTGGTCAAAAATTCACACTTCCTCACGCTCCGCTAGTACAACGCAGACTTTATATTACTTTTATAATAGACTTTCTTTTACCCCTACAGACCTATATAGATTCAAACTGTTAGATTCCCAAAAGTGTTGGTCTTGTTCCCACGAGAATAGTGACTTTTTCATATGTTTTTCCACTGCCCTTTGGTTAAATCGTTTTGGTCTCGTATATGGTTGAAACTGAATGAAATTTTATGGACTAATGTTCCTTTTGATATCATAAATGTTTTTTTGGGTAGCTCTTCACCTGTTTGGGTCGCTCATAGTAACGAGGGTAAATTTATTGATTTGTTTTTAGCCATTTCCTTTCAGATTATCACCACTAATTGGAAGGACACTTCAAAAATGTTGTTTCAAGCGTGGTGGAACTTGCTTTGTCACCATCACAGACTAGATCGTGCTTATGCAACTTCTATATCTCTGTTGATCAAAAAAGACTTGTTGTGGTTACCACTAACATCCTTTCTTTCCAGGTTGGATAATTGATTTTGCTTGTTTCCATGATACAAATTTGTATCTCTGTATAATTCATATTGCTAATAATTTTTGGTTTTTCCTCTTATTGGATTTAACCTTTGTTATATTCCCTTTCCCCCCTCTTTCTTTTCCCCTCTTTCTTCTCTATTTTCTTTCTCTTATCCCTTTTACTTAAAAACATTAAAATGCATTTGCTCTTTGTACAGGTTTTACCTTTCGAGGATGTTTTTTTATGTTATATAGTCACATATTCATTGTATGTTTATCCTCTTGCTACACGACTATGTTCTGATGTTTTACTTTGTTTCTTATCTCAATAAAGCATTTTAAACTTTAAAAAAAGCACAGACATGGTAAAGGAGCAGCAAAGCTGAAAAACTAAACTGGACTCAATCATCCAAGGTTAACTCCACCTGTGCGGTTTCCACTCTTTGGACTACAGCATCCAAAGGTACCTTGGAGGATCTCCTCACACAGCAATTTCCCACAGCTCAAGGTGATGCCACAATAATACATCACAAGTACTGAAGACACCTCCAGTGACATCAATCAACAAGTAGTGACCCACAAATATCTGCACCCAATGACGCTACCATGATCAGTCAGGCAGCAGCACGATGCCACACTTAACAAAAGATTACAGGCAATAAAAATATATTTGCTCTATCTGTCTGGAAAAAAACTGTGAGCCACTTGGAAAATTAAATGGAACAACATGTAAGTGATTGCGCACTCAAGTACAATGCAGTTAATCACTAGCGCAGATCGAGGTATAATACCCCAGGATGTGAATACCAGTAAAAATACACTTATTTAAAGATGCTTATGGATCCAGCCTACTTTGTCTCTACCAGACATCTCATGCAACATGGCAGAATTGGAAGGTGTCATAATATCTAGACCCCCAAGTTTACAAACTGAAGCCACCACTAGAGCAGAAATGGATCAACAAGGTAGGTAGACTCATATAGGAAAAAAAGTTTTTATTGTCATGTAAAACAGGTGTGGGAAATAGGTGCAGATTGAGAAGTTGTTTATAAGTTCTATAGTTTTGCAAAGACATTAAAAGCCATGACCATGCATGCTAAGGCAGATGCATGAGAAGCAACTCGAGTGATAACGTCATGTCTCATTGATGTTTGTGATACGTACTAAACAGGAGACAAAGGTTGGTTCACTAACATATACCACAGAAAGATCCAAAGAAGAGAAATTCAACAGTTGCAAAGTCATATTGAATGTACATTTGACCCAACATTTACAACTGTGCATCTTCAGAGCAGAAGACATTTTGTGATGTTGGCCTGTTGTGTCTCAGGGTTCCATAAGTAGCAGGGTCACATGGTAGTTATGTGGTGCCATAAAAGTGATACTTGAGGGAACTGTGTGCTAAATGTGATGCTCTGTTCATCTTCTTTTAGAATTGCCTTCCATTGATGTCAACAACAGACATGGCCTTACCACATCCCTTAAGGGATTTTCTTTTTGATCTTGGCCAGCAAGTCAGCTCCCCACCCACACCCATTACCTTACATGCAAGGGCACAATGTTCAAAGGTAAGAATATATGAAATCAAGTAGCAAACTCAAACTGGCCATAATCCATATGTGAAAATTCCATTTTCCCCTCATTGAGGTGCATATTCACCTTGCCTCTCTGACATTAAAACAGATAGTCTTCAACAATTTATATTTCTCCCATGAAGTGTCATCTTCTCACATGGACACACACACAAGCTTCTAATGTCACATTTGATTAAATGAGAAGACAAATAACCATACTTATGATGGATCTCATGCAGGAACTGTTGCCACAAGGGTGTGATGTTCACAATGCCATGTGAGCCGATAGGGATACAGTATGCCAAATGGGCATAAAATCTCAGGGCCACAGAGAATATGCAGTGGAGAGAGGAACCACTGAGATTTCAATTGGTGATATAATTCTTAGGAAATGAGAGACCAAGTAGTGGGTATGGGGAAGGCATGGATGAGAATACATTAGGTGATAGTACTCACCCCTTGTCAGGTACCAGGAAGACATTTCCCATGACATCTCCATTACGCATGTAGTTGAAAGCAACTGCCTTTCAGCAATGTGAGCTTTGTGATTAGTAGAATAGAGCAAGTAAAAAGATGCAGAAATGGCAGGTAGCTTTGGATGAGTCACAGTGCACCACGGAAAGAAGAAATTAGTCACAGTTTTGGTCTGAGGCTGCACACTCAGATGATAATGTAGACGGAGCAATTAAAATGTAAGTCATGTTGCAGAAAATATCTGATGCTATACGATGGCAGAATGTTTGTGGAAGACCAAATGCAAGTTGATAAGGTGGAGGTAGTCTCATCACTGGCAGGTATGCCCTGCGGATGCTAAAAGAAAGGAGGGAGGTAGTAGTCAGTCTTTTGTGGAGTGTGTCCCGAGTCACTCCATGCATACACTAAAGGCACCGCTGATATTTTTTCCGGATGCTTTTCAGTGTGCTTGATACTCCGGATGTTTTTTTGACTATGTTCCAGGCTACTTGTCGATCAGAGCCATTGATATTCACTGCCTCT
Organism: Triturus cristatus; assembly: GCF_964204655.1. Taxonomy (NCBI): domain Eukaryota; kingdom Metazoa; phylum Chordata; class Amphibia; order Caudata; family Salamandridae; genus Triturus; species Triturus cristatus. The sequence goes on along the minus strand of NC_140594.1, from coordinate 1,089,574,796 downwards.
GCCCATGTTCCTCCTGGATCACTCTGCAAACGTCAGTGGGTGGAGCTTGTGAGATAACAGCAGAGTTCATGGTCAACAGAAGGCTCATGGGTACAAGAGTATTAAGAGTATTAGGAGACTAGTGAGAGTTCTCACTACTCCCTCAACCAGTGTACAAGGTTTGTACAAATTAGTGTTACTGCCATGCATCCCCCTAGCAAATGCCCTTCTTTTGTGCTTGGTGCCTGTTAGAGGGGTTGTCTATACCTTTGTGGTAATTGTGTTGGACTCACCATTGCCATATAGGGTAGAATTGTTTGTTGATGTGCTGGTTGTGGCTCCAGAGGTAAGCCTGCAGGCTAATCATTTCCTTCAATTGCTCTACTTGGCTACCTATCAGCCTTGATGCTTGCACTCTAATAGCCTTCTTGATGGTGTATCACGTCTGGTTGTGTGACCTGTTTTAGCTACTCTGTAGTAAGTTTTTGATCTGTATGTGGTAATGTGTGATAAGCAAGTCTTTTAGTGGTACTCACTGTAACCTGTGGGAGGTGGACAATCACCAGGGGTTGAAGTATAGTTCAGATGCATAATGTGGTGTTTGTCTATGTCAGTGACTCATCTTGGTCTTTGAATCTTTGCAGAGGCTAGACTGATGTGAGGATGGCCCTATGATGCCAAGAACTGATGAAGCATTTTGAGAATGACATCAATTGTTAGCATTAAATACAAACTGCATTTTGAGGCTAGAGGCACCTTTGTCTTTGCAATAAAGAAAGGGGCACCGGTTAGGCATCTTGATAGCCATATGTGTGTAATCAATGGCTTCTGCAGAACGTTTGAAGAATTTAATGGCAAGTCTCTCTTTTCTTACTTTATCATCTGTGATATTCATTTGAGGGCAACTTATGATGCAGCACAGGCACCAACTGCATCTGTGACTTGAAGTACACTCTTGGAGACAGATAGTTAAGAGATCATACTTTTGTCCCTAGAGACTCTTTGTAAGATGTTGGACTTATGATTTGCTCCGAGTTGCTGGCCTTGCCTTATAAGTAAGCGTTGCTTTGTGAGAAATGTAGTACTTGGAAAATGGGTTGCACAGAGATGTTCAAATTATGTGGTGAACAATTGTCACCAAACTTGTGTGAGGATTGCCAAAATGTAATTGGGCAGTTGCTGCTATGTACATTTTTTTTAATTGGTGAAAGCACTCTTTTCTCTGTTTTAATTATGTGTATATTGTTTGTCTTTTGTAGCCCTGAAGAAGTCTCTCGTGAAGAGATGAAACGCGTTGGCTACTGAAAATAATTGTAATTTTATGACGATTTGAATAAAGAAGTTCTCTAGCGAAACAAGGAATTTGTGGATGAATTTTGTGCAATCCACGTTGTAAAATGTTGTATACTATATGGGCATGGAAGTAAAACTGTTGATGCTAGTCCCTCTAGTGCAATTTCATTAAGGGGAATACCTCTGTAAGGAAGATTAGGAGACTGTTTTTCCAAATCAGAGCACCACATCATTGTAACTAAATTCACTATATGAGATAGGTGCGAGTTCTCCTGCCCCAGTCTCTCTATTTGTAAATCACAGACTCTTTTTAAGACCTTGGTGCATAATATATTACTGTACATAGTACTTTGGCTCTGCTGCCTGTCGTAGAGAATGCTCATCTTAGGTGTGAAGTGGGGGGCGTTGAGTGACAAGAGGTCATTGTTGGTGTCTAGGGTGCGCCTGAATCTCAGTATACATTTCCATCAGTGACATCTTGAAATGCTGTTGCTTGGACTAAACCTCTTTACCTGTGTACTTACATCCCACTTCCTTGTTGCATGTATAGATGTGCCTACAGCAGGTGGGTGTGGCTTGTGCTTTATCTGAGGTTGCATGCTTCCTTTTCATCCATGGTGACCTGTTTTGTCTTTGAGTTATAAGGAACTGAAGAGCAGAGTGGGTGTTGACACCGGTGTCAATACTTTCATTATTTTTGAGGTTATGTGATTTTTAGGTGCCTGTCAAATAGTGTCTACGAAGTACCTAACAACTGAAGATAAAATGGTCTTATTTTAGTGGACGTGTGACCCTTTGATTAGGGTTTATCCTTGCTTGTATCGCTCATTTCTTTTAAGCTTCTGCTTTCTTTGATGTGACTAAAAAATTGAACTACGGGGCACATTTACAAGCCCCTATCGCCACCATAATGTCACTTTTAGTGACGTTGTGGTGGCGATAGGGGCTTCGCCCTATTTACAAGACAGCGTTAAGCCAATTAACGTGGCTTAAAGCACTCTTTCATGCTGAACTTAGCGTGAAACGGGAGGGCAATGGGTTTTGCAGTAAGCTTTCCACCGCAACACCCATTGATTTTGATGCTGCCCCCTATTTACAAGAGAGGCATAAATAGGAGGCAACGCCAAAATTAAGACCAGGGAAAACCTGGTCTTAAACAGGCAAAACTAGGAGAAATGCTTTATTTCTTCTCTTTTTTGCTGTTCCCACGTGTGCTGCGTTGTGCAGCACACATAGAAACAGCAAATTGCCATTGATTGTTTATGTGCAGGAAGGTGACCCTTTCTGCACATAAACAATAAAACAAAGACGTTTTGCAACTCCTATGTGTGCTGCATTAAGTAGCACACACAAAAGTTACAAAACAACATTTAAAGACACAGACACCCTGGCACTATGCTGCAAGGGTGCCTGCGTTGGCGCTAGGCTGCTAGGTTTTGTGCCAGGTCAGGGGGAAACGCAGGGCTGCACCATATTGTTGTAAATATGGTGCAGCCCTGCATTTCTGAAATGGCAGAATGCAGTGTTACGCCAGGAATGCTAACGCCGCACTCCATCACTTTGTTGTTAAGATGCCCCTCCATATTAATATGTGTTATTGATTTTTCATTGAATATTACACTGTATTTCATTACTGATGGTTCACAGCAGTAACTATGATTTTATCAGTGCCCGTGTGTTTCTATGAGTATTTCAAGCCACTGTAGTGTTCACTTTCTTATTTACCAGTGAGTTATAACTGGCTGTGCAGTGACAAACCTGTAATGCAGTGGCACATTAGCTCCAGATCCTATGGGTCAATGCATTAGACGTTTCCTATTTAAGGCTGGCCCTCTGATGCATATGTTTCCTGCCAAGGACTGAAATGTTAGAAAAAGCACAACAGGGCAGGAAAATAAGCAATAAACCACAGGTACAAGGAGCAAGGTCCATGTACTTCAGGGCTGTTGCTTTGGTCTTTTGCAGAAAACAAATAACGGCAAGTAGGTTGACACAGCTCTGGTCCGCATTTATAAGAGGCCTGCAGCACCGAAGCATCACTTTTTATGATGATCTGGTGGCGAAGGCCTTTCAATCATATCTATGAGGTGAAGCAAAGCCACACTGCATAGTATGGACTAAGGCAGCCTTGTACGTCAAGGAGGCGTTCACTGGGAGTTGCTGTGGGCGGTCCCACTTCACACCCATGAATTTTGACACTGCCCCAGATTTACAACATTGTGTTTACCTGGGGCAGTGCCAAAAATGTACGCCTCCCCTGAGCAGGCGTAACAAGGAAAAATGCTTACATTTCTCCTCTTTCCACATATGCTGCAATCTGCAGCACACACAGAACTAGGAAAATGACTCTTGTGATTGTTTTTGTGCAGGAAGGTCCCTTCCTACAAAAAACAATCATGCCAACAACACAGATACCCTAGAACCATGGTGCAAGGATGCCTGCAGTGGAGCTCGGCTGCAAAGTGTGCACCGGCTGAAAGGACTGGAGTGCACTGTATCTTGTAAATAGGGTGCATTCCTACCCTTTCGAGTTGGTCTAGGTCAGTGCAGCAAAATGACTTGTAGCGCTGCCCAGTGCCAATTCTTTGTAAATGAGCCCCTACATATTTAGGAAAGTGCACCAGCCACTTTTGCTAAAATGAACGAAAGTGCACTTTCACGTTTGCCAAAATGATCCCATCCAACAAAGTGGGGCTCTCTACCTGCAACGTTTGGTGGACATTCCTCACTGTCGGCTAATGTCTTTTCTATTTGTATAGATCATTGATTGTAGCCAAAAGGGAGGTTCACATATGTGCAGGATGGAAGTAAACATTGATATGAACCTAAGTGGCATTCACTGAACCCTCGATCAATTTGCTTTCTCATTGACCTTTCTCTATCTAGAGAGGATCATATCAATTAAACACCCAAACAGCATAATTTCATCTCCTACTGCAAAGCATATTCAGGTCCATCCTCCTTCCAATGACCTTGGTGTTCCTGCCCCACCTTATCAACCATCAAAGAAAACAACACACTACTCACTTGTTTTGGAATAGTTTTGATACCAGCCAATCACCATACATTTTTTTATGTAAGAACTCCATTGATAGCCCATGGCAGAGTTTACTTCAAAGGCACTCTATCAGAGTATGGTATGGGGCCCCCAATGCTAGAAGCCCTTCCACAGCCAGGCTGGAAATTCACATGGCTTGAAAAACACAAACACCAAAACGTTGTTTCTGTATATAGACCACGGACTCTAGGAAATCCTCATTTTGAATCTTAGACTTGCTTCTTTTTAGTGCAACCAAAGAGAGGTCCCAAACACCATCTGTCAGCAATCCTCCTAACCTGCTATACTGTCCTCCTTCCATAACCCTTTAGATCAACAAAAAGAGATGTAGAAGAGTTGGTGGTCCTAATGATTATGAATAATGGTTGGGATAACTCTCCTTCACCAATCATGATCAACGATGAAGATTCCTAGGCGGATCTTCACTTTCTGAGCTCTCCATTTGTCGACTAGAACAATGGCAGAATTGGTCCTTCTGTGGCACATTGACCACTGCAGGATGTCAGGCCCCTCAACGTTGTCCTCACCAGATGATTAAGAAAGACAAGTCTCATCTCCCCCATTCTGATTGGCTGTGGAGCCATCAATAAGATTGACCAGAACAAAGGTCTTGTATCACATTGTCATATTTTACTATTACATATCTGAACGTTCTTAGGTGCTTGCATGTGAAAATCAGTCAAATGGTCTTCGAGATGACTGCATTTTATTAGGGCCAGTGCAGTTATCTTTGGACATGAGTAATCAGATTCCTTTTACAATTGCAAGCATAATTGTGGCATTTGAACCGGGTTTCAGCTTTGAGCAGGAGAGAGGTCGGCTGCTTTACCCTACATGCCGAGCCAGTGGTTACTGAAAGTGGAAGGATTTATAAGTAAGGCTTCCGTTTTTCTGTTCTTACTGATTTTTACAGATAAATACAAACAGGAAATAATCTATTTCCTGTCTGTATTTATTTTTAAAAGCGGAAATATGCAGAAAATTGTGCTTCTTATAAGTGACTCTCCTTGTTGTACTTCATAAACTCCAGACCAACTGCTAAGCAAATATACACCATGGGGATTTAAAAAAAGAATCAGATACCCTTAAATACAGACATATGTTAACATACATTTGTATATAATGCTAATATTTACCTGTCGGGGTAGTGTTTTGTTATATTTGGCTGCTTAATTTGCTAACATCCTGGAAGTCCCGCCACGCATATTGAAGCCTACTGACCGCTGCAACACCACCAGGGACCGGCGGTTCCCTGGCATCTGCAGAGGGACAATGGCGGTCGGACCACCCAACGAGTAATTAGGCCCTTAGTGTCAAGGGTATGCCGAAACGTGGATCTCATACACACTGTGCCACTGGAAATAAGCTACACCTGACTGAAGAACCCCAATCAGGGAAAAACATGTTTTGGGTTGCTGTGTTCTGGTTCAGGGAGGACCTGGCCTGGCAGTCCACACTGGACTGTTCCTATTGGAGCAGGTTCAAGACTACTTTGCATGTGGCTGGGTTCAAATTGAGATGGCAAGGTGAGCAAAGAACGATGAGTTGGAATACAACCCCGAGAGACTGCCAATGGTTAGACGAATTGCAAGCATTCCTCCCAGTCACCTTTTTGTCCGTTTGAAATTAGTGTTAACTCACTCATTTCCACATGTAATTCAGGGGCGTAATAAAGGCACCTGCAGCCCCCCGCGGTGTGGGGGAGACCTCAAGCTCCAGGGGGCCTCTTAAGCAAAGCACTTCGGCCGAAGGGCTCCTGATAGAGTCCGGAGGGGGGTCCTCCACGTACCTTGCAGTTGGGCCCCTCAAGTTTCGTTACGCCACTGATGTAATTCTATGTTGCCGGGCCTTTTTCCAAAGTCAAAATTTCACAGTTTATACCTGTGTATATGTCTTAAGAAACCTCGGAATAGAGAAAAAAACAGTGTACGTGGAAATATAGAATACTTTGGAATATCTAATTCGGCTGCTAACTCCTATTATCAGCCAGTAAGTCCTACTATTGGCTGGTAACTCCTAATAGTGATGAATCTAGAATTCCTCGGCACCTAGCATGATGGCCTTGTGACTGCCGTTGTTAAGCAGTGTGCTCACTTTGGGCGTCAGTTATAGCAAAATGGTGCAGCACAGAGCTGCAAGCCATATTGCTGCCTGAGTTGCGCCATTTTAAAAGCACAGGCATGCGTCATAGTTACAGTAATACGACGCAGCCCTGTGCTTTCCTTTGTGCTATCACACAATTGACTGCCATGCGCCAATGCAGGCAACCTTGCACCATGTTGCAATTGTACCTACGTTGTGGGGATGGCTGTTTTTGTGCAGGAAGGGACACCTTCATGCACAAAAACAATCACAAGAGACTTTTTCCTTACACATAAAAAGAGGGAAAAACTCGGATAAATAAACGCATTTTTCCGCGTTGTGCCTCCTCATGCCTCACCTGGGGAGATGGAGGATTCTGATGCATTTCAATGTTTATGAAATGTAAATCTGGGAATACGTCAGAATCCATGGGTGTTGTGTGGGAACACCCAGAGCAACACCCATGGCACGCCCCTTTCACGCAAAGTGATGTATTAAAAGGGACCATATTTATAAGGCCATGAAAATTATGGCAGGGTGACTTTACGTGGCCTTGTAAATATTGAGCACCACACTACACCACGGGTGCGTCAAAAAAATGATGCACTGGCGGCACAAGGGACTTGTAAATAAGCCCCTTTGTGTGCACAGAAGAACATTTTCTCCAGTACATCTCCATGGTCTCCTCTTGCTTCCATATTGAAACTTTGGAATTCCTAATTTAAAGTAATAAATGTAGTTCTGCCCCAATTATAAGGTGTAAGCATGTACACAACATATGTCACGCCACCATAAAATCTTGTAACCCAAGTCAGTCACAAAGTATGGAGTAAAGATTAATGAAGTGAAGGGAGCCCTGCAGACCATGTGGAGCTGCACTGAACTCGCTGGCCTTACATTTATAGGTTTTTGTAGGTATCTGTTGCTCGGTGACCACGTTCCATGAACTGTAAACAACATCAAAATGGCGAACCTCAACGATGACTTCAAAACATTTTAATGTTAAAGTATGTAAAAGACATATAAATGCAAAACTATGAAGTTCAATAAATAAGTGTGCACCTATAATGAGGCATTTGTAGGAAATTAAACTAATAAAGGTGCTAAAACATTGGGGCAGATTTACAAGCCCTTTGCGCCACTTTTGCGTCACTTTTAACATGGGAAAAGTGACTCAAAAGTGGCGCAAGGGGCTTGTAAATCTGCCCTATTGAGTCTTCAACGTGTAAGAAATCATGCCTCAGAATGCAGGTTTTCTCAATTTGTACGCATTATTGTGTTTTAATTTAAATTCTTTTTCTTTTTTTTCCTACGTTTTATAATCAAGGTCAACTTTTTTTTTAATGACCTGTTTGTATTAAAAAATGCAAGCTCTCAGGGTCTGGAGTCTGCATATAGCATTATGTGTCAGTTCTCAAGGACACAATCAGGCTTATATATGTTTCCCTAAAGCTGTTAATTGTACAGAAAGTATTGAGTGGCTGTGGGCTCTGCAGGCCGAAAATGAAGTTGTTTATTTGAGTTTGCTGTATATTTTAAAGATCTCGGTTACCCTGTGCCTCGGGCGGGCTCTTAACGAGCAGCAGCTGTCTGGACCCTCATTAGCATCGGTGGCATTTGGGATCAGACCTCTTTGGGCAAATACCTCCTTCCTTGCACGAGACATATAGGGGGAGACGTCTGAGGCGGGCAGGGCAACCAAACTTCAGCTATTCCAAGATGATGAATGAGATTTTTACTCAGAGCAGACACCCTGGCTGCATCTTATTAAATACCAGCTAGATGTTGAAAAAGAACAGCAATTGTCTCTGGCATTGAGCTGGTATGTATTCCTGAAGCTGTCTAGGCTGCTGGATTTGTCTTTGTGCTCTGAAAGGTGGGGGGAGGGGAGGGGTTGTTGAATCATTCATGGGTAGGAGAAGGGCAGACAGGGAGTGCTGTTTTCCCTCTGCTTTTTCTGTATCTGAGAAGCCTTCAGAGGTTTGCTTTATTCAGGGAAGCTCTTGTATTAAGAAATATGTCGGTGGCAAGTTTTAATTTTGTGATGGTTTGACCCAGTTCCATGGAGGACCTCCCCAAAATGGTGTCTAATCTGTCATCTGCTGTATTTGTTTCTCCAATGCTATCCTATCAAAAACACTGGATGGGAATACATTCATAGACTTAGGTTGGAAATCCATATCAACATTAGAAAACAAAATTCATCTAGGAAAGTGTATACAAAATGGTTGACATGAGCACATTAAGAGCAGAATAAGAGGCTCATTTGGAGTGGTACTGTAACGAGAACCTCAAAACAAATTCTCTTTTCCCGATTGCCACATTCTAAGATTGCCCGTCTGATGTAAAGTTGGGGAAACCTACTGTTTCCAATAACACAGCCTCAGCTAGACTTCCTGTCACAAACTTTATGCCAGTGGGACGGCCGCCAGCCGACTGTTAACCCACCAAACATTGCTTTTCGGGATCCCGAACCTAGGGGCTATGGGCCAGATGTATCGAGAATTGCATTTGCGATTCTTAAATAGCAAATTTTACTGATTCGCTATTTAAGAAAAGCAAAATGCAATGTATGTAGGATTTGCAAAAAAAAATACGAATCCTACTTATTCCTTAAAAGTGAATCGCAAATTGCGATTCGCTATTAAGGAATTCCTTCCCATTCATTCCTATGGGTCTCTAGGCCCATAGGAATCAATGGGAAGACATTCACAATTTGCGAGTACCAAATAGGTACTCGCAAATTGCGAATGCAATTCCAAGGGTGATAGGGGGGCCAAAAGGCCACCCTGTTGCACCCCCTAAAAGGTAAGTTTGCATATGTGACGCACATACATGCCCTAAGGGCATGTATGTACGCCACATGGCACCTTGAAAAATGCACGAAATCGATTCCTTAAAGGCAGGTCGCAAATCTTTTTAGCTTCCTGCATTTCATTTAAGGAATCGCAAATTGCGATTCCCTAAATGCATTCGCAAAATAGGGAATCGCAATATTTGCAATTCCCTATTTTGCGAATGTCTTTTGGGATGATACATCCCAAAAGGCTTTTTACTGTTCACAAATGGGTCAATTCTGAGTATCGGCCCGTTTGCGAACGGGAAAAACACTTCATATATCTGGCCCAAGATGTACCAAAAAGTTTGTTTGCAATTTCCCAATTGCAAATGTTTGCCATTCGCAATTAGGATATCTCAAACACCCATGTACAAATATGTCTTAGACACATTTTGCGATTCCCAGTGGGTCGCAAATAGACCTTCTTCATTAATATTCATGAGTTAGGTCTTGCTTTCAGACCCATTGGGAATGGCCTGCACTCACAGGGATGGTGGCCTGCTCGGGTCAGCAGACAACCATGTCTGTAATTACTTTTTAAATAAAGCATTTTTTGTTGTAATCCAACATTTTAATTTTTTAAGAGTAGGCAGTGGTCCATGGGATCATTGCCTGCTCTTAGAAAATGTTGCTGCACACATTCACAAAGGGGAAGAGTCCCTTAGGGACCCCTTCCCATTTGCAAAGTGGTTACCACCAACTTGAAGTTGGTGGTAACTGCAAATGTTTTGCGACCACATTCCTGATCGCAAAACATTCCTACATAGCAGTGTGACTCACTATTAGGAAGTGACGCCCTTAACACGCTCCTTCCTAATAGCGAGTCACAAACCCTATTTTGCAAGTTGGTAATAGGGTATCGATTTGCAAAATTGGGTTGGTACATGGCAAAAAGCATTTTACCGGTCGCAAATGGCCCGATGGGCTGTTTGGAAGGGGCATGTTAAGGGCGTCCTTGCCTAATAGCGAGCCACAAAGCCTATTTTGCAAGTCGGTAATAGGTTACTGATTTGCAAAATAGGGTTGGTACATGGCAAAAAGCATTTTACCAGTCACAAATGGCCTAATGGGCTGTTTGAGACCGGCAAAATGCTTAGTGAATCTGGCCCCTAGTTGCAGGTTGGAAAGAAAAAACTCCACTGGGGGGATTTGTTCCTGAAAAACAAAAACCAGTGAATTGGCCGCCATGACATGGCAGTCTAGCCGGCATTGCACAAATTTCTTTTTGCAAAAACTGTTCCAGCTCTGATGGTGTGAACACTCCTGGTAGATATTCCAGTTGGGTGGGGACTTGTTCGTTGAGGCAGAAACTACGCCATAATAGGCTGACTTAAAGTTTGGTGTCAACTGATGAAAAATTCAGTTTCTGATGGAAACAAAGGGCCTTATTTATGAGGTTTTGATGCAAGGAAAGCACCACAAGAAAACTTGCTGCGCTATCCTGCGTCAAACGAAAAGGGCAGGAATGCACTGTATCTATGAGATCCACCGGATTCTTGTCTTTTTCCCCTTGTATGGCACCCAATTAGCTGCCATGAGCCAATGTAGGCACCCTTGCGTCATGGTGCAAGGGTGTCTGCGTTGCAGGGGCGATTGTTTTTGTGCAGGAAGTGACACCTTCCTGCACAAAAACAATCACAACAGGAGTTTTCCTCTTTCGATGTGTGCTGCATTCTGCAACACACATAGAAAGAGGGAAAAACGAGGAGAAATAAGGATATTTCTCCTCGTGGCACTTCCCAAATGCCACCCACGGGGTGGCGTTTGAATCTGACGCATTCCCAGGTTTATTTTTCCTCATAAATCTGGGAATGATTCAGATTCCATAGGTGGTGTGTGGGAACACCCAACACAATACCGATGGAACGCCTCTTTCTCGCAGTGTTGTGCATGAAACGGGCACTTATTTACAAGGCCATGAAAAGCCACGCAGAGTGGCTTTGTAAATATGTTGCAGCACATTGCGCCACCGGAGCATCAAAAAAGTGCCATTCTGGCAGCCCATGACTGCCGCTAGGAGCCTTGTAAATGAGGCCACACATATGGAATAGAATACAGAACCTGAATTTCCACCAGTGCAGTGATATCATTATGGAATAAATTATGCCAGTGGATTTTACTACGTATTCAGAGTTTCCCCCGAAACTGTGGGTTGCATATAACATTGAAATCTAAATTATACATTGCTTTATGTAAAATTACATATCAAGAAGACAGTAAAGAACACACAACAGTGTCAAAGTGACTGAATCCCTTTGACTGATGGCCAGTGGGGCACATAGTGGAACTACACATAGTTGCATGAGGTACAGAGGTCTGTGATCTTTTGTGACTCCATAGGGAAAGAATGACCAGGATGGGAAAAATGTGTGCAGTAAACATCCAGGCTGCCCAGCCCTGCACAAGCAATACATTGTGCAGTCTGAGAGGTTTTTAGACTTACACTTTTTTAAAGGTGAATAAAGCACTTCTCCCATGCAAGCAGGTTGTGCCTTTTTTTTTTTTAAGAGTTTGATATAGTGCAAACTGGACCCAAATATATCAGGTATCAGAGCGCTTTACATGAGCACCAGTTTCGTTACAGATGGACACATTATTATTATTTTTTTTTACGTTAGGCATGCGGAGGTTAAGTGATTTGTCGAGAAGCGCAGAACGTTGAGCGTCGTTGCCGAGACTCGAACCCCGTTCCGCAGTTTCCAGGTCGACCGCTCTAGCAGTAAGGCTACATCCTCTCCCCTTTCCTCTCCCAATCTTTTTAGATTGGTGTAAGGTCTCCTTGGTCCTGCAATGGTCTCCATAGAAGTGACATGTTCTACACAGGCAAAATTAGCAATTGGGGGTGCTTCAGTGGCAGAAGAAGTACTCTCTTGGTGTTTTGTTATAGAGTTTTTCAACAGAGTCTCACACAGTAGTTTCACTTAGGCACAGTGTTACGGACTGTCGAAGTTTCAATCATTCATCTAAACATCTTCAAAGGTCAGACTCCAGAGACACACTTCCAGCATTGATGTACCTGGATTCAAGTACTACAGTGGGCTCTAGAACTAAATCAGGAGGCCAGATATTCTAGCCCTCCTAGTCTTATTCCAACAGAGACTGAAGGAGAAATAATATATTGTTGTCAGCAAGGAATATGAAACTTAATTTTTCCCACCAAGGTCTGTGCTATGTGACTAGGCCAGTGAGGCATTTCAAAAAGGTTATGGTAGGTTCTCTATCAAGACCATGGGATGCATGAAAAAGCTGCTCAAGCTGACTTCAGGTCAGGGAACTCTCATTGGCTAATTCCTCTCTTCTGCAACATGGCGGAGACCTCTCCTTGAAAGCACAACTTCAAGGTTTCCCAGCTTTGGTAGGTAAAAGACCTTCCCCACCACTCAGTAGAAAAGAACCCCTTACATGCCAAGGTACCAGTGACTGCTGAAAGGGCTAGAAAAACTAATCAACTTGTATCCTCACTACTTAACACTATTTTGATACGTCTCGTCTTTTGTTTAAGGGATCCACTGGTGTTGTACATTTCTGTGATGGGGAGACATGTTACACACTCTGGGGCACATTTACAGGACTGGCGCATCCCTGCATATTAGCAGGGATGCGCCAGTAAAGATGCGACACGCAGGAATACCCTTGCGTCATCACAGATGCGTCGCATTTACAATGTGACGCACCGTGGCGCAAGGCTAGCCAGATGCCTGTCGCATCTTATGGCGTAAGGGCAGCGCATTGCTGGAGTCGGGTCACAAGTGCAAAGCAACTCCAGCAATTCTCAGGGGCGCCCTATACCTAACATGCTGCGTCACTCCTTACGCCTGCTTCAAGCAGGCGTAAGGTTTTGACACAGATTGGACGTAAAAGTGACTCAGTGAAATCTTGTTGATTTCACTGCATCACTTTCACAGGGCTTCCTTGCAACGGAACGCCCACCCTGCATACATTATACCTGACGCAGGTATAATGTAGCGCAGGGCTTTACAACGTGACGCATCTCACTAGATGCGTCACGTTGTAAATCTGTCACATGGTGGCGCATTGTTTACGATGCTGCTGCATCACAGAAGTGATGCAACGGTGTCGGAAACATGTCGCAAGGAGCTTGTAAATTTGCCCCTCTGTGCGCTTCATGACACATGGCAGACAATGGTGAGAATGTACCTGTAGAGTCAAGTGTGACTTCACTGGTTCTATCTCTCGGTGCAAGTCTTTAGAGTTGGGGCATATCAGATCAGTACTGTTGCAAAGCAAGGAAATGCAAACCATTCTGAAACTGAGCATGCGGTTTCTAAGGCCTTCGTAGCACATCAAATAAATGTTGGATCATATCAAGGACCTTTGGTATTTCCTACAGTAAACCCCAAGCATGAGGAAGTGGGGGTGTCCCCCAAGAACTCTCTGCACAGAAGAATCTCTTGGATAATCATGTTTCTGAGAGAAGACACACAGGTGGACAGACATGCATTTGGATCTTGCTAACAGGTTCCTCAACAAAAATGGACTGCTTCATCTTAATATCAGAGATCTAGTGCCCCATGATGACTTGTCTATAGCCTTGCCCCTAGCCAGAGGAGAGAGATATCCCCTACCTGGCATATGAGGGCCCTGCGGTGTACAACAAAACCTAGGGGCAGATTTACAACCCCCTTGCGCCACTTTTGCGTCACTTTTCCCATGTTAAAAGTGATGCAAAAGTGGCGCAAGGGTCTTCTAAATCTGCCCCCTAATTGCTAGAAGCAAGAAACCCATTCTGGGGGTTGTGCCATGCTCTGCTCAGACCCTAAGCTGTCTGTGAATATTATTTGCAACTATTCACAGGGTGTTCTTTAAGGTAAAGATAGGTAAATATGTCTTGCGAGGGTATTTGCCACCTGTGTTTATCTTTTTGGAACAAGTACTTTTGAGCTCCAGGTGCTTGGTTGATTGACTCACTAATTGATTGGAACATTTGTAAAGCACATGGGTTACCCAAAGGGCCTCCCAGCACCCAAGGCAGGTGTAGGAGAGGCAATCCAGAATGTGAGAATAGCCAGGTCTTTAGGGATTTTTTTTTAATTATTTAATTAGGAGACTGATAAAGTGTGAGGAAGAGAGTTCCAAAGATTGCACATCAAAAGGAAAAGGAGTTTCCTCTGTCTCTCATTTCATAAATCCTCGGGATTGCAGCGAGATTTGCCATGAAAAACCTAAGTGGCCTAGTGGGGGTGTAAGCTTTAAGCTTGGACTAAATGTCTCAGGAAGGTTAGTCGGGTGTTAGTAAATGAACAATAGGCAAAACATAGGGGCATATTTACAAGACCCTATCACCATGGGAACATCTCTTTTTGTGATGTTCCCAAGGCGATAAGGGCTTTGCCTTATTTACAAGGCAGCATTAAGCCTCTTGACGTGGCTTAAAGCTGCCTTGTAAATAAGGCCCCCTTTCACGCTATGCTTAGCGTGAAAGGGGTGGGCAGTGGGTGTTGTGGTGGACATTCCAACACAACACCCATTGATTTTAATGCTGCCCAAATTTACAACGTTAAACGTGCAGAGGTTCTGCCACAAAAACAAACTACTATACACTCTTCTTCTGTCCCCTCATAAGGTAGGACTTCAATAAAGGATAAAAAAAAAAGTTTTAAAGGATCTGTCTAAACACTGTTTTTTGAATAACAAATCAATTGCACCAATTGCATTGTGATTAAAGTTTATAAGAACATAATCATATTTTTGATAAAGCACAGGGCACATACACACAAAGATATAATTTATCAAACTCTGCTTTTTGCATAGGTGAGACACAAGGGAAGTGAAAAAAGAGTGTTTACACATACATCACAATACAATTGAAACATAACTAATATTACATATAACAAATAATACATTTAGGCACAACGTGATATTCATGATGAAAACACCCTTAACATGACCTAGAGTTTATCCTATAGTGTGTGATGATCAGGTTGGGCTGCAACGCTTGATTTATAAATACACGTCGATGTTTCGACCCCTTTAGATTGTGTGAGAATAAAGAAACATCATCATGGGGCCTTCATCAGGACTAAAATCAATATCTGTGTATTGCCTGCATAGAAGGAGAAATGAGTGTACTTTAAAATTCTGTGTTTAGAAAGCGGATTAATGTAGTGATACAGGTCAGGACTCTAGTTCAATGCTCACCTTGTGTGGTGGTTCCAAAGAAATACCAAGAGAGTGAACCTTGGCGACAGTCCAAGGCGAGCTGCATATATATCATACAGATGGAGTCCTCCTATCAAAAATATATATAACAGTAAACACCTTATTATGGTGTTGTCAAAAAATAAGAATACATTATATAGGTTAAATCAGATCCACGAATGGGCAATACCTTGTGCAAGAGTTTGTACTTTCCCCGCTATGATCTCACTGGTAAGTATAATCCAGTACGAAAGGTACAGCATGCTCTTAAAGAATCTACAAAAATACATAATTCACCCAATAGTAAATAAGTGCATATGGCCATCTCAGTTGAAGTGAAAAATGTTTAAAGAACCACGTAGTTATCATCACTAACTTCCGGCGTTGTGCGCTCAGGGTCATCTGTGTATTCACATTTCTCAGTGGTTACAACTTTGTAGAATAGTTGGGGGCTCGCAGCCTCCATAAAAAACAACAATTTGGCAATCTCCAGGTGCAGCCTTGCCACCTTGAACCTGTGGAAAAGGATTGGAATATAGTCTAAGTCACAACAACAAGGTATATTTAGCAGAAAATGGGCAGAATATCCCCAAACTCACCTCTGGCGTCAAGCGCTCAGAGCATATTGAATAAGCGTCCTCTCTGAGTGGGGGAACGCTCTCACTGAAATAGTTTTTTGCCAAGAACTGCCAGCGTCCAGCTGACCTCCTCGTGCATGGCAAGCACGTTAGGAATGCAAATTCCCACGCGCTTGTCATGGCTGTGAGAAAGGAGGGTGATGCTGAAAAGTATAAGCGCGCCTCTCCGTATCCCGCAATGGACCCTATACCTAGCTGAGGAGACTGTTGTCGGAAATTTATTACCAAATAGACAGATATTGCCAATCTTGCATGGTAACATACATAACCAAAATATTGTGGGCATTCCATATTTAGTAAGCAAATGTACTTAATGGCATCTCGGAAACGCGGAGGGTAAATGGCAACAACATCAGTGCTTTAAATGGGCCGGTACTCACCGGTACTGAGTACCGGCACTTCTTAGTTTTATGTCTCTGAGTACCGGCACTTCTCTACTGCCGAGGAGAGTGCCGGTACTCATGAAACGCTGGTGCTGGTGGTCTGTCTCTGACAGCCCAGGCACTTCTGTAGACCTGAGCCAGCCCCCGCTGAACTATTCAGCTTGGGCTCATGTGCATACCGTCGGGGAAGGTGGCCCTTCCTGCACATAAACAATCTTTAAAAAAAAATTAAATGTTGTAACTTCCATGTGTGCTGCATTGAGCAGCACACATAGAAGTGACAAAATGGCATTTCAAGATTGTTTATGTGCAGGAAGTGGGACCTTCCTGTACATAAACAATCTTCCCCTGCACGCAGACACCCTTGCACTATAGTGCACGGGTGCCCGTGTTGGCGCTACACTGCTAAGCGTCAGCACAGGGGGAAACGCAGGGCTGCACCATATTCTTGTAAATATGGTGCAGCCCTACGTTTTTGAAGTGGTGGAGCATGTCATCAAGTCAAGGAGGTTAATGACACGCTCCGACCACTTCTGTTGCAAATATCCCCCATAGTGCGATAAATTGAATTCCCTTCTTGATAGAGAGCCAGTGAAGTACTGCGAGGGAAGCCACACCTGACTAATGTTTAAGTATAGGAAGAAGTAGTCGGGTTGTCACATTTTAAATTATCTGCGAACATTTCACTGTAGATTGAGATGCGCCCATGTACCACACACTTCCTTTCTGGGAAGGCCTACTGTTTTCTGGGTAGAATTGGGGAGAGTTCCAAGAGTCTTTCTTAGAGCTCTAAGAAGCCAAAGCAGCATGCTGCAAATTTCTTCACATGGATTTCAAATGAAACTTTCTCATCAAATCAAACTCCCAAGTTTTTAATAGCAGTTTTTGGCTGCGGCAGAGGGCCTAAACTATTTAGCCAGCAATAGGGTGCCTAATCTTGAAAATTGTTCCCCACTAGTTTGATCTCGGTTTTACCTCCATTCAGTTTTAAGCAGCTATACCCATTCCAGTTGGCTACCGCTGTTAGGCTGTCCTTTAGCTGACCAGCATCGGATTCATAGGCAGGTTAGATAGAGATATAGCACGTCGGATGTCATCCTCATAGGAAACAAGGGCATAACCAAAGGCCTGAATAATGTCTGCTAGTGGTCGAACATAAATGTTGAACAGAGTGGGGTTCAGGGAAGATCCGTGGGGGACCCCACATATTAGATGGAGGGCATGCAGGTAAAAAGGCTTATCAAAGACCTAAAAGCTGTGCTCCTGTGGAAAGGAAGCAAAGCACTCCCATGTCTTGTCTGTTACTCCGCTGTTGCATAGGTCTAACAAAATTATAGTGTCATAAGTGGCACTGAGATCAAGCAGAAGTATGGGTGCTGTGCTGCCTTGATCTAAGATTAATCTGAGATCCTCAGATCCTGCTAGGTTAGCCGACTAGATGCTATGGCATGGATGAAAGCCGACCTGAGGGAATCGAGGAGACTACTCTGCTTGGATATTTTTTACATTTTTGTGTTGCCAGTCAGTCAATTGGCTAGTGTTGGGGGCTGAGATGGGCCGCAGCACTGGAGACAGCCAGAATGTTCACTGGAATGCCGTGCTTCCTGGAACTTCACCCATTTGTAGAGCCTTTATTTTTGCCCAGTACAAAGGAAATAAAGTGGGGTTGAGGTGGTGGTCTGATGGTTGTCAGCTGATGGTTTCAGGACAGCTTGGTGTCCTGGAGTCTCTGAAAATGACAGGCTACCCAGCAGTGCTCAGCAGATTGGAGTGCTGCGGCATTGGAGGCGATGGTTTTACAGGCTCAAGTGAGGCAGTGTTGGGCAAATAAGGTGGTCTACCACCTTTCTGCCAGTTGCCTGCTTTCTTCCCTGTTTCCTTGCTTGCTGTTTCTGTGTTACTGTCTTTTGGCACATCCATACATTTCTCCTTTGTTTGTGTTCCTGTCCTTTTCACTGCATGATATTTCATCTCATGAACAGTAGTTTTTTGTCCAGATCACTCCTGCCTTTTTTTAAAAAAGTAACCATATTTTGTTTTGAGATATTCCGGTAAACCTAAATAAGGAACATCATACATGCAAACTTCTCACTAATAATAGTAGTAACCCTGCTTGTCTCAACAATGTTGGCCCATGGTCAGAGAGTGTTGTTTTTCTGTGGCCCAACTCAGCTGCTCAAGGATCCTACTGAAAAGAGTTTTATAAGAATGTAGGCTCCTCAGAAATGTTATGCACAGTGATGGATTGGAAGATCCACCCTACCTTCTTTACAAACCTCTGTTATACTAAGGTCAGAATATGGATTCAGTAAACAGGCTGACATTTGTGCAGTTTGGGGAGCCCTCATACCCAATACAAGTCTATGCTACAAAGAGACACCCCTTGGACAGATAAATAATTCAAAGTCTCCCAGGGATAGCTGTTGTGCTCTTTTGTGTCCACTTTACCTTAGCAGTGGGAGATAAGCTTACCTTACACCCAAGAGAGATTCAAGGGCATCTTCCCTAAGGGATCCAGGAATCCTCCAGGGAGCTGTAAATCAACCTGTAGGAAAAAGCAGGTGATGAAGACTGCTTGGTCTGATTTGTTCTACCTAGTTTTATCCTGTCGGTGTAGGTGTGTGAGTGCAGATATTGATGCCGTAAACTGATGCAACAGGCAAGCCACATCTTGTACAAATCTTGAATCTTTTACGTTCGAAGTGCCATCCTCAATTACATTAAGTTTTGGTTGCACCATCTAAGTGGCAAAGAGATACTTACGCAGTGATCTATTTTCTTATCAGAATTGTAAGTACACAAGATGAGTAAAGAATAGGTTAAAGTAGTTAATCCATTGTAAAAATTAGACTGCTGCAGAAAAATAGGTTCTGCAGCAGAGTTGAACATGCTTTATTGTTACATTGATATATAGATTACTCCAATATCTAAACACAACATGCAAGCACAGTCCCAACTAACAAGTATGATAGCTCAGTGGGCTCAACACAAAACCTGCTCAACACACATTTATAATCTAGAAGGGTTTGACTCAGACTAGCATCGATCCATGCCCATAAAAAAATAATACCTTTCAGTTGGGTAACTTAGGCCTTGTTCATGATTAGGGCAGATTTAGATGCAGAGAGGGCAGGTGGCTTGAAATTATGATTCCGTATGGGGGTGCTGCACCTAAATCCACCCTCTTCAAATCAGTCCCCACAGAATAGAGAATAACCTACTTTTTCAGGCAAAATATTCTGATTTACCATGTACTGTGAGCAGGTGGTTAATGAGACCTGGGAAGGTGCAGGGTAGGGGTTATTTAGGGTGGCAGAGGAAGGGAGAATGTAGCTTAGTGGGGGGACCACTTACCTTCAAAGGGTGTTGGGTAGAGGCTGGTACATTGACTGGGTTGCACTTACAGCCTTTGTCTAAAGCAATTTTACCAGCTGGATTTTCCTGGCAGTAAACTCTGGTCTGGTGTTTTCTCAAATCAGGGTACTTGAACACAGTACATTAGTACATGATATACAGTGTACTACAACTGGTGGGCACACATGATTTGGTGTTATAGCAACTGGGTAATCACTGCTAACTAGACGGTTGTCTTGTGCAAGGATGCATATCTGTGTTTTAATAAATCTAAATAGAGAGAAAGTGTTATCAAAGAATACCAGGCCCAAACGCTTTAAGAAAGAATAATGAAGAGGTCAGAAAAGAAAGTATAAGAATAAAAAATATAAGATTAAGAATGTGTAAACAAAATTTGTATTGAGCGGTACCATAAGGAGTAGTTGGTTATGTATGATGTCTGAAAAAAGAGGATGATTTGAGATGAAGCCAACTTGATTCAATATTCATAGGCTAAGCTAAATTCATAGCTGTAGTCAGATATTGTGGTTTATCTCACTTAAATTATTCTTGTAGCTAAGAGGATGAGATTCATCAGTGTTCTGGACAGTTCCAAAAATTCATGTTTACCAAAAAACACGCTACTGGGAAAAAGCAGGACCACCAAGAAAGACATGGACTCAAAGAATGGATCTCTCGATCTAAGATCTGCAAGGTGGCAATGTATGAAATTTCAGCAACACTTGTGAAGTTGAAATAGAGATTGATAATCTAGCTCAGGAACGTGATATTGAAATTTACCACATTAAAGAAACCACATTGGGACCGAAATTCACCTTCACGCCAGCAGCTAATTCCATTCATCCTTTTCTTTTTAGTTTAAACAGAATGCTTTGTTTCAAAAAGAGAAATGCAGCTAGGCATACAGAATCAAGGAATAACAAAAGATTAATAAACAACAATTTTGAAAGAATAAAACATAATAAAGAAGAAAGAAAGAAACTAAGAAAGTAGTTGCATTAAGAAAGAGAAGGAGGATATAAGAACTCAAGAGAGAAAAAGGAAAGAAGAAGAAAAGAGAAAGAAGAAAATAAGAGAAATGTAATACAATATATAAGTAAATATCAACATTGTAGAAAGAAGAACTGGCTATAATAAATTACTGCATAAAGGGAAGGGGAAAAAGGAGATCATTAACAGAGTAAATAATTGTATATATAACAGAACAAGTAAACTAAATCAAGGTGGTTTGGGGACTTCCTCCAGTGGGGGTTGGTGTCGAGTAGCTGTTTGTGCAGAATTATCGAGAAAAACAGTCACGGGGGACCAACTATGTTCCCGTTTCAGAAGCAGAGACATGGGAGAAACATAAGCACGGTCCAGGCGATGGTTATAACAAACACTGTACCACCAGGCTTGAAAGGATAGTTGGGTAGACTGTTTCCAATTTTTTGTTATTTGTTGGAAGGCGATTGCAATCAATAAATCAACCATGTGAGTGTTACAGGAAAGAGAGAGCCAGTGATCAGATAATGTGCCCAAAAAAAGGTCAATAGGGGAGAAAGGGAAGTGAGTATGGAAAATCATGTTGATCTGAGACCATACCTTCAGCCAAAACTGGTGAGTAAAAGGAAAAGAAAGGAGCAGATGAAATAAGTCAGCATGTGTGACGTTACAAGACCAACAGTTTGGAGGGGAAGTAGAACTGAATTTGTGTAGGAGCGCTGGTGTAAACAAGAGTCGATTATAAACAAAGAAGAGTGTTTGAGTAGTACTAGCTGACCGGGAGGTTTTACGGATTTTAATCCACAGTTTTTCCCAAAAGGCAGTAGTCCAAGTTGTGAGAGAGTCACTTTCCCATTGAAGGTAAATACGAGTTTTAGGTCTATCCATTGAAGATGCTGTTAAGGCTTTATATATAGATGAAGCAGCAGGATGAGTACTTAATAGAGGGAGAAGATTATGACAAGGTGAAGGTATAGGAGGGACAGAGGAGAAGGAAGAGCCGGTAGAAGAGAGAAGATGAATCAAAATCTTAAATTTAGTAGAAAAAGAAGGAGGTAATTTATATAAAGTTTGTGTGTCAGAGAAAGAAAGAAAAGTGCCATGAGAATAAAGTTGATGAATCCATGGTAGGCCTTTATCTCGCCAAGTCTTCCAAAAGATGGGTTTATTATTAATTTTAAGAAGGCAATTATGCCATAAAGAGGAATGAAGAAACTGTTCTTTACAAGAGAGGGGTGAGGTCAAAAAGAGTGAAATAATCTATGAGAGGTTTTAAAGATGGGTAAAGAGAAATAGCGAGTTTTGTGAGCGAAAGTAAGAGATTCCTGAAGGGAGAAAGGAGAAACAAAGGAAAGTTCAATGTCAGTTCATAAAGGAGATGGGGCAGATGAGGAGCGATGTAGAGCTTTGGAAAGTTGTTTGAGAAGAAAATCGTTGTGATAAAGTTGAAAGTCAGGAAAATTGACCCCACCTTGTGTTTTAGAGCGTTTAAGGGATACATGAGACAAACGTGCTTTCTTGCGGTTCCATAAAAAGGAGGAGAGAATGGAATTGATTTTTTTGAAGAAATGAGAAGGGAAAGTAAGGGGAGTAGCAGAAAAGAGATAAAAAGTAATAGGGGCCAGCATCATTTTAATTGTATCCAGTCTACCCCACCAGGATAAATAGAGAGGGTGCCATTTAGAGATAGAAGAAGAGATTGCAGAGAGGATATAAGTCATGTTAAGAGATAGGGTTTGTTTATTAGAAGGGGCAAACCAGAGACCTAGGTATTTATTCTTTTGGGGGTTCCAAGAAAAATTGGTAGAAACAAAGTCCTGTTTAAAACATATGATATTGAGTGGGAGGGTTTCGCATTTATCATGGTTCAGCTTGTATCCACTGAGTAAAGAGAATGTCTTGACCTCAGCATTGAATGCTGGGATAGATTGGTCCAGGTTTGATAAATAAAGTAAAATGTCATCAGCATATACACTGGGTTTAATATGGTTCTGGTTTTGTTGAAAGTCAGATATGTCAGAGTTCTGCTTAATTCTGGCAAGAAAGGGTTCCAACGCAATAATAAATAAAAGAGAGGAAAGGGTCATCCTTGACGGACTCCTCTCAGTAGAGGGAACGAAGAAGAAATGGAACCGTTAGTAAAAATAAAAGCTGTAGGTGAGGAATATAATAGGGAGACATAGGAAATAAATTTAGGGCCGAAACCAAACCAAGATAAGGTTTGAAAAAGAAAAGTCCAATCCATGCGATCAAAGGCTTTTTCCGCATCAAGCGAAATAGCCGCAAGGGATTGAGAGTATTTGTTAGATTTCTGTAAAATATTGAAGAAAACCGTAGTATTGCCAGCAATATTACTGCCCTTAACAAAGCCAGACTGCTCCCTACCGATAAGTGATGGTAACAGATGTTCAAGACGGAGAGCAAGAATTTTGGCAAAAATGTTATAATCAGTGTTTACTTCGGAGATAGGTTGATAACTTTTGCATGGATGGGGATCCTTTCCTTCTTTAGGGATAAGGCAGATGAGGGCGTCTTGGAAGGTACCATTCAAAGTGTTAGAGGTAATAAAGAATGAGAAAAGGGAGAGGAGATGAGGGAGCAAGAACTTTGAAAAATAAGAGTAAATAGCCACTGGGAAACCATCTGGGCCAAGGGCCTGTCCTGTTTTAAGAAGCTTGAGTGCATGAGAAATGTCCTTTAGAGAAATAGCGTGATCTAAGGAGGAGAAATCCGTGTCTATGGGAAACTATTTAGTTATAGAGGAAAGATAATTGTGTATGGACGCAGAATCTGGAGTGAGTTCAGAAGTATAAAGAGAAGAAGAATATTTTTTGAATTCATCTAAAATTCCTAAAGGGTGGGATACTGGGGAAGAGTTGAAGTCTAAAATATAATCAATAGTATCTTGTTCTTTCCTAATTTTGAGATAGGAGGCTAGGAGCTTGCCAAATTTATTCTGCCCACCATAATAACGTGCACTACCTCGCAATAAATAAGAGGAGGCAGTTTCTGTGGATAATTTGTTATAAGAAAATTTCTCTTTAATGAGATTACTAAGATCAGTCGGAGAGTTAGTAATGGTGTATATTGATTCAAGGAGTTTGATACGCTGAAGGAGTTCATTTGTTTTTTGGAGGTTTTGATGTTTTTTCTGGGTAACATAAGAAATAATAAAATCTCTGGCTGAGGCTTTAAAGGCATCCCATGTAGTAGAGAAGGAGGTAACAGAGGGTATGTTACATACGAAGAAGTCAGCGATATAGAAGTCAAAGGAAGAAGTAAAATATGATCAGCAAGCAAGGAGGTATTGAAACGCCACATTTATTAGTAACAATAATTTGGAGTAATTCTACATCTTAGATTACAGGTGCATGGTCTGAGATCAAAATGGAACCGATGTCTGCATGTAAAAGGGATTGGGTAAGTGATAAATACGTGAGTGTGGAGAGTGAGTGGGGGAGTAGAAGGTGTACTCACAAAGTTGAGGGTGACCAAAACGCCAGGAGTCAACTAAAGATCGGTGTGAAATCAAGGAGGTAAAATGTTGGTGCATTGGAGATGGGATGAAGAGGGCTTTGGAGATTCGATCAATGTAAGGGTCAATGATTAAATTGCAATCGCCACCAAAAACCACATAAGGAGTAGAGATAGACATCAAGAGAGTGGAGATATGGGGCCAAAAATCATTATCAGGTTTAGTAGGAACGTATACATTAAATAAAGTAATGGGAATTAAATTAATTTTAAGATATAGAATTAACCAACGTCCTTCATCATCTGTGGATTGTGAGAGAAAAAATACATTAAGTCTCTTGTGACAAAGAATAACAGTCCCATTGTGCTTGCTGGTACCTGGAGAAGGAAAAACATATCCAACCCACTGTTTTCTAAGTTTAAGAATTTCAGAGGCAATTAAATGAGTTTCTTGTAGGAATACAATATCTGATTTGAGATGGGATGAGTGGGAATGGACTCTTTGTCGTCTTATAGGGGTACCCAAACCTTTAACGTTCCAGGAAACAAAACACAACGTCATTTATGAACTATAGAACAATAAACAGAAAACATTGTTATTATAATACAGCATAGGAAAATTATAACAAGGAAATTGCAATAATGAGAAGGGAGAGAAACAAATGAGCATGTAATAACAAGACAAAGAAAGTAGAAAAGAGAGAAGGGATGAAGAGGGGGGAAAGAGGTTGGGACAAAAGGGAGAATAAAGGGGAGAGAAAAGAAGACAGAAGAAGGAAAGAGAGCACAGAAAGACAAAAGAACATACCAAAGACTCAAAGAGGGATGTTGAGGCCAATAGGGAAGACGAACAGCTAACCACAAAATTCCGAAGAGGATCATGAGGAGGACATCAATGCATAATGGACGGCATAACATGAATAAGATCGGGGAGACATCATATGGAAAAGGAAAAAGGAAAAAAGAACATAAATAGATTAAATTCATAAAACATAAGATATAAACATCATAAAGTTACATATGTCCATTATAAAGAGGCAAAGAATCAACTGGACGAAGGTATAGCAGAATCCATGGAATCGTCTCTACAGTGAGTAAGGAATTCTTGAAGTAAAGCAGGATCTTTGTAAGTGTTCGTTTTGTTTTTATAAGTCACTTTAAAGAGGCACGGATGGATCAGACCATATCTGGCGTTCAAAGGACGTAGAGCAGGTTGCAGAAAGGTTTTTCCGCTGTAGCTTTTAGATAATCTTGTGAGAAGCATAATGGGGAGCCTTGCCATGTGATGCGCCGTTTGGATCTAGCCGCTTGCAAAACTTTTAAGAGATCTGTATATTCAAGGAAGTAGAGTATGAAACCTCTAGGTTTGCGTGGTGGTAAGGAATTAGAAGGAGGGCGACCAAGTCTATGAGCTCGTTGTATATTTAATGGAGGAGTAGCTGGAAATTCAAGAAGTTGTGGTAGGAAGGATTGAAAAAATGAAATGGGGTTGGTTCCTTCTAGACCCTCGGCGAGACCATAAATACGTAGGTTGTTGTGCCTACTTCGATTTTCTATATTCTCCATCTGCTTTTGTAATTGCAAAATATCTGACTGCATAGGCGGTATTTGTTGGGAAGAAATGTGTAAAGTCTGCAGTTGGTGCTCCATCATATTAATTTTGCTATCCAAAGAAGGCCACTTGTCCTCTAAGGCTTGTAGACGAATGTTTGTTTGTTCTATAAGGGGCTTAAGAGCTCTGATCTCTTCCAGCAACAGATCTAGAGATACTGGTGGCGGAGATATGGCTGGAGAGGGAGGGTCCTTTTTGATCCGCTTGGTAGACGATAAAGCAGAAGAAGTGAGAACCTTAGATGCGGATTTACCTGTTGACGATGGAGTCAGCGAAAAAGGAGGTAAAACAGGCGCAGAGTCTGTATGTGAAGACATACTGGTCTGGTCAGGTTCCTCCATAGTATATTGGAGAATAGAAAAAGGATTTGAGGTGTGTAAAGTGGTAGGTTTAAAGCAAGAAGGTTGGATAGGCGTAGGTGTCGCACCTCTGCCTGGTTTAGGTATCCCCATAGACATGAGTGAAAGAACAAGAAAAAAGATAAGTGGGAAAAGTAATGTCCAAAAATGATGTGTGCGACAGTAGTCACAGAAAATCTAGTAGTAGCACCGGTAACGCTTCAAAGAGTGCTGGAAATGAGAAAAATGCGTGAGAGTAGTCACAAGGACCTGTCACACTTGGAAAGAGAATGAAGCATTATATAGGTAAATCCCCACCAAAAAAAAAAAGATGCAGTCTTTAAATTCAGAGGTACCAACAACAATGCACAGTGCAGGCACAGTGCAGAGTAGTAAGAGGACAATTCATGCCGCAGTAAAAGAAATCACCTTAAGAGCAGGAGTACAATATATAGTGTAAAAATTGAAAAACAAAATGTCGGTCACGGATCCCATCATGGGAATGCGCCGCTCAATTTGAGGAAAGAAAACGTTGCACGGTTATACCGTGTTTAAAAGTAGGGCATTGTTGGTCTCCTGCAACGGGAAAGCATGGAGACGTTGAGTAAGAGGATAGCAAGGCAGGATGCAGGGTGTCAGCAGCGGCAAGCCTTATGACGAGAAGACAAAATGGCGGTTGCGACCCCTATTACGGAGATGCACCTCACACCTTGTGTAAATTCAAGCATTGCACGGGCTTACCATGATTTTAAAATGCCGCCAAAGCATGCCCGCGATAATCCGAAAGGCAGTCCTGTTTGCAGAGAGGAGAGCAGGACGAGAAAACAAGCCCGTTGAGAGGAAATCCTCGCGTCCTCACATGGAGCGCACTCAGGCAGCCGCCATCTCTCCCGGCATCAAGCCACCCCATTTATCCTTTTCAATCAGAGATTACAATGGAACTGGACCATGCTTCCAAAAATATAACAAAAGGTAAAACTATTTTTCAAAGAACTGCACATCCAAAGAAAGGAGGGGCCATGGAAAAATAAAAATAAAAATCAGATCTAATAATCAAAGAAATTAACAAATGAGGTAATGTAATAATTCAAAACATTGACAACTATATAAAAGAAGTGAACAGGCAAACCGCTTGCATAAAATTTTTTTAAAAAAATTGGGCCCTGCAGAATGATAAACATATATTTATTCTATACAATTGGTAGCTCTGAACACATTTAGAAATGAAAACGTTTCAGTTTTCTTCAATTATTCATTTTTAAAATGCAATCACAGCAATGAGTGATACTTTATTGGAAATGTGAGGCAAGACTGTAAAAGTTAGTCCAAGCCTTCCACACCCCACACACACTTTAACACCTACATCGAGCAAGGACAACAGTAATAAAGGACATTATGTCATTACATCATGAGCCATTACAAAGTGGATCACTGCTTTATTTAACTAAAAACACAGCACAGGTTTAAGCGTGATTGTTGTCTCTTGTTCCCCAGGGGCATAAAATTAGCTCCTCTTGGCCACAATTTCTCCTGGCAATCACGCCCCTTCTCCGACCCCCAGCTCTAGGGCCAGTGACCCACCCTAACAAGAAAATAAGTGTATATGCCCCTAATATTCTCAGCTGCCTATTGCATCATTTCCTCAACTGGGTGGATGTGTCCACTGCAGCTCACCTTTGCATTTTAGTTTTCTCAATAAGAAGCCCCCAATTGGATAGGGAATCACTGTGCTTTAGAATGTTTCCAAGAGCAGGGCTGGTGTGAGGAGGGAAATATGTTACCGAGAATTGGGCAGATTTTGGCCTGTAATTGACTTTGTAGCAGACATTCCCTATTTTCAAAATATATGAATAATTAAAAAATGGTATAACTGATTTCGAATGGTTTGCTGTCTTTAAAAAAGGAATGGATTCTTTACAAAAAAATATGAATTATTCTAAAACCGAAAAAAAAATTAAAAAACTGATCAATTTGTGACCAAGCAATTTATGTTTTTACAAAAACATTGACACGGTCAACAAAACAAACTGTTTTCCAAAATAAAAGTTTATAATATGGCAATCCTATTCCTTTTGAAAAAAATCCTCTAATTGGCAGCGTTCTAGATTAGCAGTGTTTTTAGTTCATTTATCAAATAATGTGTTCTTAGAATGCCTACTGACTGTGCCCCTTTCAGTTGAGTCACTGGACAGCCACTGAATGCAAGGAATGAGCTTTGCGTTTCTAAGCGTTACTTGATAGTGACACCTTAATCCCAATTGTGTTTTGTAAGTATTAGTTGATATGAACATTAATTTATGCATGCATGCATTCCAAACACTTCTCAGAATTAAAATGGATTACTTCTATGCACTCTGTCAATAATTCAGTTATTCAGAAGAAAGCACATTCCTTTCTATTTTTACTAGATGTAAATTAATATTCCTTGATGATTCACATTTTATTGAAATTTTAGGTGTTGTGGGGCCAATTCACTAAGGAATGTAAAAGTATATCAAATAGAACTACACAAGTACTACTTGTGGCGTACTCCAACCAGGGCCATTGGAAGTATGGGACAGGGAAGGGCCAAATTTTGTGGCAAGGTTGAGTAAATAATGCGGCAAGAAAAGGCAAATTATGCGGCATAATGCTGCACATTTTGGGACTTCATTATTTTGTAATTTTTTCACTAATTAATACAGTTTGGACATTGGTTGTACATTATTAGTACCGGTCTAACACCCAAATCTAGCAATAAGCAACAGAAATGTGGCCAGTCAAGCTAATCAAAAGGCTTCCACTGCGCAGCAACACGTGTCCCTGCATTTGTAGTAGCTTTTCAACCGTTTGCACTAGAAACTATTTTATTTGTTACATTCTGCAGATTATGAAACAGAGGATGGATTATGAGGTACATGCGGCAAGTCTAAAATTATGCAAGAAATGCATTGGCTGCACAATTACATAAAAACAGTTGTCCTGACTCAAACATACCATTCTGCACAGCCCCCATGTGTTATCATTTGGTCTGCTTTAACTTTCAAGCAGGTTCACGAAGTGTTTTTCACGCCCCCGCACACTCCAAAGGCTGCATGCATTGAGAAAGCTAGAAGGTCTTGATAATTGTCAGTGTGTATGCTTTTTGCTGTACTAGCTGCATGCTGTCATGTGATATATTTGCATGAAGACACACACACCTGTAACACAAATCGAGGTACCCTCATGCTCAGAGACAGTGTACATTCACACACAAATGAACATGTGGAAGGGTGATGCATGTGTGTGTGTGTGTGGACAGTTGGATCACAGGGTATGTGGATGGATGAGAGTGGATTATACATGGATAGGTGAAGGGGTGTGGATATATATTAAGATGAATAATTGATTGATGATGCTGAGAAGGGAAGGTGTTATGAAGATGAGGGCCCGTACTGAAATGGGAATGTAGATTCTCCAAGTTTGGGAAGAGAGAATCTGTTGTTCATTAAAGACACGGGGGCTAGCATTATGGTGTAAGTCATTTATTGCCACTCCACTGCAACTTACATCACACACATTATCAACAGCTCCTCATAGCAATCAGTATTTGAAGCAGCCTTTCTTCCGATGATTGATCTACAGCGAGATCTAAAGTGCATGGGCATGTACATTTTCTTTTCTTTTATTCCCCACGGGGAAAAAATATTGTACTCATTGAGAAGCTTCTCACTCCCCGTCCCCATCCATAACTGGTGGTGTTGCCTTTAAATGTATGTCAAGAGTGACGGCTCGTATTATGCATAAGTCTTTTATGTCCACTCCACTGCAGCACTTCAAAGAAAACAATAACAACACTTAAAATTCCCGAACTAGAATGTCACTACAGTCTATATAAGTCTCAATCCAGCAGCCATCTTGCTCATACAGCTGCTCTGTCACAAAACATCCAGATTCGAACTTGAAAATAATAACCAAATGTAGTAATTCCTTACAACTGCTTCTATACTGTAATTCTCCATCCTTATTGAGTTTCCGAAAAACATAATTGGAAAAAAATTACACTGAGCTCTTGAAATTAATTCTACACGAAACAGTCAAACAAACATTCTTTATGTCTACTCTCCCTTCCAAATTATCCTTACCTGGGTAGGGAGGGTGGGATAATGCTAGCCTCCACGTCTTTTATGAAATCCAGATTCTCTTTTCCCAAACTTGGAGGATCTACATTTCATGTCAAGACTTGAGGCTAGCATTATGCATGTTCAAAGCCGTGATATCACAACAGATGAAACATTTTCCATTGGTTTCCAATGAAACTTTGCAAATACATTAGCATTAGACCAATCTGCCGCTTTCAATATTCCCCCAGACGACCTCCTGAAGAAAAGACTTAACACGCCATCGCACCTCTAACTGAATGTGCACCAAACTTTTGCCTATCCACTCCTACCTCAACCTTACAATTTTTCACCCATTGAGCTACTGTTGCTGAACTCACAGGATTAAAAGGTATCACATGTGTTACCCCACCCGTTCTAAAGTCTCCCATCCTACTCTCAAAATCACCCAAACAGCGCACTACACATAACTTTGGATGCTTATTAAACCTTGGATAAAATATTGGTGAAGACATAGTCTTAGTCTGTCTTGTAATTTGAAACATTGCTCCAACAGGATTGTAAAATGATTACCACCCTCCAAAGCTCAACACATCTGACACCCTCCTAAAAGAAATGAAACATAGCTAAGTTGCCAACTTAAAACTGTCCAATTTCTGAAATATCTGATTTAAATCCCATAAGCAATTACATTTAGGTCTAGGTGGTCTCTGTAACTTAATGCCTTTCATTACTCTACAAATTAAAGAATCTTTTCCTATTGAACAACCCCCTATAGGAGCAGGACCTGCTACCACCGCCGACCTATAACAATTAATTGTCCTATAACTCATGCCTTTTTCAAACAAGAAAGATAAAAAGAAATCTAAAGTTCTATGGTAGTTGTCTCCATGGGATCCACGTTCCTCTCCATGCACCAACAAACCCAATATTTCCATGCAACAACATAACATTTCCTAGTTCCTGGCACCCAAGACTCCTTGAGCAACTCCTGTGCCCGTTGCGAATGTCCAGCAAAATGCTTTCCTCCCCTGTAATCTTTGATGCATGAAGGCTCAAAGCAGTGCTGGCAGGCATGGATCGGGGGTAGTAAGGTGGGGAGGAGTGACAAGGCGGAGGCGAGAGAGGGAGAAAGAAAAAGTAAATACCACTTACCTCTTTGCCGCATCCCTCCTCCTCTCCGCGTCTCTCCTACTCGTCCCTCCCTCCGCCTGACCAGGAAGCATCCAGGATTCAAGGCTCCCTTGAGCCAATCACCATGCTGCAATGCAGTGTTGTGATTGGTTTGAGCGCCGTGGTTTGACGCTCAGACGGGGACTGAGGACCTGGGCATGTACTCCACTCAGGCTGTAATGCAGCCTGGGTGGAGAACATGCAAGGTGTGCATAAATGTTTTGCCAGCCTGAGACAGCTGGCCAAACATTCATGCACACTTTACAGAGTGCCCACTACTCCTCCCCTGCTCTGAGAGCAGAGCAGTCCACCCCACCAAGCTGCCGCAGCAGGAAAAAATAAAATGCTAATAACATTTTTCCCTTATTTACATTGCTTAAAAGCAGTGGGGCGATGTTCCTCTGCCTTAGTGGAGGAGCAGCGACTAGCTCAAAGCTCCTTTCACAACCTAAG
The DNA here is from genome assembly GCF_964204655.1 of Triturus cristatus. Lineage (NCBI taxonomy): Eukaryota > Metazoa > Chordata > Amphibia > Caudata > Salamandridae > Triturus > Triturus cristatus. The sequence goes on along the minus strand of NC_140594.1, from coordinate 1,089,542,898 downwards.
GATGCAAAGACCACTGACTCATTGTCAGTGAAACTGCTCTCCCACCCTCGCAGCTCCACCATTAAGTGAGGCCTCTACTGAGCCCCTGCACTCCAGTTGTGTTGGTGTTCGAGGTCCTCCTCCACCCGCAGGTTATACCTGCGCCTCATCCCTGGTTGTCCAGTGGACCTCTGACTCCTTTCTTTTGCTCCGCTTCTGCCCCTTTCTGCTCTGTTTTTCACCCTTCAGCTCTTTCACCCTTTCACTCTTCTTAGCACTCTTCTTCTGCCTTCTGCTATGTTTTTCACCCTTTAGCTCTTTCATCTTTTCACTCTTCTGAGAACTCTTCTTCTGCTTTCTGCTCTGTTTTAACCCTTTATTCTTCCCACCCTTTTGCTCTTCATGTCTTTTTCTTGTCTTTTTCACCCTTTTTACTCTTTACCTCTTTCCTCTTCCCTATTGCTTGCTTTCCCCCGTTTATACCAGCCCGAGCCAGTTCCCCTCCCTGCTCCCGCCTCCCAGCTGTCCAGCCCTCTCCGACCCCTAATTAATGACGGCCGTGCCAAAGGCAAGCCTGTCTGTGGCTGTCTGTGACCCGACCGCGACCAGCGCCAGGAACCCTGAACCTCCGCACCGCCAACTTTACAACCCAGTGGTACTCCACGCACTAAACCCAGGCCGCAACAACAACTGCAATCTAGCATCACCAGCTGACACCCATGGACCCTTGAGCTGTCAACGCTGCCAGCACACCTGCAGCACCGCCAGGATCATGGACCCAGCACAACCCGCCCACAAGAACACAACCGAACCGAAGACCCCGCAATGCATCCTCCTCAACGTTCCGATCACTCCACAAACACGCCACCTAAATCTGGGACCACCTCGACAGCACCACCCCGGATGTAGCATTCTTCACCGAAACCTGGACCAACACCACCTCAGGACCTGACATCGCCATCGCCATCCCCCAAGGATAAAAAGATCTACCGGAAGGACCACCCCACCCACCTGTGAGGAGGAATCACCATCTTCCACAAATCCACCCTCCACCTGAGCATGCTCCCCGACAAGCCTACAGACCTGATGGAACACCTACGCTTCAAGATACAGGCCAGCCCTACCACTACCCTCCGAGGAACTCTCATCTACCGACCCCCTGGACCCTGTGGACCTTTCACCAACTCCATCACGGACATCATTTCCAAGCAAGCCATCGCATCCACCAAGTACACCCTGCTGGGAGACCTCAACTTCCACCTAGACAACCAACGAGACCCCAACACCGCATCCCTCCTGGATAACCTCCATAACATTGGACTCTGCGAGATCATGACCAAACCCACGCACTCAGCAGGACACACCCACGACCCCCTCTTCACATCAGGAAACTCCATCACTTTCAGCCACACCACCGAACTCTCGTGGACAGACCATCGATGCATCCACTTCACCTTCAGAACACCCACCATCCACAGACCCCAGCACCTGCCCCCAAGAAGAAACTGGACCAAAATCACAGATGACCAGCTCACCTCCTCACTCGGCAACTCGACCCCAACCACCGCGGAAGACGATGACCCCAACACCACAGCCCGAACTCTGCACAGATGGATCTCCGACAGCACCAACACCATAGCCCCCCTCAAGAAGAACAACAACACACACGCCAAGAAAGCCAGATGGTTTACCACCGAACTTCAAGAGTCCAGATGCACATGCTGCCGCCTCGAAAAGGCCTGGAGGAACTCCAAATCCACAGAAGCCCACAACAACTTCAAAACTGCCACCAACGCCCACCACCAACTCATCAGAAACATGAGAAAAACAGCGATCGAAGACAGAATCTCCTCACACGCACACAACAGCATAGAACTCTTCAGCATCATCAAGGAGTTCGCCCAACCCACCAGCGAGTCTACTGATATTCCTTCCTCATAAGACCTCTGCAACAAACTCAGCGCCTTCGTCCATCACAAAATCAAGGACATCTACGACTACTTCGACGAAGACAACCAACACACTGAACCCTCACCAGCCACCCCGACACCCTGAAGCCAATGATTGGCAGCTGGACAGCCCTCACCACCGAAGACACACTGAAGATGATGAAGTCAATCCACTCCGGGGCCCCCATGGACCCCTACCCCACCACATCTTCAACATAGCCACTGACACCATCACACCCATGCTTCGCCACAACATCAACTGCTCCCTGGCGACCGCGTCCTTCCCCGATAACTGGAAACACACCGAGGTCAACCCCCACCTGAAGAAGCCCTGGGCGGACCCCACTGACCTCAAAAACTACCAACCCATCTCCCTGCTCCTGCACCCAACAAAAGTCATCAAAAAAGACATCAACAGCCTACGCGCCACCTTCATCGAAGAGCACAACATCCTCAACTCCTCCCACAGCACAAAAACCGCCCTCCTCACCGCAATAGATGACATCCGCTCCCTACTGGACAAAGGTGAAACAGTAGCCCTCATCCTCCTCGACCTCTCAGTGGCCTTCGACACAGTCTCCCACTGCACCCTAACACGCAGACTCCACGACGCAGGGATCCGGGACGAGGCCCTTGACTGGATCCACTCTTTCGTCAACGGCAGAACGCAGTGGGTCAGACTTCCTCCTTTCCTCTCGGACCCTACACCAACCACCTGCGGAGTCCCCCAGGGGTCCTCCCACAGCCCCACGCTCTTCAACATCTACATGGCTCCACTCACCCCCATCGTCAGTGTTAGAAGGTGGTTCTGACACTATGGGCCGCCCGGATTTTTCACTTTTTGAGCACCTAATTGTTGAGCTTTTACTGTGGGAGAGCCTCATAAGTTGGGACTCACCCGCAGTGAACTCAGGATGTAAGAGACTGCATGGGGATTTTACTGGTGTTCCCCTGGCTTGACCAGGCCACTGCGCAGCAGCTGGAGTAATGGACACCGGGCTCGTTGAATGCAGACACATGTGTACATGCATGTGCACACGTGTACGGGCTGTGCAGGGGAGATTTTAGCGTGCGCAGTCCAGGAGCAGCTACAAAGTGAATGGTGTGGCAGGACTTATGCAGTATTGGGTGGTGACATGGAATAGGCTTTATACACTGGAAAGAAACATGCCAGGGAAAGTCAGTGTGTTTTACTGTGTTTTCACTTCATTATTCCCCTATGGGGATGTGGGGCCCATGGCTAGATTAACTTCCATTAGGCCTACAGATTCCAGACACGCACTTAAGTCCAATGTAGCCGATGTGAAAATAAGTATTCTGCAGAGTCCAAAGTCATATTTGTACTGCTTTTGGGTCATCCAGAACTGACATATTTCTCTGAGCCAGTCATGACCAGACCCAGGCTGAGGGCTGACCTCAGCTGGATGAATTGATAACCTTTCTTCCACCAGCTAGGGCCTCCTCTCCACGAAGAGAAGATGGGTGGGGCTACAGGCCAATTGATCAACCGCTGTCTCTGGGTGCCAGGCACCAGGCTGCACCAAGGAGGAAAGGCAGCGTGGGGGGAAAGGGCTTCCGAGACATGTGGCCAGAGACACTGGATGACGCCATTTTGAACAAACCCAGAGGCTGGACAAGAAGGAGGGAGCAGGGCCAGGGAAGTGATGTGTTGCTGTTTGATAGGACCAACAGAGACTTCCTGCCTGCCCCCTACTCAACTTTTAAAATGTGCTTGCACAGGAAGAGAAGCTCTCTCTGGGGTGTGGTCTGCTGAGGCTGAAGGTGCTGGAGCCTGGTGCAATGGGCAGTTGGAAGGAGAGATCCCCTGACTGCCCCCAGGACCCTAACAGCACCAGAAGAAGAGCCCAGGACCGGTGCACAGGAGCAGTGGCCTCTGCGCAGGGAGAAGAGAGGCCAAGGAGGAGAGCCAGGCAAAAGGCTGGCGCAGGGAGCCAGTGAAGACAGCTCCCTGCTGAATCCACCCTCTCAGAGACCCCGAGGACGGAGGAGAGTGTTCCCAGTGGCTGGGGCTGCTAAAGAGGAGCATGAAGCGCCCCATAATGCCTCGCCAGGCATTTGGAAATCTGCCGTTTTGGTGCTTTGTGGCCCCCAGAGGAAGGGGGTCACCCTCACTTGTGAAAAGGTGCTGGGGGAGCTGCTGGAGAAGCGCAGTCTTCCCCCCCCCACAGCACGAAGAAAAGTCCCACCCTCAGTGTCATGGGGACCTAAAGGAAACTACCCCTCAAGGGCTCAGCTAGCATTTAAAAACCTTCTAGGCTGGAACTTTTGTTCTACAGCTGAGGGTGTGTGGAGAACTGCATCATGAAGTGAAGGGCTGACTTGGGGATGTGTTGAAAAGTGCATCCCCTGGAGGTGAAGTGGTGTAATTGCACCGAAATGCATTTACTAGTGGTTATTTCTTTTTAGGTGGACCGTAAGTCACATGTGTAAAGTGAAGTACCTGTGTAAGGTGATGTTAAGCTAAATGAACTTATGCTGCTGGACCTTCCTGCTAGGGGTCTGGCTCTATTTACGTAATCCCATGCTTTTACCTGGGATTCCTTTTAAAGTGAAGAGGTACACTGTAGGATAAGTGTAGTTGCCAGGAGTACTTCTTTTGAAGGGACTGTAAGTCACATGTGTAAGGAGATGTCATAAGCCAAGTGAGGTTATGTTGCCAAACAGTTCTGCTAGGGTGTCTGGCTGTATATGCGTAGTCCTGTGATTTCATCTTTGATGCCTTTAGGGGCTGTAATTGCAATGCATTCAAATGATCAACCAAGGTGATGAGTACTGTCATTCTAAAGTGTGCATACACATGGATTCTTGCTGCTGCGCTTAGGTGAAGACCCCAGACTGCTAGCCCTTAAGATATAGAGGTGCATACTTTATGGTCAGTGTGAGATGCTCAGTCAGGGTCATGTGTCACCAAGGCAGGTTTACCCCTTTTTAATGCTTGTTGAGGTAATGGGGTGGTTCCCCACTGGGATGGTGCCAGTGCGCACGGCCCTCGCTCCAGGTTAGGTTCAACTAACTGCATTGGGGGCAAGTTGATGTGCATACATGGGAGTGGTGGTACTAGACCCCACCCCCCCTGTGGGAGGGGTGGAGATATTATGCAATGTCACAAAGTAATTCCAACAGCTTATGTATATTTGTAAATTGGTGCATAGTATTGAGTAGTGTGTGTGTTTAATAAATGTACTCTTACTTTTATAAAGCAAAGTACAGACTGGACAATCAATTATTGAGTGTTATTTTTGCGCACCTGCAAATGGCGATTACTAGCCCACACCACCTCCCTTGAGTAAGCCTCAGACTGCTCTGCAACGCTACTCTCTGAGAGTCAGGCGCTACAATTGGGTGTTTGGTTTCCAGTGAAGGACAAATGTAGTCATGTTATTTGTGCAGGCCTCACAGATGCTGCCAAGTTTTCCAACAGTCAGAACTCACGGACTCAACATTGTTTCATAAGCAGACGACACCCAACTCATCCTCTCCCCATTCAACTAACCCAACGCAGCCAAACACAACTTTCAAGAAGGCATGGAAGCTGCCGCCAAATGGATGAAAAGCAGCTGCCTACAACTCAACACCGACAAAACAGAAGTACTCATCATGGACCACCACCCTGATGCCTGGAATGACACTTGGTGGCCCCCCGCCCTCAGAAGCCCACACACTCCCACAGACCACGCACGTAACCTTGGAATCATCCTGGACTACGAGCTCAAAATGGAGCGCCAGATCAACTCCGTCGCATCCTCCTGCTTCCACACCCTCCGCCTCCTATGCAAGACCTTCAAACGGAATAACCGTGCTGACCCGATGCAGAAACTACAGGCTAGGTGGGAGGTAGATGCGGGCGAGATGTCTGACGAGGCGTGGCGAGATGCGCTAGCCTCCCCTCGGGAGGTGGCGATGTCGATGCGGCTCCGCCTGGTCCAACTCAAGGTTCTGCACCGTGTATATTTTGATGCGGTCCTCTTGTGCAAACTAGGTCGGCATCCTAACGAGCTATGCATCCGTAGCAGCTCTCATGTGGGCACGTTTACACATATTCTATGGGCCTGCCCCTCCATACAACACTATTGGAAGGAAGTCACCCGCCAGATGGCATGTGCCACCGGGAAGTCGATGGTCCCCTCCCTTCAGCTATGTCTCCTGAACGTGTGGGAGAACACGGACCTTACCCAAGCGGAGCAGGAGTGGGCGGCGCTGGGTTGGGCCCTAGCTAAGAGAAACATTGCCCAGAAATGGGGGGTGGCTGCTTTGCCGTCCTTGAGCGCTTGGGCCAAAGATATGGATTTCACGATGGTGGCGGAGAAAACGTTCTATAAAGGTAGATGGTGCCCCCAAAAATGGGACCATAAATGGGGACGGTGGAATAAGTATCGGGGGGCATCTGTGTATCTCCCACGATAGAACTCCGGCGAGAGAGACAGGCTCTGCTTGATAACTTGGAAATGGAGGGACAACCCGGAGCCTTGGGTAATACCTAATCATGTACTATGTGGATTTGACCCCCGGGGAGTTGGACGGGTTGGTGGGTGGTCCGTATGGCGCTTTAAGGTGGGCTAGTCTCTGTGCGAATTTGCCCTTGAGGAGATGTTGATTTTTCCCGGTGCCCTTACATGTACCTTGTATAATTACAGACTGCACTGTGGTCGTGACTGCTGTAACTGCTGCGGTTTAATGTTAATAAAAAAAAGTTTATTAAAAAGAAAAAAAAAGACCTTCAAACGGATACCCCTGGAGCACAGAAAGACCGTCACTCACGCCCTCGTCACCAGCAGACTCGACTATGGCAAAGCACTCTACGTCGGAATAAACAAAAACCTCACCCGCAAGCTACAAAACATCCAGAACACCACCGCAAGACTGGTCCTCAACCTTCCAATACACTGCCATTCTCCCAGAACCTGCACACACTCCACTGGCTCTCCATCAAGACTAGAATCACCTTCAAGATCCTCACTGATGCACACAAACCCCTGCACAACATCGGACCAGCATACCTGAACAGCCAACTCAAATTTCATGAACCCTTAAGGACCCTACGGTCAGACTAGCTCTCCTACGCCTTGGTCCCCAGCACCAGAAAGACCAGATCAGGAGGCCGCTCCTTCTCCTTCCTCGTGGCCAGAGCTTGGAACGCCCTACCACTCCACCTCAGACAGACAACATCACTCCCCATCTTCATGAGAAACCTCAAAACTTGGCTCTTCGACAGACCCCCTCCTAGATGGACTGGAACCTGCACCTCTCCTCCTCCCCAGCGCCTGGTGAAAATTTGCGCTTAACAAACATGTGATTGATTGATTGAAGGATGCTCCTCTACTCCTGGTCCTGACAACATCCAGAATCAAAATGGCTCCTTCACCACTAACTCCAACATACCTGGAAACCAAGGCTGAGCTGTCCAAATGGGCTGATATTTTTGCCTCCTTACCATCAACATTACCAGCAGCTGTTGATAATGTATGCGATTGGGTGATGAGGGTTGCTGTAAACAGAGTGTATTATAAGTAGTGAAGTAAACTGAATATGTCGATGAAATGTGTGGGAGAGAGGTGATGTACCATGAATGGGTAATATACAAAGCGGGTGCAAAAGAAGGGTGAAAGCTAATGAGTCTTTATTATAGTGTCAATAATTGCCAAAAATAAAATTGTTAGGTTTTCCAGTTTAAACAAAGAAAACATTTTTTTCCATTTGAATTTTATGAAACTTTCTTTGTTTAGTTGAATAACTTGAAACCTCAAACATATTCTGCATTGTGTAACTTCATTTGCATTTGTACAATGAACACAAGGGAAAGCTTCAAGAAGGTGACAATGGTGAACTTATAAAGCGTTGGAAGTGTAAATTCCTCTTATTCACAAATGCAGTGTTCTCAGGTGCCCATGGCTTGGAAATGCAAATGAGGTTTATCCCCACAAAGAAATAATGGCAGAAAGAAATAAGAGCCCTGACTGACATTGTAATAAGTAGCTGCAATTTGCACAACAACTTTTTGCAATTGGAATAGTATTTTGTGAACAGACCTTTAGCTTCACAAAATACCGACGCACATGGTGTCGCAGAATTGCCTTTCTAATTAATATTCATTAGGCAGTTCACAATTTGTGACCACTTGTGATTGGCTGCACTCACAGGGAGAGTAGCCTGCAAGGGACAACAGACCATCATCTCTATGAATGCCATCAAAACACCTTTTTTTAAAGCACCTCGTGTTCCTGAAGGAACTGGTGCAGCTTAAAAAAAACAAAAAGGCCTCTTTGCGAATCAGAAACCACCCCAACTCGGGGATCAGTAACTCATCAATATTTTGCGATTGCAATTCCATTTGTAAACCATTGATACATTCCTTTCAAGTTGGAAACAGATTGGGACTCTCCTTACATGTCCTCTCCTATTTTCAATTCAGAGAGGACATACAAAGTCTGCTAACTGGTCAGATTTTGTTTGTTGTTGTGATTTTGTAAATCGTAGTCTACAATCATAAAAGGGCTTTGTAGATCAAGCCCTAGGTGCCCCCCCCCCCAAAAGAAGCAAAGTATTTGATTCTGTTTAACCTTATCAAAGCTGCACCTATTCCAATTTGACATGAATCAGGGATTGAAATGTATGAATCCTACAGAAATTATTGAGAGCCTGTTTCAGATTTCGGTGATAAAGGATATCTGATTTGTGAAGAACACGTTTTATACTCTGTTAGACAATTAACTTCAAATGAAGAGTATGCCAACCAAGGATTTTGGATTTCCTCCTCAAATTGGCTGATTCTTCATACCACTTACCTCATTTTCATGCATTTGGGGAACAGCGTTAACAACACTGTCATTACATCGCTATACTATTACAACACGGTTGTTACAACGACTGCGTTGCTAGTACGCGATGCATTTACAACGCAAGTCATTACTACAACTTGCTGTAGGGTGCGCTGAGGTATTGTGAATGAATTCCAACACCTTCCATACTGTTGCGCAAACTGGAGTAAGAATAGTAAATAATACTATTCGTAAGTCCAGCGCGCCCCCTACAGCAAGTCGTTCTAATGACATGCGATGTAAATGTATTGCGTACTAACAACGCGTTTGTTGTAACAACCGCGTTGTAAAAGCACACGATGTAATACATTGTGTTGTAATATGCCATAGTCATTTTTTTTTTCAATTTCAATAGATTTTTATTGTTATTTTGTCACATACAAATGACATATAACATAAAACATATCACATACATATAACATAAAAACATAACATAAAAACATGCACTTTGCATCGCTTGTTGTTACAGGGCAGCCCACGTTGGCTGTGTTAGTTATGGTACAGTTTGCCTATTTTGGTTGCCCCCCCACCCACTGTCCTCGTATGGGTCATAGAAACACAGAGAGGGACAGAGAAAAGGAAACAGAGCAGAGCGAGAAGAGATATCTCAAATAGGGAGAGTTAGCCTGTTTGCTCTGTCTAAAAAGGGCTGCTATCCGGGTCTTTATAGTAGGCCTTTTCAGGGCGGGTCATAGGGATCTAGGTACTTATCCAGGGATTCCATATTTTCCTGCCGGGCTGTCTTCACGGTGAGTCTCGTAGGGCCACTGTATCCGCTCCTTTGAGGTACGTGACTCAATTGAGCCATCCCTTGAACGTTGCCTTGGAGGTGTCTTTCCATTTATTGAGTACCAGTTTTACACCTGCTGTTATATTCATTTTTTTTTTTACTATCTTTTTATTAAGCAGTTATTTGTCAACAAATCTTACACAGAATTATATCAAAGCAATATTGGCCGCACACAGGGGGCCAAGCATTTGTGATTGCCCATTACCACTCCTCCCCTCTTATCTACTGGGAGTCTACTTTCCTCTAGGGGAAGAAGGATGACTACCTCCCCGCTGGGTTGAGTTCCCTCTCCCCTCCCTGATTACCCCACTCCAGCAGAGCCCCTGTATCTCATCCATGGCCCCCAGATCTTTTCATATTTGCTGGGGCTGCCCTGGGCCCGATTGTTTCTCTCTCTGCCAACTGGCACCAGTCCAAGTCATCTTTCCATTCTTTTACCATAGGGGATCTATTTGTCTCCATAGTTTAGCCAAGTGTCATTTTGCTACCACTGACGCCGTGGACAACCATTTGCTGGGGTACTTTGCCCAATTGCTATCCCCCATAATACCCAGGATGAGCCATTTCGCGTCTAGTTGGACTTTTACTCCTGTAACTTCCTGCATTACCTCTATTATTTTACTCCAGAAGTGCTGGATTGAGGGGCACTCCCAGATTGTGTGGTAAAAGGTGCCTATCTCCCCACAGCCCTTCCCACATTCAGCCGAATCAGAGCGGCCCATCCTGTGTACCCTGGACTTGGAAAGATATGATCTGTGTAGCACGCAAAGCTGCACTAAGCGGAATCAGGCTAAGATGGCTATCTCCCTAGGACTCTGAACCGCCTCCCCCCCATTCCTCATCTTCTAATGGACCTATGTTTTCCAACCGTGCCTTCCTCAAGTGGGTGAGGGGGTCCGGTAAATTATTCATGATTTTTTTATAAATTATAGAGACTGCCTTAGGTGGCATAGGGTCCAGAAGCAGCAGGTCCTCCATAGGGGAATAGTCCGGTAATTGTTCACCATCGGGTAAGGGGCAATGCAGAGCGTGTTTTAGCTGCAAGTATCGGACTTTCTCCACTTGGGCTAGGTCGTAATCCTTTTGTAGTACTTTGAAGGTTAGTAGCGAAGCTACTCTCCAGATGTCCCCCAGTTTATCTATACCAATTATGTGCCACCTGACTTGGCTACACAGCTTCTTAACTTCTCTCAGTCTATCACTCTCCCATAATGGGGTTTCTGCTGTGAGCTCATTCTGCCATTCCAGGTATCGGTTAGTAGCTTCCCACGCCTGTAACACTGCTAGTGTATGGAATGGAAGCATGTCCTTCCTTGCCCTGCTAAAGAGGAGTGACGGGTATCCACCCCTGCCCATGGCCCAGAGGTCCATCATAAAGGCCGGATTGTCCCTTCCTCCAAACACCCAGTCATTCACTACCACTAGAAGGGATGCCCAGAAGCACACAGAAAGTACTGGTACTGCCAGCCCTCCATTGAAAACTCCCGCTGTAGTTTTACCAGGGATATACGCGCTGCCCCTCAGTTCCAGAGCAATGCCCTAAGTATCGCGTTAACTTATTTAAAATAAACATCTAGGATCTTGTATGGGGTGTTTTCGAATACATAGAGAAGGTGTTGGAGGGTCATCATTTTAAAGAGGATGGCCCTGCCTATAAGGGAAATGGGGAGCGAGCACCAGTGAGCCGCATCTGTTTGAAAGCATTCCATCTGGGGGGTCAAGTTGTGAAGTAAGAAATCCCTCTCCCCTCTGTGCATGTAGATCCCAAGTAGCGAAATTTCTCCATGACCACCCGGACTGGACAACGGATGGGCAAGTCCAAGACTCCCTCTAAGAGTGGGTAAATTACAGACTAGTCCCAGTTTATCTGATATCCTGAATAGGTTCTGGTAAATTAAAAAATGTAGAGAATTCTCAATATCGAGGTGCGGGGCCTAGTCACATAAAGCAGGATATTGTCTGCGTATAGAGAATTTTTTTCCACCGACTCCCCCTCCCCATGATTCCTCTGATGAGTGATCCCCCCTTATCCAGACTGCCAGAGGCTTCAAGGCCTGGGCAAAGATCATGGGTGACAGGGGGCATCCTGGCACGTGCCCCTCCCCATTCTAAACACCTGGGAGTTATGGCCGTTTACACTTACCCGTGCTAAGCGGCCAGTATAAAGAAGATGGTTCCAGGAGCAAAATTTGGGGCTGAATCCCAATCTGGGGAGGACCGCGAAAATGAAGTCCTACTCCATGCTGATGAATGCCTTTCTTGCATCTAGGGAGAGGACAGCTACGTTTTCCATCTCTGTCCTCTCCGTCAGGTGCATCACCCCTTGCCAACGTCTCAGGTTGAGATGAGTGCTTTGGTTCAGCATGAAGCCAGATTAGCATGGGTGGACCAACAATTCTATGATTCCTTTCAGACAGTTGGCCAAAACTTTCGCCAACACCTTAGGCTCCATGTTCAGCAGTAATATTGGGCGATAGCAACCGCAGTCCGTAGTGGGCTTACATTTCTTTGGGACTACAACTATCATGGCCACCCTCTGAACTTCCGGGAGTGACCCCATCTCTCTGCTAGTCAGGAACATATTGACGGAGGTGGGGTGCAATCTTACCGGCCACACACTTGAACAGCTGCAGGGGGAGGCCATTTCGCCCTGGCACCTGGCCCGCCTGCAGCTCTCCAAGTGCCCTCTCTATTTCCGCCAGTGTCAGGTCGCCATCCAGGGCATCTCTGAACTCTGCAGTGAGTGTACTCAATGCCATTGATTCGAGAAGCTCTTCGCTATCTGCTCTGGACCTACCGGTTTGGGACCTGTACGTGTCTTCATAGTAGGTTGTGAATGCTCTGCAATGTCCTCCACACTGGTATGTATTCCCCCTTTGGCATCATGAATCTCAGTCACCCAGCTTCTGCCCCTATCTTTCCTGTCCAGCCACACAATGAGTTTGGCGGCCGTATCCCCCACTTGGTACAGTCTCCTCTGCACCACCAGTGCGTGGGCCAGTGCAGCATTTTTGGCAATATCTTTTAACTCCTGTTGTCTCAGTCGTATCTGTCCCAATAGATCCGATACGCTAGACCCCACATTTACAAACTCAGTCTCAAGCTCTTTTTTCTGCTGTGCAAGGGTGTGATATTGAATCTTTTCTTCCTTTTTATTAACCCCATTGAGTTCCTAGACCCATCCCCCTATCACCACCTTGTAGGCCTCCCAGAGGATCCTGTGGGAGTCTACCGAACCTGTATTCTGTTGAAAGTAACTCTCTGTGCTTTCCACTAATTGATCTTTTAGTTTCCTATCTTTCAGGTGCCATGTTGCTATCCTTGGTGGTAGGACGTTGTCCGGGACTGTTATCCAATCTGGAGAGACTGCTGTGGCATGCCAAAATATGCGTGTACTGGAGCTCCCTCTTATTATGGGACCTTCACACGTCTACCCACCCCATCCCCTCCACAAAGGTTTTAAGGGGGGGGGTCTGCTTTTGGTCTCCCCTCTTTCGGGCCATCTATCTGGCTTCATGGACATAACATAATTCATATTGTCCCCAGGATCAAAAATCCCTCGAGGAGGTTTAAAAGGGCCGCCCCAAAGGAGGCGAGGGTGTCCTCTTGTATTACCGGTGGGGGATAGATTGAGCCCAGATTCAGGACCTGTCCCTCCAAATTACCTGTTTGTAGTACAAATCTACCTAGGGGTCCCTCCAAATTTGGTCTGGGGTGTATTCTGTGGCAGATCACATTAGAAGGCCTGTAGCCCGTGACCCCAAGGAATAGCCTGTATGCGCTGTGAGGGTGTATCCCCACCTATCTAGTTCCCTGCATGTCTGACCCTGTAAGTGTGATTCCTGCAGAAAAACCAAATCAGATTTTTGACGTTTTATATATTGTAGTACTAGTGTACGCTTGATCTTAGCCCCAGTCCATTAACTTTCTAGGACATTATGTTAAGTGCCAATGGATTGGATGCCACCGCCATGTAGTCTTTTGTAATGCCTCTTATTTTTATTCAGGGCCAGTGGTACACTGATGGGCTTGGTGCCCCTTACCTCCCTTGTGTTGTCATCTGCTTTGTTGAATACCTTCCAACTGCTACTAAAACTACTCCTAAATTAACTGTTCCCCGAACTCCCCCCTCCCTGCAATCCAGCACCATGAGACTCAAACTGCCCACCACCCCAATTAGCAGAGTGCCTGTCACCCTTGTGCTAAACTGAACCATGTTAGGGGGTTGCCCACTCCACCCTATGTTCCCTGTGAGCACTAAATGCCTGACGACCCTTTGTGAGCTGATCGTTGCTTCAGATCAGCGCCTCTGGTTTCCGGGGGGATAGCCTCCCCGCTCCCTGGGCCCCAACACCTTTCACCTAAGAGCGCAGAATTCCTCATAATCAGTCTTCATTTTGTAGCATTACTACCCCACCTACTTACAGTATTACTTAAGCTCAAGTCTTACTCTTCTCCTGGGCCCGATTCTTCTTCTCATCAGTTTGTTCCGCTCCCCAGGGGGCTCCCCCTGTCGCTCCCTCCAAGAGGGCACCCCTGTGGGCCCTGCGGGCTCTGCCCTCCTGTGTCCTTCATCTGTCGAGCCAGTTCCATACTTCCGCAGGCAAATGGAAAACCAGGATTTTCCCTCAGAAAGTACCCACAGCTTGGCAGGGAACAGCATCATGTATTTCAGTTCCTTTTCGCTGCTTCTGGGCCTGCAGAGTGAAGCCGGGGAAGAATCGGTTTGTGGCTTTTTCATATTTTAAATCTCCATGTGTACGGCTGCCTACAGAATTGTGTCTCGGTCTCTATGATTGAAGATCCTGGCAATTCTCGTGCGCGGCTGGGCACCAGGTCTGGGTTGCGGTATTGGGGCTCTGTACGCCCGCTCCACCAAAACAAACTTTGACAGGCCCTTGGGGTGAAGATGGGTCATAATCAGTTCCTCAACAAACAGGTCAACACTCTAAACTTCCGCTCCCTCCAGTACTCCTACTATGCGTATATTGTTTCGTCTAGACCTTCCCTCCCGGTCCTCGATTCTTGCCTCCAATGTCTCCTGTTGTTTTAAGAGCCTGTTTTAAGCACCTGTTCCTCCAGAGATTTAGAGGATGTTTGGAGCTCCTGTATATGTGTTTCTGCTGTTGTCACTTTTTCAGACATCTTTTGAAAGTCCGCTCGTAGGAGACCCACATCTATGGTGACTGAGTCTATTTTAAATTCAAGTGTGTCTTTAAGATCTTGTATCACTGCCATAATTGCCCCTAGAGAGGGCTCCACTGTGGCTGCTGAATCACTAAGTTGGCCCATTTCCTCTGCATTTTGCTTGGGAACTGCATATTTGTCCCTTTTGTTGGATTGCAGCGGCCCCTGTCCCTTAGGTTTTACCATCTCACTGAGGCTGTTAAACTGTCTCTGCCTCCGCCTCTGAATCTCCAGTGCCCGGTAGGGAGTTGTGATGAAACCCCGGTAGATCCACGTTGTAATATTTAAGGCCCTCTGCCCTGCTCCTACTTACA
This sequence comes from Triturus cristatus, assembly GCF_964204655.1. Classification (NCBI taxonomy): domain Eukaryota; kingdom Metazoa; phylum Chordata; class Amphibia; order Caudata; family Salamandridae; genus Triturus; species Triturus cristatus. Next base: position 1,089,527,843 of record NC_140594.1, on the reverse strand, counting down.
CTGGGGGAACCACTTCATGAACCCCCAGGCCTTTGGCCGTCCCTCAGTTGTAGCCAAGGGTGCCTACTCGGCTGTGTCCCTAGCCTGGGTTCGATGCCCGCTTTATATCCACAGAATGACTAATCACGTCTTTAGCCCACTCTCTATTCAACTCTGCGGATAGTCGTAGTCCCTGGGCAGAGGGACCTGCCCAGCCCGAGCTGCCCGCCGCCCCCCCCCCCAGTTTGAGTCAATTATGTATTCCAGTGTTGTAGGGCACGTTCACCTATGCCTGCAGCCTTAGATGCTATTTCCTCCTATCCCTCTTTCAGGAGTGCACTAGGCCTGGGTTTCCGTAAGCTTCTGATACGGGGGTGATTGTATCTCAGTGCCCTGTCCTGTGTGGGTACCTCCTGGTGTGGCTCCACACTCCCCTCCTTCGCATGTACATTAGCCCCAGGCACTCTACTACCTCTGTGCCCACTGCGCGCCGCCTGCAGCCAGGGAGCTCAAGGATCTAGTAGCGACACTCCCGCAAGGCACCAATGTCGATGGCTCCCATTCCTTAGCTCTATTACGAGTCTCTGGTCCTCTATGGGGTGCAGTTCCCTGCTGCCTCCTGGGGCTGCCCTCAGCCCGCGCGGCGTGTCCCCTCTGGGCTCAGAATACTTCAGCTGCCACCATGTCCTGCTTTACCCCCTCGGCCCTCCACACACTTATTGCTGCACCTCTCTGCAGCCAAGGGCCGAGCCTGGAACACACTCAGCCCATGCCCGTAAAGCTCCGTGCCGCCACTCGGCCCCTACCGTGCCGCTCCGCTCTATCAGCCAGCAATTTCCTGCCTGATGCTTCCCCGGATGTTCAGGAGGGGGTGTCACTGCCACCTTCTCCTCTTCCTAGGCGGGCCATAGCATTGAACCGGATCAGCCCCATCTCAGTTGGTGATCAGCGCCCTCCCAAGCATGCTCCTCACCAGTCGCTCACAGCTGAGATGAGGGGGCACTCAAACCACCACGCGTTGCAACTGCATTGTCCACCCTGGGACCTCCGGATGGCTCCTTCCCTAGATTTGAGTCCTCAGCTCGGCATATGGAGCCAAAATTCCCCAAACCCGAAGCTCATTTTGTTCCCGAAGTCTTCGGCGTAAGTTTCTGCTTCTGCCTTGTGGATAGTTGGCCAGATTTTGGGTCTCAGTCGATTAGCCCACTGGAGCTTTGCTACAACACCGCCATTTTCCTTCGTGCCAGGTTTTGTTGCTAGGAGCCATCCAATTGTGGAGTGTGACAGTGATCCCGCCCACACAGTGGTACACTCTTGCCACTTTTGGTAAAAACGGAGCCCCCATTTACATATTTAGGTCCTGAAGAATGCCCTGGACCCTCCTGGGCCAAGACGGCAGAAACATGTCGACCTCTAAGCACAACGGTTAGGGGACACTAAATCCCCCACATACCGTCACCTGCTTTTAAACATCATATAGTTACCTTTCACATTAAAAAACACAATGAGGATAACTATAATGATTTTTAATCTCACTCACTCATACACTGGCCCCCACTTAGTTTAGAAGTGCATCCCTGTCGTCAGGTGAATGCCCGCCCTCTATCAAACCAATGTTTTAGAGGGCGAGGACTGGTCAATGATGAAGCATGACACCAGGTGGTGTTTGAGACCAGTCCGTTACTTTTTGTGAGATGTCCCCACTCACAATATAACTCAAACCTTATAGTGGTTATCACTAATTATTCAACTATAAGCCAGGGCAGATGCTTACAGAAGGCGAGGTGAAGCAGCAGTGTCAGGGCGCCACATATTGGTGGTGCAAAATGGAGAAAAAAAATTGCAAAAATGTAGGGGCTTCTTTACAAGCCCTCTTTTTGTGACACACCGGGGGTGCATTTTGCTGCCCCATATTTACAAGGACAACACAAGCCACCCTGCATGGCTTTTCCTGTAATATTTACAAGGACAACAAAAGCTCCTTTACATGCAGCACTTTGAGTAAAATGGGCGTTCCATGGGTGTGCTGGCTGCTATGGGTGTTCCAACACAACACCCTTGGAGCCTGACACATTTCCAGATTTATGAGAAATCGTAAACCTGGAAATGCGTCTGAATGCTACGCTTCCCCAGAGGAGGCGTAGGGAGGTGCAAAGAGGAGAAATGTATTCATTTCTCCTCGTTTGTTTTCCTCTTTCTATGCGTGCTGCATTCTGCAGCACACATAGAACAAGTAAATCACCTCTTATGATTGTTTATGTGTAGGAAGGTGTCTATTCCTGAACATAAACAATCATTAAAACAAGCATTTGCAATGAAATCGGTCTCGCCTTTAGGACCTTATAACTGTTTACCGATGCAGCACATTAGCGCACATTACTGCAATGTTAACACTCACCACTACCATCATTCCAGACGGATTCTTCTCATCACTCCTAAGAAACATAGAATCCTAACGAAACCAGGTGTGAGAACAATTGAGAGCTCCTTTAGGCATACATGAAAGTAGACCCACATAGCTCCAACATCAGAATACAAGAGTCCTCTGCAATACAGGTTGTTTTGTGTTCAGAAAGTTACAGCCAGTAACTGTATGCACACAAACAGCTTAATAGAATATTTAGCCTCCCTCTCCTGTAGACTCCACAGTGGTGGCAGGGCCCCTACCGTAGGGGTTCTACAAATCGCCCAGCACTGCCCTGGCTGCCAAGAATCCACTCATTCAAAGGAGCGTGGTGGTGGCACACGTCACTGCTGCATTTTAGCAGCACTGCACGGGGCTGGCCAAAAATGATACCCTGGCTGTCATTCGTAGCGTTTCGCACGCTACAAGATTGACGGCCCTGGAAACCACATACATGCATAGCTGCCAAGGTTTCAGACGGCTTATGTGTGACATTTTCAAAATTTCTGTGTAATTATGAGTGACATTCAACAGCTATGAGTGATATTTTCTCGCAAGCAAAATTAAGCAATGAAGATGAGGGAAATATATAAATATGAGAAATTATACCAATTTGAGCAATGTGAAACTCTAATAAGAGCTTAAAACTGTTGTAAAGCACCAGAAATGGAAGGGCACTAACCTGGTGAAAAGTAGCAACTCACAGCTAATCCTCACCAAATACAGTTTTGCGAATATGTGGTTCATGTTCTTTCTCTCCTTCTTCCCTTTTGTCCTCTTTCTTGCTTTTTCCCTTCTTCCCACTGTCTCGTTTTCCCATTTCCCTCCCTTGTACTCTTTTTCTTCCTCCTTCCTCACCCCCTCACACCTACCCCCTCTCTGCAATCTGTTCCTAAAAGTGCTATGAAGCATGCAGCTTTCTAGTTTTTTTTTCAAATCAGTCAGTTATCCAACCCTCCTCCCCCGTTAGCCATCCCCCTCTTGGTTGCTAAATTTAAAAGCTGTCCCAGAAGGTAGAGCTTTTGGCTTTGCGAATACTTGTTATATGTACTCTTCCTCTGCATAATCTGAGCTGCACACACCCCTACCCAACAACTGCTCAGTCACTGCAGCGTGAAGCTGCGTTCGCATAAACTCAATTTTCCCTGGAAAAAATTATATTATGTGGGACGTCACCACGCCTATTCTCTCGGGGAGAAACACATGAAGGCCAGCTACAGTAATAGACAAAAAGAGGTGAAACCAGTTAGGCATTCGATTAAAAGCTGCATTCTAATCATATTCAGCATAGAATGTTGTGGAATATAAAATACTATTTTATGAAATAGGAAATTATCCTGACATACTTCCTTCATAATGACCAAGTGTCAGCTCCACATATGCAAAGCTGTACTATCAAGTGTTATATGTGCTGACTTGGCCCTGGGTCCGGCGTGCTCTGATGAAATAAAGAGCCTTGCAGGGTGTTTAAAAAGTCCACGCTGTGATGAGCTGCAAGCTCCTCTTGCTGGACAATCAGTGAGAACACTTCATCCCTGCATCTCCCTGCTCCTCTCTTGACAGTGTGTGCGAGCGGGAAAGAAAGGTCTGTGTGTACAGCTAGGGGGCGCCCACCGCAACACCCACTGCCCACCCCTTTCACGTTAACCATTGCGTGAAAAGGGGCCATATTTACAAGGCAGCGTTAAGCCACATTAAGTGGCTTAACACTGCCTTGTAAAGAAGGGGAAGCCCCTATCGCCACCACAACGTCGGAAAAAGTGACGTTGTGGTGGCGATAGGGGCTTGTACATATGCCCCTTAGTTTGGTGTGTGTGCAAATCCTGCACTGTCGATCCCTGGTAAATTGCAGCTGCTACTGCTGAAACAAGACCAATGGAGGTACCAATGGGTGAGGCAGACTGGCCTCAAGGGCAGGGCCGGCTTTAGCACTGGCAGCACCCTGTGCAACAATGTTTGTTGGTGCCCCCCAATGACCACCTCCGCCACGGATTCCCTCACTACCACCCTTTAACAGTGCCCCTCAAGTCTCCATAACCACACTCTCTCTCACATTCATTTAGTTTGATTTACAGCACCACTGATACCATTATAGGGTGTCAGAGCACTTTACGTTAAACACATTACTTAGAGACAATCAATTATACTTGTGTAAATCACTGTATAGAAAATGTTACATAAGACTAAAGACTGCAAGGTGTAGGAGTCACATGACAACCATACTAGTAGGCCATATAGTTTAATAGTGATTGGTCTGGAAAAACACAAACTCAGAATTTAAAACATAATACCATGGTTGGGGGTTCTCTTTAATAACCAGAGTTGATTTCTATCCAAATGAACCCTTTTTCTGTAACATTAGGATAATCAGAGACTATGGGGTGGGGGGAACTGAAGAACCAGAACCTTTTGGGCCTGGCGGCGCAGGGTACGCCTTAATCTCCTGGGTTCTCCTGCTTCAGCTAACAGAGTCACGGGGACACTCTGTCGGCATAAAAGATCAGATTTTATTAGCTGCAGCTAGTACAGTTGTCCTAGAAGTACACACGGTATGTTCTCAGGAGACTGCCACTTTACTCCGTGGCGCACAATCCTTTATAGTACATAGGTGACATATACATTAACGAAGGACACACCTAAAACATGCATAGAGGACCAGTGAGAATAGTTAAAGACAGAACATGTCCAATAGAAAAGGTTGAAAAACAAAGGAATCGAGTAACTCGAAGAAGCCTCTCCTCCAACGGTGTTTGCCATCCCTCCCACAGGTTAAGGTATTAACATGTCTGTAACTGGTTTGCGGGTGGCGAGATACGTTTGTGTGTTTTGGAGGACAGTTGTGAAACAAGAGAATACGAGCGGAGGACAGCGAAGGCCAGAAGACAAGATAAGATCAGGAGAGAATAGTGTGAACCAACAGATAGTTAAGACAGGGATTAGAAGAACCAGACAGGGATTAGTGTACTCGGCCAGTCTCTAACACCAGCTTCGTAAACAGAGGCACAAGATGTCGATGGCCATGAGGTCATCAAGCTGTTGCTGTAACATCATTCTAATATTCTCTGTTCTTTGTGCCTTGGGTTTTGGAATGCACATAGTAGCACAAAGGTCGCAGATGGTGGGACCACAGTGCATACAAAGGCAACAAGAGAAAATGATGGCTAAAACCATACCGAGGAATGTTAGTACTTTCCAACCCCATTTGGACAGTAGTCCCCAAAACCATCCCAATAGCGACCAATCTCCTTCGTCCTGATGAATCGACTCAGAGATTATATGTAATTTAGAGATGGCCTGGTATACCATCGGAGCATCGTCAGGTATATAAATACAGCAACTAGATCTGATCAATGTACAGACTCCACCACGATCTGCAAGAATAACATCTAGGGCAACTCGGTTCTGTAAAGTCATAAGACGATCCGCTTGTAGTTCTGCTGTAATATTACTTAAAGCTCCTACAGTGATGTCTATGGTAGTCTCTACAACACGAACCAGTTGCCTCATATTCCTGCTGTTTGCCATAGGACCCCAAAAATGAAGAAATCCCTTTAGGAAGTCTCCTCCCTCTTGTCCTGCTGTGTCTTTGGAATCAATAATTCCTCTGCCATATCTGTTTTTATGGAAATTTGAAGAAGCAGTGTATGTTGGGGGAAGAAGAAAAGCTATATAGCAAGTTCCAGAAAAACCAGTCTGCAACCACGTATAGGCTCTATCATGACAGATGAAATATGTGCCCTGAGATGGTACTAATGGCGGCGAATTCTGAGAGGAGTGAATGTAAATATGGGAACAAAAGCTTTTTCTTTGTTCGGGGTCAGTAGTTTGACCATTGATTTGCAAACAGAAATTGCCTTGATGAGGTACAGTCCAAATCGGTGGAGATTTTCCTTGTTTGACCTTATCACTAAGACTTGTGATGTAATGAATGATATTCCAATTAGCGTATGCTTTTCTTTCATCAACAGCAATTTTGCTATTTTCCATGATTTTAGCCATAGCTATCATTCCCTTTATCAATGAACTATGACTGAAATCTGGACCACCAATATAAGAACTGACAGGTCGTTTAAATTGGCTTGGCTAGGCGTTAGAGAAAATTACAAAATAAGCCCAAGCAGAACCTTCATAAGAGAATGGAAGGACTAAATATGGCATCCCTTTTTCTGTGGTATGAGGCATTAATCCACACACCCAACAATCAGTTGTGTTAATTACTAATTGGTGTTGGTGTAATAATTGAATAAACGAATTATTGTAGTATTCGATTCTTCTTACGAGTTCATGTTGAGGAAGTGTATGAAAGAGATGCGGAGAGATAGTGGAATAAGAAGGCACAGTGACAGAAGAAGGGACAACTTTTTGCTGCATTGCATAAACAATCCAACCTATACACGCCAATAGAATACATAATAATATGAAAACACATAAAGTTATACCACAACGACTGTATATTATTTTACAATGACTGTTTTTCATTTTGCTCTTTCCCTCTCTTTCGCCTATTGTAGTTTCTATCTTCTAAATGGATGCTCACGGCAATCTTCCTTAATCACTGGATCACGATTGTCTGCCATCCTATGACACTGCAAGTCCTGCAGGCCTATTGCCACTACTCAGGTCACAACCAAGACTCCTACCGTGACCCTGCAACCGGGATAGAAACTACATAGAAGAGAGATTTTTCAATTTTTCTTCTTCAGTCTGGGTCTCAAATCGTAATGGGTTTTATCAGGTACAGTCTGATCCTGAAACAGTGTTCGTGGATTTGTGGTGTTCAGACGAAAATGTGATGGTACAGCTTCTTGGAGAATGTCGTTGCTTTCTTTTTCTGACAGTGTTCCATTCAAGCGTGTATCACTAAAGGGTACAAATCGTGGAACCTTTTCACTTTCAGAGTCACTTATACCCTTACGGACCCACTGATCAAAGGGCAAAGGCAAAGGAACCTTCTTGCAGTGCACGCCGTGAATCCAGTTTTTTTTTCCTTCAACCTTCACTGCTGTACGAGTTGCTAGGAGGACCTGACGGGGCTCCCTCCAGCGAGGCTCCAAATTCTTCGTCCTTTGAAAATTCTTCACACAAACCCAGTCACCTGGTCGGATGGAATGACCTGAGTCTGTGGAGGCCTCTGGTAGAGCGCTCTGAACCTGTTGATGAAGAACACGCAATTTAGTTGTAAGGTCGTGCAAGTAATCAATCAACATTGGGTATGGCAAGTCTGAATACTTTTTAGGGCGAGGGACTCCCCATATATTGGCTGGGCGTCCAAAAACTACCTCATAAGGGCTAAGTCCCAAACGAGAATGCACAGCCGTTCTGGTGGATAGAAGAGCCAAAGGTAGGGCATCGGGCCAACTAAGGCCTGTACTAGCCTGCACTTTCGCAAGCTTGAGTTTTAGGGTGCCATTATAGCACTCCACTAGACCCGCTGATTGTGGATGGTTTGCCGCTTGGAACTTCTGTCTTATACCAAGACCAGCACAAACCTTTTGCATGACTTGGCCCACAAATTCGCTCCCATTGTCACTCCAGACAATGCGCGGCAAACCAAATCTAGGGAAAAACTCTTTAAGAAGTACTTTGGCTGTAGATAAAGCAGTATTATCCTTCAGGGGGTAAGCCTCTATCCATCGGGAAAAGGCACATACCACCACTAGAACATATTTGAGATTGTTGCATCGTTCCATGTGAATGTAATCGATTTGCAACACCTCAAGTGGATAGGTCGGAGGAGCAAAGTCACCTGCTGGAATTGGGGTTCCCTTTTGCCGGATTATACATTAAGCAAATAATGCAATGTTTCACTATATTGTCTGCACACTTCGGGATTCCTTCGTTTTGCCATACTGGAGCCAGAAGCTTGCATATTCCTTTCGCACTTAGGTGGGCTGGACCATGCGCCATAGTAACTACAGGTAGTACATAAGCGTCTGGTAACAGCCAACGTTGGTGCTCGGATAATTCCACCCAACACCCCATCTCATCTAACATTCCTGTACTTTCTTTCCACCTACTCAATTCTTTCTCTGTAGCCTCTTCTTGAATTGATTTCACACTTTCTACTGTATCCTCATAAATTCCTCTTTCTCTGACCCAATTTGCAGGGCCTGCAACATACATGCGACTTGTAGCATCTCTGGCTGTCTTTTTCGCTACCTCATCCGCAAATGCATTCCCGCGACCAATATCGTCAACAATCTTCTTATGTGCGCTACACTTCACAATTGCTATTTGGGTAGGCAAAGCAAGTGACTCAAGAAGGTCAGTCACCAACTGACCATGTTGTATCTTAGTGCCATGGGAAGTAAGGAATCCCCTTTCTTTCCACAAACGTCCAAAATTGAACGCTACACCAAAAGCATACTGACTGTCGGTGTACACGTTCACTCTTTTTCCTTTGGATAACACACACGCTCTGGTTAAGGCTATCAGTTCAGCTGCCTGGGGTGAATTATGTCTGATGCGCGCTGTTTCCACGACTGTATGCAAAGTAGTAACAGCATAGGCTGAAGTTGTCTCTCCATTAGGAAGCTTAAAACAAGGACCATCTACCCATAGCGTTCCATCCGGATTCACTAATGGCGTATCTGTTAAGTCAATTCTACCCTTTGTCTCTTCCTCAGTACGAAAGAAACAATCATGTTGTTCCTGAACACCTTTCTCTTCTGGAAGAGGCAACATAGTAGCTGGATTTAAAGTATTACATCGTTTGATGTGCACGTGACTAGCCAAAAGCGTCAGCTCATATCCAGACAAACGAGCACTCGTGAGATGCTGTGTTTTTGTTCTATTTAGCAAAGTATCCACTGCATGTGGCACCATAACAATGAGAGTATTATCTAGCACCACTCCAGCAGACTGTCGAATAGAAATTGCTGCTGCTGCTGTCGCTTTAAGACAACTAGGCAATGCTTTAGCTACTGGATCTAACGTAGCCGAAAAATAGGCACATGGCCGCTATTTATCTCCAAATCGCTGCGTTAAAACTGACAACGCACAACCTTCTCTTTCGGGAACATAGAGCGTAAAAGGTTTACTGTAATCAAGAGTACCTAGTACAGGAGCAGAACACAGAGCAGTACGTAGGTTAGTAACGCTCCTCTGACAGTCGTCAGTCCATGGAAGGGGCTGAGGCGTATCTTTCAAAGTGAGTGCCATCAAAGGTTTGGCCAACAGAGAGAAGTTAGGGATCCACTGCCTACAATAGGAAGTAATGCCCAAAAAGGCACGTATCTCTCAATGGGCCATATGTAGGTAGCCCAATACCGGTCGGTAAGGCCGATTTTCGGTAAAAATCACGTTACCGACCGGTATTCAGGCTTTTGGTATGTAGGGGGGACATTTCAGGATTCGGTAATTTACCGAATCGGTAAAATTACGCAAGTCCATATCCTCCCAACCTTTAATAAGAGTATCACACATAGCATTGAAGACATATCTCTGCGTAGGCGCATTCCACTGTGAGAAGGTAGGCATAATGTCGGGTACGCTATACCGAGGACCCTTCTCAATCCATTTGCGAGCGAGAGATTCCAACCTTTCTCGTTCTTCGGAAGCTGGGAACTGACTACGAGACTGTCTTTGAGAAAAAGCCGGAGACACATTTAATGCCTCAAAGAAAGGTGACAAAAGACCAGAGACCGTTTCTGTAAGTCGTTTACGCATAGACGGAGAATTGGACATAAGGATAGGGGACAAGGTATTAGGCGTACTAACGGAAGGGAAATCAGTAATTACCGGTGGAGCGGAAGGCGTAGAAGATGAAGGTAAAGGAGTCGAAGGCAAAGCTGGCAAAGGCGGCAATACTTGAGGGGGCAAATGTGGAAGAGCCGGAGCAAGCAGAGGCACAACTGGCGGCTGAATAGGCTGTAACAACGGGGGTGCATTAGCACCTTGTACATAGGGCGGAGGCAATCTTAATAGGTGAGACATCAAGGAGTCCTCTTCTAAATCCTTTCTTTTATCAGAGGGGGAAGCTGGCAACATCGGATAGCATTTATCTATTGCCATACGATGCTGTCTCTGAAATTTCCATCGTATTATCAACTTCATCATCTTTAAACTGCTGAGCAACCTGTATAATTGTCATACTCTGTGCTTTCTTATCTCGTTTTTCTTGCTTAATTTTTCTCTGTTTGGCTTCCTTACGACAAAGGCGGAGTCAAACAATGCCGGCCGGGCTTTTCTTTTAAATAAAATAGTTTCCAAATTATCTAGTATGTCGGGCTCAAAGCTACAATTTTCTGGCCATTTTAAAACACCATCATTCTTCGTGTATTGGATCCATGCCTCGTTGAAGGCAATGGGGCCAACACCATGCTTAGAATGGAGCTCATAAGTGGGAGTTCCAACCGAAGGAATCGGACAAGAGTCCTCCAGCCGGGAATCCCTATTACAACCAAAACAACAAAGTTTCTCAAACTTAGTCAGACCAGGCATCGTTATTTCACTGAACTGTTCACAAACATCAAGGGGGTTAAATATTTAACACAGCACAAGTGTACTTACCCCTCGGCTTCGGTTATTGCAATACCCGAATCAAAGACCCAAAGGACCTAAGAACCAAAGAACCAAATGTGGGAGCGACCCACCAATACTTAACTAAGATGTCTTCTTACACCAACAGAGGCCCCGTCTATCATCTCGCTTTACCATACATCATCGAAAAGAGGGCCAAGGCAGGGCGGCAGTCAGGGCAGCAGCCGTCAGGAAGGAGTAACCACGCTGCAAAAGACCTTCGGACCACTTTCGACATACAGGGTGTGTTGTGGCTCGCGATTCCTCCAGAATTTTCCTGCGGGGTTCCTCACGACCTTCAGGCAGAACCACTACCTCTGAAGCCGCCCCACGTTGAGCGCCAGTTGAAGAACCAGAACCTTTTGGGCCTGGTGGCGCAGGGTACGCCTTAATCTCCTGGGTTCTCCTGCTTCAGCTAACAGAGACACGGGGACACTCTGTCGGCGTAAAAGATCAGATTTTATTAGCTGCAGCTAGTACAGTTGTCCTAGAAGTACACACGGTATGTTCTCAGGAGACTGCCACTTCACTCCGTGGCGCACAATCTTTTATAGTACATAGGTGACATATACATTAACGAACGACACACCTAAAACATACATAGAGGACCAGTAAGAATAGTTAAAGACAGAACATGTCCAATAGAAAAGGTTGAAAAACAAAGGTATCGAGTAAGTCGAAGAAGCCTCTCCTCCAACGGTGTTTGCCATCCCTCCCACAGGTTAAGGTATTAACATGTCTGTAACTGGTTTGCAGGTGGCAATATACGTTTGTGTGTTTTGGAGGACAGTTGTGAAATAAGAGAATACGAACGGAGGACAGCGAAGGCCAGAAGACAAGATAAGCTCAGGAGAGAATAGTGTGAACCAACAGATAGTTAAGACAGGGATTAGAAGAACCAGACAGGGATTAGTGTACTCGGCCAGTCTCTAACACCAGCTTCGTAAACAGAGGCACAAGGCTATTTTGACACAATATTGCAGGAAAAGCAGAAAAGACTTCGTTCGTCGTGCTGCCTGAGTGAGGGCAACACAAAATGGCGGCGGAGCACAAAATGGCGGCTCAATGCGATCGTGATCGAAAATCGAATTTCCTCAGAACATAACGCTCTAATTTATACCTTGCAGTTTGCATGCAGCTCTTAGATGACAGTTAACCCGTTCCATGCTCATGACGGAACCACTCCGTCATGAGCCACGGGCGCTGTGTGCTCATGACGGAGTGGTTCCGTCATGCTGCGGCAGTTGGCGGCCGCTCCGCCCACGCGGCGCTAATTCCCCGCCTGTGCGGGCGATTAGCGCAGTGGGCGGAGTCATGATGGAACCACTCCGTTATGAGCACAGCACGCCCGTGACTCATGACGGAGTGGTTCCGTCACAAGCACGGCGGCACCGCAACTGCCCCCAAACCCCCCCAGCGCTGCGGTGGAATTCCTGCCGTGGCGAAGGGGTTAATAACTCACTGTTCAATGTTAGGATTTTAACTTATAAACTGCAAGTAACAAAAGGATCTCTCTGACAAAAGCAGTAACCCACAAACCTATTTACATTGCGTGCACGTTGTGATCTGAATGTTACATGTCCTTTGCAGCAGGCACATTAAGCTTCTAAGCTACCTTTCCACAAGTCAAAATTTCCACTAGACAAAACTCTGACCTCTCTCTAGAAGAACATTAATCACTGGAGTTATCATGGCATTTTTATTGTTGCTAAAAATGTCTGGAGGCCAGGAAGGAGGCAGCAAGTGCATTCAAAACCATAATATACTTGCAAACATGATGGCCCCACCCGAAGTCAGCGCCTGGAGCGATCGCACCGCCCTAGAGATGCCATGCTCAAAGGTCCTGTGACCTCAGTGACAGAGTCACTGTTGCTCTAGGATGTGCTACTTCGTAGGCCTGCCGACAAGACTGAAGGTGAACTTCAGTATGGATTTTGGTGGACAGGCCTTCAAGGTTAACCCACACTTGCCACTGTTAGGGTCCACCTGCTGGAGCTAAAACACCTGGGCATCTAAAGTCTTGCGGGCCTTCTAAGGTCTAGCATTTGAATGAGCTCTCTCAGGAGTGATCTGTTGGACTGGTAATGAAGGCTGAACCTGGTTCCCCAGTTCCAAATTCGGCTGTTCTGACCATAGTGCCACATCCTCCACCCCCCACCGAACACCATACTGCCCCACTGAGAGAAACTCGCACTGCCTTCAACTACAACCCAATTGTGCCCCGGTATAAACACCTGGAAGCCACTCAATTCAAATTACACACTAAACAAGAGCAATATGCTTCCTAAAAAGAAAGTGACAATATCCTGGAAAAAGCAAACACTCAATGGAACGCAAAATTAAGTAAAGCATGTGAAATGTAAGCAGGAACAACATGTTTACCTTAATGCTTTTATATACTCATTCTTCATAAATCAATTAGTGATTTTGTCTGAAAAGTTAAAGACGTGACTACATGGCCAGGAAGGGACCTGTTTTAATGGCCATTGCTTCTATCCTTATAGAGCGTGAGTAGTACTGTTTAAAAAGACCACATCCATGAACACATTAACCAGGAACTGTAGCACCCCCAGGAATGGTGCACTTCCCCACCTGGGGAAAACAATGTTGTCAAAGAAAGACGAGAATACGAAAGTAGCGCTTCACTGGCAAACTGGAAAGTGGCGCTAATGTGTTTAGGTGTGAAGAAGAAAACCAATCTGGCCACTTTGCGACAGCTTCGACTTGCTTTATTTATTTTTCAGATTTTTAACCTTTTATTTCTCTCCATCCAGAGGCTGCACTTTGGAATAGAAAAATGTCAGAAAAAGATTACCTTTCCAGCAAAAGTGTTTTTCTTTTTTGGATCCATTTCACAGGGGAAAAAATAAACGAGCAGAGGAGAGAGGGTGAGAACCGAGCCTTGTGGTTTTCAGGAAGTGAGAAGGAGCGAGACAGACAGAGAGGGAATAAGAGGCAGCTGACAGTGGCAAAGCAGAAGTGGACACTGTCCTCGTCTTCTCTGAGCATGAAGGAAAAGCCAGAGTCCTTTTCCTTCTCTGCTCACCCGCCCCCGCACGCCGAGCCTTACCTGTAGGCTAATTCAGCCGTCCTGGGACACATATTTTAAACAAAGAAGTAGGGGTACGGATTCAATTGAATTTAAGAAGTAGGGGCAAGCCGTGCCCTGCCGATTCCGCCCACTTCGATCACTGGTTGGAGCAGGCAGTTAATGTGGCAGAACAAGCATGTGGCAAGAGTTGGAAGTGTCAATTGTAACGGAACAAGCAAGCTGCAGATAATGTGGCAGAACAAGCATGTGGCAAGCGTTGGAAGTGTCAATTGTAACAGAACAAGCAAGCTGAAGCCGACACTAACTACGAAGCCGGTGATTGTGCTGCCTCTGCCCCTAGGTCTAACTCCACCCTCTTCCTGGCTCCGTCCCCTACTCACCTTGCAACAGCTCGACCTGTCGGAGTCACGGTTCCTTCTCCGCCATCTTCTAGGTCTTACCCCCACCGGGTCACTGGAGCGCGCCACGGCAGAGCAGTGCCATAGAGAACGGATTGCACCAAGCGTCAATAGACAGGACCGGTCATGGAAATAGACAAGGGACACCAGGACAGAGTTTGCTGTTGTTGTCATAGCCATAAAGGTAGGACAACGAAATGGCTGACGTTTCACGGGCACAGTAGAAGGAGAGGACTACGATGTTAGCATTAACCAAATAGAGGATTACACACCTTCTGTCTTGCTAAGAGCTTAGTACACCCAATTGCCTTACCTTCAATGATATAAAAAGCATTTGCAATGCAAGAGGACTCGGATTTACGCGAGACCTAATTCATTGCAGACGGAGTGCGGGCTTGATTAAAGCATGAAAAACGGGAGTGGGAGGGGCAGGAGAGAAGGCACGTTCAGCGGGAGGGGGTGGCAGGGGTATAAAGTAGTGCTCAGGAAACACCAGTAAAGGGGCCAATAGCCGTGGAAGGAGACATGGCTGTGATAAGGCGGGACTAGCAGCCTCCAAACCAATCAGAAGGCAGCATTTAGAAACAACAAAGCCACAAGCCAATGAAAAAGTGGGTGGGTGAGTGGGCGGGGCTTCCCTCACTAATAGTGTATACTGCATGCCTCGCAAAGCGAGTAGCGCATGCGCTGCACCGCTAGGCGAGACCTAAAAATGACGTTTTGGAAGTTGTATGAGTGCTAATGCAGCACACATAAAAGTTGAAAAACACCATTTGAGATTGTTTATGTGCAAGAAGGGATACCTTCCTGCAATATAAGCAATCATCCCAGGCATCCTTACACCATGGTGCAGCGAGTAGCGCATGCGCTGCACCGCTAGGCGAGACCTAAAAATGACGTTTTGGAAGTTGTATGAGTGCTAATGCAGCACACATAAAAGTTGAAAAACACCATTTGAGATTGTTTATGTGCAAGAAGGGATACCTTCCTGCAATATAAGCAATCATCCCAGGCATCCTTACACCATGGTGCAAGGGTACCTGTGTCGGCGCATGGCAGCTAATTGTGTGGCAGCACAGGGGAGAGCAAAGGGATGCGTCATATCCTTGTAGGTATGACTCATCTCTGTGCTTTGAAAGTGCTGCAGCGTGGCGCTGCGCTGTGGCTCTTTCTTGTAAACGAGGCCCTTCGTTTCACTATATGGTGAGTATCCAAGTGATTTTTTTTTATTTTGAATGGGAAAGCTAATAATCCTTGCACTCTTTGTGCTAATGGCTATGCAAATTAGCTAAATCAGTCAAAGGTAGGACTGTTACGTTGTGTGGGAGCGAATATCCACAGACATGGAACTGAAAACTTCTACATAATTAGGGGCAGAGAAGGGGAAGTTAATACAGGTACAGGCCACAATGTAAGAACTAGAGGTGAGGAAGCTAGCAGGTAGATCTGGAGAAAAAAGGAGAAATGCAGGTTGAGCCATCAGTAGCAGCTCGAACATCTGTCAGTCTGCAGAATGCAATATTGAGCTTTGAGGCCTCAAAGATTGCCCTTGATTGCACCCTAGTGTGGTCCAGATTACAAGTGTCATGGTACTGGTTGGGTGCAAACTCCTCCTGCCCCAAATTAAAGGTGCCATGCAGTACCACACTGCCAGTTCCATGAAATTATGAGTTAGACCCTTTGGAAAAGGAAATATGTTTGGGAATGGTACTGTGGAAGTTCTGTGCAGAATTCTGCACAGTATACCCTATTCAGAGGGGGTTAATGTCTTCATTTGCCTCCTGATCGGAGCTTATAGTAAACAGAGGCAGGGACAGGGGCCTGGCTATTGTTGCAACTGAAGTCTCAAAGTAGTACACAGCTGGTAAAATCGGGTCAAGTGTGAGGACCAGGGTCGGACTGGGACCCAAAGCAGCCCTGGCCATTTTGTCAGACAGGCCCCACCTGGCGGGGGAGGGGGCATGGGGGCGAGGGGGGGGGGGGGCAAGCGTGAAGCACTGCTGCTTAACAAAGCTGGCCCCCAGCACTGCTGCTTTTGTAAGGGGGGGAGGGGGGTTATGCGGCATCGCTGCTAAATCGACCCTCAACACTTCAAATCCAGCCCCCCCCCCCCCCCCAAACCCACAACTGCCCCCCAGCCTCCGATGTTCGCTACGGCCAGTATGGCCCTGGTGGGAACACCCTGACAGTCATGACCGATTGCAGCGGAATTCCACAGTCGAATTCCACTCCGCCTGACTCGGGGCCTTAATCGTCCATTTCAAATCTTGTTCGCTGAGATGGCCGTTGTTTGTATTTTATTCTTTCCATGAAATCAATTACCATCGAAAACCAGTGTATTTTTGTAAATCGTCTCTATGAAAAGATAAAAGAATCTCAAGTATGTGTACATCATTACAGTTTTATAAATGCACATATAGTACACATCAATAAATCGGGTAAAAAGAAACATATTCCCTTGAGTTGAGCAGATGGAGTTACACAATCCAGCCCCTAAGCTTTTCCAGCTCTTATCCTGACAGCTGTTGCACTGACTCCATGTGGTATATACTGCAGATGAGCAGTCTTTTCAGAAAGAACTCCAATGTCCAGCCAGATGCTTCATATTTTTTCACTTGAAAAGGGGTGATCCTCAGCCAAGTTGTTAACTGTCAGTCTGAAAATACCTCAAGCACATTTTGAGAAACATTGTACAGTGGACACATAGCTCAGATAGCTAATTGCACATTATCAGATCTGTGCAAGACATGCACATAAGAAGTTTGAATGCAGGTGGACTGAATAAGCCTTTTATCATTAGAGTGCTGTGAAAAAGTGTGGCAACAATCAGTCTAAACAAGCACTGGCAGAGCCTTGGCAAGCATATGCAATGGATTAAAAAAAATGTTTTTGCAAGTATATACCACAAAAATAAAAATAAAAGTAATTCACCACCTAACTGTAATGACCGTCCCCTTGCACAAAAATACTACATTTAGAAAAATAACCATTGACTATATTTTAAATTCCTCTGCACTCCAGTAGTCTTTTACTTCCTGCCTTTGTTTTACCATTTCATTGTTCAAGATGGCGACTCATGTTCCATCTATCTACCTCATCTTCAGCTCGCCGATAGGTGTTTTCGGGGACAAGTCATCTCAGCTTTCCGGACTCTTCGTGGACTGTTTTTGGAGGTTTTGCCCACTGGGCTTTTCTGCTCACTGGTACTCCTTCTGGAAGGAACTGTCTCCTAGGCCTTTCCACTCCATGGCATTGTGGGTACTGAAAGGGGTCACTCTTCTGGTAGCCTATGTATTTGAAGACTAGGCTCTTGAGGCCGAGAAGTAGAATAGGAAACTAGACCAGGCATCAAGACAATGAGAGGTATTTTCACTGAGAAGTTGTATGTATATGTAGTGTTCCACAGGTATTAACCGCTTCAGTGCCCATGACGAGATGGTCTCGTCATGGAGCGCGGTTGCGCTGTGCCCATGACGAGACTATCTCGTCATGAACCCCGCCCGCTAATGCAAGGCCCGGCAAAATGCGGGGAAAGGGCGTGGCACTGAAGGGGTTAATTACCAATATGTTATGTTATGTGTATGTGCAAAGCTCACTAACACTTGCATGGGTATCCTCGCACTGAGCAGGTGGGTGTGCCTAGCCCTGCTTATGGAAGGTTGGTTTCATTGAAAAGCCAGGTCTTCAGCTTCTTGTTCAAGAAGAGAGAAGGAGGCTCTGATGTGCAGTGGGAGGCCGTTCCATGGTTTGGGAGCATTGTAAGAGAATGCCGGTGCTCCTGATCTGGTTCTCTGTATGTGTGGGATGTGTGTGAAGCGGAGTCTTGCGGAGCAGACGTGTCTGGGTGGTTGGTGGAAGGAGATGCAACTGTTTAGGTAGGTGAGGCCTATGTTGTATAGTACCTTGAATGAGTGTGTGAGGAAATTGAATTGAGAGCATATATTGGGAGCCAGAGGAGCTCGCTAAGGTGTGGTGTGATGTGGGTTCTTTGTCGGAGGTTGAGGATGAGTCTGGCTGCCGAGTTCTGAATGGTTTGCAATTTTCAAATGAGTTGCTTGGTGGTCCCAGCATAGAGGAAGTTCCCGTAGTCCAACCTGGTGGTAACTAGGGTGAGACAGTAGTTCTAGTGTTGTTTGTCAGCCATTTGAAGATCTTCTTCTGCATCTTCAGGGTGCAGATGTGGGATGCAGTTGACATGTGTGGTCATGTCCAGATTGCTGTTGTTGATTAACCTGAGGTTCCTGGTGTGGGTGTGGGGTTGCATTTGGCCGGCCACCAGTAGCAGTCTCCTGGGGATATGA
Organism: Triturus cristatus; assembly: GCF_964204655.1. Taxonomy (NCBI): domain Eukaryota; kingdom Metazoa; phylum Chordata; class Amphibia; order Caudata; family Salamandridae; genus Triturus; species Triturus cristatus. The sequence continues at coordinate 1,089,509,189 of NC_140594.1, read as the reverse complement.
TCTTGCCAAAGATTACTACTTCTGTCTTGTCAGTGTTGAGCTTAAAACAGCTGGCTTCATCCAGTTAGCAACTTCGGTCATTCAGGAGGCAAACTTATTTCTTGTGTTGGGGTTCTTGTCCATGAGGGAGTATACAAGTTGCATGTCATCAGCTTAGGAGAGGATCTTCATGTCATGTGTGCAGATGATGTTACCAGAGGGATAATGTATGCATTGAAGAGGATGGGGCTGAGTAATGAACCCTAAGACACTCTGCAGATGAGTTTGCAGCTTCCGAGGAGTAAGGTGCCAGGCTAACAGCAGGCATTCTATCCATTAAGAAGGAGCAGATCCAGTGGAGAGCGGGTCCTTGGATGCCAATCTCGTGCAGATGACTGATGAGGATGGGGTGTGAGACATTGTCCAATGTTGCAGAGAGAACGAGTGCTGGCATGTCTACTCTGACAAGAAACATGCTGATTTTTTTCTGTGGCTGCAAGGAGTGCTGTTTCAGTACTGTGGTTGGGCCTGAATCCATACTGCATGATGTTGAAGAGCTGGTGGTTGCTGAGGTGGTCTGTGTTGCATTGGTTGATTAGTCTCTCTGAGACTTTGCCAGGTATGGTTGCATGTTTCCAGATGTCTGCTAATGTGGCTGAGTCAATGGAGGTGTTGAGGATGGTTGTGTGCTTTTCTGATCGGTAGGTGATAGGGCTTCGCTGATCCGAAAGAGTCCTTTGGTGAAGGAATGATGGGAGCATGGATCAGATGGGGCCACTGAGTGGATGGCCTTCATAATAGCAGCGCTTTCAAAGATGGTTTGATGGATGGCCATGACGTTAGGGTTTGTTCTTCAGTTGTGATGTAAAGCTAAGTTCCGATGGTGACGGTCTCTGGTTGAGGGTCAAAGTTGCTGTATATAGAGGTGATTTTGTTATAGAACAATCCAGAGAGTTTGTGTCAATGGTCTTGAGAGGAGGAGATGGCAGTAGGCACAGTGAAATCTTTGATGATAGCAAACATTTCCTTGCTGCGGTTAGTGCCGCCATCAATGTGATTTCCGTATGTGCTGATGATAGCATCTTAGGGCTCATATAAAGATATCTTTATCTGTGGTACCTTTACTTGTTCTCCATTTGAGCTCCAGTTGCTTGCAGTGGCGTTTCATCAGCTTGAGTTCCTCTGTGTACCAGGTGGTCTGGTGTTGGGCTCTTGCTATTGGGTTGTGCTTGACGGGAGCAAGGGTGTCAGTGCATGTGGCACTCCAGATGTTGGCTTACAGCAAGTTGCAGGTGTTCTCAGGCTGGTGCACAGAGTGGGTGGAAGCTAACTTGTCTTTTGTGACTCTTTTCCAGCTTCAGCAGACAGTCCTTGTTGTGGTTGGTCTATGGTGGTACAGGCTTGCATGCTGAAACTGATGAGGGCATGGTCTGTCCAGGTCATCGCTGGTGGTTTGATTAAGGAGTCAGTAGGTGTTCAGAGCTGTGGGTGTGTGCTGGGTGAGGCTGAGGTTTCCAAGGTGATCTAGAAACCTGTAGAGTTTGGGTTGTTGTGGTCTTCTAGGTCAACTTTAAGGGCCCAGAGTAGGATGAATGTGCTACTTTTAATGATGAAGTGTGGGACAAAGTCCATATTGTCACTGGCAAAATTGGTGCGGGGTCCTGGTGGTCTGTATATGAAGGTTCTGCTAAGGGAGAAGTTGACCGAGATGCGTATCTTGAGCAAGAGGTGTTCCATGTAGCTGATGGTGGTATCTGTGGAGGTGCTGCAGCTCATGGTATATTTGAATAAGATGGTGACTCCACCTCCCGGCTTGTGCTGCTGGCATTGCCTGGGGATCTTGTTGCTGGTGGGGATGGCTGTACCGATACCCGACGCAGAGGTCGAGTTTTGCCATGTTTATATGAGGAACTGCAGGTCCCCAGCATGGTCATGCAGTAGGTCCCATATCTTTGTGGCGTGTTTGGTTAGTGAGCAGGTTTTGAGGAGCATGCACGCAAGTGTGGCATAATGTGTAGGTGGTGTTTGGTCTGTATCATCATTAGCGGATGGCTGGAATGTGTGTGAGTGAGTGAGGTGATAGATGAGTGGGGTAACGGGATTGGTGGGTTTAGGGTGTGGGAGAGTGCATGAGATCTTGCAGGAGGTGCATGTGCATGCTTCTTCGAAAATGTGTGGTGTGGTTTGGTAGCAGTGCAGCAAGTGGTGGCCGGGGTTGAGAGCATGAAGGAGCACAGCAGTTTAGCAGTGGGTATGGGGAGAACCAGGGTCCAAGTGCAGACAGAAGCAGATGGGATTGCCTTTGGTGTGCCTTCAGAGTGCCAGTGCCACGCCCGCTGGGTGTGTCCACTGTGTGTCCGTGCTGCAGCCGCCATTAAGTAGGAACCAGTGAGGTCACTTCCTGTGCAGTTGGTTGATGGGAAATGAAGTTCTCTTGCTTGGCTTCTTCTTTTAAAGATGGCTGTGGCAGGAAACCAGAGATGTCACTTCCTGTGCAGGAGGAGGATGGGAAATCAATTGATGTCACTTCATGTGCAGATGGATCATAGGAAATTCAGTGATGTCACTTCCAGTGAAGATGGGTAATGGGATATGTAGCCATCTTGCGGGTCTTCTTCTTTTAAAGATGGTTTTGGTGTGAAAAAGAGATGCCACTTTCTGTGCAGATGGATAATGTGAAATCTAAGGATGTAATTGTTTGTGCAGATGAGTGATGGGAACTAAAGTCCTCTTGTTTGGCTTCCTCTTTTAAAGACAGTTTTGGTAGAAAATCAGAGATGTCACTTCCTGTGCAGATGGATTATGGCAAATTCAGTGATATTACATCCTGTGCAGAAAGGCGAAGGGAAAGAAAGTTCTCTTGCTTGGTCTCTTCCTTAAAAGACGATTTTTAGATGATCCAAATTAATTTCAATGTTTTGGTCTGCTTTTTCTAAAGATTTAGGGCACTATTTAGAGCATGCCAGACAGAGTACTCCATCACAAACACAACGGAGTAGCATGCACCCCAAAACCTCAATCCATCTACCTTATTTAGAGATTGAGGACCAAAAGCATTCCATCAATGCAAACCCTATTGGTTCTGCCGATGGAATAGCTCCTCTAGTGGTCTAACAACGTTGGGCCATCAGAGGAACAACATTACACTGGCCACCATATTAAGGTTGGATGTACAATGCTTTCTTTCCCTGCCTTTCACCACCAGGAAAAGCCTGGCAGTGGCAGACAGGAATAAACAATAATATTCCCCACACCCTAGGAGACAACTTCCAGGGTGTGGGATAAAAAATGTTTTGTTTTTCAAAAGCAAACTCCCACTTTGGAACTTAAAAAATATCAGTACTTTTAGCAGATTGAAAGGAACCACCTTGATGAGAGTTCCCTTCAATGTACAGAGATGACCACAGGGCCAGCAGTCCTCTTCAAACCTGCCTAGTGGGGTACACTCGGGATGGCAGAGGTAAAGTCCACTACTATCCTAAAGGAAACTACTCTTAGACATGGAGGTTCATCTCCCCACTAGTTTTAATCCTTAGATTGATGCAAAGACCGAAAGATAGACTAAGTGTGGTGAACCAGAGAAAAATGATTGGAGCAGGATGTTGTGTTTGGCATAGTTAACGTATAACTAAACAGCCTTCTTCCATTCGGCTGTCCCTATTCTTTTGTATGTATTGTATCATTATCATTGTATATTTCCTCCAACTCAGTATGGCTCAACCTCTGCTGCCACTGTGCAAGAACATTTAATTGAGGTATTTGAGGTTCATATGTCTGCACAAGAGACTTTGAAAAAAGCTAAGGACACTTATAAGCTTTATGCCGATCAAGCGAGAGCCCCTGCACATCAGTATTTTGCAGGGGAGAATTTGTGAATATTTAAAAGTATAAACAATTGAAAAGTCCCTGTAAATTGCAGCTTGAATTTATGTGGCCATGCTGTATAAGTGCCTTTGACTTGGATGTGACAATCGAAGCAGTCTATCATACAATACATTTTTGAACTAGTAAACTTGCCACTGTGCTACGTGCGACAGTGCTAGGGGGAGAGTCCTTCATCACAGGCAAAGGACAGAAATATGACCAATCACTGTGTGGCTTCAAATAAAGCCATTACAATGATTGGCAATGGTCTTCAAAATGCCCCCCCCCCCCCCCGAATGCACTGTCTTTGAATGTGGGATCGCGAGGATAGTAAAAACATTTCTAGCTATCACGACAAAGAATTTTCAATTCTATTAAGGACATGGAGGCGAGGATTATGCTTCTCTTTACTTTACTGGCAAAACAGCAGCCAATGAAAACTTTAAACTGGCATGCCCCCGGAAGGACAACCCCCTCCATAGTATGCACCAATCACATATCATATGGACCTATAAAATGTCAGTGACGTAACACCACTTCCTCTTTCTTTGAGAATAACTTTTCAACACAGTCTGTAACCTTGACCATCGAACATTGAACTCCGCCGATTCCATCTTCAACAGGAATCCAAACTGAAACCACGATTCGTGTTTGGAGTCAGTGGTGTCCGGAAGGACAGGGGAAGAGTCATCGCCATCCCCTTGTTACAACAGGGATGAACTAGCAGACGGGAGAGAACTCCCATAGCCATGTGTAGTGAAGATCGTTATCTACCTATGTACAACGCTAAGTTAGCATAACCGCGTTAAATGTTAGAAAGCCATCTTGCCGCTTTCGCTGCTTTTGCACACAACACTGTAGTCACATGTTATTAAATTGAGAAATGCTTACTCGACTTTGCTTCACATGAGAACTGTCTGTTGTTAACATCCTAAACAGTGAACAGCGACCTTGGTCTGTACACAGTGTAACAGAAACAGTCTGGGTCGCTAGACGGTGCATATTGTTGAGTTCAGGTTGATCGGCCCACTAGTTTAGCCATAACACGCACGCAGCTGCAAATACCTGAAAGTCGAATGCTTTTAATATTGCAGTGTTACATGTTTTCATTACATTCGGAAGAAGAGCGTTCCTAGTAGCAGAGCATAGCAGATCCTGTAATGCGAACTCTCTGAGCTGATCTTTACGGTATGGGGTTCCCCATTCAAGCCTAGAGACCTTTTATTAGTCTAATAATACTATTAGTGTGTTAGAGAAAGGAAGGTGGCCTAGAGCCACTGTCATTTTAGTATCATTACTCCTTTCATTTTCTATGGTATTGTAACTATGCTGAGGGTTTTGATTTTAATCGTTTCTCTGCTAATGTTAGCCAAACTGATGCATCTTAGGACATGAGGTTTATAAAATAAACTCTTTAAACTTTTCCCGTGTCTCTGCTTATTCTGTTGTGGACTGGTATGAGAATAATTACGAAAAGGTGTTTCTGATTCCCACCATTCCTGAGAAATATACCAAGTCGCTTGTTCTGGGTTGTCTATACATTGGGACCACCGAGCTAAACCTCGGATAACGAATGGGACACTGATGCTGGCCGGATGAGGGGTTCTGGGTTCTGAGGTGAGTTTTTGGTACACCGCAATTCACTGAGGGCCTGGGTTCCTGTGCATAGTTCTGCGCATAAGCAGAATCTCTGCAACATGGCGCACCTAACGTTTGGTCTATTGATTTGAGACGCCTTAGTAGTGCTTGTATTAGTCCACAACACCCTCACGCTGGTTTCCGGATAACGGTAGTGACGGTTTGACCTACCTGTGTTTCGACTAAATAGGTTCATTCAAGCTTGTTCATTAAAAAGGTTATTTAATCTGAACCCTAGTGCCACTGATTTATTGTAGATTTACTGTTAGTGTCCTAATGGCGGTCGATATTCCGGCTCATAGCCGGGTACCCCTGAAACGTCATCTGGCGCAGTATGGGGTGCCAGATGATGGTATGGCTGTGATTTTTGTAGTAAGTGCCGATGCGTTGTTTCCGTTTGAGTTGTTCTACTCTTGCGTTACTTTACCGGCGGTGAGTGATGACGATGATACGTTCCACACCTATACTGCCACGGCGCTACCAGCCAACTATACGCCATATAGGACTCAAGAAATTCCTATTTCTGCCTGGCAGCATAACATTTGGTTTAATGGCGCCCTTCCCCATGCAGTTATACCAGTGAGAATGGGCCCTTTGCCGATTGCAGGGGCCACATGGCCAATATTAGCCAGATATACGCCTCATCCCCGCTACCTACAGGTGACGGTGGCTGAGTTGCGTGTTCTGCACACTGCCCTTATTACAGTACATAGGGCTTTAGTGCAGTACGTGTCACGCAACGTGCAGGTGGTCGCTACTGCTGTTGCGGGACAACCGACGGATCACCACGCGGTGGTTATTAGTCCTGTTATGGTCAATTCGGTAGTGGGCAAGCGACTCCAAAATAGGGATGATTTCCCTTATTGGCTTGCTGAGAAATTTGATCAAATAGAAGCGGTTTGTCCGCGTACATCTCCTGTGGAGAAACACAGGATCCTTACCATCACTTTGCCTAAAGACTTAGTCCCAGATATGGCAGATTGCTTAAACTGGGGTAAGGTCTTTGCAGCGACATACTCGAAGTGCTTTGGCACTCCGTCTCTGTCGGTACTGCCCTCCGTGATTAAACGTGTTCAAGAGAATCATGGTGCGGAGGCTGCTATTGAATTGGGAATGCGGCTTGTCGGTGTGTTCGATGTGGTTGCTACCATGATCATGGGCAACCTCAAAGGAGATGCTATGCAATTCCAAGTGCTTAATAAACTAGAGACAGTGAACGAAGACGACAAGCCGAGGGAATTCGCGAAAATTATCGCGAACGCCTATAGAAAAGTTGGTCGTAGCGCCTTATGTGTTAAAGCAACTGTGAAGAATCCTGATTTGATACAGCAGACGAAGGCAAACTCGTCTGGTAAGGACGAACGCCCTAATTTTTCAAAACAAAGTTGGAGGGCGAAAAAACAGGAGAAGCAGCAACAGAAACAGGAGTCACGTCCTGCCTCTCCAGTTCAGTCAAGTAGTGAGCGCACTTATGATCTGCGTGATCGTGCTACTATTAAGTCACCTGATCAATTTCGGGTTTCTGACCAACGCTCTCCTCGTTCTTCACAGGAAACATCGGCTTCACAGTCCGGTGGCGGAGGCGGTGGCAAAAGTCGGGGTGCACCACAACCACGTGAGCAATCCCGACAGACTGACGTCAAAGGCAAGCAAGAAGACTCTGCATGTCAATGACCCCCGTTTCAGAAGAAGAAAGTTGCTGCACTGACAGCAAGGTATGCCTCAGATGGTACGGACGCAGCTTCAGAACCTGACATGGGCGCTAACGCTGCTAGACAGCGCGGCGGAAGTTACAGTAGTGCGACAAGCACTGCGTCCATATCTGGTGGCAACAGCAACTGATATATTTGTGAATATTGAAACTGCTGACACTCGGGTGTCTCCCCCTGATAGACTGTATAATATAGTCATTCAAATTGAAGGTGACATACAACGTACAATTCAAGGTTTTTTTTGGGATAATCTGACCACTACCTATGACATTCTGTTGGCGGAGGCAGATTGGCCCCCGGCTTTCGTTTTAGATGCTCCTAGAGGGGAGGAAGTAATCCTCCCATCCTTTGCGCACACAGTGCCTAAGGTCCTAGCTAATAAGTACGCCGGGGAATGGGCTCAGGTGCAAGCGCCTGCGTTATATCGAAATCAAGTTGGCTGGGATAAATTGTCCCCCGGCCATGAGATTCCGTTGCGGACTACGCCCCAACCTCAACCCCAATACCCCATGCGTCGTGAGGCTAGACCTCACGTCGCATCGATCCTTGAACAATTGGAATATCAGGGAGTAATCGAAACATGTGTGTCACCTATGAATAATCCCTTATTTACTGTGACGAAGCCTGACGGGTCGTACCGCCTAGTTTTGGATTACCGGCACCTTAACTCTCATTGCCGGACCTGTGCAGTACAGAACACCCACAGTTCGGCTCTCGTCGATAGTCTCGTGAGAAAAAGGTTTAAAACCACACTTGACATTTCCAATGGCTTTTACAGCCATAACCTGTCCTCTCTTAGTGGTGAATGGACGGCGTTCACCTCTGGTGGCAAACAAAAACAATTCAAAAGATTACCAATGGGCTATAAGAACAGCCCGGGAGTCTTTGCCGCTCGCGTGGTCTCCCTCTTAGAGGGTATAGACCCGGATGCGTACTCGTACGTAGATGACATTTATCTCACGGATGACGAGTTGGACCCGCATCTTCGACGCGTTGATCGCATTATTGTTTTATTTGCAGACATCGGTTACAAATTCAATTTTGCGAAGTCGCACATTGCAGAATAAACAGTGTTGTTCTTGGGGTACGAACTCAACAATGAAGGTCGAGGATTGGCTCCGCACTTTCTAGAGAAGTGCGCATGCCTCCGTGCTCCTACTTCACTGAAGAAATTGCAATCCCTGCTGTTTTTTTTTAATTTCGGTCGAACTTACATCCCGCATTATGCCCAGCGTATCAAGCCGCTTTACACCTTGGTACAACCAACTTTTTCCAAATCCTGTTGGCTGCCTGAGCATTCAGCTATATTGCAGTTATTGCAAGCTGATCTTCTTGCTTCTAAGTACTTACTGACACGTGATAACCACACTAACCTGGTCATAAGAATAGTGCCCAGCGCAGTTGGTTTCACATACTTAACGTTCAATGAGGGCGACACCGTCCCCATTGCTTACAAATCTCACTTGTACACTTCAGCTGAACTGCGTTTTTCCGCTGTCTAGAAGGTTCTGACAGCCGTACAGATGGCGATTCTGAAAGAATGAGCGCTGTTGCAAGGGAAACGCATGTTGGTGGTAACACCCTATCCTGCCCTAGAGGCGGTGACAAAAGCGAGTGTACCGAATTCTAAAGCTTTGCATCCAAGGTGGATACAATGGGCCACTTCCTTGACCTCGCCGGACGTCACTTTTATCTTTGACGCGGCACTTCAGACTCAGGAGTTTTTGCAGTATGAATTCGTTCATCCGGCTCCTCTGTCCTTGCGCCCACTCGAGGATTACCATTGTGTCATATACACTGACGGGTCTGCGCAACCCGCAACTGGATCTAACCACGCCTATTCAGCGGCTTGTGCAATTGTAGTCGGTACTTTCGTAAATGGTGAATTCCAGTCCGATGTCGTGCATACGCAGTCATTGGGTGATTGTACCGCTCAGTTGGCGGAGCTTCGTGCTCTGGTGCTTGCACTGGAGTTTGCTGATCCCCTAGTCACTACACTTATAGTGAGTGACTCCTTTTATTGTGTTCAATCTTACAACGACAATCTACATTTTTGGTCTCAGAATGACTACCATGATTCCAAAGGTAGCACTATTAAGCATAAACTGCTTTGGGTTCGAGTGGCAGATCTTAAAGACCGTCTGCCTCTCGTGAATGTAATTCACACTCTTGGTCACCAACGCGTTGGTGTCCATGCTGTCGGCAACAGCTTAGCTGACGAGGCAGCAAAAACAGCAGTGGCAACATACTTGGTAGCAGCAGTTACAAGATCCAAAAGTAAGATCGATGATGACATCTTGGCAGCTATTGCTGCTACAGAACAGGGCACAAAGCCACCGAAAGGTTTCCCTGCTAGTTACCATTATCGCTTAAGTCCTGATAAAGTCCCATTAGTGAGGATTAATGACGTTGGTGACAGATTGATTCCCAACGCGGACTGCAGACCTTCTTTGATATTAGCAGCCCACAAGGGCTTGGCATCTGCGCATGCCGGCATTGCGGCTACTGTATCTTTGCTACAACAACGTTACTGGTGGTGCGGTTTATACAAACAGGCTAGAGCTTATGTTCTTGATTGCGACATCTGCCAGCAGATTAAACCTTCAACTGCGGCGCGCCCACCACAAACTCAGTTGTACATATCTAGTAAACCATTGGGTTGTGTTTATGTAGATCACTGTGGTCCTTTTACCTCTGATACTGCGTACAAATACATCTTGGTTGCAGTTGACTCGTGCACACGTTTTCTGTGGGTATGGCCACAAAGGAGTGCTGATTCTCGCACTGTCATAAAAGATTTGCGTGTCTTTGTTGGGAGTTTTGCATGTGGTACCTTTCATTCTGATCAGGGCCCGGCGTTCGCCTCTAAGGCGTACAAAGAGGCCAAGAGAAATTTGGGGGTCCAAGTCAAATTTTCGTCTCCATACCGGCCTGAGGGCAATAGTGTAGTGGAGCGAATGAACCGTGACTTAAAGCAATCTTTGACAGCCCGAGTTTTGGGTACTGGCCAGAACTGGCTAGCCCACTTATATGACGTGCAACGTGCACTTAATAATCTCTCTAGAAGGTCTCTGGGTGGGCGGACCCCATACATGATGCTCTTTGGTGTTCGAATGTTTGTTCCAGACCTTGATGATCTAGACATGGAGGCGTCAGCCGCACCCTTTGACGTAGATGAACACTGTGCTGTATTGCAGACTCTTCAAGAAGCCAGAAACAGTCTAGCGAAGGAACACGTACCCTCCTCATCTGAAGCTGAACTTCAGATTCCGGTAGTCGGCTGGCTACCTCGAGTTGGTGATCTGGTCCGTGAGAAGGTGGAGAACAAGAAGGAGTTCGGCCCGTCTTATCGTGCACCGGTTCCAGTGCTTGGAGTACAGGGTACTAGAACAGTCATTTTACCTCCACTTCCTGGTCGAAAGGATAACAGGTACATTTCGATTGACAATGTCAAACTACAACGAGTGGCCGATTCTTCTTAGTATGACTCCAGCGGTTTCCTGCCCTTCGATGCTGAGAAATTATGTTGTGGCCCGAGCTTCTGACACAGTACCTGATGTTGCCATCGAGATGCATGCCGTTACTGGTCCCTTGTTGCCACAAACACCTAGCGGTGTGCTTGAAGAAGTTGAGTATGCTTATCCTGCGGATGTTACCTTGCCTGTTTTACAATCCACCACAGTTGCCCTCTCACAAGACTCTTTTGATTCTCATTCAATGACTTCCATTGCCCCGTCCAAGGTTTCGATTTTTGTGGCTTGGTTCAAGAGACATTTTTTAATACCACCTTGGACTTATATTTGGCTGGTGCTCATATGTGTTTTTTTGTTTATGTCCATTGGCTTTGTGGTAGTGTTTTTTAGACTTATCAATGGACACTACCTGAATGAACGTTCAACGATTCGACTAATTAATGGAACTTTGGCTCCCCAGTCCTCATCACACATTGTGAAGAGGGACCAGACTTTTGTGAACATTACTGCCTGGCCTGTACGTGATGGGATCGCTTGGGATGCCGTTAAATTTCAAATTCATGGCCCCACTGAAGTGATTAATGTGCCAAATGTATTTCGTGTTTCTATGGGTGATGTCGTTAAGCAGAACATTCACTCAGATGATTGGGATGTTCATGCCATAGAAGCACTGTTTCCTGATTTGAAATATTATGCTGCATTTGATGCGGAGGATTTGTATTTAGATACTGCTAATTATGATGAACAATTTTGTTATCAACATTATGGCACGCATTTCCTACACAAAGCAAATACGTTTAGAAATTTTGTAAATTTTACACAATGGGAACACTGCCCCGCCCCTAGGATGGGCAGCTCTGCCAAGTTACTGGAAAAATTCACTTATTTTTCTGATTTTAGTGTAGTCCATCCGGCCTCCTTTTATTTTAAGGTTGCGCCTGAGGCTGCTTCTAAAGTTAGACTGACGCACACCAAATTATTGTATTCCAAGTCCTTTATGGACGAGTTGGCAATTGGCGGGTATGATCTGTGGAAAGCTACAGTCGATCTTAAATCGGTTTGGGGTTCCAAACGATGGCAAGTACAGGGAACACAAGCTTTGCATCGTGCCTGTCTTATCCCAAATCATATGTTATTTTTGAATTCCTCGATTTTTCAGACACCCTGTTTTGGTTTGGCTACGTCTAAGAAATTAAATTCTCCCTCCATGCCGGGTCTGGGTGCTTATCCCAATTGGGGTAATCATACGGATCTATCCCTTGATATGTTGCAGACACAGGTTTCCAACACGTCGTTCAATATTTCTGAATTAAATCCGGAAGGGTGGTTGGTGTGGCAAACGAGTTCGGACTCCTGTCAACATAGGTTTCTGGATTTAAAGCAGGGGTATACACAGGTTCGTGTGGACCCCCGTTTTGAATCTTCTCACACTGTAACTACCTACTCAGTAGGAAAGTTATGCCAGTCTTGGCTGCAACATTCCACTTTAGCGTCTGTTAAACTCCATTTAGCACGATTAAATGACAAAATATATTTGAATGATTTTGTTAAGGGTCCTGCAGTCGGCAGGCCCATACGATGGGTGTATGCTGTTTATAACAAAGTTTGGAAGTTGTCACAAATTGAGGCTGCATCCAGATTACGTGCTATTGATCAAGCCAATATGGAAAAAGTGTTGGCTGTAATAGATAATAGCATTAACACCCTGTCTTCCAGAATTTATACCTTAGATAATATTGTTTCATCTGTGGTAGACATTGTGCAGGATGATTTGTCTGTTTTGTATCGTGGTCAAAATCAATTGCGTTCTATTATGCAGTTTGTATGGACGTTGCAAACGTTAAAGGCAGGGAAAGTCCCTTGGGATTACATGAATACTTCATCTTTATTCCTTCCCTTTAATTTGACTGCGAAACAGAAATTCATGTCCATGAAAGATGCTACATATTCATTGCTACACATTGAAAAATTGGAACCTTTGCCTTTCTCTGTTGCCGAATTGAATTCTGCCGTGTGGCTAGTACATGGGTTGATCACATTACCGTTTCCCCTGTTTAAGTTTAGTTCGTGCATGAAACATTATGCTCTAGGCAGATACGAACAATTGGGTACTGCCTTCCTGCATGAAGTCTGGTCGCTCCCTTTCACATACAGATGTGTGAGGGACGGCAAGGAGGTTTACTTGAAAGGTGAAGAGTGCACTTCCACTCCGGATCACTCTGTTGTGTGTAGGCACATTCAATTGCATGGTGCATGTAATGTGCATGCCCCTAATTTAGCTTGCGTCCTGAAAGGGATTCCTGTGCCAGTTATTACTCCATCTTTTACGCTGCTTGCTAACGGTAGTTATTTGCTGTTAAATAATGAAGCTTGCTGTGGGATGTTAGTGGGAATTCCCTACATAGTGACTGTATCACAGAGGGTAGTTTGCTGTATTAACGTCCTTTTCCCACCCCCGCATGGCCGGCTGGATGTATCCATCTGGCCTTCAATTCCAACCTTCAAAGCAGAGTTCAACAAGATGAGCAGAATAAGGGCTCTATTGTCTCAAAAAGAAGTCGCGTTGACTTCGTCCCGGGAAACATTTGTCCTTCACGTAGCAAACACGCGCACTGAGGTGCAAGCTCTTTTAAATACTGATTTGCCGCTTCATTTTGGGACCTTGATACAGACTATTTTTAATGCCTCATCCACAAGTGGCATAGCTCATTTTTTAAAAATTGTGGGCTCCGGCCTCGTGACCTCTTTTCAAACTATTTTTGGAGTGGTCCCGGTCTTTTTTCATTCTATTTTTTCCAGTGTCTTCGGAGATCTCCCTTTACTTCTCGCCCTCGTAGCTGGAATACTGTTGTTGCTCTGTGCCTTGCGCTATGGATGCACAACTTGCGTCGCACTACAACATGTCCCGGCTGCTCCATCTTCGTAACCAGATGCTTGAATTCTATGGCGCTTTACCACTGGCGACTCTGAGCGTAGCCTATGGATTGTCCTTCCGGTTTGCCTACTTTACTTGTGTGCAGCCAGTCTTTCATTGCCTAGATTGTCCGTTCCAATGGGCTCTGGATTTGTATCTGTCAAACTCGGTGTCTCCTGATCCGGATTATGATCGGCTTATGAGCCCCTTAGTGGCTCACGAGTTGGACTGTTCTGGTGTCGGGATTATGGCCTGTGCTGCAGCGCATAGAGTTCTTGGAAATTGGGACATCGGAACGGCGGCGATTGACTTCTTAGCGAACAGTTATCTTGAGGTACACGCCGGTTGTCCTCGCCAGGTGCTGGAGGCTCCGGTGGTTGAGGAGCATGTATGTTCCTTCCCCGTTCTGAACTGGATGGCAGGTAATTTTGCGAAACGTTCCGATGATTTCCTCTTGGAAGCTGTTGCAACTTATTGTGCCTATACACTGATGGATTAACTTTTTACTTTCATTTCATCCTACGTCTGTCGATGATGTTTTTATTTTATCCAGATCTACTTGGTGTTTTTACTCAGTTTTAACTTTCTCTTTTTTTTTCTCTCTTCGCACTTTTTCACTTCCCTCATATGGACTTATAGTTCATGCCCTTGGTCCCGTTCTATCAAACTTGATATGCGCCCCTACTGGTTAGTGGTCCGATCATGGGGGGGTGTAGTGAAGATCGTTATCTACCTATGTACAACGCTAAATTAGCATAACCGCGTTAAATGTTAGAAAGCCATCTTGCCGCTTTTGCTGCTTTTGCACACGACACTGTAGTCACATGTTATTAAATTGAGAAATGCTTACTCGACTTTGCTTCACATGAGAACTGTCTGTTGTTAACATCCTAAACAGTGAACAGCGACCTTGGTCTGTACACAGTGTAACAGAAACAGTCTGGGTCGCTAGACGGTGCATGTTGTTGAGTTCAGGTTGATCGGCCCACTAGTTTAGCCATAACACGCACGCAGCTGCAAATACCTGAAAGTCGAATGCTTTTAATATTACAGTGTTACATGTTTTCATTACATTCGGAAGAAGAGCGTTCCTAGGAGCAGAGCATAGCTGATCCTGTGATGTGAACTCTCTGAGCTGATCTTTACGGTATGGGGTTCCCCATTCAAGCCTAGAGACCTTTTATTAGTCTAATAATACTATTAGTGTGTTAGAGAAAGGAAGGTGGCCTAGAGCCACTGTCATTTTAGTATGATTACTCCTTTCATTTTCTATGGTATTGTAACTATGCTGATGGTTTTGATTTTAATCGTTTGTCTGCTAATGTTAACCAAACTGCTGCATCTTAGGACACGAGGTTTATAAAATAAACTCTTTAAACTTTTCCCGTGTCTCTGTTTATTCTGTTGTGGACTGGTACGAGAATAATTACGAAAAGGTGTTTCTGATTCCCAAGATTCCTGAGAAATATACTAAGTCGCTTGTTCTGGGTTGTCGATACATTGGGACCGCCGAGCTAAACCTCGGATAACGAATGGGACACTGATGCTGGCCGGATGAGGGGTTCTGGGTTCTGAGGTGAGTTTTTGGTACACCGCAATTCACTGAGGGCCTGGGTTCCTGCGCATAGTTCTGCGCATAAGCAGAATCCCTGCAACACATGGTCATTAATAACGTTAGCCGCCATCCGGGCAATCACCTCAGCTGAGGGAAGGTTCCCCCAGGGAAGCCTTGAATTTACGCGTCTGTCCCACTCCCACTCCACCGAAGGAGAAATGCCACATCGAGCACCGAAGCAGTGCTAAATAAACAAAGAGGGACCGCGCTAACACACGCGCGCTAAACGATAGCATGATCTGCAATAATACTCGCACAGCTAGCACAATAATCTACATGCATAAATCATGAAAATAGGAAAACACTTAACTCCCTGCTGCAGCAGAAAAGAAAGAGGAAGTGGTGTTATGTCACGGACATTTTATAGGTCCATATGATATGTGATTGGTGCATACTATGGAGGGGGTTGTCCTTCCGAGGGTATGCCAGTTTAAAGTTTTCATTGGTTGCTGTTTTGCCAGTAAAGTAAAGAGAAGCAAAATCTGAGCCTCCGGGGACTGACATGGAATCAAAACTGAAGTTTGTGATCACAGCCAATCCTTGCATTGCTACCATGCTTTTTATAGTAGTAAACAGCATGAGAGTCATGCAAGGTTTGGTTTGGAGCAGGTTCATCCAGAGGGAGAATAGGTGTCAGCGCTGCCTTCCCCCTGGCTGCCTAACACAATGCAGGTTCAAGGGGCTGAAGTACGCATGCCGGGCTAAACGCAGTATCAGGCCTGTCCAACTCGACGTGCACCTGAAATTATCCCAAGCCTGCAGCCTTCCAATCAGATAGGCTATGCCCTGCCCAAAAAGTGCAACTGTGGAGGAGGTTTTTTTATTTTTTAAAGGAACATAAACAGTACACCATGTGGCAACTCAGAGGGAGCAGAGGGGCAACGTTCTTACACCCCTTAAGAGCAACCACCGCTGCTCTTCCAGATCTACAAGAATTGTATGGCTCCAGTTAGTCAACTTTAGTTCTCCTAGGTAGGAAAGAGCTTCATCTGTCTTAGGACATTATGTACCATCTCACATATAGAGGGACATTTAGCAGGCAAGCAGGTGTTGTTTCTGGAACAGCATTTGTGTAACAAAAAAGCATGGTACATGCTATACAGGCCTGCATGCATGTAAAGATTGCTGAATTCACCGTTAAGAGAATGTGTGCGATAGGGCCTAGAAAATCGAACTAATAATTGTAATCCTAATGCTAACCGAGTGTGCTCGATTGCTATATTTTCTGTTTACAAACTCATTCTTTTCTGATACCATTCACACTAACATAATGGAGATGAAAACCATTTGGAAGGAAGAAGGGAGACGTAGCATTAGCTTCCATGGCTTCAGTAAGCTTCTGCAAAGGGGCATTGTTTTCCCATTTTTGTAACAAAACAGAAGCTGAGCATGTGACCCCCCTTACTCCATTAGACATAATTAGTGATAACAGTAGTAAGTACTATGCAGTTGTGGGGTTAGAAACTGGAGGGCTGAATTATGACTGTTGACCAAAAGACAGCATAAGGTATGTGGGGAAACTAAATATAGCTTTGCACAATTAAGGTTAAGTAAACATAAAAAAGCCAAATAAGTTAGATCACTCACAATATACAGATGTTTTGAGTAGGGAATAGACTTACAGGTTAGGGATGGGTGATAAAATATGATAGGGGCCTATCTAACATCTGACTGGATTATTAGCCGCTGAGTTGTTTATCATAATTACTGTCATTCTGATTCACTTGATTTCCAGACCATTGCTATGAAATATATAATCATATTGTTATAAAATACCAACTGCTGTGCGTGCGTCCTGATTTTGGAGTACCAGGGCAGGTATCCATTTTATCATCACCTCCAGATAAGAGATTCTCTGACAGTTAAAAGTCTACTAACATTCACTGTTCTACAGAGCATAACTTGCTGGACAGTTTCACTTATCTCTGAAAAGGGCACATTTCCTTTTGGTGTCCATGGTATCAACTGGGTATGACCCCAACAATATTGGGGTGAACAAGACACAGGTTCATGGACAGAAGCTTGATCCCCTTCAACCATGTAGGTCAGTAGGTGACTGGCACCACCAGCTCTGTAGCAAAATACTGGATGCATACATTAAGGCAGAGTAGAGGACACCTCACTCCATTGGTCTCTAGGAGACAGGCAGGAGTTCTCCAATGCAGCAAACAAAAAAGACATGTCTTCTTTGGATGAAGTCAGATCCTCTCATTGGAATGGATGCAGAGGATACTCAAATTATCATTTCAATAGCTGATAATCCTGATATGACTATAATTTTCTGGAATGTATAACACAAGTTGCAATATTGATGACGTCCAATTGTTTTAAATTAACTGCAGAAAAAATTGAGGTTCTGATGTTTGGGAAACAGTCAATTGAATGGTCTTTGCAATGCTGGTCTTGAGAACTTTTCAAGAGTGTGAAAATACCCCCTATACCGCTGATCTTAGATTATTTAAGAAGAGAAACGTCCTTTATTCGTTTATCAGATTGTTATCTTATGACCATTATATGATTTGTTTAGCTTAGATTTTGATCAGCTACCTCATACCTGTTTTGAGTACAAAATTTTACACCCAAAAGAGAAAAGGCATATCTTATTATAAAGTATATTTATAAATTGATGTCATTGTTTTTTCTTCTTTTAAGTACCACCCGTGATACATTCAATGACGTGCCAAGAACAACTTATGTACAATTTGTATGAATCCTTCTTCGCATGACAACATAAAAGACATATAGATGCAGAATATTAAGACATTACGTTAAAATATCACATTTATCTTTTCTGTGCCATATAAGGTCACCACAAGTGCATATTGTGAAGAGAGAGCCCTATGGTGTATCCCAAAGGCGGTTACATATTTTTAAATCTTAAACATGGCTTAACACCACCTTGTAAATATGCACCCTTGCTGCATGGCGGTAGGGTGCCTGCGCTTGTGCTAGGCAGTTTTTTTTGTGCCAGCGCTAGGGAAACACAGGGGTGCGCTGCATTCTGGTGAATACGTCACATCCGTGCATTTTAATAATGTCGGAGCGCAGCACTGCCAAATTTGGCTCAGCTCCACTCTCCAGGTTTTTTTTGTTAAATATGCCCCATAATGTTGCGTGTCTCAACAAAAGACTCAAAACAGAGCGCAACACAACAACCACAGTACAACAAAACAAGATAAATGCAATAATGCCCCGCAAAACACAACAGCATGAAAAACAACACCATAATAACAAAATGCAACACGAGAAATGTGCACCCCTGTTCTAGTCACATATTGCCATCCAGTGAAATGTGTTTTTATAATAAGGTGATGAAAGGCCTTTGCACTATGAACTCTGATAGGTACCAACAAGAACGTGTAATAGCGCCGGTCACAAAATGCTTTATGATCCGGTCAGGCCAGGAATCACTATTGGTTTAAACTTCCTAATGCTGATACAGTGGTACAGAGAGTGATTCAAAATATTAAGCTTCTAAAGATGGTGTATTGGCGAGTAACCATGTCTCATTTTCTGTCCATTATTTCTATTTTTTTCTATCACTTTATCTTATCTTATTTGCTGTGTTTCAATATTCCCACCAGAGGGCGATATTGTATTGTAAAGATGTAAGCTCTATCTTTTCAGCTCCCTACACATATTTATCCGAGGCTCTTATTTCACAGTCGAACAATTGGCAAAGTATATTTAAAGTGACAAGCTTCGACCAATACAACTTTGTCCTTTGTACCATAGTTGTAAAATAAATCAGGGAATTGTTACAGGTATAAACAGGGATTTTCCTCGCACCTGAAACAATGATACCACACAGAGGTTTGGAATTCTTTTAGAAATGTTTTACCTATTTAACGCTCAAAGACGAACAAGGGCAGAGAGGTAGGAAACTCTTGTCCATAAAAAGTTAACAAAGTTAGCGGCATATTATAAAGCAATGTGTTAAATATATCGCCACTTTAGCGGCAGAAAACTGCCGCTAAAGCGGCGATAATGGGCTTGATAATATGCCACAGAGAATTCCAATAGAAGCCCAGGTTTACACCAGAACATGGGCTTTTATTGGAATTCTCCAGGGCATATTATCAAGCCCATTATCGCCGCTTTAGCGGCATTTTTTTGTCGCTAAAGCGGCGATAATGTTAATGCCATTTCTTGATAATATGCCCCTTAGAAAGTGACTACAGAAGGTCCACATTTTCAGAAAACTTACCTGTACAGGTGAGTACTTATATTATTTTAGATAGCTGGAGACTAGCTCTAAAATCCAAGCGTGTTTTTATATTCGTGCCTCATTTCACATTTCAGCTGCTTTGCTCAATCAGAGGCTTGTAGAGTGCGACTACTCACCCGTAAGGGTCTCAAGGCGCTGGGGTGGGGTGATTTAGCTGCTAGTCTGTCGAGGCGCTGTGGTTCAGTCGAAGAGCCAGGTCTTGAGGTCCTTCCTGAATTGGGACAGTGACGGTGATTGCCTGAGTGGGAGAGGCAGGGAGTTCCAGGTCTTCGCTGCGAGGTAGGGGGAGGATCTTCCTCCAGCTGTGGTATCGGTAGATAATAAATGTAAATATTGTCTAAAGTATGGGACTCAATTTACCAACTTGATTTGAACTCGTGAACTATAGCCACTGCAAATTGTCAGCAGCAATCGTTCATCTTACAGCGCCATCTTACAACAGTCACCTCCCATCAGGAGCAGGGCTAGTCAAGTCTCTTCGTAAAACAGCAAAGGCCATTGACTACATGTTTTGAAGCTGTACATTGGTCCACAAATGTCATTAACACCAGGAGTGGAACACTGGGATGTGGACAACCAATCAGAATGCTCCCTTTGCTGGCTGTATTTGACATTATAGGATGGCAAAAGAGAATAGTCTCTGGACAGCAGCTCCCGAGATCCCTTCGATTTGCTTTCGTCAAATAGGGAGCTCTAAAGGAGCAGGAGAAGCCTCTCTCCTGCATGTTTAGTGGAAAAATGGATTCATTCTGCTGTGGCACGCCCTCAGACTCCAATCAAGCACCATTCTGCTGCGGCACTCTTTCAGTCTCTTCTCAAGCACCATTCTGCTGCGGTACTCCCTCAGCCTCTTCTCAAGCACCATTCTGCTGTAGCACTCCCTCAGTCTCTTCTCAAGCACCATTCTGCTGCAGTACTTCCTCAGTCTCTTGTCAAGCACCATTCTGCTGTAGCACTCCCTCAGTCACTTCTCAAGCACCATTCTGCTGCCGCACTCCCCCAGTCTCTTCTCAAGCACCATTCAGCTGTGGCACTCCCTCCGTTTCTTCTCAAGCACCATTCTGCTGAGGCACTCCCTCAGTCACTTCTCAAGCAACATTCTGCTGCAGTACTTCCTCAGTCACTTCTCAAGCACCATTCTGCTGCCGCACTCCCCCAGTCTCTTCTCAAGCACCATTCAGCTGCAGCACTCCCTCCGTTTCTTCTCAAGCACCATTCTGCTGAGGCACTTCCTCAGTCACTTCTCAAGCACCATTCTGCTGCCGCACTCCCTCAGTCTCTTCTCAAGCACCATTCTGATGCAGTACTTACTCAGTCTCTTCTCAAGCACCATTCTGCTGCGGTACTCCCTCAGTCTCTTCTCAAGCACCATTCTGCTGCAGTACTTCCTCAGTCTCTTGTCAAGCACCATTCTCCTGTAGCACTCCCTCAGTCACTTCTCAAGCACCATTCTGCTGCCGCACTCCCTCAGTCTCTTCTCAAGCACCATTCAGCTGCGGCACTCCCTCAGTCTCTTCTCAAGCACCATTCTGCTGCAATACTTCCTCAGTCTCTTGTCAAGCACCATTCTGCTGCGGCACTCCCTCAGTCACTTCTCAAGCACCATTCAGCTGCGGAACTCCCTCCGTTTCTTCTCAAGCACCATCCTGCTGTTGCACTCCCTCAGTCTCTTCTCAAGCACCATTCTGCTGCGGTACTCACTCAGTCTCTTCTCAAGCCCCATTCTGCTGTGGCACTCCCTCAGTATCTTCTAAAGCACCATTCTGCTGTTTGTGGATCTCCCTCAGCCTCTTCTCAAGCACCATTCTGCTGTGGAACTCCCTCAGTTTCTTCTCAAGTACCATTCTGCTGCAACACTCCTTCAGTCGCTTCTCAAATGCAAATCCGCTGCAGCACTCCCTCTGTCTGTTCTCAAGGACCATTCTTCTGTGGCACTCCCTCAGCCACTTCTCAAGCATCATTGCGCTGCAGCACTACCTCAGACTCTTCTCAGGCTCCATTCTGCTGCAGGACTCCCTCAGTCTATTGTCAAGAACCATCCTACTGTGACACTCCCTCAGTCTCTTCTCAGGCTCCATTCCACTGCGGAACTCCCTCAGTCTCTTCTCATTCTGCTGCGGTACTTCCTCAGTCTCTTCTCAAGCACAATTCTGTTGCAGTACTCCCTCAGTCTCTTCCCAAGTACCATTCGGCTGCGGTACTCTCTCAGTCTCTTCTCAAGCAACATTCTGCTACGGGACTCCCTCAGTCTCTTCTCAAGCACCTTTCTGCTGTGGCACTCCCTCCATCTCTTCTCAAGCACGATTCCGCGACTGCACTCGCTCAGTCTCTCCCAAATCACCATTCTGCTGCGGCTCTCCCTCAGTCTCTTTCAAGCACCATTCCGCTAATGCACTCGCTCTGCCTCTTCTCAAGCACCATTCTGCTGTGGCACTCGCTCCACCTCTTCTTAAGCACCATTCTGCTGGAACTCTCACAGTCTCTTCTCAAGCACCCTTTAGCTGTGACACTCCCTCAGTTTCTTCTCAAGCACCATTCTGCTGTGGCACTTCCTTGGTCTCTTCTCAAGCCCCATTCTGTTGTGGCACTTCCTTGGTCTCTTTTCATGCTCCATTCCATTGTGGCACTCCCTCAGTCTCTTCTCCAGCACCATTCTGTCGTGGCACTCCCTCAGCCTCTACCCAAGCACCATTCTGCTGCAGTACTCCCTCAGTCTCTTCTCAAGCACCATTCTGCTGCAGTACTCCCTCAGCCTCTTCTCAAGCACCATTCTGCTGCAGTACTCCCTCAGTCTCTCCTCACGCACCATCTTGCTGTGGCAGTCCCTCCGCCCCTTCTCAAGCACCATCCCGCGACCGCACTCGCTCAGTCTCTTCCCAAGCACCACTCTGCTGCGGCATTCCCTCAGGTTCTTTCAAGCACTATTCCGCTAACACTCTTGCTCTGCCTCTTCTCAAGCACCATGCTGCTGTGGCACTCCCTCAGTCTTTTCACAAGCACAATTCTGCTGCGGTACTCCCTCAATCATTTCTCAAGCACCATTCTGCTGCAGCACTCCCTCAGATTCTTCTAAAGCACTATTCTGCTGCAGCACTCCCTCAGTTTCTTCTCAAGCATTATTCTGCTGCAGCACTCCCTCAGTTTCTTCTCAAGCATTATTCTGCTGTGGTACTCCCTCAGTCTCTTTTCAAGTACCATTCTGCTGCAGCACTCCCTCAGGTTCTTCTCAAGCACCATTCTGCTGCAACACTCCTTCAGTTGCATCTCAAGTACCATTCCGCCTTGGCACTCCCTCAGTCTCTTCTCAAGAAACATTCTGCTCTGGCACTCCCTCAGCAACTTCTCAAGCATCATGCCGCTGCGGCACTAACCCAGACTCTTCTCAGGCTCCATTCCATTGCAGCACTTCCTCAGGCTATTCTCAAGCACCATCCTGCTGTGGCACTCCCTCAGTCTCTTCTCAGGCTCCATTCCGCTGCAGCATTCCTTCAGTCTATTCTCGAACACCATCCTGCTGTGGCACTCCCTCAGTCTCTTCTCAGGCTCCATTCCACTGTGGCATTCCTTCAGCCGCTTCTCAAGCACCATTCTGCTGCGGTACTCCATCAGTCTCTTTGCAAGCACCATTCTGCTGCAGTACTCCCTCAGGCTCTTCTCAAGCACCATTCTGCTGCGGTACTCCCTCAGTCTCTTCTCAAGCACCATTCTGCTGCGGTACTCCCTCAGTCTCTTCTGAAGCACCATTCTGCTGCAGTACTCCCTCAGTCTCTTCTCAAGCACCATTCTGCTGCGGTACTCCCTCAGTCTCTTCTCAAGCACCATTCTGCTGCGGTACTCCCTCAGTCTCTTCTGAAGCACCATACTGCGGCAGTACTCCATCAGTCTCTTTGCAAGCACCATTCTGCTGCAGTACTCTCTCAGTCTCTTCTCAAGCACCATTCTGCTGCGGTACTCCTTCAGTCTCTTCTCAAGAACCATTCTGCTGCGGTACTCCATCAGTCTCTTTGCAAGCACCATTCTGCTGTAGTACTCTCTCAGTCTCTTCCCAAGTACCATTCTGCTGCGGCATTTCCTCAGTCTCCTTCAAGCACCATTCCATTAATACACTTGCTCTGCCTCTTCTCCAGCACCATTCTGCTGCGGCACTCCCTCAGTCTCTTCACAAGCACAATTCTGCTGTGATACTCCCACAGTCTCTTCTCAAGCACCATTCTGCTGCGGCTCTCGCTCCGCCTCTTCTCAAGCACCATTCTGTTGGCACTCTCTCAGTCTCTTCTCAAGCACTCTTCAGCTGTGGAACTCCCTGAGTTTCTTCTCAAGCACCATTCTTCTGTGGCACTTCCTCTATCTCTTCTCACGCACCATTCTGCTATGGCACTTCCTCGGTCTCTTCTTAAGCACCATTCTGCTGCGGCACTCCCTTGGTCTCTTTTCAGGCTCCATTTAATTGTGGCACTTCCTCAGTCTTTTCTCAAGCACCATTCTGTTGTGGCTCTCCCTCTGCCTCTTCTGAAGCACTATTCTGCTGTGGCACTTCTACAGTCTCTTCTCAAGGACCCTTCTGACTGGGACTCCATCAGTTTCTTCTCAAGCACCGACCTGCTGTGGCACTTCCTCCGTCTCTTCTCAAGCAACATTCTGCTGTGCACTCCCTCAATCTCTTGTCAAGCACCATTCGGCTGCGGCATTCCCTCAGTCTCTACTCAAGTACCATTCTGCTACAGCATTCCCTCAGTCGCTTCTCAAGTAGCATTCTGCTGAGGCACTCCCTCAGCCACTTCTCAAGCATGATTCTGCTGCGCACTCCCTCAGACTCTTCTCAGGCTCTATTCCACTGCAGGACTCCCTCAGTCTCTTCTCAAGCACCATTCTGCTGTGGTACTCCCTAAGTCTATTCTCAAGCACCATTCTACTGTGCCACTATCTTGGCCTCTTATCAAGCACCGGCCTACTGTGGCACTTCCTCAGTCTCTTCTCAAGCTTCATTCTGCTGCGGCACTCCCTTAGATTCTTCTCAAGCACTATTCTACTGCAGCACTCCCTCAATATCTTCTCAAGCACCATTCTGCTGTGGCACTCCCTCTTTCTCTTCTCAAGCACCACTCTGCTGCAGCACTCCCTCGGCTTGTTCTCAAGCACCATTCTGCTGTGGCACTCCCTCAGGTTCTTCTCAAGCACCATTCTGCTGCAACACTCCTTCAGTTGTTGCTCAAGTACCATTTCGCTGTGGCACTCCCTCAGTCTCTTCTCAAGAACCATTCTGCTCTGGCACTCCCTCAGCCACTTCTCAAGCATCATTGTGCTGCAGCACTACCTCTGACTCTTCTCAGGCTCCATTCCGCTACAGCTCTTCCTCAGTCTCTTCTCAAGCACCATCATGCTGTGGCACTCACTCAGTCTCTTCTCAGGCTCCATTCCACTGCGGCACTCCCTCAGTCTCTTCTCAGGCTCCATTCCGCTGCAGCACTCCTTCAGTCTATTCTCGAACACCATCCTGCTGTGGCACTCCCTCAGTCTCTTCTCAGGCTCCATTCCACTGCGGCACTCCCTCAGTCTCTTCTCAGGCTCCATTCCGCTGCAGCACTCCTTCAGTCTATTCTCGAACACCATCCTGCTGTGACACTCCCTCAGTCTCTTCTCAGGCGCCATTACACTGCGGCACTCCCTCAGTCTCTTCTCAGCCTCCATTCCGCTGCAGCACTTCCTCTGTCTATTCTCAAGCTCCATTCCACTGCAGCACACCCTCAGTCTCTTCTCAGACTCCATTCCGCCGAAGCACTTCCTCCGTCTATTCTCAAGCACTATTCCACTGCGGCACTTCCTCAGTCTCTTCTCAAGCACCATTCTACTAAGCAGTTTCTCATTTTTTTTTTTTTCCTTCTGCTCTGGCGCCGCACCCAGACAGGTGCTCATTGGACTGACGAGACTGGGTGGTTGCTAGTGGTGGGCAACGGTGCAGTATGGGATGTTTTTCAGTTCACTGTTGAGGTCTCTGAGGATTAATCAATGGCTCCTCTCACTGAACCCCCTGGACATTTAGGATGTTTTTGACTCAGGTTGAGCCAAGAGAAATCCACCTGTGTCCTCTGTTCATGTACCAATGTGTGCCCCGGAGTCGCGGACAGGTGGCTGCACTATAAAAAGCTGAATGACATGCACCAGCCTGGCTCATGACACACAGAGCAGCGCAGCATCCTGCAGTAAGCACAGAGGCTGAGGTACTTAGCACCTCAGAGCTCAGTTGCAATAAATGAACATCATCTGTTGAGGCCAGGCCTCCCGAGGCTGGATGAGAAGAACAGTCACAGTGCAGTTTTGTGTACAGCACAGAGATGAGTTCAACAGTCTCGTCAACACTGCATTGAAGGACATAAAAAAGCATAGAAACTCTAACCCTGAGTGCAATGGGGGTGTGGTCAGTGAGTGGGGGAGTGGTGGTGTGGTACTTTAAAATTTGGGACCGCATAGGAGGCAGGGCCCTACCCTGCCTATTCCGGCATTAGCGAACCGCGAATGGCCAATGCGGTATGTACAAGTGCTTTGCATAACGTTTTATCGATAAATGCACTTTGTATACGATATTAAACATTGACTTCGTGGGTTCCATCTTGGAGCAGTGGCCATCTTATGGTTGCCCTCACATAGGCTACACATTAAGAACAAGCACAGGCCTTCAGAACACATGTGACTTCTATTGACTTCTCTGTGACCTATGCAACTTGGCTCCACCGCTCCCAGTCAGTCCGGTCTCACGAGCTCCCTGTCCTACGGCCACCTGTGATTAGCATCAGGGTTTGACACACCATAAAGCCTTTTCACCCCACACAAGCCTCCGGCTAATCTCTTTCACACCTGACTCTTCCTGCTTTATGGCTTGTTTTACAAACAGGAGGTGCCCGTGTTTATTGGGGTCTGCTGATATCTGATGTGGGATCTGAGCCTCGCTGGGTAAATAATTGTGGGCTGGCTTAACTGGAATGTGGGATGGTCATCATGACTCTGCCTTTTCGTTTGTAATGAATACATATGAATGACCATATCGTAAAACAAGGAATGTGTGCCTGAAGCATGATATTTTGTATATAAGGAGAAGGCCGTTTCTGTAAGTTTAAGCAGTCTCCTGAGAACATACATTGTGTTGTACTTCTCGGATACCTGTAATTGGTCTGCAGCCAATAAACAAGATCTTTGACTTCACCTAGAAGACTCTGTATTTCTGTGGGTCTGAAACAGGAAGAACTCGAAGTCTTAGGGTGTGTTCCCCTGCACCGATGGGTTTTAAAAACCCAGTACTTCAGTTGGCGCCCAACTCGGGGCGATTTCAGCGGTACCGGTCCAAGCCAGAGGTTCGTGAGGAGCTTCGTGTGGAAATTCCGGAGGAAGGCCGCCACTTCATCGACCCCTGCATGTCGACGTGGTCCGAAAGTCTTTTCTGCGAGGTTCTCCGCGTCCCGACGGCTACGAAGGACTGCTGCCCTGATTAATCGCCCTGTTTTGGACCCTTGACGATTTGGTAGAGCGAAACAATTGAGAGAGTCTTCTGGTGACGCCAAGGATCATCGATACCTCAGTTAAGTATAAGTGGAGCGTCTCCCAGTTTGTTTGGTATCCTTCGGGAATTTGGTATCCTTCGGGATCGCTTTGATTTGGAACTTGCAAGTGCCAAAGCCAGAGGACTCGTGTATTCACGAGACTATCGTATTCGATAATCCTTTGAGGTTTGAAACTAGACTAGTGAGCGAAGATGCCTGGTTCTAGTGTATTTGGAAGATTGTTTTGTTTGGGTTGTAGAAGGGATTCCCAATTAGAGGATTCATGTCCGGTTCCTCCAATTGGAACTCCAACTTATGAGCTTTATGTAAAACATGGCGTGGGCCCCATTGCATATAATGAAGTATGGATCCGATACACCAGAAAGGACGGTGTTTTAAAATGGCCCCAAAATGGTGGTTTCGATACAGATATCTTAGATAATTTGGAAGTTAAATTATTTAAAAAGAAAGCCCGGCCGGCGATGTTTGATTCTTTCCGCCTATGGCGAAAGGAAGCCAAACAGAAGGAAATTAAGCTAGCAAAAAGGAATAAGAGAGAAAAAGGTATGTCAATGATGCAAGCAGCTGTGCAATTTAAAGATAATGAGGAGGAACAAATGAATGAGCAGTTACATAGACAGCGCAAACTAGGGATCGATAAATGTTACCCAGTTTTGTCACCCCTTGTACAAGATGAGACAAAAGAGAAAGAGAAAGATTCCCTAATGTCCCATTTGCTAAGTTCACCACCCCCGTATGCGCAAAATGCCACAGCGCCTCCACAGCTCGTGAATGTGCAGCCTCCAGTTAATGTGCCGCAAGCCTTCCCACAACCACCAGCTCCCCCTCAGCTGGCTCCTATCCCTACAGCGCAGCCCTCTCAAGGGCCGCCAGTTTTGTTACCTGTCTCCCCCGCGCTTCCTGCGACTTTGCCTAGTACATCAGCTGCTTCCCTTGGCGCTCTTCCTAACACTGCCCCTGTATCTGCATCTGCACCCGCTTTTCTTCCCTCTGTCTTTCCCCCCGTTTTCGCCTCAACTTCTCCTTCAGCACGACAGCGAATAGCTAATGTAGTTACTAGTTTAATGTCGCCTCTCTTTGGGTCATCTAGTATGACCCCTGGTTTACAACGTAAGCAGTTGCGTAGTCAGCAGCCTAATCCTGAAGAAAAAGAGGTGTTAGACCATATGGCACGTAGGTGGATTGTCCTTTCTTCACTCTATGATGTGGAGTCAGTCGTTAATGTTTTTCACCAATGGAATGCCCCAAAACAGAGGTATGTGTTTGAGAAAATGTGTGAATTCCTCTGTGAGGAATTGGAAGATCATGGTTCAAACACAATCCCGCAGGAGTTGTGTCGAGTGCGATTTGATTTTGGAACAGGTACAATTGTGGGTCCCGACATAGATAAAGCAGTTGCGACTTTACTGTCCTTCAGGAATGAGGATTGTCAACAATCATTGTTCGAACAGGAATTCCCTGTGGGGAAAAAGGGAAAAGTGCGACAATACCCTATGAGAGAAGTCCCTCCGGTATGGAAGGAAGCCGTTGCGGCTGATGTCGCTCGAGCTATTGCTGCTGTTCCAGCTCATTTTCAGCGTGTTTGGGTACATGTCCCATGGAAGCGCTCTGAGGTGTTAGCACTTCAGCAGACATTGCCTGACCCCCGTAAAAACCCTGCAGGATATTATAAGGAGTTATCACAAACTGCAGAATCGTGTGTCATGAATCTAGCTGATATAGATATGTTGTTCGGTAATGTTGTTCCACAGCCTTTATGGGGATCCATTCGTAATGTAGATCACGCTGCAGAATTGGGTAACACATGGGCTAATATCGTTGCCGCAGACACTAGACAAGTTGGTGGTGCAAAACCTGAGCCCCTCGTAGCAGAACTCCCTGGTAGAATTATTACATACATGAAAACTTTAATGCCCGCGATGCGCGTGAATTGGGATAAACTATCCACATGCAAGCAGAAGAAAGATGAAACAGTGTCCGATTTCTTTACAAGGTTTGAAGAAACGTTTATCGACCACAGTGGTCAAGACATGAGTACTGAAGGTGGCCAACGGTTATTTGTTGATAAATTTGTGCAGAATCTACTTCCCGAGTTGTGTAAGAAATTAAAAGATTCAGAGAGTTCTTGGGCTGTTTCCTCATTGGCGCAAATACTGGCTACTGCACAGTATTACGAAAATAGAGATAAGGATGAGAAGGATAGAACAGACAAGAAAACGAAAGAATTGAAAACGAAGGTCCTTTTACAGCAGGCTTATCCGCCACGTGGAGGTCAGAATAATTATAGGCAAACCCAAGGTATCTATCAGCAACCCCAACAGTTTCAGAATAACCAGCAAATGAATGGGTATTATCAACCACGTATCCCTATAGGTCCCAATCAATGTTCATATTGCAGAGAGGAAGGTCATTTTAAGTATAATTGTCCTAAATTGTTGCAGCGTACTAATAATGCGTATGGCGCAAGAGGTAGAGGTGGTCAGCAAGCTCCTAGAGGTAGAGGGCGTGGAAATGTTCCCCAGAACGCGCGTCCTCTTCCGCCTCAAAATACGATAAATAGCTTTGATCAGCAAGCCAATGCTACTGGTAATACAGCTCAGTACTATAATAATGATTATTATGCAGAAGACGACAATGTGGAAGGTAATGATTACTAGGACAGCCATAGACAGAGAGAGGGAGTTGTTTCAGTGCCAGTGGATCAGAGTGGACCGTATGTTAAGGTGACTACAGCGGGTGTAACAGAGCCCTTTCTGCTGGATACTGGTGCTGCAAAGAGTTCAATTATGCATTCAAAACTCCCTGGCGCGCCTTTGTCTGGCGAAATGAATGTTTCAGTAGGTTTTTCTGGCGCCCCAGTTAGGAACCCGATTTCCAGTCCTATGCCCCTTTCTGTTGGACCTTGTGAGCTAAAAGCACCCCTCATCCTAACGACAGGTTGTGGTGAAAATCTGTTAGGGTTGGATTTGTTAAAAAGATTGCATGCAACACTATATTGTTCTCCCTCAGGAGTACAACTTACATTGGGTAAGGAAGTAATTTCCCTGATGTATTTGTCAAAGAATACATTGCCACCTGAATTGTCATCCCTTCCGGATGTCCTTTGGGCTACTGGTCCCAATGATGTGGGTCTCTTGGAAATACCGCCATATGTGGTCATTTTAAAAGCCAATGTCAGATTGCCACGCATTCCTCAGTACAAGATCTCCAATGAAGGTCAGAAAGCGTTGTTAGCAATTATCAGTGATTTGATTAAAAAGGGTGTCATTGAGGAGACAAGGGGCAACGTTTGCAATAGTCCTGTTTTACCTGTTTTAAAACTTACGGACCCTTCTCAGCCACCTGTTTACAGATTTGTGATTGATCTTAGAGAGGTAAATAAGATTGTTGTGCCACAGTTTCCAGTTGTCCCTGATATAACTGCCTTGTTAACCATGATTCCAGCCTCCGCTGCATGGTTCTCAGTGATTGATTTAAAGAATGCTTTCTTTAGCATCCCAATTGCAGAGGAGAGCAGGGACATTTTTGGCTTTAGTTTAGGAGGTCGAAGCTTCCGCTTTAAACGCGCTCCACAGGGCTACTGTGAAAGTCCATCAATATACAGTCAAGCTTTAAAGGCGCAGCTTGATGCACTTGTTTTATCTAGTGGTGCTACCCTCATTCAGTACGTTGACGATTTACTAATCGCCGCAGAAAGAATTCAAGCCATTGCACAATTAAGTGTGCCAAGAACACAGAGAGAAGTGCGTGCTTTCTTGGGCATTACTTCATACTGTAGGCACTGGATCCCAAATTTTTCTTTGCTGGCAAAACCTTTGTTAGCATTAACCTGTAAAAATACACCGAATCCTGTCCCATGGTCTAAAGAGTGTCAGAAAAGTTTTTGGGAATTGCGTGATGCATTATGTTCAGCTCCTGTGTTGGGTACCCCTGACTACAGCAAGCCTTTTACATTGTATGTTCATGAAAAGGGCGGTTGCGCATTATCAGTGTTAACACAGCCTTTTGGCGACAGACCGCGTCCATGCGCATATTTTTCGTCAACCTTGGACCCGGTAGCGAGGGCATTGCCAAGTTGTCTGAGAGCTACAGCTGCAGCAGCTATGTCTATTCGACAGTCTGCTGGATTGGTAATGGATAACACATTGATTGTAATCGTTCCACATGCTGTGGACACATTGTTAAACCGGACCAAGACACAGCACTTAACTAGTGCTCGATTGTCAGGATATGAATTGACACTGTTGGCAAACCATATACACATAAAGAGATGCAATACGTTGAATCCAGCTACACTATTGCCGATTCCAGCAGACATAGATGAGATTGAGCAGCATGATTGTCTGTTCAGAACAGAAGAAGAGACAAAAGGGAGAGTGGATATTAAAGATACTCCCCTGACTGAGTGTGATTGTACCTTATGGGTGGATGGTTCGTGCTTCAAGCATCCGAATGGTGATACGACTGCTGCATATGCTATCACGACTTTGCACACAATTGTTGAAACTGCACGTGTGCCACATAATTCGGCTCAAGCAGCAGAATTAATTGCCCTTACAAGAGCATGCGTGTTGTCTGAAGGAATGAAAGTGAACATATATACTGACAGTCAGTACGCCTTTGGCGTGGCCCATAGTTTTGGGCGCCTATGGAAAGAACGTGGGTCCTGACTTTGCATGGAGCTAAAATTCAGAATGGCAAGTTGGTGAATGATCTCCTTGAGTCACTGACCCTACCGTTACAAGTTGCGATTATGAAATGCAGTGCGCACAAGAAAGTCACTGATGATGTTGGTCGTGGTAAGGCATTTGCTGACGAAATCACGAAAGAAACAGCAAAAGATGTGAAGACTCGAATGTATGTTGCAGGCCCTGCAAGATGGATTGGTGATGTTGGAATGTGTGAAGACACGATAGAGAGTGTGAAGTCCCTTCAAGCTGAAGCCACAGAGAAAGAGTTGAGCAAGTGGAGAGAAAGTACGGGTAAATTGGATGAGAATGGTTGTTGGGTTGATTTGTCAGAACATCGGCGATGGTTGTTACCTGATGCATATGTGCTTCCAGTGATTACTATGGCACATGGAATGGCACATATCAGTGTGAAAGGAATCTGTAAGTTGTTGGCTCCAATATGGCAGAACGCTGGAATTCCCAAGTGTGCAGAGAATGTGGTCAAGAATTGTATGGTATGTTTGAAATACAATCCTGGTAGGGGAACCCCAACTCCAGCTGGTCATTTTGCGCCTCCATCATATCCATTTGAGGTTTTGCAGCTAGATTTTATCCACATGGAAAGGTGCAACAACTTGAAATATGTACTGGTTGTTGTTTGCGCTTTTTCAAAATGGATAGAAGCATATCCCCTAAAAGACAACACTGCTTTATCCACAGCCAAAGCCCTTGTGAAAGAATTTTTTCCTAGGTTTGGAATGCCAAGAATGGTGTGGAGTGATAATGGGAGTGAATTTGTGGGTCGAGTGATGAAGAATGTGTGTGAGGGATTAGGTATAAAGCAGAAATTCCACGCTGCAAATCACCCCCAATCAGCTGGATTAGTAGAGTGCTACAATGGCACTCTGAAGCTCAAGCTGGCCAAAATCCAGGCGAGCTCCGGTCTTAAATGGCCTGACGCTCTGCCTTTAGCACTCCTATCAACAAGAATGACTGTGCATTCACGAGCGGGACTTAGCCCATATGAAACCATTTTTGGCCGCCCGGCCAATGTATGGGGTGTGCCAAGACCGACAAAATTCAGCGAAATCAAACATCCAGTACTGCTTGACTATCTGTATGAATTGACGGCTAAATTGCGTGTTTTACACCAACAGGTGCACGATACTCTGCCCCAGGCCTCTGAAGCTCCAGGACACCCTATCGACCCTGGCTCGTGGGTGCTCGTAAAAAACTTTCAGCGAAAGAACAACTCCCTCCCTCCCGACCTGCGCCTGACCCAAGACCACCTCTCCTTCAGGAAGAAGCTGAAGACCTGGCTGTTCGAGCAGTAGCGGCTCCCCCCCCCCCCCCCCCAGCGCCTTGAGACCCTACGGGTATGTAGCGCGCTTTACAAGTGTCACTGATTGATTGATTGATTGATTGATTGATGAGCCCCGTTGGATCGGCCCTCACCTCGTACTTCTATCGACAAGATCAGCGGTTCGAGTGAAAGGGAAAAAGAATTGGATTCACGGCGCCCACTGCAAACGGATCCCTTTGCCCCTACCATATGACCGGTGGGTCAAGGAGGGTATCGCTGATTCTGAAACTGACACTGTCCCCCGTTTTGTACCATTCAGTGATGCACGCGTAAGAGGCGCAACTTCAGAACAAGAAAGTGACGATATTTTGCAGGGAGCTGTGCCGCTGTCAACTCGAATAGACACCACAGAGCCTGAAGTCTTGTTTCAAGACCAGACAGTACCTTGCCGAAACCGCTATAACCTAAGACCAAGGCCTATGGACAAATAAAAATTCCCTTCCCTTACTATTTTTTGATATTATAGCTCTCCCATCTGAAGGACTTTTTGATTTTTGTTTTTCGAACCACCATCCGGGTTCAGCCGCAGGGTCGCGGTGCCAAGACTTTGGGGTACAGGCCGAAGACGTTAGGTCAACGGTTCTGGTTGGTCTGGGACGTTCCCTGGACTAACAGGCGTACTCCTTAGCAGAAGATACTCACCCGCCGCGAGCGGCACGATTAGAGGATGGAGTTTTTCAACATGGAGAGACCCGCTGAGGAAATGAACTCTAAGACGAAAATATGTCGAATAATGAAGAGCAAACGTTTTGTATTATTATGTCTGTTTATATTATTTAGTATGATGGTGTTTACTGTAGGTTATGTATTCTTCTCCTCTCAAGAGCCATTTGCACCCACTGAACAGCCTATACCTCCTCCTACTGCCTCCTTACACTCTTTCCACCCTCTGCCTGAACACGAACAAGCTAGACGTTTCGAGTTTGTAAACAATTCATTCATTCAACTCCTGCACCAGCACCAACTAGTCATGAATACAACCAATTGCTGGGTGTGTGGTTTAATGCCACATACCATTAATAAGGGTATTCCTTATCTAGTGCTGCCGTTTAGCTATAATGGATCGTCATGGGCATTCCAGACCATGTTTCTTTTTGCATTAGATGCCTACTCCCCGCGACAACCGCGTTCCATCAGACCTAGCACAAACAATAAGGCCTTAATGAAAGGAGTCGCTGATATGAGCAGAGATATCGACGCATACTCATCTATTCCCAAGGATGAATTGCGAGCTTATGTAGGTTGGAACGCGACGGGGTATAGCATTAGTCTGGGTGAAAGGCAGCGAAAAATCTCATCCCCAATTTGGGTCGTACCCCACATAGGTCGGTTCTGTTTACAAGGTAATGGTCAGAATCCAAGAGCTCAACTGGGGAAAAGTGACTGTACTGAAACGTACACTTTTTCATCGCAGTTTTCCCCTGCGTTTTTGGCTGCCAAGGGTACATATTTTGTCTGCAATGACCGAGCATATACATGGTTGCCCCCTGATTTCTCGGGCACATGTTATATTGCAAACTTGCTACCGCCAACATTTACTGCTGCCTCTGATTATCACAAGACCAGAGTTGTGAGAGGCGTGATTAGTCAGGAGGATACTGCCGGTCAGGAAGCAGGAGACTTCTTTTTGGGTTTCCTGCCGTTTTGGGGACCGATGGTCAATAGTAGGAACCTGAGACAGCTGACTCGTGTGGTTAAATCCACTGTTAATGTAACGGCTGGTGCCCTTGGTAACTTGACAGCTGAGCTCCAAGCGGATCGCCTCATGACTTTGCAGAACCGTATGGTTCTAGACGTCATACTTGCAGACCGCGGTGGGGTATGTAAGGTCATCCAATCTAGCTGTTGCATTTTCATACCAGATAACGCTCCAACAGTTTGTCAAGCCATCTCCAAACTGCATAAAATATCTGAATCTATTCACGTGGATAAAGGAGATTGGTCACTGATGGGGTGGTTCTGGGAACTGATATCTGCCTGGGGTTGGAAGATTCTGATGGTCATTGGAATGATCTTAGCCATTCTTTTCCTGTTCTGTCTGTGTATACAGTGTGCTCCCGTGATATGTGGCCTCTGTGCTACATTATGCGTAAGGAAACCTGTATCGAGGGACGAGCTAAGTAATAGGATGATGCTACAGCAACATCTCCATGACTTCATGAATATAGACCTGGACTCGGATTAATATGAGTATAGTTATTGCCTATGTAAGGGCAAAAGGAGGGTCTGTGGTACTTTAAAATTTGGGACCGCGTAGGAGGCAGGGCCCTACCCTGCCTATTCCGGCATTAGTGAACCGCGAATGGCCAATGCGGTATGTACAAGTGCTTTGCATAACGTTTTATCGATAAATGCACTTTGTATACGATATTAAACATTGACTTCGTGGGTTCCATCTTGGAGCAGTGGCCATCTTATGGTTGCCCTCACATAGGCTACACATTAAGAACAAGCACAGGCCTTCAGAACACATGTGCCTTTTATTGACTTCTCTGTGACCTATGCAACTTGGCTCCACCGCCCCCGGTCAGTCCGGTCTCACGAGCTCCCTGTCCTACGGCCACCTGTGATTAGCATCAGGGTTTGACACACCATAAAGCCTTTTCACCCCACACAAGCCTCCGGCTAATCACTTTCACACCTGACTCTTCCTGCTTTATGGCTTGTTTTACAAACAGGAGGTGCCCGTGTTTATTGGGGTCTGGTGATATCTGATGTGGGATCTGAGCCTCGCTGGGTAAATAATTCTGGGCTGGCTTAACTGGAATGTGGGATGGTCATCATGACTCTGCCTTTTCGTTTGTAATGAATACATATGAATGACCATATCGTAAAACAAGGAATGTGTGCCTGAAGCATGATATTTTGTATATAAAGAGAAGGCCGTTTCTGTAAGTTTAAGCAGTCTCCTGAGAACATACATTGTGTTGTACTTCTCGGATACCTGTAATTGGTCTGCAGCCAATAAACAAGATCTTTGACTTCACCTAGAAGACTCTGTGTTTCTGTGTTTCTGTGGGTCTGAAACAGGAAGAACTCGAAGTCTTAGGGTGTGTTCCCCTGCACCGCTGGGTTTTAAAAACCCAGTACTTCAGTGGGTCAATGAAGTGGTAAACAAAATATTCTGCAACTATTTTGTTGGTGTTTCAGCTTCAAATAACTGTATATATATGGGTGTGCAAGGCTGGGTATTATTGAGAGCTCCGGAGTTGGGGCTGAAGGTAAAGAGAATTTCTCACAATGCATGTCAATCCACGTGGGAGGTCATAAAGGTGTTCAAACTATATGTTTATGCAGTCCTTGGCCTGTCTGTGGAGAACACAGAGCAGTGGTCACATATGTGACATTTGCAATTACCGTTTTTTCAGAAAAAGTGTGAAGGAGGTACACAGCTATCGAAATTTTGACAGTGTCATATAAAAAGAAAATTATATACAGTGGTTAATCTGTAAAAAAAAAAAAAAGAATTTGTGCCAGAGCTCTCGTCAGGAGGCAGCTTGCACTAGCCCATTTCTCCTGTTGGCGTCGCCTAGAATAGAACCAACTACTAACCATGAAAGTGGGGAGAGGATGTGGCGAAATCAGCCAGAGCTGCCGAGTTCGGAGCTGGGGAACTCGGAGCACGGGAACCAGATTCAAGTCTCGGCATAGGCTCAACATCCTGTGATTCTGGTCAGATCACTTAATCTCCCCCTGCCTGCCATAAATAAATGTGTCCTTAACAGGTGCTCATGGAAAGCGCCGGGGTTGATGATTACATGCTGGTCCTGAGCACTGGAAACCACCGGCTCAAATTAAGTACTGATTATATACTTAAAAGTGAGAAGATTGAGAGTGCTTTGATGTGTAGTTAGGGAGACCACACAAGAAAGTACATGAAGAAGGACAGATTGAAAAGAATGAGACGGTCTGTGAGATTTTCAGGTGGAAGATTTCAGAAAGATATGGGGAGACAAATGACTGAAGTGGCAAACAGTGAGAAAATGCAGAGTAAAGAAGTGTGAATAGGAGAGCATGAGTGATTGAGAAACTAAATAGATCAATAGTATCCCTTCCACAGACCTTATTAACTCACAGAGAGGTACCTCAAATACTGGCCTTGCTTCGATTTTCAAGCGAGTAAGTGTCACACACTTTGAAGTAGAAGCTCACTCATAGGCACACTGAAACCATAGAAATGTCATTCATAAGCTTTTTGAAACCTTGACAGCTACGCATGCATTTCAGTCATTTTAGGATCACCTCTACTTGTATTTGTATGAAACTCGATTTGGGAATACTAGAAGCAGAATTACAAAGATACAACTTAATAGACCTGTATAAACGCTGATGTCATTGCTTGAACTCAAAAGACTACAAAATTAAAGAGGAGTTGTGTGGCAGTACTTTCTTTAAAAACAACAAATTGCAAATGATGTGGTCTGCTGACTCCTGCTGGTCCATAACGCCCACTCAGGGAGTCCATGGCTGCTTGCAAAATGAAATCATATTACAGGTTTGAGTATAAATACATTAAAAAGCAAACTGTTGAATTAAAAATGGTAAAACAGTCTGTAAAAGTGAAGGAATTTGAAACTAGAACCTAAAAATGAAATTGATATCCCTTGCTTGGTTTGTTGAAGCAGCACATGTGCAGCAAACAGAATCTAGTATGGTGAAATGGTGGTCTCAATCGAAGCTCTTGTATGCACAGACAAACAGAAAACATGCATTAAGAGTAACAAAGACAAAGTAATATGCGAGTTTAGCATAGGGCTTCATCGTGTAGAAACAAAACCGAATGCTGAAAGCTCCAACTTTGCCATTATAATTAAAATTTTCGATGTGTATATTTTTTTGGCTATATTTCATAATTTATGTATTTGTTCGATCTATACCGTGTGTGTATTGTTTCCAGAAATTGCTTAGGCTGGAGTGCTCGACTTCCAGTAGTGAATCAGCTGAGGCCCCAGAAGTCAAAAGTTTAAGAATTACTGTCATAATGTATTTGCGCCTTGTATAACTTTACTATTTGCTGTTCTGTAATATTTCACTAGAGGGCGGTACAAGCTCACTAACCACGCTGCTGGATTATATACACGAACGTATCTTGCTCGTTATGGAAGAAACATTAGCTTGAACACATCTCAAGGAGCTGCAGCTGTTGACAATTTTATTGTACATGCTTCGTAATTACCTCTTGAATTTGTGAAAATATCACCGGGGCTCCTTACCTTTCCACATCAATGCCTTGCTACTAATTGCTTGCTTTATCTTTGTGAAAAAAAAGCCACAGAGTAATGCAAGCATTTGCAGAAAGCTCTTGGCGGAAGGCGCGCATCCATTCAGTGGAGAGGCGCATACATAAACAAAGAGACTGCTTATATATTCATCACATTTACATCACTGCACAGGAACAGCCAACGCACATGTAGAGCGTCGTCACATCCGGCTCTTAAAACATATTTCACACAGACGTCGCGCGGCCTCCCCTCCCGAAGCCTATTTTGGACCCGGGGACCCCATCTCCCAGGGCACGAATCATTTAACTGTGGTTGCCCCCGGTACCCACCCACCCAATCACACATTGGGAGCAGCAGGGAGAGCTCCCGGGCCCCCTGAGCCCCAGCCGCATCCCCGCATGCTGCGGGAGCTGCCATTGCTCCCACAAGGAGGGAGCAGCTATTTAGGCTGCTCCCTCAGAGTGGGAGCAATCTGTTGTTCTGTTTCCCTGCCCGCATCTGCGCAGGCAGGGAAACAGAATAAATCCTGCTGGAAGCAGACGTATAACCTGATTACGACTTTGGAGGTGCGGGAGCAGGGCAGCACTCCACTGCCTCGCTCCAGCAGTGGCAAAGGTCACCGCTGGCCGCCCGCCAGATTAAACGTATTCTTGTAGTCTAGCGGGCAGTCCTTTGGCGCTCCCGCCGCAGTGCCTTTCAAAAAGGCACTGCAATGGGTACGTCAAATCATGTTCCTGCACGGCATGGACTGTTAAGTCCTACCGTGAGGGAACAGGGGGTGCATGCGCTATGCCCCTCTGCTTGCATCCCCAGGCCCTGAGGCCTTTGCTTCCTCCCCGCCTCACTTTTCACGGCGGGCTTACCGCTGTGAAAAGTGAGACGGGGAGTAAACTCGTAATATGCTTGACGGTGCCGCTGCAGCCCTGCCAAGAATAATGCGGACTCACACCTCCGCTCCACCGCCAGGGAGCGTGGTTACTTGGCGGTTGCGGTGGTGCAATGTCAGTTCGACCACCCTAAATCTAATAAGGCAGTCGGACCGCCAGTGTTTCTGTGACTGGACTGCCACTGCCGTGTCCCTGTGAGTCCGGTGGTCCTCAGACAGCCAGACTCTTAATCAGCCCCTTAGTGTTTGCTCTCATTTGGCGGGAGATTTGAAAATGCTTCTGCCAGGCAGGAGCAAGCACGTTTCCCTGCCAGCGCCAGTGTGGGCAGGGAAACCACTGTGTCCCTGGGGTGAGCTTTCCAGGACACAGCAAGTGAGCCGGCCCCATGTGATGGGTCGGGGTTGTGTCACTTTTTTGGCAGAACCTTGACGCAAAATCTAATTTGATAAATATTGCAATGCGCTCAAATGTACTTGTTATAGACCTGCTAAACATATGTGT
Organism: Triturus cristatus; assembly: GCF_964204655.1. Classification (NCBI taxonomy): domain Eukaryota; kingdom Metazoa; phylum Chordata; class Amphibia; order Caudata; family Salamandridae; genus Triturus; species Triturus cristatus. The sequence continues at coordinate 1,089,469,570 of NC_140594.1, read as the reverse complement.
GAGGTCTTAAAATCTGATGTCACTCCTTGTGAGGTCATGGGGTGTGATACCACTTCCTGTGATGCCACGTGCATTGTCATGCGCGTTGTCACACGCCATGATGTCACTTGCTTACTGTCTAACTTGGTTAGTACCTCCACTTAATGTTTTAGGACTTGTGCGCTGGCTTTGAGTGATGTTGCAGTACGATACCCCCTCTTACCACACTGTCCACCCAACTCAGCTGGTTTCTGTGTCGTGTGCTGTTCGAGCGCAGTTGTTTTGCTCAGCGCCTTTCACAGATTTAGATTTAGATTTAGCGCTGCTGCGCAGCTATGAGTTTGACTAATGTACTCTGCCCCTACTATCACAAAACGTACAACTTTGAGCATTTTACGTTGCTCTTACCCCCCCAAGGCTCCAAACATTAACTTTACAGTGGAGCTGCATTGCTGTGAGAGAGGTTGTTTTTTCCTCCCCAGCTGCTCTTAATCCTGGTTGGTTGCACTACTGTGTGTGATCTGCCACCCACTGTCCTAGTGATGTTGCAGTGCAGCTAAGAATGCAGGTGTTGTGATCCGCTGGCCCCTTCTAACAGAGTGATGTCACAAGTTGCAGTGCGATTGTGAGCTCGGTTGCTGTGATATGCACCGGCTGGAGCAGTGAAGTTTCAGTGCTGTTGTGAGTGCAGAGCAGTTAAAGTGATCTGCACTTCTGTGGCACAAGCAGTGACTTGCACAGCTCTTGCAGGTGCACTTATGTGATCCGTTTCCCACAAACAGTGAAGTTGCAATGCCGTTGTTGGTGCATTTGATGGAGCCTGTTCCACGCTACAGAGTGAAGTACAGTGCTTTTGTGATGTGATTTCAACAGCTTGGATCTCTCTCTCTCCTCTCTCCTCTCTCTCTCTCTCTCTATCTATGCTCTCTCTTTCTCTCTCTCTCTCTTTCTCTGTATATGTCTCTCTCTCTCTCTATCTATACTCTCTTTCTCTTTTTCTCTCTTTCTCTCTCTCTTGCTCTATCTTTCTCGCACTCTCTTTATTTCTCTCTCTCTTTCTCACTCTTTATCTCTCTCCTTCTCTCTCTCTCTCTCTCTCTCTCTCTCTCTCTATCTATCTCTCTCTATATCTATGCTCTCTCTCTTTCTCTCTCTGTCTCTCTTGCTCTATCTTTCTTGATCTCTCTCTTTATTTCTCTCCTCTCTCGCTCTTTTCTCTTTCTCTCTTTCTCTCTCGCTCTCTCTCTTTCTCACTGTCTTTAGCTCTCTCCTTCTCTCTCTCTTTCTCTGTCTCTTTCTCTCTCTTTCCAACTCTCTCTCTTTCTCTCTCTTTTTTTCTCTCTCTCTCTCTATCTTTATCGCTCTCTCTTTATCTCTCCTCTCTCTCCC